>NC_089491.1:71773321-72486446 GCF_036850765.1 Saccopteryx bilineata | reverse complement strand
TAAAAGTACTCATGGAAATATAAAGTAGAGCATGGGGAACATAGTAATATTTTAATAACCACATATGGTGTCAAATGGGTATTAGACTTACTGAGGTGATCACTTTGTAAGGTATATAAATTTTTAACTACTATGTTGTATACTTGACAATAATACAATATTGTTATCAACTTTAATTGAAAAATAAATTATTTTTTTAAATAAAGATATCAAATAAGGGGGAAATGGAAAAAATAAGAAATAATCTCCAAAAATAGAAAAGTTTCAAATATATTAGATATTACCTTAAATACATTAGTAATAATCTTAAATGTGAATGGTTAAAAACTCTTTTGGCACACCAGTTGAAAATAGCTGGTCTAACTAAATATATCATTTCAAGATAAATTATCTTAGTGGACTAATCTAATGACCCAACCATATATTAGCTTAAAATCTATATTTTACATTTAAAAACATCATGGAATAAAAGTAAAAGAGTGGTAAAAAAAAAATCTACTATGTTAAGACATGAAAGACTAAGTTCAGAGAAAGCAGATTTCAGAGCAATGGAAATTATCTGGATAAGAAGGGTCATTAGTTTATAAAAGATAAACCAATTCTTCAAGAACATCTAAGAATTTTAAATATATGCAATCAACAACACAGTATCAAAATAAGGGAGACAAAACATAATATACTTTAAGGAGACAGACTATTCCACTATTATACTAGAGACCTCAACATCCTCATTGATAGATCAAAAAAGTAGAAAATCAGAAAGAATATATTTGACCTGAATAGCACCATCTTCTTGTTCTAATCAACTTTTGTAAATACTATATTCAACTTCATTCTACTCATTCTCACAGGTAATATACACCAAAACCAACCATATTCTAAGCTATAAAACACATCTGAACAAAATTAAAAAGTAGAAATTTGATTAGTATGTTTACAGATTATAATAAAATTAAACTATAAATTATTAACAAAAGATAGCTGCAAACTCCAAAAAAGTTTTGAGATATTAAATAACATACTTCTAAATAATATAAGGATCAACATGAAGTCTCAAGAGAAAAAATATTTACTTATGTTGCAAAAGATTAAAAAAAAATACACCTCAAAATTTGTGGTATTCAGTAGGAGCAGTAGCTACAGAAAAACTTCTATCATTAAATGTATATTTTAGAAAAAGAGATATAAAATATTATTCTAATTTTTTTTAATTTAGTGTACCTAAAAAAAGAGAATAATCTAATTTCAAAAGAAGTAGAAGAAATAATAGATATCACAGCAGTAATCAAGTAAGTCAAATAAACACAGAGAGAGAAAAACCAGTCATATTCAAAAGCTGCCCTTGCTGGTTAGCTCAGTTGTTTAAGAGTAGTGTCCCAAAACAACAAGTTTATGGGTTCTATCCCCAGTCAGGGCACACATGGGAAGCAAACAAAAAATGCACGACTGAGTACAACAACAAATGTTTCCCTTCTTCTCTCTGTCTCTCTAAAAATCAACAAAATTTAAGCCCTGCCCAGATAACTTGGGTGGTTGGAGTTCTGTCCTAAAATGTGGAGGTTGCCAGTTCAATTCCCCAGTCAGGAAACATACAAGAACAGATCAATGTTCCTGTCTTCCTCTCTCTCTCTCTCTCTCTCCAAAAAAAAAAAAAAAAAAAAAAGAATCTGAAAGTTGTGTTTTGAAAAGATCGAAAAATTGATAATACTCCATACAGCCAGGCTAACAACAAAAGAGAGAAAGGAGAGGGGAGGGGAGGGGAGAAAAAAAGAAAACTCAAATTAGTAGTATTAACTGGCCATATTTCAAAGGATAATAAAAAAAATATTTGGACAACTCAATGCCCAGAAATTTTGGTAACTTAGATGAAATGGAACAATTTCTCCTAAGACACAGATGATCAAAACTCATATGAGAAAAAACACATCATATAAATATATTTATTTAAAATTGAATAAAAAATCAATCTTCTGCTGGAGAAGTGATGTCAGCAAATGGAAGAATAGAAAATCCTGGACACTACTTCACATAAAAAATGGAAAGCATCTAAATCAGAAGAATATGTAAAATTATATCTGTTTTCAAATGACAACATTTATTAAAAAAAACACAGAGATTACACTAAAAAAAATGTTAGTACTAATAAAGAAATTTAGTAAAATTGTAAGATACAAAATCCCCATAAAAAAATCAACTGCATTGTAATGCACTAAAACAAAATAAAAAAATATTAAGAGTAGACCCATTAACAATACCTTAAGATAATGAATATGTAGGAATAATTTAAAAGGTGAAAGACTTGTAAGTTGAAAAGACATAACATTGATAAAAGAATTTAGAGAAGGTACACTTGGAAGGACATGCTGTGTTCATTGATTGGAAGAAATAATGCAATTAAAATGTTTGTGCTACCCCCCCCAAAAAAAACCCCACTAAAATTCATATGGAACCAAAAGACCTCAAATACTCAAAACAATATTGAAAAAGAACAAAGCTAGAGGCATCACATATATAAAACTATATAAGACTTATATAAAGACATTGAGACCAACGGAACAGAATAAAGAGCACAAAAATAAATCCATGCATATATAGTCAACTGACCTTAAACAAGATTGCTTAATTTAAAGTAAACAATGGGAAAAGGATACCCTGTTCAACAAATAATGTGGGGAAGTCTGGATATACACATACAATAGAATTAAATTGGACCACTGTTTTATACCACACACATCCATCAACTCAAAGTGGTTAAAGACTTGAATATAATACCTACAATTGTAAAAGTCCAATACCAAATGTAGGAGAAAAGCTTTATGACATTTTTCTTGTCAGTGATATCATGGATATTACACCAAAAACATAGGCAACAAAAGCAAAAATAAATAATAGGGATTAGAAAGCTTATGCGTAGCAGAGAAAACAATTGATTAAAAAACAACCTGTGGAATGGGAGAAAATATTTGCAAAGTATTTATCTGATGAGGGAATAATATCCAAAATTGCAGGAAACCCTTTAAAAAGAACAAAAAATTCCCAAACAAAATAAAACCCAAATAAATAATAACCAAATTTAAAAACGGACATACCACTTGAATAAACATTTCTCCAACAAAGACATACAAATTGCCAACACGTACAGTTATTGTTGTTTGACATCACTAGTCTGTAGGAAAATAATGCTCAAAACCACAATGAGATATCACCTCATACCTATGAGGTAGTTATCGTAGAAAAATAAAAATGATACTTGTTGGAAAGACGTAAAGGAATTAGAACTCTTGTACACCCTTGGTAAAAATGTAAAATTCTGCATTCACTATGGGTAACATTGAGGCTCTCAAAAAAAATTAAAATTGAGCTACCATAGGATCCTGCAATTCCACTTGTCTAGTGTAACAATGTCATTCCTTTAAGGATTTTTTTTTATATATATCCACTAATACATATACCATCATTACAATCAATTTTAGACCATTTTAATTATCTCAAACCCCACACATTCAGTTTTTATTTCTACACCTCAAAAAGAAACACTCTACTTTAGTTGTCACTCCGTTCTAACGTCAAGTAAAAACTTGAACAGCCAGAAAAGTCAACGAATTTTCTTAGACATGTGAGAAGGCAGGAAACATGGCAAAACCTTGCTCCCAAGACAGGAAAAATAGGAAAAAGAAAAAAGTTCGTGGCTTACCTGAGCACACTCATATAGAAACTGTCTCGGAAACCAGAGTGGGGAAGCTGACTTGAACTGTCACTGACAAAGTGCTGGAAGCTCCCAGTAAACTTCTCTGAGAGGTAAGAACTCCAGGGCGAGTTCTAGGGGAGATCTCAAAATATTGGGAGCTTTCCTGCTAGGAGATTGCCCAGATCCCCACAGTAAATATCTGAGGAAAACTCTCTTCGTTTACTGGCAGAAGGAGGCAAAATGGAACCATTTTGAAATATCTCAGAAAGAGATCTACTCTTCTTTAGAAAGCTTGACCACAAGGAAAATAGTTAACAGAGGCCTAACCAGTTGGGTAGAATTAGAGTCTAACAGCACTGGGGAAGGAAAATAACTTCCTTCAGCTGAATCTAATTTTCCATGTGGGAGAAGGGAAATACCCAGCTCCAACTCATTTTATTATTCTGTCCCCAAAAAATGGGGGAAAAAAAACAAAACAAAACTGAGAAACTACACAATTCAAAGTCCAGAAGCACAGGCCCACTATAAGAATGAGACCTTATCACAGGACTATAGAACCCTTTCCCCCTACAATTCCTCACCACATTTCTATAGACCCATCTACAGGGATTCTTTTCACTGATTCATCATGTCCAAATATCAAGGAAACAATAATGCATACCAAAAGATAAAAACACAGTTTACAGAAACACAGCAAGCATCTGAAAGAGATATGTCAGAATGTTGAAATTTTCAGGTAGGAATTAAAAACAACTGTGATTAATATGCTAATAGTTCTAATGTAGTGGTAGGATTCAGCCAGTCATACCTTAGCATCAGTTTGGCAGAACCGACACCTAAGTTTTTGTTGAGTTCTGTGAACCAGTTGTTACCATGGCACTTGCAATCAGCGTTCTCTCTAAGGTGGGCACCTGGGCAGTCACCCAATGTGGAATCACAAATTTACATTCTTTACTCTTTTTTTAATGTTCATTTGTGCAACAGCATATTCTAAGCACCCATAATAATGTTCATTCCATCCGTAGATAAAAAAAAAAAAAAATGCAAGTGACGATGCCAATCAAGCAACATGGAAAAATGTTAAATAAGTTTTATTGTTTTTTGTCATGTATTATTGAATATTTTATATTTAATAATATTTTTAAATTCTTTCTTAAAACAATCTAGTTTTGTGTGCCCTTTTTTTTCAGAGACAGAGAGAGAGAGAGTCAGAGAGAGAGAGAGAGACAGATAGGGATGGACAGGGAATAGGGACAGACAGACAGGAAGGGAGAGAGATGAGAAGCATCAATTCTTCGTTGTGGTACCTTAGTTGTTCATTGCTTTTTCATATGTGCCTTGACCAGCGGGCTACAGCAGAGCAAGTGTCACCTTGCTTAAGCCAGCGAACTTGTGCTTCAAGCCAGCGACCTTTGGGTTCAAGCCAATGACCATGGGGTCATGTCTATGATCCCACGCTCAAACCAATGGCCCTGTGCTCAAGCTGGTGAACCTGTGCTCAAGCCGGATCAGCCCACTCTCAAGCTGGCAACCTCAGGGTTTCAAACCTGGATCCTACATGTCCCAGTCCAACACTCTATCCACTACACCACTGCCTGGTCAAGCGTTTTTTGTACCTCTTTTATTGTTCTTATTTAAGTATTAAATGCATGAAATAATAAACTACCTTTCAGTATATCTTTTTTTATACTTAAAATGGTCATTAGGGCAGAGAACCAGTTAAATTATTTGAACCGCACCACTGCTCTAATGAATTAGGTAGAGAACATGTAAAAGCAGATGGGCAGTGTAAGCATAGTGATTGAGATTCTAAAAAGAAATGTGAAAGATAAAAACGCTGTAACAGGAATGAAGTATGCACTTGGTAGAATCATTAGCAGACTGGGCACGCACTTCTGAAGAAAGAATTCTGAGTTTGAGAAATAGAAATGTCCCCAAACTGAAGAGCAAAGAGAACTGAAAAAAAAAAAATCTAAGGACTGTGATACAACTACAAAAGGTGTAACATATGTGTGATAGGAATGCAAGAAGAAAAAGAGAAGAGAATAATTATTTGAAACAATAGTAAATATATAAATTTTCCCTGATTAATGTCATATAACATACCACTGATCCAGATAGCTCAAAAAACAAGAAGCAGATAAATGTAAAACAAACAAATAAAATCTAAAACTCGGCTATTACATACAGAAAATTAAGGGGTAAAGAAAATACCTTGTATAGGGTAAACGGCTGTGTTAGGCTTCTGGCTTGCACGTTGCATGATTAGTGCGTGAGCATGTGGCAGCGCCACATGTTTATAGTTTATGTAAGGCTACGGGTACTTGTGCTCAGGGCAGATCTCTTGCCTGGTATTGTGAGGTGTGGTTTTGCGTGGATACTCCAAGGTTGGGCACACATGAGAAACGACCATCTGGTTCTCTTCTGCTCACTCCCCTCCCCCCACCCCTACCTCATCTCTTTCCCTCTTGCAGCCACTTACTCCATTGGTCTGAGTGTAGGTCCCAGGTGCTGAGGATGGCTCAGTTGATTTAAGTATTGGGTTGCCAGGTGGATTCTGGTTGGAGTGCATGCAGGAGTCTGTCTCTCTGTCTTCCCTCATCTCACATTAAAAAAAAAAAAAAAAGAATGTTGAATACACAAATTAATCCACTGGAGAATTAGAACACATGCTTCTTTTGTAACAAAACATTTAAAGTTGAACTAGGGGTAAATATTTAATTAAGCATACCCAAAGATAGTGGACAATACAGTATTTCCATAGATAATAGAGAAATATGCACTGTTAGATAATGTCCAAAACTATTATTATAGGATTATTCTGTTTAAAAATGTTTGAATATTATCTATGTATCATATTTTTGCTTAGCAGAACAAAATAGTCTAGATATAATGATCACATAGCTACATACAAGCAGCCTTTCCAAAATTCTTATGAAATCAGAGAGGGATTAAAATATATATATTTGTGTGACTATTATATCATCTTCGACCAGTGGCATAAGCTATGATTTATATGATATTGCTCATAGCACTGACATTGCTTTAAGGCCACACCTGTCTCTAATTTATCACCATTAAGTACCAGACCTGTTTAACTCAGCTTCTTTATATGCTCATGGGCAAAATAGTGTAACTAATGGCCTCTGATTTGAATGACTTTAGAGATTACCTCAGGGAAATGAGCTCTAGTACACCAAAACAAATTAAAATTAAAAACAAAAAAAAGTAAAAAAGAATATATAATATAATAGTTGATGATAACAATATGATATATTTAAATAATTACCTATTTGATGACACAAATGAGATTTGTAGGTGCTCAGGGGAAGAAATGGTCATAGAAAGTAGAAGGATAATGCTTCCTTGTAAAGAGGGAGAATTTGTACTAGGTTGCATATCAGGATATCCTGTATAAAGTACAGTTAAGAATTTATCTATTTCTATCTAATTATCTAATTGTATCTAATTTCAAATACTTTTGTCTATAAATTCATTTTCTTTTATATTTTTGCATTTCTATGTCTGATAAAGTATATATTTTATTATATAAAATAAACTTCTAAATCTAATGAATCTCATTCAATTACTAATCATAATGTTGACATTGAAAAACTTCACCTACTGTATGTGCATTCCCTATGAACTTATAATTTAAAAACACAATTGAAGGAACAGGGATACATACCTTAAAAGTTGGGCTAAATGCCTATAAAAACCTTTGCCAATGCATGTTTGTATCTAAATCCAGGTCTTACATATTCATCACAATTAGTGATATAGGTATATGTGTTGATACTTTGGAATGATAATATTTTCATTTAATTGTGGTATGATTCAGACAGGTAAAAAACAGTTCTGAGATATGTTACAAATTATTTGCTATTAACTGTGGCACTAAAACTCATTGTGCTTTTGGTAATAAATGCCTCACTTTTTCTAGTTTGCATCACTACATAGTCTCTTGAACAAAAAAAATAGTAGATTAAGTCAAAACTGTGATGGAGAGAATTATGAACAACACAGAATGTGATCCATAGAGTCTATCATGGGAGGCGGTATGAGTATGTAACATGAGTATGTGGTCAAGAAACTGCTATCAGGGATACATTTTGCATTTGGAGGTATATATACCTGACGCTTAAGGAATTGTCAGCAAGAGATTTAAACTAAAACCCTTAAGATTAAACTTCACATAAAAGTAAGTAGAAAAAGTGGAACTTTAGTATATTTTTTCTAAAATGCATTTTAAAATTGTTATATTGAACCATATCTTAAAAATGTAGATGTTTAATACGTGTATACCAATTTATTAGTAAAGTCTTATGTTGAAGTGACAATTACTTTTGTAAAATAGTTTTAAGAGTATCTAAATATGTCCATGATATCAGGTCCAACAGTAGCTTCTCAAGTAGAGTATTCTTATATAAGAGAATATATACGTATGAGTTTTATTTATAGCAGCAGCAAGAGATTTTAGGTTAAAGCAAAATCACTTCTATTGCCTGAATAGTCTGACTCTGCCAAATAATAATTTATCATTGTATTTGTTTAATTTATCCACTAAAAGATTTTATCTACTTTAATAAAATTTAGCAGAAAAAAATTTAAATGACTATTTCATACTTTTGGAAAATGGTTGTTTTGTTGTCCTGAGTGAGTGACAGATGTTTAATTAATTATATCATATACAACTTTTATCTAGGAAGTTTAAAATATCACTTTCAACTAAAAACAAGTAAAAGAAGACTTTAAAAATAATAAAACTGGAGGAAAATATTAACTGAACAAGAGAAATATTCAGAAATCAGGTGACAGTTTTTAATTTTTTAAAGTATTGTTGGATAGATTAAAACTAGTTTCAGCAATCGTGTCTCTTCTTTTATTAGTCTCCATGAAATACTTACACAGGCTCAGTTTACCACGTTTTATTTTCTACAAAGAGTCAAGAATTAGAATTCTCCTCTAGCCCATTTCTCTAGGTATTATATTCTTAAACTTCTATACTAATCCCTGCCCTCCAGAGGAATACTGCACTCGAACAGCCGATGAATAGAGGCATCCATCAGCAGCTAAATAAATGACAAATAGTGTTCTTGCCAGGAGAAACACATAAAGCAGCATTATCTAAAAGCTGACCCATTCATTATGGCTTCTTCCACCAGTAATAATTAGATGTTACAGCTCAGTGATGTGCAGCATTGTTCAGTTCCCAAGAGTGTATCTCCCTGAAAACATACCCAGATGGTTATCTTCAATGTGTCTAAAATCATTGTACTTATTTATACTGGTGTAAAAGAAGTCAACACGTTCCTAAACAAGGGAAGACAGACAGTATGTCCAATTCACTAGAAAAAAAGTCTAGAGAGCTTTCCTTCCACATGTTTTATTTAATAGCAAGTTACTGATTAGTTTCTATTAACCAAATGTTTAGACCTGGATAGATTCTCAAGTATGTTTTGCAAGTTTTATCTCTTTCTTTTCCTTTGTAACTTTAATCTCTTTGGCCAAGAACTCCCTCCATAAGGGACACTACTACACATGCACACACACTCATACTCATGCATGCGTGCACATTGGTCTATTGTATACCCTGCCAAGTGCATATACAAGATTTTGGCAGTGATTCAAGTGCTGAAAATAGTAAAATAAGAATATATAAGCAGAACCACTATAATATTCTATTGAAAATGATAGATTTTTCAAACCAGTCATTTATAGTACTGGACATTTTTCCAAGAGAAATGAATATCTATGCTGAAGCAAATATCTGTACACAAATGTTTATAGAAATTTCATTCATAATAGTAAAAAACAAGAAATATCCTTGATTTTATTTCTCTTAATTTAAATGAGATAATATCTACATTGCTCTTAACATCATCAACATTGTAGAATCTTAATTGAAATACTTTGGTAGATTTAAAGTCAGCAGTAGATTTTTTGATTGGTTGCTATATCTTGATATGAACTTTCAAATTCATTCCATATCTTGGTTAGTACTTTTTGCATCTCCCACATGTCCCATGTTGTCTCTGCTGTCTGAAGTCTTATTTACTTCAAGACAATGGTGAACTTCCACTAAACTTCTAACACACAACTCAAACATTTCCTCCTTTAAGACGTTCCTTTCCTCACCTATGGTGGCGCAGTAGCTAAAGCATCGACCTGTAATGCTGAGGTCACCAACTTGAAACCCTAGGCGTCCCTGATCAAGGTACATATGGGAGTTGATGCTTCTTGATCCTCCCCCACTTCTCTCTATCTCTTTCTCTCTCTCTTTCTCAAAATGAGTAAAAAAAAATGTTACCTTTCATATCATTTGTACTACCTATACCAATATAGTATGTGTTCCCACCATTTTACCACTAATAGTCCTTACATATGATGCTAGTAAAACAGAAATTAATTTCTATTGGACATATCAATTTATGTGTAAGGTATGTCTTCCGTAACCATATAATTTATCATCCAAATTGAAACACTTTTGAACGTAAAATGTGATGCTATTAGTAATAATGACAAGCTAACTGATGTAAATCCAGATGATAATTTAGCACCTAGGACAAACTCACCACTAAATAATCATGTGGAGTCTGGGCACCATATATTATACTTAATTAAACATGAGGAGACTAGCAATCTGCTTTTTATTTAATCAATGTGTATTAATGTTTCTGGCACCTGAATGCACAAATGAATCCATTAATGACTCAGTATATATATTTATATATACTCTGGTCATTGACTTTAGGTAACTCCTGTGGCACCAGTTAATAAGTTTCTGTCCCTCAGTAATTTGTTTCACCTTGCTGAAGATGGTACTCTGTACAGCCTAGTTTTGAGCTGCCATCTTACTCCCTTTTAGGCTCTAACAACATGAGAGAGACTGAGAAGTGGGACGTGGGAGAAATGCTTCATTTTCTGTTTGCCTCCTCTTCCTTCAGCAACCTTGCTTCTTCACCATAGCAGCAGCTGTGACTTCCAATAGCAGCCCATAAATCTTGTTTGCTGCTTTTTTACAAAAGTCATGAACACAGCCTCATCGTTCCTCCTCATGTACACTGGCACCTTTGGCACCTCATCTTCAGAGGTTTGGTTCTCCAAGCACAGAGATACATATAGAAGCTGGCGAGGACACACGTCCTCAGAGCTTTCAGGTTTAGTTTGTGTGGGACCTTTCTCCAAGCTTGTAAATTTTAATTATCCAAACCACTTTCCCTACCATATCTGCGCTAAATGTAGCGGGTGTTTTATGCAAGTTTTATCTTCAAGATACCTTACTATTTTCTCTTTCTCTTTCCAATTCCTTATTTAACACTGTCAACCCCAATTAGGAATTATTTACATTAACTTTTCTTGTTAAATAACTGAATTATACTGGCACCTTGTACAGTAATAATATTGACACATATTCCACAGAATAAGGTGTTTTTTCCCCCTGTGGGCTAATGTTCTTATGTTGTTTAGTACTAATTAACTACCAAAAGCATAAAATCAATAATCATGCCTCAGCAGAAAATTTGATATTGGTATTGCTTATAATCTTATTTTGCCTTTTGTACCTACCTGTCTGAAGGCTCCAAAGAGAAAATATTAATATCATAACCTCTAATTTTTTCTGATTTTAAAATCTCATCATTTTACTTTCCTTATTTTGGCAGCTTCTTTAAACATCATTCACTTGTCATTTATGCCCTCTCTGAGGTCTTAATCATAAACAAATACATTGATAGAACTTTAGTTTTACCTCCAATATCAATCTTCCTAAGATCCAAAATTTACTTTATTTCTATTTTTATTCTTAATGCATAAAATAACAATTATAATAGTAATTTAATATATACAAGTAGTCAGAATGTAAGGTATTAAGGTACTCGTGGTTAATTTCTATACATCTTTCTATTTTAATCAGTGGAGTACATTTATTTCATTCAACTCTTTTATTTACCATATTAAAAACAATTATCAATGCTCATATAAATACAGGGTGGGATAAAAGTAGGTTTATAGTTGTTTGTATGAAAAATAATACAATAATCTAGAAATAAAAATACAAGAATAAACTTCATTCAATACTTATAACTGTAATACTACTTTTGACCCACCTGTATTCACAATGATTACTTGCATGGCTAAAAAATGTTCTATTAATTAGGTATGTAAATATTTATATAGCCATACTTCAGCTTCTGGACATTTAGTTTGGTTTCAGATATTGTCTATACAACACCACATCACAATGTATATGTTTGTAGATATATTCATACACATTTTTCTTAGAATATGTTTTTAGAAAAAAACAGTTTTGGAAATATTGAGTCAGAGAAAATGAAATAATGTACTTGTAATAAATCAGAAAATATCTGCTATCCTGATGGTTTAGCTCTAGGCTCACCCGTGGAAGAGGGAAATTATGGTTAACTTTTTATGTTTAGTCAAAAGTTTATGCATCAAAGTTGGTAATAAAAAATCAGGGACTATATTTTTTCATGGAAAGTTTTTCTTCCTTAGTAACAGAATTTTTAAACTATGTATTTGTTAAGGAAGAAATTAAAAGAGTGAGTTATATTGGCATTCAATAGTTTAGTATGTAATTATGTCCTTTTAGACTCTGTCTGCTAGTGAGATCAGGATGATAAATAGAGAGAAAGTTGAATAGTCTTAAAAACATCTGAATATTACAATTCAGACTCAGAGTTGATAGTGCATTGAGACAAGTATTATAGTCTATTGAAATAGTCTATTATTCACAAAGTAGTGTTGTAGACACTCCATGTTACAAACACATCTTTCTCACTTCCTTTGAAATAAGGTGTGGCTATTCATCTTGCTTTTACTAGTAAAATATAAACTGAAACAATATGTTCGATAACCTGGGTCAAAGCAGAGGAAGTTGAAGATGTACCTCGTGCACAAAGAAAGATTAGGAAGGAAAATAAATTGTGAGGAAGAGTAAAAAAAAAAAGAAGCAATTAACAAAATTAGGTTCTGATGAAAGAGCAAGGAAACATCAGATCCAAAATATGGACTCATGGAAAATTAATAAAACGGAGATTGTTGATAATCTGGAAGAGACATTATAGTGGTGTGATATGAATGAGAACTGGATTGAAGGGGATTAAAAAGTGAGTAAACATTGAAAGCATGTCTATAAACAATTGGGGATACTTTTTCTAGTTTTTTCATAAAGAAAATGAAGTAAATAAAGTTAAAGTTATAAGCACTAACCTCTTTTCTTTAGATTGTCAAATAAAACAATGATAACAGCCAACACAAAAAATAGCTATCCTGTGTGAATGAATCAAAATTATTTCTATTTTTTTATAAGATTGATAAAGAATACATACATTTTTTGTGTGTGTGCCACAGAATTTTAGTAAGAGGTTTATGTGTGCCATAAGGTGAAAAAAGGTTGAAAATTGCTGCTTCAAAATGATGGAATATCCTTCCAAGGGTAGGTTATAAATCATTGTGACTTATTTCTTGTTCACTTTTTCTCCTTGTTTGCTCCTACTTGCTCAAATTGTTGAGGCCAGCTGCCATGTTGTAAGGTGTCTTAATGAGAAGTTCATATTACAAGAAATTGAGGACAGCTTCTGCCAACTAGCCAGCAAGGAGCTGAAGCCCTCAATCCAAGAGCCTGTAAGAAATTGAATGCTGCCTACAACCAGCTGAGCTCAGGTTGCTCATGGATCATATTATTATCAAATACAGAAAGGATCCTCGGCTGTATCATGTCAAATAATCCTATGTCTACATCTTGGATGACACTGTTGAATACAGGCCTGTGAGAGTCCTCAAGTCTGAAAACTCAAGTAAGCCACATGCATATTTCTGTCTCATTAATATTGTGTTGTACATACGTGTTGTAATATTCTAATTTTTGGTAATTTGTTATGCAGCAACAGAAAACTTCTAAAATAATATTTTACACTAAGAGATAGAACCATCACTAGAAAAAAAATGATGAAGAAATCAACATTTTTCTGCTTCAAGTCCTTAAATTTTACAACTACATCTCAAATGTCATAACATTATACACATATCAAAAAAAAAGTAAGGAAAAATATACTCTGGGAATCACTCATCTGATACAACCGAGAAACCTCAAAATAAAATGTCCTTAATAAGGTAGATTCTTTTTCTTTCACATAACTATAAAGATAACAAAATTGTGCAGAGCTGAACTCAAGTACAAGCAGTAACAACAGGACCCAGGTCATCTACCTTGTTCTGCCACTGCCTAAAGTGATGAGTTATTTCACCACTAGTTAAAACTGGCTTATCATCATTACATTAACATTTATCACCATCTGAACAGAGAAGATGATAGAGTAAAGGATTCTCTCATAAAAACATGGCATTGAAATTGTGTACATTTTTTCTGTTCACATCCTGTTAGTAGGAACATAAATACATGCTATGCTAAGCATCAAAGGAATCTTTGAAAGGTAGTTTTGAACAGGCAAGCCATAGGCCCATTAAAACTCAGAAAGCAAGCATGGATTTTGGAGGCATGGGCAATATCTGCTACAGAAATCAATTTTGCATTCTGATATCTTCAAAAGGTAGAAAATGATTCAGCATGGCTTCAGTGTAGGGTTCTGTAAGGTTTAAATGAGGTTATAAAAATACATGGGTCCAGGGGGTAGGTAGCTTGTCTTGACAGAAGATTTGTAAACCCAACAAAATAATTTTTTTTTTTTTTGTATTTTTCCGAAGCTGGAAACGGGGAGAGACAGTCAGACAGACTCCCTAATGCGCCCTACCGGGATTCACCCGGTACGCCCACCAAAGGGCACGCTCTGCCCACCAGGGGGCGATCCTCTGCCCCTCCGGGGCGCCGCTCTGTCGCGACCAGAGCCACTCTAGCGCCTGGGGCAGAGGCCAAGGAGCCATCCCCAGCGCCTGGGCCATCCCCACTCCAATGGAGCCTCGCTGCGGGAGGGTAAGAGAGAGACAGAGAGGAAGGAGAGGGGGAGGGGTGGAGAAGCAGATGGGCGCTTCTCCTGTGTGCCCTGGCCAGGAATTGAACCCGGGACCCCTTGCACACCAGGCCGACGCTCTACCACTGAGCCAACCAGCCAGGGCCCCAACAAAAGAATTTTAAGCTGAGTGGAAACATTTATTCATTTTGGACAAAAAACGATAAAGTTTGTGTTAAGAGGCATTTCAGGAAGCAAAGGTTAGGGTAGACTGAACAAGAAGATAGTTTTGAGGCATGTTATATTTGTAGTTAAATCTTATGGCACATGAAATAGAGTCATGGAAGTGAAAAAGAAGAGATGAGATTTTAAGTCTTTCATTTAAAATAGAATAGACTAAAATAGAATAAGATAAAATAGGATAACATGCCATGGCTGGTTGGCTCAGTAGCAGAGCATTCACCCAGATTGTGGAAGTCCCAGGTTCGATTCTCAGTCAGGGCACACAATAGAAGTGATCATCTGCTTCTCTACCTCTCCCCCTCCCCTTCTCTCTCTTTATCCCTCTCTCTCTTCTCCTCCTGCAGCTATGGCTCAAATATTTGAGCAAAATTGGCTCCAGGCACTGAGGATGGCTTCATGGCCAGATCCCGGTTGAGTGCATACAGAAATCTGTCTCTGCCTCCCTGCCTCTCACTTAATTAAAAAGAAGAAAGAAAGAAAGAAAGAAAGAAAGAAAGAAAGAAAGAAAGAAAGAAAGAAAGAAAGAAAGAAAGAAAGAAGAAAGAAAGAAAAAATAGAATAACACACACAAACATCATAACATAACATAACATAACATATCATATTAGTAGCAAGTTGCATGTAAGGAATAAGCCAGAGTGAAAATTTAACTATGACTTCAAAGTTTTCAGGATAAAATTTTCTCTGAACATCAACTGTTTGGGGAGGAAGTAGTATATAGAAGTGAAAATTTCTAAATTTTTATATTTTGAAAATAGTTCATGAGGTCTTTTGGGCATATGTAGAGTCTTGAGTACTTATGGGATGATCTGATAGAAATTTGTGACTAAAATTATAAATTATATTTTAATTTGCCTATATTAATTGCCTTAGCTTTATTTTAGAACACAATGCTCTTATTGTGCTAAATTACAATAGTTGATCTAGTATTCTTTCACCAGGCCAGTATCTCAAAAATCTATTACCCAGTTAGTGCCATTCACTAGCTATTTTTCTATCAGCATGTGTTGGGCAATGAAGCACAAAAGTTGCATATGGAGCCTTAATTTTAATACACAAATATATTCTGCTTTACTGTTTACTTATTGTCTTCTTTCTTTTCCTGGAAATTTATTTGATTATTTTTTTTACTCTAATTAAGACTGAAATAAACCAGTTTTTACCTTGAATAATGATATTCCATTACTTATTCTTCTTGAATAATATAAACTATACACCTAACCAGACAGAAATTAAATTGCTGAGAGATTCTGAACAATACTGCTAGGATTTATTTCCTTTAAATAATAAGTTTAAATGTTAGAAAGGAGAAATAACAATCAAAAGGAAATTATATATTGTAATAATAATGAGTTTTCTAAGAAATGACTTCATAGTTGAGACTTCTTTATTTATTCCATCAATGAACTACTTCCCTGTTAGACAAGGTCTTTAAACCAATTATATAAGGTTAATTGTATAAATTAGCATACCTAATATAACAGCAACAGTATTAAGTGGAGGAATAATGAGTGTTATCTAATTGAATGCATTAAATTTGTCTCTGTTCATTTGCTAATAAAAGCAATAACATTTTAAACATTAAATATTTTGTTTAGTATTTTAGCATCTGTATTCATTAGAGATATTGGTCTGTAGTTTTCTTTTTTTGTGCCATCCTTGCCTGGTTTTGGTATGAGGGTTATGTTGGCCTCATAAAATGTGTTTGGAAGTATTGCTTCTTCTTCAATTTTTTGGAAGACTTTGAGTAGAATAGGAACCAAGTCTTCTTTGAATGTTTGATAAAATTCGCTGGTATAGCCGTCAGGGTCTGGACTTTTATTTTTGGGGAGGTTTTTAATGGTTTTTTCTATTTCTTCTCTACTGATAGGTCTGTTTAGGCTTTCTGCTTCTTCTTGACTCAGTCTAGGAAGGTTGTATTTTTCTAGGAATTTATCCATTTCTTCTAGGTTGTTGAATTTAGTGGCATAAAGTTTTTCATAGTATTCTACAATAATTCTTTGTATATCTACGGTGTCCGTGGTGATTTCTCCTCTTTCATTTTGGATTTTGTTTATATGAGTTCTTTCTCTTTTTTCCTTGGTAAGTCTTGCCAAGGGTTTGTCAATTTTGTTGATCTTTTCAAAGAACCAGCTCCTTGTTCTATTAATTTTTTCTATAGTTTTTCTGTTCTCTAATTCATTTATTTCTGCTCTGATTTTTATTATCTCCTTTCTTCGGCTGGTTTTGGGTTGTCTTTGTTCTTCTTTTTCTAGTTCCTTAAGGTGGGAAGTTAAGTGGTTCACTTGGGCTCTCTCTTGTTTGTTCATATATGCCTGAAGTGATATGAACTTACCTCTTATCACTGCTTTTGCTGCATCCCATAGATTCTGATATGTCGTATTGTCATTTTCATTAGTCTGTATAAATTTTTTGATCTCTGCACTTATTTCTTCTTTGACCCATTCATTTTTTAAAAGTATGTTGTTTAGTTTCCACATTTTTGTGGGATTTTTTTCCTCTTTTTTGCAGTTGAATTCTAGTTTCAAGGCTTTATGATCAGAAAATATGCTTGGTACAACTTCAATTTTTCTGAATTTGCTGATGTTGTTTTTGTGGCCCAACATATGGTCAATTCTTGAGAATGATCCATGTACACTGGAGAAAAATGTATACTCAGTCACTTTGGGATGAAATGTCCTGTAGATGTCTATCATATCCAGGTGCTCTAGTGTTTTGTTTAAGGCCACTATGTCTTCGTTGATTCTCTGTTTGGATGACCGATCTAGAGCCGTCAGCGGTGTATTGAGGTCTCCAAGTATGATTGTATTTTTGTCAGTTTTTGTTTTAAGATCAATAAGTAGCTGTCTTATATATTTTGGTGCTCCTTGGTTTGGTGCATATATATTAAGAATTGTTATGTCTTCTTGATTCAGTGTCCCCTTAGCCATTATGAAATGGCCATTTTTATCTCTGAGTACTTTTCCTGTCTTGTAGTCAGCATTATCCGATATGAGTATTGCTACACCTGCTTTTTTTTGGATGTTATTTACTTGGAGTATTGTTTTCCAGTCTTTCACTTTGAATTTGTTTTTATCCTTGTTACTTAGATGAGTTTCCTGTAGGCAGCATATAGTTGGATTTTCTTTTTTAATCCATTCTGCTACTCTGTGCCTTTTTATTGGTGAGTTTAATCCGTTTACATTTAGTGTAATTATTGATACTTGTGAGTTCCCTATTGCCATTTTATATCTTGCTTTCTGTTAGTTTTGTGTCTTGTTTGATCCTTCTCTTTCGTTTTTCTATCTTTTGTTTTTATTTGGTTGTATTCCATACATCTTTCCTCTGTTGCTATCTTTTTTATCTCATGTGCTTCTGTGGTGGTTTTTTCAATGGTGGTTACCTTTGAGTAATGAAAAGGGTCCCTACCCTGTTCATTGTAGCAAACTATTTTGTGAGTACTTTTGCACTCCATTGTCCTTTGCTACTGTTAATCTCCATCTTCTCCCCCTCTTTCTTTTTGTTGTTGTCACAGTTTAAATTTGGTTTTATTGTGTTCTTCTTGGAGCTTTTACTTGTGGCTCTGTTTTTTTTTTTGTTCTTTGTATCTGATTGGAGAACCCCCTTTAGTAATTCCTGGAGTGGGGGTTTTCTGATGATAAATTCCCTCATCTTTTCTGTATCTGTGAATGTTTTTATTTCTCCTTCATATTTGAAGGATAGCTTTGATGGGTATAGTGTTTGTGGCTGAAAGTTCCTCTCTTTCAGGACTTTAAATATTGGGGTCCACTCTCTTCTAGCTTGTAGAGTTTCTGCTGAGAAATCTGATGATAATCTAATGGGCCTTCCTTTATATGTTGTATTCTTCTTTTCCCTGGCTGCCTTGAGAATTTTTTCTTTGCTGTTGGTTTGTGTCAATTTCATTATGATATGCCTTGGAGTAGGTTTGTTGGGGTTAAGAAAACTTGGAGTTCTGTTTGCTTCTTGAACTTGAGGCTTTAGTTCTTTCCACAGGCTTGGGAAGTTCTCATCTATTATTTGTTTGAGTATGTTCTCCATTCCATTTTCTCTCTCTTCTCCCTCTGATATACCTATTATTCTTATGTTATTCTTTTTGATGGAGTCAGATAATTCTTGTAGGGCTATCTCATTTTTTTTAATTTTTGAGTCTCTTTCTTCTTCTCTCTGTTGTGCCTCAAGTTGCTTGTCTTCTATTTCACTAATCCTCTCTTCTATCTGACCTGTTCTATTAGCTAAGCTTGTTACTTCGTTTTTCAGCTCGTGAATTGAGTTTTTCATCTCTGTTTGATTTGTTTTTATAGTTTCAATTTCTTTGGACATATATTCTTTGTGTTCATTGAGTTGTTTTCTGAGCTCCCTAAATTGCCTTTCTGTGTTTTCTTGTATATCTCGGAGGATTTTTAGGATTTCTATCTTGAATTCTCTGTCATTTAGCTCCAAGGTTTCCAATATATTAATTTTTTTCTCCAGAGATTTTTCCTCATCTAGCTGTGTTACCTCTCTTTCTTTTGTATCCATGATATTCGATTTTCTCTTCCTTAATGGCATCTGAAGGTGGTTTTGTTGATAGTATTAATGAGATTTAATAAAGAATAAAAAGTTAAAAAAATAAAAAATCAAAAAGAGTTGTTTTTTTTAAATTAATAATGAAATAAAGAAAAATAAAATAATAATTTTTTAAAAAAGGAAATTATTCCCCCCCTCCTTTTTTCCTCTCCTCTCCCCTTTTTCTTGAGAAAATCTTGTTGTGAACTGTGAATTATAACAAATAATGCCTGTGATGGAGGTCCTGAATTGGGGAAAAGTAATAAAGGGGCAAAAAAAAAAAAAAAAGAAAAAAGAAAAAGAAAAAGGGGGGCGGTATGGACCCACAAAAAGCAAATAAGGAAAAAATTTGGGTCAAGAATAAAATGATTTGCTTTTAGGTGTTGGTTGTCTAAGAGTTATGATGAGAGGAATAAGAGGAGAACAGAAAAATGGGGGGACAAATTAAAAAAATACTATTGTATTTAGTGGAACAAGAACTAGATAAAATGGAGAGCCAGGGATGGGAGCACTGCTAGTGAGTTAAAAAGGTGAAGTAAAAACCCTCAAAATGCCACAAACATAAGTTTGAGTCCCAGATAAGATAATTTGTTTGTTATTGAGGTTTGAATGAGAGGAGATGTAAAGGAGAAAGGAAGAAACTAATATAGAGGGAGAAAAGAAAGAGAGAGAGAGAAAAAAAGAGGGAACCAGTAAAAGAAGAAAAAAGAAAGGAGAGAGAGAGAGTTAAGGGTTTTGGAGTGCAACCCTCATAGAGAGAAAGGAAGAGGAGAAAAAAGATAATGGGAGATGTAACACTTATGGGTACTGTAGTTCAAGGAGAGGAGAGAGTAAGACCGGCAGAGAGTTAATCGGCCAAATTGGAGGAGGAAAAAAAGTACCAAGAATGAAGATAAGAGAAACAAACGAACAAATATAATAAAATGGGATAGGTTATAAAGTCTGCAGATTATTCTTGATTTTGAGAGGTTATCTTCTTGTTTTCTCTTTTCTCTCCCTCTTCCTGGTCGGTGACTCTGTACCCCAGGTTCTGCCCCTTTGGCACGCTCAGGTAGAGGTTTGCAGTTGATAAGTCTCTATGGCAATGTCATGTATTGTGCTTTAGTCTCGTTGGCAGTCAAGGCTCATTAGCATTCATAGGCTCCAACAGTGAGAGAGTCCGTGTTCCTGGAGCCTTTCTCCTAGTCTTTCCTTCCTCAATTAGTAGCCTGATAATCCAGCTATGGGGTTGTTGCTGCCTCTGCCTGGATAGTAAGAGGTTCAAAGAGCTGGCAACTCCCCACTCTATTCCCATTCAGCACAGGGCTCTGGGTAAGGCTCAGTCAGTCAGAGCTGCTAGCATAATCAGGCGGGCTTTCCGCCCACTCAAAGACCTCTGGCTCTGCCATTCTGTCTGGTAACACAGGCGGGCACCCACTTCCGGGGTGCTTGGAGGAAACTCTCATTCACTATCTGCATGTGCAGACCAGGATATCCAGCCAGCAGTCTCACGCTCTGAGTGAAACCCCCAACCGCATGGAAATTTGCAGCGCTGGAATTCGCTCTCGCTCCGTCCCCGTGCGCGGCTTTTGCAAGGCGCTGGGGCGGCCCGAGATTCCGCTTTTGCCCACACAAAGGCCCCTGACTCTGCCCCTCTGTGCGATAACACGGGCGCGCACTGCCGAGGCACTCGGAGGAATCGCTCACTACCTATCTGCGCGCGCACACCAGGATATGAGGCCGGCCGCGTTTCCCTGAGTGAAACCCTCACCAGCACGGAAAATTTCCACCGTTGGAATTAGTTCTCGCTCCCTCCCGTGCGCGGCTTTCCCAGGGCGCTGGGGCTGCCCAGAGATTCTGCTTTCGGCCCACAGAAAGGCCTCTGACCCTGCCTCTCTGTGGGGCAACACGGACACCCACTTCTGGGGCTTAGGAAGAGATCTCTCGCCCACTACCTGTGCACCAACCAGGAGAACGGGTAAAATGGCTGCCCCGCTTGTCTTTCTTTGTTTGGGTTTGGCGCGAGTGTTAGCTTGTATTGCCCGGCTTGCCACAGGAACAGATTTTCCTCCGCTAGGATCTCCGTGCCACAGCCTGGTTTGGCCTTTTGTGCACGGCCTGGATGTATTCACCCCCTTTGCCCGCCTCAGTTTCTATATTCACAGTTACCAGAGAAAGCCGCCCTGTTTAGGTTAGTGAGGAAGGCGGAGCATTTCTTACTCCCTATTTCCTTCAGGATTTGGTTATATATTTAGCCAATTTTTCACTCGACCATACCTTCGGGTGTATTGTGAAGCATCTGGAGGCTCCAAGTATCGGTTTTTCTGTTTCTGGTTGAAGATCTTGTTGAGTTTTGGGGGAGATTTATCGGTATCGCTTCCTACTCTGCCATTACTCTGACGTCATCTTAAACATTAAATAGAATAACCATTATTTGTATTTTGTTTTTTAGATAATGAGAAAATATATATATATATAAATATTGTTTACTTATTTCTAATATTGCATATTATAATGATGTCCTCATAGATCACAATACTTGGATATATTTCAAAAATAAAATTATTATTCAATTATTAAATAAAGATACATACATGAAGTAGGTCCAATGAATGGCAAAGAATATTTATAATTATTTTTCTGTATTTTATTCTTAGCTATGGCTTGCTTGATTTTGGCAGACCTGAAACAACCATATTTAAAAATGTCAAATGTCATCAGAAGACATTTAAGTTATTTTCCTGCTGATCTCCAAAACTGTTTCTACTGTACCTCTTTTGGTCCAACCACAGCTACTTCTCATTGATTGAACATGCCATGTTCTCTCATAATTTATAAATTTGCTCGTTTTCTTAACTCCTTCTAGTATTGTCATATTCTTCCTTTTTCTATTTTGGTTTTTTATCACCTCTTTTTTCCCCATGCCATCTTTCTACTGCTCTTCTTCCTTCTTTTTCTTCTTTTCTTAATCCATTTTTCTTTTTTATGTCATCAGAGTTATTTTTTAACAAATATAGAATTTATTTCCTCACAGACTACATTATCATAAATAATTCTGAGCTTCTCTGTGCAAATCTAAACCAATATTTTTATTTTTTATGCCATCAATTATTGTTTCCCCTGGGCTATGATTTCTGGTATGGATATTGGTCTTTTGTCAAGATAATGAAGATTTGAAAGAAACAAGTTCTTGTTTTATTCACATTTTTTTCCATTACTTACTAGTCCTGAAACTTTCTTTTGTTTAATTTTTAAGAAGTACTTGCTGAAATACACTGAATATTTATGGTAACATTACTAGCAGGGGAGACTTACTAAATTAAAAATTAGTGCTTTTTAATAAAATAAATGATATTACACCTTTCAATTGATAAATAAAATAAACTGAACAGGAAAATGAAAGTGCTAACTAAAATGATGTTTCCTCCATGTTTTCTAGTCAACATCAGTAACTTGGGAAATTGAAGGCAATCAATTTATTTTTATTTCTTTTTTTTTCAAAGTGAGTTCACGAGGGAGAAAAAAAGTTTTTCATTTCGATCAAAAAGAAATAGTGATGTTATTGGTAGTAACTGGGGAGCAAGAACGGTGAAAGGAATGTCATATTGGAAGATTACAAGTGAGAGAGAGAATAATTATGTTGATAAAGGAAACCATAAAGGTTACAGGTAAAAAAGATAAGATGAAGTAACATCACAAGGAATAGTGGGAAAGTAAATTAAAAAGCACAAAATGAATAGTGCATTGTTTTTCGGTGTAATTAAAATTAATAGAAACTGAAATGAGGCAGAGTTACAAAGATTTAATATTTTTCTTGTTCTTTCATTCTATAAGGGAGAATTCTAAAGGTAGTATTAACAAAATTATATTTTAAGTAAATTATTTACAACTTTCAACACTTTAAAGATTACTGTTAACAAATGACTTGAAATGTCTGTAAAAACACAGTGAATTAAGATGTAGTCACTAAAAATCATGACCAGTTTGTGGGCATCCTGTCTGTACCACATATTTTAACATGAATTTTAACATGATAACATGCTTTATATCCCCAATATGCATGTGAGCTTTTTGAGCTGATATTCACATTATCTACTTTATATTGTGTCAGTGACTAGCATATTTCTGTATACAAAGTAGATAACCAACCAATATTTATTCCTTCCCTCCTCTACAGGTGAGTGGATTGGAAAATAGGAGTGAATAGAAACTATGCCCAGGGGCTTTGCACTGTGGGAGCTTGCTTGCTTATATTCTGATGACCATTCTCTGAGATGACCTGAAATACAACTGGAAAGCAATTGTAAATGAATTCGATATTATGTCATTTTCTTTGAAATAAAAGACTTCCTAGAATGAAAGCAAACATCGTCCATAATTATACCACATTTAAAACTTTTAATTTTGATTGAAACATTAAAAGTTGTGTAAGTCAAGGCTACTATCTCCCTATTAACACTTATCATCATTCACTTTATCCTTCGTATTTTTTTGCCCTTGACTCTGACTTCCCAAATATCTCTACCCAAAATATTCTTCTGCTGTACCTCATGAAATTGTCATCCCGCAGACAGTAAATTCTATTTTATCCTAAAAATTTTTGAAACAATATGATCACTTTTATGTCATAAGATGAAACTATGTCTTCTCTGAACCCACACACTTCACTGTTTTCTTCTTAAATGGCACTTTTATTTTCTAATACTTTACGTACTTCAGGTTTAGCAGAGGTGCCTCTGATCCCATTGCTTTTATATAACATTATTTGTTAAGTTTTTTTAACAATAATTTTTATTCCTTTGATGCCTATGCCTATTCTTTTGATACTCATTTGGCTCTACCAGACTATTTTATTTTAGCAATCTTTATCAATATCTTGATTACTCTCATTGATCAAAACTTTCACAACTCAGTTAACTTTTTTTTTTCTTTTTGAGAGAGAGAGGCAGGGAGAGAGAGAGACAGAAACATCTAGCTGTTCCTGTATGTATGTACCCGACCAGAGAATAGAACAAGCAACCTCTGCACACAGGGACGACATTCCAACCAACCAAGCTATTCGGCCAGAGCTTAATTTTTATTGAATTTTAAAGAGACAGAGAGAAAGAGAGTGGGTGGTAAGGTAAGCATTTGTTGTTCCACTCAGTCGTGCATTTTTTGATTGCTTCCTGTGTATGGCCTGACAAGGGATTGAACCTGTAACCTTGTTTCAGACAATGCTCTTAAACTACTGAGCTGACTGACCAGGGCCTAATTTTTGCATTTTAACCCAATTTTTTACTTCTCAAACTAAACCACGTGTTGATATATTCAATGACCACACTGATAACTACCTAATATTCTGCTTGTTGCATTATTTATCTCCTTAGTCTAAAGGATCTTTCCAGGTAGAAAATATGCCTTGATTTTTAATACATAATGCTGGAATTCTAAACATAAAATACTCTTTGTCTTCAGTTAAAATGTAAACAAGGTTATGCCTAACAGCAATTCAATGATGGAAGATGAGTATTTTTAACTGGAAACATCATCATGGTGAGAAATTGAAAGTCATTGTATTTTTTTAAAGATTTTCTTTATACTCATTTTAAAAAAGGGGGAGTCAGAGAGAGAGAGAAGGGGGAAGGAGCAAGAGACATCTCTCCCATATGTGCCATGATGAGGTAAGCCCTCATCATGTAATTAAAATGTTAACCATTAATTAACCATTGTAATTAAAATGATTTGTGCAAAGGTGTCTGCTAATTCAAACTGAATTACCCAAGGCAAGCGGCAAGGATGCCCCTTTGCTAAGTGCCCCATGGGGTTTCCCCCTTCTACTTGCTTAATTGCTTAAAGTAGAGTGCAATGAAGGAAACCACTGGTGGTACATTTCTTAAGAGTCACCTCTAGCTCAATAAATAAAGGTGATTTAAATAATAAAATGTTATTATTATTGGTTTTGAACCAACGACCTCTAAATTTCAGGTCAATGTTTTATCCATGGCACCACCACAGGTCAGGTAAGAGAATCTTGTGTAGAACAAAAATAGATATTGGATAAGTAACGAGGGGAACCTGCAACACCATCTGCTTTTACATCTCAGAGAATATACACTACTTATATCCTTCCTCCCTTAAATAAACCTCTATCTGATTGAGATTGCCCTTTTCTTTTCTGTATCCTCACATTGGTCACATTTGTGTAAAATAAATCCCACACTCAAGCACTTACCCTTCTGAAGCTACTTTTCATGCCTCCATTTGCATTCAAACATTCCTGAACAGTTTGTTGAATTTGAGTTTCCACTTCTTAGGCTTCACAAGCCTAATTCAATCAAGATTTACACCTACTTTAATGAAGCAGCTCTCACTGAATTTAACAGTAACATCTATGTCACAAAGTCACACATGAAATGACATTAATTCTCCTTCTAATGAATATTGACCAATATCTTTGTACAATAATCTCTTCCCTTGGCTTTTTTTAACAAAATAATTACGTATCTGAGATTTCAACCCACATATCCAGCTTTTGTATCTCTCTATTTTTTTTATAAGCTGTTGCTATTTTACACAATCCTTACATTTAGTGTTTTTTTCAAGGTCACACTATCTTTATTATATGCGGCTTAAGTGTCTGTTTGTTGCCGATAGCTTATTGGTTGCTTGTGTAACTGTACTACCCAATGGGGTGAAGTTGCCACGGCTGAACGCAAATTGAGCGGGTCAGGTGGAAGGTGAACATTTGTTTGCATTGGCAATCATCTGCTTTTGAAACTATTTAAGGCTGAACGCAAATTGAGCGTGTCAGGGGGAAGGTGAACATTTGTTTGCATTGGCAATTATCTGTTTTACATAAAAACTACGTCTTAACGTAATTTCTTTTAAGAATGCCTCCTAGAAAATACAGCACTGAAGAGGAGAGAAAAGGAGCTAAAGCTGCACAAAAACGGCTTTCTCGACGAAAAGAAACCACTGAGCAGAGAAAGACAAGTGAACACTGTCAGTCCTTAAACTTCAAGTTAGAAACTAATCGATTTGACCGTGGCAAGAAAGGATTTTCTCAATGTTGCAAGTACGGAAACATTGTAAAAAATGATGGAAAGATCTACACAAGAAATGTTGTGTACAAAGAGATCTTTGACATGTGAATTAACATTTTATTATTTAAATCACCTTTATTTATTGAGCTAGAGGTGACTCTTAAGAAATGTACCACCAGTGGTTTCCTTCATTGCACTCTACTTAAGCAATTAAGCAAGTAGAAGGGGGAAACCCCATGGGGCACTTAGCAAAGGGGCATCCTTGCCGCTTGCCCTGGGTAATTCAGTTTGAATTAGCAGACACCTTTGCACAAATCATTTTAATTACAATTTATGATATCTAGAACAGCGGTCATTTCGTATGACTGCCGGGCTTTCTAGTATATATTCAGCCATATTACAATCATAGGCTATCTAATACATTCACTTTTTTGTTCCACCAACATTTACTTAACCACATATTATGAGCCTAACACTCTTTCAACTCTTTCAAGTGCCAGAGTTTGAACAAAGCCTAGAAAACTATTTGAACTCATGAAGATTACATTTTATTATGAGAAATGGTTAATATACAAGAAAAGTAAATAAAATACACAGTATACTACAGAGTGACAAGCACCAAGTAAAAAAAGAAAGCAGAGACATGAAATAGGCATTTTCAGTGTGGAAAGACTAAATTTTTAGAGATAATAAGGGAAATGCCTAAGAGATGGTGATATTTAAGAAATTTGAAGTAAGTGAGACAATAGAGTTATGTGGATATCTAGAATGAGATAATTTTTAAATGTTCTACAGAACATTTTAAAGGAATTATACACATTTGCATTTTATAGAGAGGTACTAAATTTTGAGTGAATAAATGAATATTCATGATTAGTGTTCTTTATTATATACTATAAGACATCTATAAAATTAAAAATTTATAGTCCACAAAGTATAACTTTTTATTTTCAGTCTCTTTAAATTTATAATTTCTTGTTTTATATTGTAAATTATATCTAAATGATAAATTTAATGTGATATGAAATATATAAATACAATGTATAAAGCATAAGTGTAAATATGAAATAAATATAAACATAAAATAA
Organism: Saccopteryx bilineata; assembly: GCF_036850765.1. Lineage (NCBI taxonomy): Eukaryota > Metazoa > Chordata > Mammalia > Chiroptera > Emballonuridae > Saccopteryx > Saccopteryx bilineata. The sequence continues at coordinate 72,458,950 of NC_089491.1, read as the reverse complement.
AGGTAAAATATATAAAATATATTTTAAAAATAATAAAATATAGTTAATAATTCATTTTATTAAATATATAAGAAAAATATATTTAAAATTAATAATTCAGTTTATTAAAAGGAGAATACTATCTAGAAAGTAGTTTATAAAGTCTATTTTAAAAACTTAAATCATACGTGCATACTCTGATTTCTTGAAAGGTCATTTGGAATTCCTTTTATGATTGACTCATCCTATTCTCTCTATCCTCTCTCTTCACTATCTTGTAAGTATGTTTTGGTGACCATGAAAATAACCATAGTTTTTAAAACAAAGAACTTAAGAAGGGATTTCTGCAAGAATGAGGTTCTTGGTCTCTCAAATGTTTTGCTCTTAAATCATTTTTATCTTACCTTTCTATGCTGCTGATGATTTTAGCCAATGCTGATGTTAACATTTGATTTGGCCCAGGCATATCCTGTTCCCTGAAGTTCAAGTGATAACTTATTTTGTCACTCCTTTCTTATTACTTAATTACAGAAGATTGATTATAACCTTATAAGTCAGTCAATGGCCTGAGATATTTTTCTGGGAATATTCTGCATCTATAAATACTATAAGACTGAACAAAGCAATGAGCCCCATAAGATGGAAATAATTCTGATTTTTTTCCTTCTTATGGTAAATTTTTCAAGTTTTATCATTGCTCTATAATGACGAAGTTATGGTAAGTGAGCACGGAATCCTCAGAGGCTGATGGATCCATTGTGACCAAGGCTTAAGAACTTCTTTTCATCTAACACATAATTTTATTTTAATTTAAAGAAAAACATATCCTCTTATTTAAAAACACATTTTTGTGATATTGCCTAAAGTTTTTAGAATAAAAAAACCCCAGAAGGGATGGTTTTGAATTTACTGTTAATCCCAAATAATAATGTTATTATTTAAGACTGTTTTCTTTGGTTAAATAATTGTGCCGCTATCTCTTAATCTCCTTAATTATATTCTTAATTATCTTTAAGAATATAATATTGCAGTTTTCATTTTAGGAAAGAATTATATAATGTGTAAACATGATTAGCTAGTTATATATTTTTCAATTGAAAATTGAATAATCATTACATTCACATTTCTAATGTCAGGGCAAATAAGTTGGTGCTATTGACCTTCAAAATGTAAACAAAAAAGATTCCTTAGACAGTAAAATGGGATTAAAAAACATAGCTACAGATTCTTCAACTTTATTCTAAGTAAGCTTGAGGGTAGATTTTCTAATACAATTTAAAAATGGGAATATATTTGGAAAATGTGGTTAACAGAAGTAGTCTCTTTAAGGAAAATATATTTGACTGTTTCTGAAACTTTTTTCTGTGACTTACTGATCAAAAAATAAAAGTTTCTCCTAGATAATTTTAGAAACAAAGGGTAGAAAGGAAATCTTGAAGTTATGTTATCTACTTCATCCACTCAGAAGCCAAGCTTTATGTCAAGCAGTGAGGAAGGATTCCTCAAGTCAGGGGTCCCCAAACTACGGCCCGCGGGCCGCATGCGGCCCCTTGAGGCCATTTATCCGGCCCCGCCGCACTTCCAGAAGGAGCACTTCTTTCATTGGTGGTCAGTGAGAGGAGCATAGTTCCCATTGAAATACTGGTCAGTTTGTTGATTTAAATTTACTTGTTCTTTATTTTAAATATTGTATTTGTTCCCGTTTTGTTTTTTTTTACTTTAAAATAAGATATGTGCAGTGTGCATAGGAATTTGTTCATAGTTTTTTTTATAGTCCGGCCCTCCAACAATCTGAGGGACAGTGAACTGGTCTCCTGTGTAAAAAGTTTGGGGACCCCTGCCTTAAGTGAAGAAACACAGCCTTGAGTTTAGAAACCTGTGTTTGTCTTACTAAACTGTTACTGCTCATATGGACAAATGTTTGCACAACTCCTTGACAATGTGGAACCATTATCTTTAATGTACCTTTCTCCACACTTAATAGTTTAATTGCCTTTAAATACATTTCTTAATTTTACTGTTGTTTTTTTTTGCCTTTAGACTGTAAACATGTCTTAAAAGCCTTAACTTGTTTTTTTAATGCAAAGTTAAAATTTATAACTTACAGGTCTATTATTTGAGCTTAATGTATTTGTCAATGTTAGCAACTAAGGTATAAATAGCTTAAGTGCACCCAATTGTCTTCCCAAATAAGAAAGCTGATGCTCAGCAATATTATCCATTTCATTCTCACAACTCTTTCTATTTCCTATTAACGCTCTTTCATCTCTTAGATAGTATAAAAATTCCCTTTCTGGCATGTGGTTTCTGCTACTTGATTTGCTCAAGGTCAGCATGTAGCTCATATCCTTATTTGTATGCCCATCAACCTGTATGTCAGGTCATATTATTCCACATCTATTAATATCATACTCTGAAAACCCCAAGTGTTTGTTTCTATATAGCCATATGCTGCTCAGCGCACAATGGGGTCAGATTACTATTGGAAATTCTGAGTTTATAATTGATTTCACTGATTGATTGATTGATGTTATTTTCATACTTTATGGCACTTTTCCCTTCACTTTTGGTCAGTTCTTCAGCTAGTATAGTGTGCTTGATTGATAGAGACATCCAGGTTTCATCCCAGAAGGGTCTGTGACTTTCTTTCTCTTGATTATTATCACATAATGGTTCCATTAGGTACACATTCAAGAGTATCATGGACTATGAAAGCATCAAAGAGTATCCCAGTGAAATCCCAGTGAAATCTAGACATGCTTGTAGGGCCTTCTGTATAATACCATACTTAGCTCCTCATAATAAGATGATTATATAACCCATACAAATATTTATTTCAGTTGTCTTCTTTCTAACATTTAGTTTTCAATACACAAAGTGACCAGAAACAATGTTATTAATTTAGGTTTAGGGTAATCTTCACTGTATACCCTAGGAAGGGCTCTGCACAGAAAGCAGGACATCTAATCCATCTGAATTCAGAGTATCAAGGTTAAAAAGCATATCTTTAAGAAGAGAGTCGATGTGAATTAGAAAGAGGCTTATTTACTACCATATTTTCCTATAGCCCACCAATTGAAGTTAAAACAGTATATATGTGCACTCGATTAGGTGCATTTACTACCATTCTGAGGAAGAATCCCTGTCTATCAAGGTGTTTAACCAGAGGTGGCAATTTAGCTGAGCTTTCAATAGGCCACTCTGTCATTCTTTAAATCTGGTTGCTTTTAGTCATGTGTTATATAAGAATACTCATCTATAGCCATGTGGGAATCATGGCACTTCCTCTGCCATTAAATAAGCACATTGACCTAAAAGAATATTATATGACCTTCTATGTCAGTAAATTAATTTTTTCATAAGACCTTAGATATTGTTATTGGCAAAAACATTTCAGGCAAGAAAGACAGACTTATACTTGGATGAATTATCAATTCTGGTGAAAACAAATTACTACTTTTGTCAAAATTAAAAGAATATAATGAAATTAAATCAAAATCAACTAACTCATCACCTGGAAGATGGTACAAATGGAGAGTTTGTACAAATCTCTTTCAGTAAAGTTACCATATTTAGCAAAGCAGGTAGAAATACCACTTTACCAAGTGTAATGTGTTCTATTCTCAGGGGGAAGGGTGACAACAGGTAAAATAAAAGGAGTATAATGGGGAACCTTTAACTTCTGCATTCTTTAAAATTATGAGTTGCATTGAATATTTCAACAATTTCTTCTAGGATGAAGTATTACTTTTGATTTCTCACTTGATAGGGACAATGAGGGCAGTTCAGGGGACTTCAATTTGGTATTTCTTTTCCTTTTTAAATTTAATAAGGGTGACATTCATTAATAAAATTATATAGGTTTCAAGTGTACAATTCTATAATACAATTTTGTATATTGCATAATGTGTTTACCACCCAGTGTCAAATTTTTTCTGTCACTGTGGATTTGATTCCCTTTACCCTTTACCACCTTTTCCCCACTCCCTTTTCCCTCTGGTAATTATCATACTATTTTTTGTGATAGTGAATTTTTGATTGTTTGTTTTTCCTGTTCATTTATTGCTCTCAATATTATACCCTGCATATGACAGAAATAATTTTTTTTTTACTTTTTTCATCTGACTTATTTCACTTAGCAAGGTATTCTTAAGATCAATCCTTGTAGTTACAAATGGCAATATTTCATTTCTTTTCTTATGGCTGAGTAATATTCTACTGTATATATGCATAGGTACTAAACTTATGAACCTTGGTCTTAGGATTTCACAAATTTGACCTCAAAGGCAAGGGAAATAAAAAGCAAACATAAATGAATAAAATTATATCTGACTAAAAAAGCTTCTGCATAGCAAAAGAAACCATCACAAAACAAAAAGGAAAACAACCAAATAGAAGAAAATTTTTGCAAACAACACCCCCAATAAGGGGTTAAACTCCAAAATGTATAAAGAACTCATACAAATCAACAACAAAAACCCTCACATACAATCCAATTAAAAAAAATGGGCAGAGGATCTGAACAGAAACTTCTGCCAAGAAGACATAAATATGGTCAAAAAAATTTGAGGAGATTAAATGCAAATAAAAACATCTACTTCACCTCTCCACTCTTCCTTCTTTCTTTCTTTCTTTCTTTCTTTCTTTCTTTCTTTCTTTCTTTCTTTCTTTCTTTCTTTCTTTCTTTCTTTCTCTCTCTCTCTCTCTCTCTCTCTCTCTCTCTCTCTCTCTCTCTCTTTCCCTCCTGCACCCATGGCTGATTACAGCGAGTTGACCCTGGCACTGAAGATGGCTCCATGGCCACCACATCAGGCGCTAGAAGTGCTTGGTTGCTAGGCAATGAACAATGCCCCAGACAGGCAGATCAACACTTCTTAGTGGGCTTAACTTGTGGATCCCGCTCTGGGGCCCATGTATATGTCTCTGTCTCCCCTATTGTCACTGAATAAAAAACAAAACAAAACAAAACAAAAAACTACAATGAGACACCAACTCATGTTAGAATGGGTATTATCAACAAATCAGGTAAAAACTAGCATAGAAAGGGCTTTTGAGAAAAAGAAACTTCATTTAAAGTTGGTGAGAATGAAACTGGTACAGTCACTATGGAAAAATTATGGAGGTTTCTCATAAAAGTATGAATAGTTACCACATGACACGGTAACCCATCTTCTGAGTATCTACCTGAAATTTTTTAAAACATTGATACATGAAAATCTGTGTCCTCCTGTTTTCATCGTGGTCAAGACATGAAAGTAACCAAAGTGCCCTCTGATGGACAATTGTATAAAGAAGGTGTGGTACAATTTGGCTTTTTCTCATGCTCTCTTTGTACATCTCAGATCAGGAAATCACTATTAAAACTCTTTTAACAGTCAAGTGTGTCCATTCTAATTATGCTTTAAAATGCTATGTAAATAGGCCTGACCTGTGGTGGCACAGTGGATAAAGTGTCGACCTAGAAATGCTGAGTTCACCGGTTCGAAACCCTGGGCTTGCCTGGTCAAGGCACATATGGGAATTGATGCTTCCAGCTCCTCCCCCCCCTTCTCTCTCTCTGTCTCTCCTCTCTGTCTCTCCCTCTCCTCTCTAAAATGAATAAATAAATTAAAAAAAAACTAAGCTTTAAAATGATATGTAAATAAACAAAAACTAGGTATGTGCCCTGATTGTATTTAATGTGAGATATTTGTGCCAGAAAAATATAGATGACCTCAGCCCGTAGGGCTCCCTCTAACCAGGAGACCATAAGAGCCATTTAGAACCTCTGGTATTAGTGCTCATTGAGACTCTACATAGAACAGACTCAAAATATTTCATATTCCCTTTCCCCCAAGGGTCTCTTTTGAGGAAGAATTAAAGGGCATCAAAATATTTTTTTTCTTAAGAAACTGAGCCTCTACCTCAATTATAGTGTTTAGGGATTGGATTGAAAATGTGGATGAAAGGCAGTAATTTTTTCTTTGTGGCAGATAACTCAGACTTGTTTTCACTAGTTCTTTCTTTATTAATCATGCTAATGAGGTAACAACATTCTAGGTGGTAGACTATTTTGTCTTTAGCTCTGCTCTTTGACCTCCTAAACAACCCTTGATTTACTTGGATAATCCCACTCCAACACAATGTAAGAATAAACTCTTTTTGTTTTTCTTATTAGAGAAATATAGCCACAAATATTTCATCATAAAATTATTTGATTTTATTTATTTTATTTAATGAGAGGAGGGGAGATAGAGAAACAGATTTCTGCATGCACACCGACGGGGATTCACCTGGCAACCCCTGTCTGGGGCTGATTCTCTGCCCATCTGGGGCCCAACCTAGCTAAATAACACTTGAGGTAGAGGCTCCAACAGAGCCATCCTTAGCACTGGGCCCATATGCTAGAAATCAATCAGGCCATGGCTGCCAGAGAGGAAGAGAGAGAGAGAAGAGGGAAGCAAGGAGTAGCTGATGGTGGCTTATTTTGAGTGCCCTGACCAGGAATCGAACTTGGGATAGCCACATGCCAGGTCATCGCTCTACCACTGAGCCAACCTGCAATCTTTTTAGATACTTAAAAAAGTATTCAGTTAAAGGCTCCCAGAAAACATACAAGTTTGTCATTTGCAACTTTACCAATTTTGTGCCATTTTATCTTAACCTAAACGTATATTATTCTGCTTGAAGTTAAGCCTTATACTACTGGCTCACAATAATATTTAACTAGAGCATTCTGTTGAAAAAAATATCAACTTTTATTTGGAGGAATAGTAGTCATTAGAAGTATGCTTATATTTTACTCTTGTAAATAACATGCAGTATGTAGAATATTTCACACTAAAAAACTTTATATGTTATGTTGTTATATCAAAATGGTCAATTATTTTAAATACACAATTATAATCAATTATCTCATAAATACCATTATGATGGCAATCAGGTCATGTAAAGCGCTAGTTTTTAAGACAAATGTATCATTTTAGTGGAATACTTTAGTATGTGGTTTAGATATTTAAAATAATTCCCTTTATATATTAGCTTCACATTCATTAATTTTTTGCCTCATTTGAATACTGCTACTTTTATTTTTTACTTGTTTAATAAGTTATTTCCTTATGTTCACTAACATGACTAATAAAATGCTACAAAAATATAAATTCCTGGCTTATATTGAATATCTTTTATATTCTAGGCTGCAAACAAATTCTACATGAAACATGGCTACTTGAATTTTAAATATGAGCAATTTACTTAATATTATATGCTTAAAAGGAAAGATGTTGCTGGAGGTCTTCAGCTACATAAAGAGGTATCAAAGTTCCCATTTTAAGTGTAATTAGTGTGCACAACCAGTCACTATTTCCTGCAAACTGAAGAAGCCATGCAGAACACCTTAAGCCAAAAACACCTGGAGTGAAAAAAATTGTCACTTCACGTTGTATCAGAGCTCAAATATTATATTGGTTGTGATTTTGTTTCAATTTTTAAAAGAATGTGTGGGATGTCTCTGCATTATCCTCTGGCCTTGGGCAATAATAGTCTATTTTGTTTTCTTATATATTAAATGCAAAAAAACTAAGAGACATCTAGTGTGGCAGAGAAGAGTATAATTTTTCATATTAGATAGATCTTGGAAGTATACAATGTACAAGTAATCAACATTAATACTTTAACATACTTAATCTTAAGTATCAAGCTGTAAGTACTTTTCTCTAATACACTTAAAACCATATGGTTGTTTCTGTTTTTGGTGTCAATTTGGTTGTGTGGGTAATACTTAGGCACAACAGAAGACATTTTCATTGACTCTTAAAAGGTCTTATTCACACTTGAGCTAAAGCAGCTGGTAGAGGGTTAGAGAGCACTCAAGTCACCAAATCTCTAGATATTGCTTTCTGCTGCACCATCTGTGCCCTGTTAAATATTCTTGATTTTTGCCAAGTTTGGGCCAATTTATATGTTAAATCAGTTACTGAAATGAGTATCCAAGAAGCTTCAGGGAGAAAAAAAGGTATTAAACTGCATAACCCTTATACATTAATCATTACTACTGGAATAGGAAGTTCAAGTACTGCCACTCAAAAGATTGTTGTGAGAAATCAGGCTTCCTGGATTTTGGGAGGGCTGTGAATATGAACAATTTTTCAGAAGCATTCACCCCAGAGAAATGTACCCCATCCTAATCTTTCAAGACAGTGAGTGAATTTTGTATGGGATGCTCAGAGACGCCACAAACTCAATTCTGTTCTCAAATGCTTTTTAATCATTTATGCACTGTAGCTTACTAAAACCAATATAGTGGCTAATTGCTTTGGTAGCCTAACAATTTTACTGTCTTGTACCTGTCAACAGATTCTCGTAACACAGATTAGCCAGTGTGTAACTTCTCACTTCAAGAAGCATAACATTGTAAATTACCATTATAACAATGGCTCAGTTTAGGAAAACTACCATATTGATTCTCAACAGGGAATAAGAATACCCTGTTATTCCTAAATTGAAAAGGAAGTCTTAGAATATGAAAGTCAAACCACAATACATGTTCAGATGCGTTTGATTAAATTAGATATAAAGTTTCACGGAACCCTGGTCTGTTAATTCAGTCAGTTAAGAGCAACATCCCAAAACAACAAGGTTGCGGGTTTGACCTCTCAGTGCATGCACGTGAAACAACCAAAAAATGCACAACTGAATGGAACAACAAATGCTCCCCTTTCTCCTCCATCTCTCTCTCTTTCTTTTTTTGTCTCTCTAAAAATTAATAAAAATTAAGCACTGGCCGGATAGCCCAGTTGGTTGGAGTCTTTTCTTGGAGGACAGAGGTTGCTGGTTTGATTCCCCGGTCAGGGCACATACAAGAGCAGCTCCATGTTCCTATCTCTCTCTCCCTGCCTTTTTAAATAATAATAATAATAAAAGTTTCACTGAGACTGATAGCCAGAAATGGGAAATATTATGATTTGAGTCTGCATATTTAGTAAAGTGAATCAAGGAATAAGGAAAAACCAAAAAATGGTTAAGAAATAACAAGAGGAAAATACTTTTATTCTTATTTCCCACAAATATTACTAAGAAATACTACAAGAAAATCTAACTATACACTTCTTTAGCGTGAAGATCAATATATTCTGAGTAATAAGATGAATTTAGCTAATATTTGCCAATTATTTCTATATTACCAGTCTTATTCTGAAAATATTGACTTATTATCTTATTCAATCCACCTCAAATCACATGAGTGTGCACATTCTAAGTACGCATCCAAAACCCTACAAGACATTTTAAGGTCTTCTACATGTGAGGTAGTGAGAAATTATTTATTGACATCAAACCTTCTATTGTCTTACTCCCAACAGCATCTGTTAAATCATATACAAATATCTTAATTGTAGGTTCAATAATTGTCTCACATTATCTAAGACTACAACCATGGACATTTTATACTGTGAAGCACTAAGACTATATCTTATTGTATTGTTTCCTTGAAATGAGTAATAATGTATTCTAGAAAGATATAGCATTCAATATATAGCCCACATAAAATCAAAGATGTAAACAATGATCTACGGCCAAAATATCAAAGCAAATTGGGAACGTTTATCTTTAGAATAATCTTAAAATCAGCCAACTTTTTATTTACAACTAACACAACAATACCTGTCGAAATAAATGTTTAGTTTTGTGTGCCATCAGTAAAGCTGGAAATCGCTCAGTCTCTGCTGGGATGGTGAGGCACGTTAGTTATGATTGTCAAATTCACACAGTGAATATTATATTTTTAAAATTGTTTTTAAATTCTAGAAAGAGAAACATTTATTTTCTTAAAAGAAGTAAATGTAGTCTGACGAGGTGGTGGCACAGAGGATAGAGCCTTGGACTGGGACGCGGAGGATCTAGGCTCGAAACCCCGAGATTGCTGACTTGAGTGTGGACTCATCTGGTTTGAGGAAGGCTCAACAGCTTAAGCCCAAGTTCACTGGCTTGAACAAGGGGTCCCTCAGTCTGCTGTAGCCTGCTGCCTGCCCCCCTCCCCGGTCAAGGCACGTATGAGAAAGCAATCAATGAATGACGAAGGAGCCGCAACGAAGAATTGATGCTTCTCACCTCTCTCCCTTTCTTTCTGTCTGTCCCTCTCTCTGTCTCTGTCACAAAAAAAATAAATAAAATAAATAAGTGTAATTTCACAAAATTCAATATAATCTAAATGTTCCTGAAAATCTATTTTAAATACTGTTAAAATTGAAAAATTTTACTGAGTTTATATCATTTCTCCAGGATAGAATACTAAACTGTATTATAAAATTAAAACTAAGAAAGGAAACATGCATTACACAGATAATTTTTATTTAAATACACAACATTCCCAGCTTATTTTGTGAATGATACAAAAAGCTTAGAGAAGGTAGAGAATAATGTATATTTTTAGTACAACCTGAAGTGTAATATTACCCAAATTGTCTTCTATAAGATGATCAGAGCCAATAAACACCATGCCCTCAATCAGTAAAACAAGATCTACATGAATGACAATGATACTTTATCAGTTAGAAACAACCATCTAAACCAAAATGGGTGTATCAAGATTGATGGTGATGGTGTGATATAATTATGTTTTATAATTTATTATAATATTTAATATTTTAAAAAGATTTTAAAATACTATCACTAAAGTCATAATAAAATTCTAAATATAAATATATACTGTTTAATATTATACATTATTTATTAATGGATAATTAATATCCAATTTCTATTATATTTACTGATGTTAAATGAATACCAAAAAACTCAGTTTTGCTATATAATACTACATAGGCAAAAATGAAATTTAATATTAAAATACAATCAATGCTATTAACATTCCATAAATAACCTATGTTTATATATATAAGTTCAGATGAATAACAAAATTTATTCTATTTTAACTTACTATGATTTTTTTAAATTTAGGTATTAAAATCCAGATTAATAAAAAATACAAGAATTCTTGTTTAGTAAGCTTTAAATATATATTTACATGTATATATAATTGATTCAAAATTAAGACATATATATGAATATTAAAACTGAAAATATGCTACCTATAAAAAGTCAAAGTTTTTCCTCTTTGTTCTTTGAATCATTACTCTCTTCTCTTTTATCCTACCTAGCATTTTAAAATTTTTTCTCTCTCCTTATTTCTTACATCTAACTTCTAATATCTTCTCTCCAAAGGCTAAGTTATATTACCTAAATTATGAAAAAAAAGGAACAACCTTCCAAATAGACTAAATATAAATATGGACATCAAACAATGTAGCTTCAATATATTTATAATAATAAATTTAAAATGATTTTTGTGGAGATTTTACATATAATTCTCAGTATACCAATATTGATCACAATTTTTTTGGATTTATGTATCTCATATTTTCAACACAATTTTGAATATTATTTTTATGTTATAAGACTCATTGTTTTAAAACTATAGAGTGAATCTTCAATGATTTTGTAAAAATATAATCTTTGGTAATACTTAAAATATTATCTAAAAACAGAATTACTGTTGAGAAAAATAAAATAAAAATCACTGATAGAATGGTTTATATTTTGCATAACTTAAAATATAGACTTTTTAAAAAATGTGATTGTTTAAATTCATAATTGTTTTTTATATTAAGGAAAATTAGGAATTTTTATTGAGGAAATTAATTTAGTTCCACTGTGTATAATTTAAGACTGCACTTTCTTTGATTCTTTTCTAACAAATTTATTTTTAAAAGAAAGGAAACATTTTAAAAGTATTATGGATGTAATATTTTCACAAGTGATATATAGTGAATTGATCCATAGATCTGTGACTATGGTCACATTGCCAAAAGGGCATTTTAATAAAGATAAGTAAAATAATCAATACCATTTATCAACACTAAAATATTGTGGATTATAAAGCATCATATATGAAAAAGATCAACATGATTTTTTAGATTGACAAGACACAATAGTAAGGGAAAATTGACGCATCCTCATAGACACTAATAAGGTGATGAGATGTGATACATATGTTCAATGGTGACTTTAATTCAGATTAACAAGAAAAAAGAAGCTAAGAGATCACAATAAAAATTTAGACTGTGGCCTAGCCTGCAGTGGTGCAATGAATGAAACATCAACCTGGAACACTGGGGTCACCAATTTGAAACCACAGGCTTGCCTGTTCAAGGCATATATGGGAGTTCATGATTCCTGCTCCTCTCCCCCTCTTGCTCTCTCTCTTTCTCTCTAAAATGAATAAATAAAATCTTGAAAAAAAAGTTAAAAAAAATTTAGACTGTTTCAAAACCAATGTCTTTCTTAAAATAATTTGTTAATAAAAATAATGTTATCTAGTCTAAGTTACTTTTAAGTAAGTAGTTTTCATCTTGATTTAAATATCTGAACATAAGTATTTAGGGATATAGACTGGTGTTTACTTTCCATGGTAATTAATATGTGCACTAATATCTGAAATATAAAATACCAGATTTTTATCAAAATTTATTTAAAATCCAATTACAAAAGTCTCTTATGATTTCACTTATATGTAGAATCTAATGAACAAAATAAACTAACATACGAAATAGAGAGAGATTCATAGGTACTGACAACTGTCAGAGGTAATAAGGGTTGAGAAGCTAGGTGAAAAAGGTAAAAAGATTAAGAAAAGAAAAAATAACAGACACAGGCAATAATGTGAGGAATGCAGAGGATAAATGGTGTGAGGGAGGTGGAGGAGGATAAGGGAAGATAGATGGTGACTCAGCGAGACTTGACTCGGGTGGTGAATACACAATGCAGTATACAAATGGTGCATCATAGAATTGTTCATCTGAAACCTGTATAGTTTTATTAACCAATGTCACTCCAATAAATTGAATATTTTTTAATAAAGCTATCAGATAAGGGCACTTCACACATAATTATTATTATTATTATTATTATTTTTTAGTTTGGAGTACAGGCTACTTTTACAGGAGGTAAATCATCTCCTATGCAGTCTAAATCACTATAAGCTTATCATTACCCAAAATAAAATTTTGTTTTATTAGAATTTAATTTCAAAGTAGAAAAATAATTTGAATACATACAGACAAATTCATTATCTCTAGGGTATTGAAACATACTGACATTGTCTTTATTTAACAAAACCAAGAGACAAAATATTTCCAATCAAACTTATATTTCTAATGCCACCACCATTTAAGTTGAAATAAGAGAGTTTCATGTCTCAATTCCTATAAAGTTAAAATACCTAAGGAGTGTTATTTATTTTTAATTTTTTGTGTATTAATTTGAGAAGGAGTGGTGAAAGAGGCCATCAGTGTGTTGTTTTACTTCTTCATGCATTCATTGGTTGTTGATTTTTAAATGTGCCCTGACCAGGCATCAAAACCACAAACTTGGTGTATGGAGACGATGTTCTAACCAACTTTGCTACCAGACCAGGGTCTAAGAATTGTTACTTAAACAAACAAGAAAAAAAAAAAAAAGACAATTTTTCTAAGTATAAATACACATAAGCCTTTAAAATACTTTTTAAAATTTCATAGAGTCACAATATGTATTTGCTAATAAGATAAACAAATATATAATAAAAAGAGTGGAAGAATATTTTAGTGTACATAAAAGAAACTATGTTGTACCAAATGCAGTGTTAGAAAGAAAGATGGATGGATAAACTCTGATCATTAGGTCTATGTTCTGAATAATTAAAAGAATAGTGTGAACATTAACTGAGCTAGGTAAAACTGAATAGAAGTGTCTTGAAAAAACATGAGTATAATCAATAAAAATAATTTAAAAACTGGTAAAGTGGCATCAGAATTAGAGATTCAGATTTAAAGAAAATCATTCATATTTGAAAGTATTATAGTGATAAAGACTTTAACAAAAAGTTTCAAAAATGAGATTTTAGTTATTTGTCTTATATTTCTTTTTTCCAAATTTACCTTATGAAATAGGTGCACCTGGCCTACACACATGCCCTATTTTTTTTTTTTTTTTTTGTACTTTTCTGAAGCTGGAAACAGGGAGAGACAGTCAAACAGACTCCCGCATGCGCCCGACCGGGATCCACCCGGCACGCCCACCAGGGGCGAAGCTCTGCCCACCAGCGGGTGATGCTCTGCCCCTCTGGGCGTCGCTCTGCTGCGACCAGAGCCACTCTAGTGTCTGGGGCAGAGGTCAAGGAGCCATCCCCAGCGCCCGGGCCATCTTTGCTCCAATGGAGCCTTGGCTGCGGGAGGGGAAGAGACAGACAGAGAGGAAGGGGGGGGGGTGGAGAAGCAAATGGGCGCTTCTCCTATGTGCCCTGGCTGGGAATCGAACCTGGGTCCCCCACACACCAGGCCGACGCTCTACCGCTGAGCCAACCGGCCAGGGGCACATGCCCTATTTTATAAAAAACTAAAGCTTAAAGCAGTGGACTCTTGTTTCAGGTTCATGCAGATAGTAAGAACAAATCAATGTTTAAGACCCTAAGACTTCAACTTTTTAAAAACATCATTACTTTGAGAAAGAGTTGTTTAAAGATAATAGAAATAATTAGGGTAAAATATTGTTATTAAAAATGTTCCATAAATATTGCTTGAATTAATTAAAGAAGCTAAGAGTGATATGGTTTTAAATATCCAGATCTTATAAATATGACTTGTAGCAATATTGGTAGGTTATCAACATATATCTAAACAAGTGTTTAGAAATGAAAATGTATATTGATTAAAAAACTAATGAAAATATGATTTATATTTTGGAGAGAGTGAATTAAAAGTTGATATATGGAAGTTTAACGCAGCTACAGGTGATAACTTGTAGTTATATCTTGATGGAAATTTCTAACAAGGTTATTACTGAATACCAGGTCATCAAACTGCTATAAGAATATACAAAGCCTGTTTCTAAATCCTGGATATGAGATTCAAGGGTTGTCTGTACCTAAATCATGTTGGAGAGTCCTACTGCATGGGAATTTAATTTGTTTATGCCCTTAGAAAGATGTCTTCAAAATAAGAAAGGATTTTGATGCATTTTGGCTCATGCTTTATTTCCTCTGTCTTAAGATTTGGAAATCTAGACTTCTGTTACTGTGTGGTAAAATATTCTTCCCATTTGGTTCACAAACCTGACATGGATAATAAAACCCATAAAAATATCTTACTAGACAATGGAAGTACAGAAACTAAAGCTAAGTTAGTTTTTAGAAAATAAACTATGATAATATACTGAATATTTTATAAGTTTGTAGAATAGTAAGATAGAGAGAAAAATGAATTGTTTTGAAGAAGCAATAAAGGCAGGCAATTAATTTTATCACTGGAATAAAAACAGTATAATTTTAGTAAACCCAAAGCTGGTATTTTCATTGTGAAATCACTGTAGAATAAAACTAATACAGCAAAGGAAAAAACAGGAATGAAGAACCCAATAAATTCTGAAATAAAAAATTTTAAGTTATTAAGAATTGAGAAAAAATAAGCTCTTTAGTTTTCATATATAATTAGAAACTAAAATAGAATAAATTTAGGAATAAGAGAAATTTAGAACATAGACTGAATGACTTAGAAAACTTATCAATTTTTAATTTAAAAAATCATAAAAGTACTTTTTAAAATTATGGGTCAGAGTCCTAATTAAGGCAATATTAAAATGTGTTTTAAAAGAGGACAATAACTCTTAGCATAATAAAATAAAATTACTAAAAACCACAAAGATCAGCACAGCAGCTGGATTTTCTCCAACAAAAGTTGGCACGGCAAAGTAGATCAATTTATAAACTACATCCACTATGCTAGAATGCCAGTTTTCAAGAAGCCAACTGTGAAGTATTTATGTTATAAAGGTAGTTGAGAAATTTTTTTCAAAATCTGATTTACTACTAAAATTATATTTTGAGGAATCTTAATGTGTAAGATGCTGTGAGTTATAGTAGTTATATTGAGTTATTTTATTTTTTTGTTTTGTATTTTTTAATTTTTTAAAAATTTATTGTGTTAACATGGATTCAAGTGGCCCACTCAATATAACACATTCACTCCCCAACTACATCCCCCCATTACAACCTTTTGTGCCCCTTCTCCTAACACCCTCCCCAACTTCCATCTGGGATTTACTGTCCTGTTATTTGTGTCTATGTGTAATGAATATATAATTTCACTAATCACTTCACCTTCACTTATACCATCACCTCAACCACTTCCCTCTGACAGCTGTCCCTCTGTTCCTTGTGACCCTCCCTCTCCCTCTATTCCATTCCTCAGTTCACCTTGTTCATTATATTTTACATATAAGTAAGATATATAAGCAAGATAATATGATATATTTCTTTCTCTGCTTGGCTTATTTCTCTTAACATAATAATATCCAGGTTCATCCATGCATTACAAAAGGTAAAATTTCCTTTTTTTCCATGGCCATGTAGTATTCCATTGTGTATACGTAACACAACTTTTTTATCCATTAGTCCACAGACAGACACTTGGACTGTTTTCAGATCTTGGCACTATATCAAAAAATCATAACACTTCTTAATATATATTAACAGAATCAAGAAACATCAAATATATACCATATTTTATGGCATATACCATAAATAAAAACACCACAATATATAAGCCATCTACTAAAAATACAAACAGACAAAAACACAATGATACCTGGGGATCTCAACACATTATTGAGACTTTAGATAGATCATCAAACAAAAAATAAATATTGAAATAGTGACTTTATATGACACACTAGACCAAATGGATATGAGACATATACAACCTGGATAGTTGGCTCAGTGGATGGAGTGTCAGTCTGGTGTGCAGGCATTCCAGGTTCAATTCCTGGTCAGGGCACACAGCAGAATTGACCACCTGCTTCTCTTTCCTCTCTCTCTTCCACTTCTCTCTCTCTTCTCCTCTCATAGCCAGTGGCTTGATTGGTTTACAATTGGTATGGGCACTGATTAAAGCATAAGTCCAAGATGGAGGTTGCCAGGTGGATGCCCCATTGTGACACATATGAGAGTCTGTCTCACTATCTTCCCTCCTTTCACTTAACAACACAAAACAAAGCAAAAAAACATTTACAAAACATTTCATACCAGAACATTAGATTATACATTCTTTAACAGTGAGAATGCAACATTCTCAAGGATAGACCCCATGTTTGGCAACAAAACTAACCTCAACAAATTTAAGAAGATTAAAATAATGCCAAACATATTCTCCAACCATAATGCTTTTAATTTAGAACTCAACTAAAAGAAAGTAAAAATATCACAAAAATGTAGAAATTAAGCAACATACTTCTAAAAAATGACCTGATCAAAAAAGAAATTAAAGCACAGATCAAAAGATATATACAAACAAACAAGAATGTCAACACAACATATCAAAACTTCTGCAATGCAGAGAAAGCAGCAATAAGAGGAAAATTTATATCATCATGGGTTTATATCAAGAAATAAGAGAGATCCCAAACAAACAATATAACATAACATTTTAAAGAGCTAGAAGAAAAAGAAGTAAGGCAACCCAAATTCAGCAGATGAAAGGAAATTGTAAAAACTAGAGCAGAATAAAATGAAATAGAGAACAAAAGAATCTAGAGCAAATTATTACAACAATGAGCTGGTTCTTTGAAAAAATTAACAAAATTGACAAACTCTAGATAAGCTCACTAAGCAAAAAGGAGAAGACTCATATAGTCAAAATCTAAAATGAAAGAGGAGAAATTACTACAGACACCATAGATATACAGAAGATCACATTATAATACTGTGAATGATTCTATGGCACTGAATTCAACAATCTTAAATAAATGGATAAGTTCTTAGATCTATACAATATTTCTAGCTTGAGTCGTGAAGAAATGGAAAACCTAAGTAGATATATAAGCATGAAGAAAATAGAAACTAACAAAAACCTTTCCAAAAATAAATGGCCAGGATAGAATGTCTATACTAGAGAATTCTACCAAACAGTCATTCCTATCTTTCTTAGTCTTTCAAAAAATTGAAGAAGTAATACTCCCTAAAGACATTTATTTTATTTTATATATGGCAAATGTAACCCTGATACCAAAACCTGGCAAGAACAACACACACACACACACACACACACACAAAACCACAGACAAATATCTCTAATAAATAAAGATGTAAAAATCCTAAACAAAATACTATCAAATCAAATACAAAAATACATTAAAAATATAATATATCATGATCAAGTTGGATTCATTCCAGAAGCAGAAGGATGGTTCAACATATGCAAATTGATCAATGTAATACACCACATCAACAAAATAAAGGACAAGGTTTATATAAGCCTACCAATAGATGTAGAAATGGCATTTGATAAGATACAACATACTTTTATATATATAATACTCAATAAAATGGGATTACAGGCCTGACCTGTGGTGGCGCAATGGGATAAAGCGTCGACCTGGAACACTGAGGTCGCCGGTTCGAAACCTTGGGCTTGCCTGGTCAAGGCACATATGGGAGTTGATGCTTCCTGCTCCTCCCCCTTTTCTCTCTCTCTCTGTCTCTCTCTCTCTCTCACTCCTCTCTCTCTAAAAAATCAATAAATAAAATATTTTTTAAAAATGGGATTACAAGGAAAGTGTCTCAATATAATAAAAGTGATATATGATACATCATCAGCCTATATCATACTAAATGGTAAAAAACTGAAAATGTTACCTTGAAAATCAGGAATAAGTCAAGGCTAC
The DNA here is from genome assembly GCF_036850765.1 of Saccopteryx bilineata. Taxonomy (NCBI): domain Eukaryota; kingdom Metazoa; phylum Chordata; class Mammalia; order Chiroptera; family Emballonuridae; genus Saccopteryx; species Saccopteryx bilineata. The sequence continues at coordinate 72,440,245 of NC_089491.1, read as the reverse complement.
CTACTCTCTCCACTCTGTTTTAACATACAACTGGAAGTCCTAGCCAAAGCAATTAAGCAAGAGAAAGAAATAAAAGGCATCCATATTGGAAAAAAAGAAGTAAAGGTATTACTTTTGGCAGTTGACATTATCCTGTATATAGAAAACCCCAAAGGCTCCACCAAAAAACTAATAGAAACAATAAACAAATACAGTGAAGTGTAGAAATACAAAATCTCTATACAAAACCTACAGCTTTCTTATATATCAACAATAAAACTTCAGAAAATGAATTAAAAAAAATAATTTTTTTTTTACAATTGCAACAAGAATATAAAATACCTGGGAATGAATTCAACAAAATATGTGGAATCTATATACTAAAAACTGCAGAGCACTATTGAAAGAAAGTGAAAAAGACACAATGATATGGAAAAACATTCCATGTTCATATTTTGAAAAAAAATCAACATAGTTAAAATGACCATATTACCTAAAGCATTATACAAATTTAATGCAATTCACATTAAAATACCAATGTTATTTTTTTAAAGATATAGAACAAAAAAATTCCAGATTTGTATGGAACCACAAAAGACTCCAAATGGCCAGCACAATCTTGAGAAAAGAGAATGGAGCTGGAGGTATCATACTAACTGATTTCAAAGTATACTACAGAAACACAATAATCAAAACATCATGGGGGAGATTCCAAGATGGCCACAGAATAGGCAGATGTTACAACAGTCACTTCCCAAGACCAAATTGGATTATAATTTAATTTAAGAACAACCATTGTAAAAAAACAACTTTGGACCTAATGAAAAGGACTGTACTATAACCAAGAATCACAGAAGAAGCCACACCTAGTCTGGTAGGAAGTGCTGAGACATGGTGGGGGCTGCCCCACTTCCAGGAGTGAGGGGCAGCAAAGTGCCCAAAAGGACTCTCACTGAAGGGAGAGGGATCTTAAGAGTTGGGAAGCTTCAGTCCCATTCTTGGAGCCCCAGGTTGGAATCCCAGTGACTGGAAGAGACAACTAGACAGCATTAAATAGTGTAAAAAACAGGATTTCTGGCTGTAGGAGGGGTAGGGGGGGGGAAGCTTTTGGAGTGGCAAACTAAGCCTTAAAGGGCCAGTGCAGAAAATCTCACTTGCAGCCATTTGCCTGGGGCTCCGAGGGCGGGAGAGCTGAGAGGACTGGAGTTGCATGAGGAAGGTGTGGAGTTAGAGGCACTGGGAGAGACCAGTGATGGTGCTCGGAACACCTGCACTGAGTCATTCTCCAAGGTTAAAGTGGACATATATGGGGAAGAGTAATCCCTTTGTCTCACACCAGTCTGGGGAAAGGCAGCTGCCCCACCCCCAGAAATCTCTCCATATCCAGCCAGGGAAAGGCTCATTGGAAAGGTGAAGGAACAGGGGGCAGGTCAGTGACTCAGGTTTCTCATGACACGAGCTACACCTCCCCTATCCACTGCTGAGAATGTGCCCCATCCCCAGAGAGCCAGCTAGCAGTCCACAATGCTGTAAATCAGAAGCCACAACCACTGTACTCCTGTGGCAACACCCTACTGAAATATGTAAAAAATAAAAATATGATAAAAAAAACAGTCTGCATAGAGTGACAACTGAGACCAAAGAGCAAGCCATGCCCAGTGCCCCTGCACTAATCCCTGGAGTTCCCTGCTGGGCCCAGCAAGTAGCTAACAATTAGTGGCAGCAGAAAGAGAAAACCAGACAGAATTCAGACTTTCTTGTGGTTTACCTTGTTGGAAAGAAATAAAATTGAGGTATCCAGCAGAGGGTGAGGGATTAGGCCCAGAAGTAGGGGTACATCCCTATCCTGACCTACAGCTCAAGAGACTCCTAAGGTAATGGGTTCCACTAATGTTGTAGTCTCAACCTCAGCTGCCCTAATCCAACAAGTTTGCAATCTGTAAAGAGGTAAATTAGGTGAGGCCAGTTGGCTCACACTATAGTCTTTCAACAGAGGACTCTGGAAAGACAAGAGAGCTGCAAGAGGAGCTGGAACAACTGAAAAGTGGAGGCAAATCTTTGAGAGCTTGCAACTTTTACAGAGCAGCTGACAGCTCTAAGCAAGAGAAAGTTGATCCTTATAAACAGATGGGCCCTTCCTACACTATCCAGGCACAGAAACCAACCACACCAACACAAAGAGCACTAGCTGATGATATGTAGCCCACAGCGGATTACAAACAACAGATGATGCCAACCCAAGAAGAGCTAGAAAAAACACAACTGATAGCTGGAAGCAGAAAACTTAAACCCTAATTCAACTAGCTATTCAAACAGCACATCTAAAAGAGGACAATATACACAGAAAAAATGAAAAGACAGAGATTTTTAACCCAAATGAATCAACAAGAGAAACCCCAGAAAAATAACTGATTGAGATTGAAGAAACCAAATTACCAGCTGCGGGGTTTAAAATAATGATTGTTAGGATGCTCAAAGATCTTGGAGCAACAATGGATGGACATAATAAGCACCAAAATAAAGAGATAGTAAGCATCAAAAAGACATTGAAATTATAAAAAAGAACCAGTCAGAAATGATAAATACAATCTCAGAAATGAAGACTGCACTAGAAGAAATCGACAGCAGGCTGGATGAAGTGGAAGATTGAGTCAGCGATTTATATCACAAGATAAATGAAAGCATAGAAGCAAAGCAGCAAAAAGAAAAGAGGCTAAAAAATCTAAGGAAACTCTAAGACAGCTCTGTGAAAATATAAAGAAAACAACATCTGCATCATAGGGGTTCCTGAAGAAGATAAATAACAATGGATAGAGAGCCTGACCAGGCAGTGGTGCAGTGGATAGAGCATCAAACGGGGATGTGGAGGACCCAGGTTCAAGACCCCAACGTTGCAAGTTTGAGCACAGGCTCATCTGGTTTGAGCAAAGCTCACCAGCTTGGACCCAAGGTCTCTGCCTTGAGCAACAAGTTACTCAGTCTGCTGAAGGCCCGCGGTCAAGGTACATATGAGAAAGCAATCAATGAACAACTAAGGTGTCGCAACCAAAAACTGATGATTGACGTTTCTCATCTCTCTTTGTTCCTGCCTGTCTGTCCCTGTCTCTGACTCTCTCTCTCTCTGTCTATGTAAAAAACAAAAACAAAAACAAAACAACAACAATAACAATAACGGATAGATGCTGCGGACCAGCGCGGCTCCAAATAACGGTGTGGAATAGAGGAAACACACTTGTCAAAACAAAACCAATGGGACCGGGAGGACTCTTCAAACTGCCTGGCAGTATCTGAGTCCCTCATAGCCCTAGTTCGCTTTATTATATAGACCTATGCAAATCAAGGACCCTGATACAAAGTTGCACATCAAAGGCTAAGACAGGAACTCTCCCAAGGCAAAAACAGGATACATTAGTGAAATTTACAAACATCTGAAACAAACAAAGAGTCAGAGGAAGGGCATGTATATTGCTTCCTGCAACCCAAGGAAGTAAGTGGAGTGGGTGCAAATACTCAGCATCAAAGCCAAATAAGGAGATGGAGGGGGGAGAACTTAGCCCCCTGCCAAGCCTTGAATCTATAATGGCTTTTTGCCATTAATGGTCCACAACATATTCCCCTTTTCTTTTTAATTTGTGTGCTGAGATTTGCATTCATCTGATTTTCTAATTTGGAGGCAGATGGAAAAAATACAGAACAAACACAAAATTAGTATAGCCAATGCTAACAGATACCCAAAACAAGTATACTAATATATCACAGTGATTAAAGCCTTTAAGCAAAATCTTTAAGCTAATAATACAACAAGAATCTATAAAAGAGTAATGTCCTTAAAGTGTTCACCAAGTCCAAGTTGGCACCAACACCATTCCAAATCTCTGCAAATGCAACCCAACCCAAGTTCAGTGTATCAAAAATTGTCACAGGAGCAGGAGTCCAGGAAAAGTCCACTTTCAGGAGAAGTCCTCATGGCACTGGAATTGCCATCACACTTCCACACTCTGCAGTTAGCGTCAAAGTCCCAATGACCACTGCTCCCAGCTGGCAATGACCCAGGTAGACTGGAAAAGCCATCTGCAGCACACATGAAGATGGAGCTTCTGTTTTCCTCAAACTGGAAAGATGAACCCAGGGGTCCCTATACTGGAGCTTTACAGACATGGGGTGGTGAGGAGAACCTTGGGATACATTAAGTTGGGTGGCAGAGGTAAATTTGTAAGTTGGCAAAAAAGGAGCTCTGAATTAGGAATAGGCCCTAGCCTAAAATATGAGTGGGGCATTGAGGCGGGAGGAATAAAGGAAAGATTATATATTAAACAAAGCAGCAGAAAACAGGACTATCAATACCCACAACAGAGATATTCGAGGGAAGAATAAAAAACCTGACTATTCAGGCAAGACATAGTAAAATGGCCCTTGTGTAAATGAGAACAGGCTTCCGGCTACTTGGAAGAAATACCCCAGGCTCATCCATAGTGTCGTAGATGGGGCCGACGGCCCTGGGCACCTTTTAGCCTTCAGTGGCAAATCTCAGTATTCTGGGCAAGGTTAGGTCACAGGTGGTTGGAGCAGGGCTGGAAGAGACTGAACCCTCCCTTAGAGGAGTGAGGGGGAAGCCTACCTTCCAGTGTGTCCCTTCTTCCTCACAGCAAAGGCATGTAAGCCTGGCAGGCTTTGGCTTAAATGACCATCCTTTCCACTATTGAAGCAGGGCCCTGATGAAGTTCCAGTTGGAGTGTTGGAGCCTTTGAGGGCGTATGCCAAGAGCTAGTGTTTTACCTGATCTCCTTTGGGATTTTTCTGCCTCTTGGTACCTTAAAAGTCATGCTCAGAAGATCTCACTAAGGGGCTTGAGGGTCCCTATCTGCCTATATATCTGGAGCTATTCAGAAAAAGACAAAACAGTGTTATTAGCTGAAATCAAATAAAAGAGGGTAGAAGTTTGCAGGACAAAAAAATTGGCATCTCTTGTACATCAGCATTCAAAAGAAACTGTTTGAAATAAAAAGTGTAACAGGGTAGACCTGCAGGAGCTCCAGGACATGACTCCCCCCCTTCTTATTATTTACAATTGAATCTTTAAGCAAATGTTAAGCACAGTTTACAATATTTTGACTTTAAATATTGCAAGAAATTCTTGACTTTGTTAACTTTTAACAAAAATAGAGTAAATGCACCTTCAAGCAACATTCCCACACTTATTAAAACACCCCCTTAATATTAATTAACAGGCACCTTAAAGAGTACATATCAAAACTGAAAAATCCCAGTGTGATCCTCATTATTCTCCTATAGTAAAAAAACTTTACACTTTTATTATGTAAATCTATGCTGCTTCAAGCCTTCCACTTGCGGCCTGGAGCAGCCTGGCTAAATTAGCAAGTCTTTTGGATCTAAAATTAGCATGATTTACTTATTACAAACAAAATTATATTTATGTAGGGAAATGAAATTATTTTTATTTTATTTTCAATACTAGAGCCGGCACTTCCAAAACTATTACATCATTACTTTTCATGTAAGGACTTAATTCAGGCCTTATAAACAAAAACACTTAGACATTATACAAAGACTTCATTCACATACAATCACACAAATCAAGAGTGAAACCCGGGGTTTTAGAGATTAAACTATGGCCTGCTTGATCTTAAGTAGGGCTACCTTAATAGGAACGTAATAAGGATATATATTAAACAGAGATCTCTCTCAAAAAATCTCAAGATGGCCATATGAGATTTCTGTTTAGCAATACCCAAATCAGGCCCCCCTTTCGCCCTCTTTTCAAGCAATGGAGCAGGAAAATAAAATGATCTAAAACATTAAAAAAATTAGATAATAATAATTGAGAAAGGGAAGAAAGCATAGTAAAATAAGCCTCATACAATTGCTCTTGTGAAGTGAGTCTCATCTAGAATCATGGTGTCTCACCAGTTGTTCAGGGATCCACCGAGGAGCTTCAGCAGACCTAGGAAAAACACACACATATCCTCGGCCCCATAAGAGAACAGGGTCTGGCCCTTGCCAGATTCCTGTGAGCGGGTCCCTCCATTGCACTTCAGGGAAGGCTTTCCTTGCAGGGTTCCAGAGTCTCTCTGCTGCTGAATGACCCTGTCCATCAGTATTCAAAAAATTTAAAGTAAAAAGAACATGACATAGATTTGCAGGAGTTTCCTAATACTTAAGTTGCTATTTGGCTCCTAACTCTGAACATACCTCACAATGCACTAGCCAAATTAGTAAGACCCAAGGATCTACATTCTATTCTATTTAAATTTAAATGAGCACTCCTTACAAGTTCTAAAAACATTTTATTTTTCTACATATTAGAGCCAGCATTTCCAATTTTTGCATGCAAAAACAAACTTAATTCAGGTCTTAAAAACAGACACATTTTGACAACATTAAACAAAAACTAAACAGAGACAAGAATTAGACGCAGAGCACATCCAGATTAGAAAGATGCCTGCCTGTTATTAGTCAGGGCATTTTCTGACAGAGGGACTGAAGGATGTGACTAAACAAAATCTCCCTGAGAAAATTTGCTCTCGGCAGCTGCTGGGATATTTCCTATAGTCAGATCCAACACAGGTCCCCTGCCTCAACCTCCAGGCAAAGAACAAGAAAGAAACAAAATGATAGTTCAGAAGATTGTAGCAAAAACATTAAAGAAAATCAGACCATGACAGGAAAAGCTGTAACTTTCCTAATACCTGAATCTCCTATCCTTTCTCAAATTCTATAGTTGCTGTAACCAGTGGCTCAGGTTGACTATGCTGAGATTTTTCTCCTACCTCAACAGCCCCTTCATGAAAGTCCAACTTCCACAGCAAATAATTACCACCGGAGAGACAAGCACAAGCAATCACCTTCCAGTCATTTGGGGGAAGAGCCTTTGCCCTAATAGTATCTAATAAACCAAGTGAAAAAGGGGCAGTAGGCCCATACTGAACACAAGCAAGTTTAAGCTCTTTCAGAGTTCTAAAAGGTACAGGTTCATGTTCTCGCACTAGTCTCCCTGTATCATCCTGTATTTCTACAACAGGAAAATGGGTAAAGCCATCATTTATTGTTTCCCCTACATTTCGAGCCTGGTAATCAATCTGATAAGGGAATGGAGGAGCAGAGGGTTGAATGTAGAAAGGAGCTGAGGGAAGCAGAGGCCCCGCGGCTAAGGCAGCCATAGCCACGGATTTTTCATCCCCCCTGTCATCCTCAGACTCCAAGTTATCCTCGTATTCACATCCCTCTGTTTTCAGCTCACCCTGATACTCTTCAGACAATGATTTGTCTTCATACGGAAACATTTCTACATAAAGGTCCCTTACTTTTGACCCTATCTGTCCCATATTCTTTTACTCCCAACTACACTTTCCCCAAAAACTTTTTTTACTCACTGTACGCACTTCACTTTGGGGAGTTCCGTCACCTTCCTTCAGTTTTAGTTTCCTCGTACTCATACTCAAGTCTTCTGTTCAGGCGCCACTTGCCGTGGACCAGCATGGCTCCAAATAATGGTGCGGAATAGAGGAAACACACTTGTCAAAACAAAACCGATGGGACTGGGAGGACTCTTCAAACTGCCTGGCAGTATCTGAGTCCCTCATAGCCCTAGTTCGCTTTATTATATAGACCTATGCAAATCAAGGACCCTGATTGCACATCAAAGGCTAAGACAGGAACTCTCCCAAGGCAAAAACAGGATACATTAATGAAATTTACAAACATCTGAAACAAACAAAGAGTCAGAGGAAGGGCATGTATATTGCTTCCTGCAACCCAAGGAAGTAAGTGGAGTGGGTGCAAATACTCAGCATCAAAGCCAAATAAGGAGATGGAGGGGGGAGAATTTAGCCCCCTGCCAAGCCTCGAATCTATAATGGCTTTTTGCCATTAACGGTCCACAACAGACAGAGAACTTGACTGAAGAAATCATAGCTGAAAACTTCCATGAATTGATAAATTGATGCAGGAAAAAGTCACACAGTTCAAGAAGCAGAAAGAGTCCCATTAAAGAGAAACCCAAGAAGGCCTACATCAAGGCACATCACAATTAAAATACCAAAATTAAGAGATAAAAAAAGCATACTAAAAGGTGCACTAGAAAAGAAGTCAATTACCTACAGAGGAGCCCCATAAGGATAACATCTGACTTTTCAACAGAAACACTAGAAACCAGAAAGGAATGGCAAGAAATGTTCAAAGTAATGCAAAACAAGAGCCTACAACCAAGACTTCTTTATCCATCAAGGTTATTGTTTAAAATTGAAGGAGAAAGAAAAAGCTTCCAGACAAAAAGATAAACTAAAGGAATTCACTACAAATAAACCAATGCTGTAATAAATGTTAAGGGACCTGCAGTAAACAGAGCAAAGAAAAGAAAAAAAAATCTAGAAAAAGAGGACAGTAGATTTAAAGAATAGAATGATAATAAACAACTACATATCAATTATAACCTTAAATGTAAATGGATTAAATGCTCCAATCAGAAGAAAATGGGTAGCTGAATGGATAAGAAAATAGGACCCATTCATATGCTGCCTACAAGAGACTCAACTCTGAACAAAAGATACACATAGACTAAGAGTGAAAGAATGGAAAAAAGTATTTTACGAAAACAGAAAGAAAAAATAAGGTGAAGCAGAAATACTTATATCTTACAAAATAGACTTTAAAACAAAGGCTATAGTAAGGGATAAATAAGGAAACTACATTATGATAAAGGGAGCAATCTAACAGGAAGATATTATCATTATAAATATCTATGCACCTAATATAGAAGCACCTAAATATATAAAGCAGATTTTGATCAACATAAAGGGTGAGATCAAAAGCAATACTATATAAATGGGGTATTTTTAAAACCCACTAACATTAAGGATAGAACTTCAAGACAAAAAATTAACAAAGAAACAGCAGCCTTAAATGACACATTAGATCAATTGGATTTAAGATATATCTTCAGAACTTTTCACCCTAAAGCAGCAGAATATACATTATTTTCAAGCACTTATGGCACATTCTCTAGGACAGACAACATGTTAGGACACAAAATGAGTCTCAATAAATTTTAAAAGATTTAAATCATACCAAGCACTTTCCCTGATCACATGACATGAAATTAGAAACTAACTATGATGGAAAAACTGAAAAACATGTAAACACTTTGAGACTAAATAACATGGTATTAAATAACAGGTTAACAATGAGATCAAGGGAGAAATAAAATATATCCTTGAAACAAATAAAAATAAACATAAAACAACTCAAAATTAATGGGACACAATAAAAACAGTCTTGAGAGGGAAGTTCATAGCATTAGTGGCATATCTCAGGAAGCAAAAAAAGCTCAAATAAACAACTTAACATTGCATCTAAAAGAACTAGCAAAAGAACAGCAAGTAAAACCTAGAAGAAGTAGAATGAAGGAAATAATAAAGTTCAGAGCGGAAATAAATGATATAGAGGCTAAAAAAAACAATACAGAAGATCAATTAAACCATGAGCTGGTTCTTTAAAAAAGTAAACAAAATTGATGAACCTTAACCAGACTCACCAAGAAAAAAATATAGAAGACTCAAATAAATAAAATTAGAAATGAAAGTGGAGAGTAACAACTGACACCACAGAAATACAAAGTATTGTAAGTAAATACTATGAAGATCTGTATGACAAAAAATTAGACAAGCTAAGTGAAATGGATATATTCATAGAAACATATAATATTCCAAAACTCAATCTGCAAGAATCAGAAAACATAAACATACCAATTACAATAAGAGAGATGAAACAGTTATCAAAAAGCTCCCAACAAACAAAAATTTTGGGCCAAATATTCAAAGAAGAGTTAACTCCTATCCTTCTCAAGTTATTTCAAAAAATTCAAGTGGAGGGAAGACTTCCAACTCTTTTTATGAGGCAAGCATAATCTTCATTCCAAAACCAAGCAAAGTTACTACAAAGAAAGAATATTATAGGCCAGTATTCCTGATGAACTTAGATGCTAAAATTCTCAACAAAATATTAGCAAGCCAGATCCAGCAACACATGAAACAAATCATGAATCATGATCAAGTGGGATTTATTTTGGGGAAGCAAGACTGGTAAAATAGTTGCAAATCAATCAATGTGATTCATCATATAAACAAAAAGAAGGAGAAAAACCATATGATAATTTCAATAGATGCAGAAAAAGCATTTGATAAAATCCAGCAACCATTCATGATCAAAACTCTCAGCAAAGTGGGAATACAGGAAACATACCTCAACATGATAAAAGCCATCTATGAGGAACCCACAGCCAACATCATACTCAATGGACAAAAATTAAAAGCAATCCCCTTAAGATCAGGAACAAAGCAGTGGTGCCCCCTTTCACCACTCTTATTCAACATAGTTCTGGAATTCCTAGTCACAGCAATCAGACAAGAAGATGAAATAAAAGGCATCTAAATTGGAAAAGAAGTAAAACTATCATTATTTGCCAATGACATGGTACTGTACATAGAAAACCCTAAAGTCTCAAAAAACTATTGGACCTGATAAATGAATTCAGCAAGGTGGCAGGATATAATATCAATATTCAGAAATTAGTGGCATATTTATATAGCAATAATGAACTGTCTGAAAGACAAATTATAAAAAATATCCTTTACTATTGCAACAAATAAAAATAATAATAAAGTACCTAGGAGTAAATTTAACCAAGGAGGTTAAAGACTTTTACTCAGAAAATTATAAAGCAATGATAAAATAAATCAAGGAAGATACAAACAAATGGAAGTATATACCATGTTCAAAGACAGGAAGAAAAAACATCATTAACATGTCTGTACTACCCAAAGCAATCTATAAATTCAATGAAATTTTTATTAAAATATCAATGTCATACTTCAAAGATACAGAACAAATACCATATTCCAAAAGTTTATATAGAACAAAAAAGAACACGAATAGCCTCAGCAATCTTGAAAATTTAGAATAAAGTGGGTGGTTTTACACTCCCTGTTATCAAATTATACCACAAAGCTATTGTACTCAAGACAGCTTGGTACTGGCATAAGAACAGGCATACAGATCAATAGAACAGAACAGAGAACCCACAAATAAATCCATGCCTCCATGGTCATTTAATATTTGACAAGGGAGGTAAGAGCATACAATAAAGTAAAGACAGTCTCTTTAACAAATGTTATTGAGAAAATTGGACAGATACATGGAAAAAAGTAAAATGAGACCACCAACTTACAGCATTCACAAAAATAAACTCAAAATGGATCAAAGACTTTGTAAGTCATAAAACCATAAACATCTTGGAAGAAAACATAGGCAGTAAATACTCTGAAATCTCTCATAGCAATATATTTGCTCATATATCTCCATGGGCAAGTGAAATAAAGAACAAGATGAACACATGGGACTATATCAAACTAAAAAGCTTTTGCACAGCTAAAGACAATATGAACAAAATAAAAGGAAAAACCACACATTGGGAGAACATATTTGCCAATACATCTGATAAGGGGTTAATAACCAAAATGTATAAGGAATTTCTAAAACTCAACATCAGGAAGATAAACAATCCAATCAAAATGGGCCAAATAATGAAATAGACACTTCTCCAAAGAGGACATACAGTTGGCCAATAGGCATATGAAAAAATGTTCAACATCACTATCATCAGAGAAATGCACATTAAAACCACAATGAGATACTACCTCACACCTGTCAGAATGGCGCTCATTAACAAATCAACACACAATAATTGCTGGGGAGGATGTGGAGAAAAGGGAACCCTACCGCACTGCTGGTGGGAATGCAGACTTGTGCAGCCACTGTAGAAAACAGTATGGAATTTTATCAAAAAAAATTAAAAACGGATCTGTTGTTTGACCCAGCTATCCCACTTTTAGAAATATATCTTAAAAATACCAAATCACTGATTCAAAAAAAGACATGCACACTCATGTTTGTTGCAGCTTTGTTTACAATAGCCAAGATCTGGAAACAGCCCAAGTGCCCATCATGGATGAGTGAATTAAAAATCAGTGGTACATCTACACAGCATGAAAAAAGGAAATCTTACCTTTTGCAACAACATGGATGGACCTGGAGACTATTATGCTAAATGAAATAAGCCAGGCAGAGAAAGGAAAAATACTATATTACCACACTCATATGTGAAATCAAATAAACAATGTGAAGTAAGAAATGGAATAGAGGCAGAGGCGAGGTCAAAGAGACCAGAGGAAAAGGGGAAGAGACGATGGGATCAGAGAGGGGAAAGGGACTATTGAAATTATGTATACATAACAGAGAGACAAAGAGAGCAGAACTGCAAGTCCTGGAGGCAAGGGGAGAGGTTGTTGGGGGAGGGGAGTAAGAGGATATCAAGGGGAACACAAGGGTGGGGGAAGAGGGAGGTATATTTGATGGGACATTTGAATCTATGTAAACTCAATAAATTAAAATATAAAACAAAACAAAACAAAAAAGCCAACATGGTATTGGCAGAAACCCAGACATACAGACCAATGGAACAGAATAGAGAGCTCAGAAAGAAAACCGCAGATATATGGACAAATAATCTTTGATGAAAGAGCCAAAAACACACAATAGAAAAAAGAATGCCTCTTTAATAAATGGTTCTGGGAAAATTGGAAAGCCACATGCAAAAGAATGAAACTTGACTACAGTTTGTCCCCATGCACAAAAATTAATTAAAAATTGATCAAATACTTAAATATAAGGTTTGAAACAACAAATTACATAGAAGAAAACAGGTGCTACACTTTTGGATCTTGGTTGTAGAAAACATTTTATAAATTTGACCGTAAAGCAAGGGAAATAAAGGCTAAAATGAATTAATGGAACTATATCAAAGTAAACAGCTTCCGCACAGCAAAATAAACCAACAGCAAAAAATAAAGACAACTATCCATTTGGGAGACAATAGTCACAAATAACAGCACCAATAAAGGGTTACTATACAAAATAAAGAACTCACAAAGCTCTACAATGAACAAGCAAACAACACAATTAAAAAATGGAAGATTCTGACCTGTGGTGATGCAGTATCAATCTGGAATGCTGAGGTTGCTGGTTTGAAACCCTGGGCTTTCATGGTCAAGTTACATATGAGAAGCAACATCTATGAATTTATGCTTCCTGCTCCTCTATCATCTCCTTTCTCTCTCCTCTCTAAAGTGAATAAATAAATCTTTAAAAATTATAAAAAGAATAGGAGAGAACCTGAACAAACACTTCTTCCAAGAAAATATACAGATAGCTAGTGAATATAAGAAAAGGTACTCATCTTTTCTAGCTACTAGAGAAATGCAAATTAAAATTACAATGAGATACCACCTCATACCTATTAAACTGGCTATTATCAACAAGACAGGTGAAAACAAGTGTTGGACAGGCTACAGAAAAAGGAACCCTCATTCACTGCTGGTGAGAATGTAAACTGGTACAGCCATTATGGAAGAATGTATGGAGGTAAACTGGTATAGCCATTATGGAAAAATGTATGGAGGTTCCTTTAAAAAATTAAGAATATAACTGTCATATAACCCAGCAATCCCTGGTGTCTACCCCCAAAAAACTCGAAAACACTGGTATGCAAAGACACATGCACTTGCATGTTCATCGCAGCATTATTCATGGTGGCTGAGTTATGGAAACAAAGTGTTCCTTGACAGAGAATTAGATAAAAAAGATGTGGTATATATATACAATGGAATACTACTCAGCCATAAGAAATGATAAAATATTATTAAATGCCAACAACATGAATAGACCTTGAGTACATTATACTAAGTGAAAAGAGTAAATCAGAAAAATCTAAGAACTATATGATTTCACACGTAGGTAGGATATAAAACTGAGACTCATGGACATAGTTAAACTTAAGTGGTTACCAGGGAAGGGGGTGAGGGTTGAGGGGACTAAGGAAGGACAAACATATATCTCACATACATGGAATATAAAACTGTGACTCATGAACATAGATAAAAGTATAGTTGTTACCCAGGGGAGAGGAGTAAAGAGGAACAAATATGGTGAAGGACAATGATTTGACTTTTGGGTGATGGACAAACAATACAATCAACCGTTCCAATACTATAGAAATGTTCACCTGAAACCATGTATTGTACTCATATTGATCAATGCTACCACATTAAATTTAATGAAAAAAAACTCTCATAGACATAGACAACAGTATGGTGGTTATCAATGGGAAGGTGAGGTAGAAGGGTAATAATAAAGGGTAAAGGGGGTCAAAGATATGGTGATTGAAGGTTTGACTTTGGGTAGTAGACATACAGATGACATATTATAGAATTGTACACATGGAACCTATGTAAGTTTGTTAACTGATGACACCAAAATAATTTAATTTTAAAAAATGTTAATCCATAGTAAAGTTTATATACTTTGTCAGTGTTAAAAAAAACTACCATCATTATTCTGTTTCAATAAGAAATTAGTATTGAAATTTGATGAGTCTTTTTAGAATCTGTGAAGAAAATCATACTATTTTTCCTTAGTCCTAGTGAGATAAAAACATTAATATTTAATTCTCTATTTTCCTAGTTGTAAAAACCATAATTGTGTAAGTAGGTATTTTTTTAAACAACTTTTGGAGCGAAAGTCAAGTATACAACCATATCACTCTTAGAAATACATACAAAACAGTCTCAGAATTAATAAATATTTTTTGTGTTTACTTAAATTGGCCCTGATTTGTATATCATATTGAATCAACTTTTTAAATAAAACATCAGAACAGTATTTATTTGTATTTAACAGAAAAGGATCATAAGGCATAGTTTTATATATACTGAGAAGCTCTACTCTTTCATTTGACTATTGTTCTATACTTCAGACTTTTCATTTTCAGTACATAAATTTTTACTTATTAGATTATTAAAAATATGAGATTGGCTAAAGTTATAGATTAACAGAAACTGAAACTAAATGTAAGAATCTAGCTATATCTAAAAAAATGTTAAATGCATAAATTTATTTTTTCCACTTTTTATTAGCCTTCCATGCCTCCGGCCTTACACTTTTCTCTGTTATCCTGACACTGTCATATAAATTCCCCTGGTTTGTTTTACCTTTCCTAGAAAAAAAAAAAGCACAAACAAAACAAATAAACAGAAAACACAAATGAGAATATATATATATATATATATATAAACAAAAACAAAACACATGCATATACATTTTAACTCGGGAGGCCTCTTTTAAAAAGTAGAGTGGTTTTTCACAGAGGGCTGAAGAGTTGGAAAACTGGGTGAAAAAGGTAGAGATTAAGAAATACATATTGGTAGTTACAAAATAGTCACAGATATATAAATAACAGTATAAGAGAATGTAGCGAGTAATATTGTGGTAACTATTTAAGCTGCCATGTGGATGATGAAAATATCAGAGGGAACACATTGTAAAGTATATGACTGCCTACACACTATGTTATTTAAACCTAATAGAATATAATATTGAATATAACTCTAAATGAAAAAGAGTCTGACCAGGAGGTGGCGCAGTAAGTAGAGCATCTGACTGGGATGCGGAGGACTCAGGTTCGTGACACTAAGGTTGCCAGCTTGAGCACAGGCTCATCTGACTTGAGCAGAAGCTCACCAGCTTGAACCCAAGGTCACTGGCTCAAGCAAGGGGTAATTTGGTCTATTGAAGGTCCATGGTCAAGGCACATATGAGAAAGCAATCAATGAACAACTAAGGTGTCAAAAAAACCTGATGATTGATGCTTCACATCTCTCTCCGTTCCTGTCTATCTGTCCCTATCAATCTATCCCTCTCTCTGACTCTATCTCTGTCCCTGTATAAAAATAAATAAATAAATAAATAAATAAGTAATTTCCATTTAAATGTTATAAAATATAATCTTATAGGTTTGTGAAAATATATGGGTAATAATACAGGTTATAATTTGTTTTTCAGTTACCAACAACTGAAAATAATCTATATATTTATTCAAGACTTCTTGTGTAAATTATAATATATTTTTACAATGAAATAGAGTACTATTAAACTATTAAAAAGTAAGTGAAAATTAGTAAATGTTGGCATTAAAGGATCTCAAATACAGTGTGTCCGTAAAGTCATGGTGCACTTTTGAATGGTTACAGGAAAGCAACAAAAGATGATAGAAATGTAAAATATGCACCAAATAAAAGGAAAACTATCTCAGTTTCATATCTATTCAGTATAGTTCGATGTGGGCTCACACACAGATTTTTTTTTAATTTTATTTATTCATTTTTAGAGAAGAGAGAGAAAGGGAGAGAGAGAAAGAGAGAGAGAAGGGGGGAGGAGCTGGAAGCATCAACTCCCATATGTGCCTTGACCAGGCAAGCCCAGGGTTTCGAACCGGCAACCTCAGCATTTCCAGGTTGATGCTTTATCCACTGCGCCACCACAGGTCAGGCCACACACAGATTTTTTAGGGCTCCTTAGGTAGCTATCCTGTATAGCCTCTACAGACTCGTCACTGACTGATGGCCTACCAGAACGGGGTTTCTCCACCAAACTGCCGGTTTCCTTCAACTGCTTATTCCACCAAGTAATGTTATTCCTATGTGGTGGCGCTCTTCATTATAAACGCGCCGATATTCATGTTGCACTTTGGATACTGATTTGAATTTTGTGAGCCACAAAACACATTGAACTTTCCTCTGTACCGTCCACATCTCGACTGGCATAGTTGTGGGCTGCTCTGCTGTATACTCTGTGTTACATCATCATCTGTGTATACACACATGCTGCCACATATCCTACAAAAACTGGGAGGGTTTTCCTTTAATTTGGTGCAGATTTCACATTTCTATTGTCTTTTGTTGTTTTCCTGTGACCGGTCAAAAGTGCACCATGAATTTACAAACACACTGTATATGGTAACAATAAATAAAATTTAAAGTATGCCCACCGATATAGGGTGCAGCTCATGTTTTATGAAAACATACATTTGAAACCTATATAATCTTATTAACCAATACCACCCAAATAAATTTAATTAAAAAACAAATAAAAATAGAAATATATATATATTATAATCCCATTTATAAATTAATATGTGGCCAGATAATTTTTGAGAGAAGTTTTACCTCAAGAGGAAGAACATAAGTAAATAAGACCTTTTTACAATTTTCAAATTATTTAAAATGTATACACACACACACACACACACACACACACACACACACAGTGTGTCTGTCCGTAAAGTCATGGTGCACTTTTGACCAGTCACAGGAAAGCAACAAAAGATGACAGAAATGTGAAATCTGCACCAAATAAAAGGAAAACCCTCCCAGTTTCTGTAGGATGATGTGGCAGCATGTGCGCATGCGCAGATGATGACGTAACACCGTGTATACAGCGGAGATGTGGATGGTACAGAGGAAAGTTCAGTGTGTTCCGTGGCTCGCTAAATTCAAATCCATGACCAAAGTGCAACATGAATATCACCGCATTTATAATGAAATGCCACCACATAGGAATAACATTATTCGGTGGGATAAGCAGTTGAAGAAAACTGGCAGTTTGGTGGAGAAACCCCATTCTGATAGGCCATCAGTCAGTGACGAGTCTGTAGAGGCTATACGGGATAGCTACCTAAGGAGCTCTAAAAAATCTGTGTGTGAGCCCACATCGAACTGCACTGAATAGATATAAAACTGGGAGAGTTTTCTTTTTATTTGGTGCATATTTCACATTTCTATCGTCTTTTGTTGCTTTCCTGTGACTGTTCAAAAGTGCACCATGATTTTATGGACACTGTGTGTGTGTGTGTGTGTGTGTAATTTATAATTATATATAGTTTTATAATAAGCAGTGTAAGTAAAACAAATGTGCAAAGTTGTATTGTTAAATGTCTAAATAAAAAAGAGGTTTTGTTCTTAACAATTAGATTCAAGTATAAATTTCCAAATTATATAAGCTTTAGAATTTTTTTGACATCAAATGTTCACTTTTTTTCCCTCTCTCTTCTGGTTGTTATTCCTCAGAATTAGAGAATTTAAAGCTATATATATTGGGTAGTTTGGTAATGTACCATGCAGAAATGAACTTTTTTTTTTCATCACTTTTGTTTCTGCAGGAAATTTATTGTTCTAGAAGGTTAAAAAAAAAGTTCCTAGGAACGTTTCCTTGGTACCTTATAGGTACATAGTAATACAAGATATAATTAAAACTACATTGGCTAGAAATATTAGATTATATATCTGAATGTCTGGATATTTCTAGCACATTTCAGAATGACTGCTTACCAAAGAGGCAAATTAGACTATGAGAAGCCAATCTAATATTCAGAGCCATCAAATATGCATGTTGAAACAGCTAAATTTCAAAATAATCACAACATTGATTCCAAGTGAAATGAAGTTAATAAAAGTATTTTCTAGAAATAGACATTTATTAGCTATAAATGCTCTTAAACTTTTAAAAAGTGACAATCTCTTGCTCTTCCCTTTTCTCACACTGCAGAATTCTCTAACCAAATGGTATATTTTTATTACTTAAAAAAAGAAAATTAATCTTTTAAATGACTTTTAGTGTTCAGTTGTTGAACACATAATATTGGAATCACTTTTAAATATATATTTGTATAATTGCCAGTCCAAGGTGTGTGAAAAAAACCCTTGGTATGAAGTGTAAATTTACAAGATAAAACCTTGCAGAAACAAATAGCTTTTGGGTGATGTAAGAATAGCTCAAACAAACCTAAATAAAGGCAAGTTTATGTATATAGGTAGTATTAGAAAAAATAAATTGGTTAAATATCTAAGCTATAATGTGTTCTTGGCTTTAGATAGTATACTTGAGCACCACAGTGACTCATAGGAACATAAAATCTCAGTTTTGGAATGAGAGGTCATAGAGTGCTAGTCCAATATTTCTCTACATAACTGTTATTGCTGGAGTATCTGAAAGAAAATAAATAAAAATTTATTTTGAACATGATATTTTTATTGAATACTTTATCATTTAAAATATTGTCTTAATGAATAAAAATTTCTATCTTTTATTATTATTATTATTATTATTATTATTCCATGAGAAAAAGGGAGGCAGAGAGAGACTCCTGAATATGCCTGGGGATCCACCCAGCAAGCCCATTGGGGGTGATTCTCTGCCCATCTGGGGCATTGCTCGGTTGCTCAGCAATTTTAAATCTGAGGCAAAGGGTATGGAGCCATCCTCAGTGCCCAGGGCCAACTCATTCCAATCAAGCCATGGCTGCAGGAGCAGAAGAGAGAGAGAGAGAGAGAGAGAGAGAGAGAGAGAGAGAGAGAGAAGAGAGTGAGGGAATAGAGAAGCATATGGGCACTTTACCTGTGTGCCCTGACCAAGAATCAAATGTGGGACATCCACATGTTGGACTGATGCTCTACCACTGAGCCAACTAGCCAGAGTCTTAAAAATGCCTATCTTAAGCTCAATTTTATCCCCTTGTATCTCTACCCAATATTCTTTAGTTTGCACTCTAAGCAGTATAGAACAAAGCCTCCTAATTTTATTATAGAACTCATAGATGAATATTTTTACCCTCTCTCCACTTCTACTAAAAAGTAATTGTCCTCTTTTCCTTAAATTATTCAATAAATCATTCTCTCTTAAACATGCAAACAATTCACTGATTAAGTGTAGGACTTTCTTGTGGACCTTTTTTTCTTCTGCTTCTTGAATTTCTGACCATTCTTTCAATTTGTTTATTTTTAATTAAGTGATAGGTGGGGAGGCAGAGAGACAGACTGCCACATGCATCCCAACCAGGATCCACCTGGCAAGCTCCTCACTAGGCAATGTTCTGCCCATGTGGGGCTGTGGCTCTGTTGCTTGGCAACCAGACTATTTTTTGCTTCTGAAAGGAGGCCTTGATGCCATACTCAGAGTGGGGGCCAACTTGCTCCAACTTGTGGGGGAAGGGTTGAGAGAGAGAAGGGGAGGTGTGGAGAAGATCATGGTCATTTCTCCTGTGTGCCCTGACTGAGAAACCCAGAAATTCCACATGCAAGGCAAACACTCTACTACTGCACCAACCAGGCAGGGCCCCTGGCCAGTCTTAAGAATCAAGAGGTGACATATGCCACTTCTCCCTACTAAGTTATCATAATCACTTTAAAATACCTCTTTCAAATACGGAAGCGATGGGGGAGGGGCACAAAAGCAGCTTGCAGTCTCTCTCTGGAGCAGATCTGCAGATTCAATCACTGAAATTAGCTTAACCCACAGTCTGCTCACCTCCCAACTGACTTACATGGCTCTAATTGACAAGGTCTCTCTCAAATCAGTGATCTAAGATGAGAGACATGATATTTTTTAGTGCCTCTTGCTATGCACAAAGGGGAAGGGGCAACTTCCTGTCAACCAATACAGGGTGAAAAACACATTCTTATGGAACAAACCTCAGAGAACACTGCAGAAGTTAGACAGGATAGGCTGTAGGCTTTTTAACAAGGAAGAAGCCTGCAGTAAACAATCCTATGGAACGCTGAGGCAAATTTAACTAGATATACCTGGGGAACTGAATAGAAATCAACACGCTCCCCCACCTGCTTAAGTTGGTGGTTCTGATTGGCAGAGCTTTCATACTCAGGGCTGTACATTAAAAAGAGGGACTTGGAAGCTCTTAAGACCTCCTGTTCTGCAGGCAGTGACTAGGGCATCTTCTTCCCAGCCAAAACAGCTTACAAAGTGCAAAAAGCCTGGGGAGAGTGGTCCCACAGAGTGCTGAGGCATACTGGACATGTCTGGAGGCTCATAGAAAGGCACCTTGAGAGCAACTGTCTCCCAGCCCTGCCTGATTAACCTGGTGACTCTGAATGACAGAACCTTACCCAGAGCCCTGCGCTGAGTAGGGATAGAGTGGAGATTTGCCAGACTTAGAGCCTCTTACTCTCCAGGCAGAGGCAGTGGCAATCCCATCATCCCATAGGCTGCTAATTCAGGAAGGAAAGACTAGGAGAGAGGCTCCAGGAAAACAGACTCTCTCATTGTTGGAGCCTGCTAATGCTAACAAGCCCCGACTAACAACGAGACTGAAGCCTAGTATATGACATTTCCATAGAGAATCATCAATTGCAAATCTCTACCTAAGTGTGCCACAGGGGAAGAGCCTGGGGTACAGAGCCACCGACCAGAAAGAGGGAGAGGAAAAAAAAAAGGAAAAAGATAACCTCTCAAAATCAAAAACAATCCACAGACTTTATAAACTTTTTCCACTTTTTTTGTTTCTTTCATCTTCTTGTCTTTATTTATTTATTTTCTTCCACCTAGATCTTTTTATACTCTGCTCATCTTCTTCTTTTCTCTTCATCTTGAACTACATTACCCATAAGTGTTGCATTTCCAATTTTTTTTTATTTCTTCTTTCTTCCTCTCTATGAGGGTTACACATCGAAACCCTTAATTCTCTCTACTTTTTTTTCTTTTTTCTTCTTTTCTTTTTTCCCTTTTTCTTTTTGCTCCCTCTCTTAGTTTCTTCTTTTCTCCTTTACTTTTTCTCTCATTAGATCCTCACAAAGAAATTATTTTATTTGGGACTCAAATTTTTTCTTCGTGGCATTTTGTGTGCTTTTTACTTTGCTTTTTAACTCATTAGCATTCCCCTCAACCATGGCTCTCTATTCTATCTAGTTTTTGTTCCACTTAATACAATAGTATTTTTTTTCTTTTTATTGTTTTCCTCTTATCCCTTTCATTATACTTCTCAGTCAACCATCATTTACAAGCAAATCATTTTATTCTTCATTCAATTTTTTTCTTTTTTTTTGCATTTATGAGTTTCTACCTTTTTTTTTCCCCTTTATGACTTTTCCCAAAATCAGGCCCTCTGTTATAGGTAGTTTTTGTTCCATTTAACACAATATAATTCATAATTTTTTACGGTATTTTCTCAAAGAGGAAGAAAATAAAGGAAAAAAATATTTTTTTTACTTTTTATTTTTTTTATTTTTTAATCTTTATTAATTATTATTATTGTTATTAACAAAACTACCCTCAGATGTCATTTAAAAAAAGGAAATCAAATATTATTAATACAAAAGACAGAGATGTAGCACAGATAGATGAGGGAAAATCTATGGAGAAAAAATGTAATAGATTGAAAACCTTGGAGTTAAATGAAAGAGAATTTAAAATAGAAATCTTAAAATACTCAGAGAAATACAAGAAAACACAGAAAGGCAATTTAGGGAGCTCAAAAAACAACAAACACAAAGAATATATTACTAAGAAAATTGAAACTATGAAAACAAATCAAACAGAGATGAAAAACTCAATTCATGAGCTGAAAAAGGAGGTAACAAGCTTAGCTAATAGAACAGGTGAGACAGAAGGTAGGATTAGTGACATAGAAGACAGGCAACTAGAGGTACAACAGAGAGAAGAGAGAGACTCAAGAATTAAAAAGAAATGAGAAAGCCCTACAAGAATTTTCTGACTCCATCAAAAAGACTAACATAAGAATAATAGGTATATCAGAAGGAGAAGAGAGAGAAAATGGAATGGAGAACATATTCAAACAAATAATAGACAAGAACTTCCCAAGCCTGTGGAAAGAACTAAAGCCTTAAATTTAAGAAGCAAACAGAACACCAAGTTCTCTTAACCCCAAAAAACCTACTCCAAAGCACATAATAATGAAATTGGCACAAACCAACGACAAAGAAAGAATTCTCAAGGCAGACAGGGAAAACAATATTCCAACCAAATAACATCCAAAAAAAAGCAGGTGTAGCAATACTCATATCTAATAGTGCTGACTACAAGACAGC
Organism: Saccopteryx bilineata; assembly: GCF_036850765.1. Lineage (NCBI taxonomy): Eukaryota > Metazoa > Chordata > Mammalia > Chiroptera > Emballonuridae > Saccopteryx > Saccopteryx bilineata. Next base: position 72,417,464 of record NC_089491.1, on the reverse strand, counting down.
AAAAGTAATCATAGACAAAAATGATCATTTCATAATGATTAAGGAGACAATAAATCAAGAAGACATAACAATTCTTAATATATACGCACCAAACCAAGGAGCACCAAAATATATAAGACAGCTACTGATTGACATAAAAACAAAAACTGACAAAAATACAATTATAATTGGAGACCTCAATACACCACTGACGACTCTAGATTGTTTATCCAAACAGAAAATTAATAAAGATATATTGGCCTTAAACGAAACACTAGAGCAATTGGATATGATAGACATCTATAGCAGTGGTCCCTAATCCCCGAGCCACGAACCGGTACCGGTCAGTGGGTCATTTGGTACCCGTCGCAGACAAAGAATAAATAACTTATATTACTTTCGTTTTATTTATATTTAACTCTGAACTATGTTTTATTTTTTAAAAATGACCATATTTCCTCTGTTACATCTGTCTAAAACTTACTCTTGATGCTTGTCTCAGTCATGTAATACATTTATCCATCCCACCCTAAAGGCCGGTCCGTGAAAATATTTTCTGACATTAAACTGGTCTGTGGCCCAAAAAAGGTTGGGGACCACTGATCTATAGGACATTTCATCCCAAAGCAACAGAGTATACATTTTTCTCCAGTGTACATGAAACATTCTCAAGAATTGACCATATATTGGGACACAAAAATAACATAAGAAAATTTCAGAAAAATTGAAATTGTACCAAGCATATTTTCTGATCATAAAGCCTTGGGCATATTTTCTGTTCATAAAGCCTTGAAACTAGAATTCAACTGCAAAATAGGGAAAAAAAACAACAAAAATATGGAAACTAAAGAACGTACTTTTAAAAAATGAATGGGTCAAAGAAGAAATATGCACAGAGATCAAAAGTTATATACAGACAAATGAAAAAGACAATACAACATATCAGAATCTCTGGGATGCAACAAAAGCAGTGATAAGAGGGAAGTTCATATCACTTCAGGCCTATATAAACAAACAAGAGTGAGCGCAAGTAACCCTTAACTTCACACCTTAAGGAACTAGAAAAAGAAGAACAAAGACAACCCAAAACCAGCCAAAGAAAGGACATAATAAAAATTAGAGCAGAAATAAATGAAATAAAGAACAGAAAAACTATAGAAAAAATTAATAAAACAAGGAGCTGGTTCTTTGAAAAGATCAACAAAATTGACAAACCCTTGGCAAGACTCACCAAGGAAAAAAGAGAAAGGACTCATATAAACAACATCCAAAATGAAAGAGGAGAAATCACCACGGACACCGTAGATATACAAAGAATTATTGTAGAATACTACAAAAAACTATATGCCACCAAATTCAACAATCTAGAAGAAATGGATAAATTTCTAGAATAATACAACCTTCCTAAACTGAATCATGAAGAAGCAGAAAGCCTAAACAGACCAATTAGCAGGGAGGAAATAGAAAAAATCTATTAAAAACCTTCCCAAAAATAAAAGTCCAGGCCCAGACGGTTATACTAGTGAATTCTATCAAACATTCAAAGAAGACTTGGTTCCTATTCTACTCAAAGTCTTCCAAAAAATTGAAGAAGAAGCAATACTTCCAAACACATTTTATGAGGCCAGCATAACCCTCATACTGAAACTGGGCAAGGACAGCACAAAAAAAGAAAACTACAGACCAGTATCTCTAATGAATACAGATGCTAAAATACTAAACAAAATACTAGCAAATCAAATACGACAATATATTAAAAAAATAATACATCATGATCAAGTGGGATTCATCCCAGAATCTCAAAGATGGTTCAACATACGTAAAACGGTTAACGTAATACACCATATCAACAAAACAAAGAACAAAAACCACATGATCCTATCAATAGATGCAGAAAAGGCATTCGATAAAATACAACACAACTTTATGTTTAAGACACTCAACAAAATGGGTGTAGAAGGAAAATATCTCAACATGATAAAGGCCATATATGATAAACCATCAGCTAACATCATATTAAATGGCATAAAACTGAGTCCCGCTTAAATCAGGAACAAGACAGTGTTGTTCAACCTCTCCACTCTTATTTAACATGGTACTAGAAGTTCTAGCCTGAGCAATCAGACAAGATAAAGAAATAAAAGGCCTCCATATGGGAAAAGAAGAAGTAAAGGTTTCACTTTTTGCAAATGATATAATCCTATACATTGAAAACCCCAAATACTCCATAAAAAGATTACTCTGAAAAATAAACCAGTACAGTAAGGTCACAGGATAACAAAATTAATATACAAAAGTCCATAGCCTTTCTATATGCCAACAATGAAACATTAGAAAACAAACTAAAAAAATAATTTCCTTTATGATTGCAATAAAAAAATAAAATACTTAAGTATGATATAAACATAACAAAGAATGTAAAGGACCTATATAACAAAAAGTGCAAAGCATTGCTAAAGGAAATAGAAAAAGATACAATGAAATGAAAAAATATTCCTTGTTCTTGGATAGGAAGAATAAATATAATTCAAATTACCATATTACACAAAGCAATATACAAATTTAATGCAATTTCTATCAAAATTCCAATGACATTTTTTAAAGCAATGGAACAAAAAATCATCAGATTTATACGGAAGTATAAAAAACCCTGAATAGCTAAAGCAGTCCTAAGGAAAAAGAACAAAGCTGGGGGCATTACAATACCTGACTTCAAACTATATTATAGAGCCACGACAATCAAAACAGCATGGTATTGGCAGAAAAATAGACACTCAGAACAATGGAACAAAATAGAAAGTCCAGAAATAAAACCACATATATATGGTCAAATATTTTTTGATAAAGGGGTAAACAACACACAATGGAGAAAAGAAAGCCTCTTCAACAAATGGTGCTGGGAAAACTGGAGCCACATGCAAAAGAATGAAACTCGACTACAGTTTGTTTCCTTGTACTAAAATTAATTCAAAATAGATCAAAAACCTAAATATAAGACCTGAAACAGTAAAGTACATAGAAAAAAACAGAGGTACTAAACTCATGGACCTTGGTTTTAAAGAGCATTTTATGAATTTGACTCCAAAGGCAAGAGAAGTAAAGGCAAAGATAAATGAATGGGGCTACATCAGACTAAGAAGTTTTTGCTCAGCAAGAGAAACAGACAGCAAAATAGACAGACAGCCAACTAAATGGAAAATAATATTTTCAAACAACAGCTCAGATAAGGGCCTAATATCCAAAATATACAAAGAACTCATAAAACTCAACAACAAACAAACAATCCAATAAAAAAATGGGAAGAATACATGAACAGACACTTCTCCCAGGAAGAAATACAAATGGCCAACAGATATACGACAAGATGATCATCTACATTAGTTATCAGAGTAATGCAAATCAAAATGAGCAGTTACAATGAGGTACCACTTCACACCTGTTAGATTAGCTGTTATCAGCGAGACAGTTAATAGCAAGTGTTGGAGAGGCTGTGGAGAAAAAGCAACCCTCATCCACTGTTGGTGGGAATGTGAAGTAATACAACCATTATGGAAGAAAGTATGGTTGTTTTTCAAAAAACTGAAAATGGAACTACCATATGACCCAGCAATCCCTGTACTGGGTATATATCCCCAAAACTCAGAGACATTGATATGTAAAGACACATGTAGCCCCATGTTCATTGCAGCATTGTTCACAGTGGCCAAGTGTGGACAAGTCCTGCTGGGGGTGAGGACTTCGTAGACACAAAGACCCAACTCTGGGGACCAGGTTCAGTGAGGCAGATCCACTTTATTCAGGAAGTAAACTAGCTTATATACATGGATTCAGCCAATAGGATGTTACATGTTACACTGTGTCCTTCATAGCCAATAGCTGAAGAGATCAGGGAATCACATGGTTGGAGCTAAATCACTTCCTTATAGCGGGCAAGCTTCCTTCCTGGGTATGCCCAGAAGGCTTCTGGGAGCTGGAGCATTCTCACAGCATTGCATCAGCCACAGCTGCTAGGAATGCACTCTGCGCTCCTCCCACATCTCCCCCTTCTCTTTTAATTAAGGCCAATTGGACTTGATGAATGACAGCTTGCTGTTGTAGTAGCTTCTGAATGCTATGCATTATGCAATGGAACCCTAGTAGAACTAAAACAACTATATTATACTATATGCTAATAGATTAGCTAGAATAAACAATGAGGCAAGCTTCTGTAATTTTGATTTGTTAGGAAATAAAATAGGGGTCTTAAACAGGGGATTCCTCCTAGGGGTCAGGATGTCATTTCCCTCCCATTGTGTTACAGAGACCTTCGAGGTGCCATTAAACACAGTTCCATTTTGATTGTAAAAAATGGATATAGGTCCATACACGTCCCCTTCCCACAAAAGTCCTAGAGTTTAAACATCTAATGAATGGCTTGCCACAGGCTGCATACTGCATATGGTTGCATTCCATCTCTCAGCCTCCAATGCCAAACTCTGAGGTTGATAGTCTGTGCATCTGGGCCAGAGGCAATTCAGCAGTCTCTCCAGGGAATTCCTTCCCTCAGGAGTGTTCTTAGATGTTTGTCATACAGAAATGGGCAAAGAGGTGACCCGGGGAAGGCAAGGTTAGCGGAGCGGGCCCAGCTATTGGCAGCTAGGGGAAACAGGGCTTGTAGGCCAAGTACTGAGCCTTGGTTGGTAGTACCATTTTCAGTAAAGTTTCCTGTAGTATGATTTTGAAGGAGGACCCATCCCTTGGAGGGGATGGTGTTATTATTTAGAGTAAACTTAAGTAGCATCGGGTCACTGAGGTTACCCATATAGTGCTGTTCCACTGTTGGGATTCCTGGCCACTATTGTCACAAGGGAGACTAAGGGAGCAGTTACTGGAATATACTGCTGGAAACTGTTGGCTATTAACTTCAACAGGCATAATTATGCCAAGGTGGGGAACAGCAGCCCAGATGTGGGGATCGGTCCATGTCTGAGAGTCAGCAGTCTCTATAGCACACACAAACAAGAACAGAGCACCAGTGTCTGGGGGCCCATCAGGGGCAATTCTCTAGGCCCACACTGCCAAAGCCTCCACATCCCCCCCAGGTGATGGGGCATGCATGCCGGCCATGCGGTCTTCTTCTGAAGCACTGAGGACCTCTTCCCCTCAGGTATAGTTGGTGTGGAGAAGGCCAAAGCTGTGGCTTTGGATGGGTAAAGACTGAACCACTTAGTGGGTTCCCAAGAAACCCTATCAATCAGGTTCCTGGGATCCAAATTGGTTGAAAAACACAAGCATAACCTCTCCCTTGCATTAGAAGAGGGTGTGGTCCCTGCCAGTGTGCCATGGCTGGGTCCTTCCAGTGTCATTTCAGAGAGAGGGGTGGGGAAGAGAGAGAATAAGAGATACAGAAAAATAGACAAGACAGACAGAAAGAAAAAAGACACATGGGGGCGTATAGGTTGGTCCATGGGTCTGCAGCAAGAACACATGTTAGAGTTAAAGCTGGGGTAGAAAGTGGCGTCTGAGAGGCTGGGTGGGACATTGAGCCCCAGCAGGGAATGTGGAAATAGTGACTTCTACTTTTTCTAGTAGCGGAGCTGATGGTACGGTTTCAAATGTATCTAGTTTTGTTTCTGCATGCTCGGCTGCAAGTCCATCGAACTCAGTGGCCCAACCCTTTTCTTCCTCTACAGGAGGAAGCTACTATGGAGGTAGGGGTTCCTCTGAAAAAGGAGTAGCCTGTAGGACCTTAGGGACAGGCAGAGGGTCCCAGCAGGAGCACCGGTCAAGCAGGCATGTATTGCAACGGGGCAGGAGTGAGGCTGAGAGGGAAGGCCCATGCCTCATGTACCTCAGCCGAACGAATGCATTGGAGAGCTCTGGCCCAAGTATCCGGGTCCCAGAGGGGCGCATCCTCAATCCAGGAATTGAAATCAGAGAGAATCTCCCAGTAAGTACAGAGATTCTTTTCACAACTTCAACTCACCTACTCTGCAATAGGGTATGCAAGGCATGAGCCTGTGGGGCTCGAGAGTAGGGGAGAAGGTAGGGGAGAAGGTTTCCCATTGCAGAGGGTCACTCACCCATCCCTTGGATGCTGGTTAGGTCCCTGCCTCACATTTAGTGCCAGTTGTGGACAAGTCTTCTCTGGGGTGAGGATGACGAAGATGCAAAGACTCGACTCTGGGGACCAGGTTCAGTGACACAAATCCACTTTATTCAGAAAGTAAACTAGCTTATATACATGGGCTCAGCCAATAGGATGTTACAGCGTGTCCTTCATTGCCAATGGCTGAAGAGATCAGGGAGCTGCGGGTCGGTGCTAAGTCACTTCCTTATAGCGGGTATAAGAGCTTCATTCCTGGGTATGCTCAGGAGGGTTCTGGGAGCTGGAGTATTCTCACAGCATTGCATCAGCCGCAGCTGCTGGAAATGCGCTCTGCACTCCACACAGCCAAGACATGGAAACAACCAAAGAGCCCTTCCACAGATGACTGGATAAAGAAGATGTAGTATATATATACTATGGAATACTACTCAGCCATAAGAAATGATGACATCGGATCATTTACAACAAAATGGATGGATCTTGATAACATTATATGGAGTGAAATAAGTAAGTCAGAAAAAACTAAGAATTGCATGATTCCATACATGGGTTGGACATAAAAATGAGACTAAGAGACATGGACAAGAGTGTGGTGGTTTCAGAGGGGGGAGGAGAGGGAGGGGGAGGGGGAGGGGAGGGGCGCAAAGAAAACCAGATAGAAGTTGACAGAGGACAATCTGACTTTGGGTAATGCGTATGCAACATAATTGAATGACAAGATAACCTGGAGATATTTTCTTTGAACATATGTACCCTGATTTATTGATGTCACCCCATTAAAATTAATAAAAATTTATAAAAATACACCTCTTTCTGTGTACTCTAGCATTACACAAATTTTAGAATATCAAATACTTTGTATCTAATTAAAAATGCTTGTTTCAGACACTTCTCCCAGGAAGAAATACAAATGGCCAACAGATATATGAAAAGATGCTCATCTTCTTTAGCTATTAGAGAAATGCAAATCAAAACGGCAATGAGATACCACCTCACACCTGTTCGATTAGCTATTATTAGCAAGAGAGGTAATAGCAAATGTTGGAGAGGCTGTGGAGAAAAAGGAACCCTCATCCACTGTTGGTGGGAATGTAAAGTAGTACAACCATTATGGAAGAAAGTATGGTGGTTCCTCAAAAAACTGAAAATAGAACTACCTTATGACCCAGCAATCCCTCTACTGGGTATATACCCCCAAAACTCAGAAACATTGATACGTAAAGACACATGCAGCCCCATGTTTATTGCAGCATTGTTCACAGTGGCCAGGACATGGAAACAACCAAAAAGCCCGTCAATAGATGACTGGATAAAGAATATGTGGCACATATACACTATGGAATACTACTCAGCCATAAGAAATGATGACATCGGAACATTTACAGCAAAATGGTGGGATCTTGATAACATGATACGAAGCGAAATAAGTAAATCAGAAAAAACCAGGAACTGCATTATTCCATACGTAGGTGGGACATAAAAGTGAAACTGAGAGACATTGATAAGGGTGTGGTGGTTACGGGGGGGAGGGGGGAATGAGAGAGGGAAAGGGGGAGGGGGAGGGGCACAGAGAGAACAAGATAGAGGGTGACGGAGGACAATCTGACTTTGGGTGATGGGTATGCAACATGATTGAACGACAAGATAACCTGGACTTGTTATCTTTGAATATATGTATCCTGATTTATTGATGTCACCGCATTAAAAAAATAAAATTATTAAAAAAAATGCTTGTTTCATATGGGATTTTCTTTACTTTCAAATGTTTATTTTAAAGCAGTTGTTCTCAGTTCAGTTCACAGAGCCATGAGTATCCCTCAGCGACTTTTAAGAAATTTGCAAAATCAAAATTATTTTTAAAATAATACAAAATGTTATCTGCTTTTCACTCCATTGACACTTGGAATTCTATACAAAGAAAAAATAGTAGATAAATATGCTAGCACTATTCCATGCATCTTGGTAATAGAATCAAAGTATTCTAGTACTTGTTTCATTTTTTATCACCTTGCTCTCAAAAGAAAGAAAATATTTTATAATTAAGATTATTCCTATTGATAATTATAAATTATTATTTTTATAAAATTTTAATTTTTATAATTCTATGTGTGAAATGGAAAATATATATAAGTAAGAAATAATAAAAAAAAGATATGATCAATTCCAAGGTCTGACTATAAGGGTGAGATAGGGGGAAAACATAATTGAAAGTGAGTAATTGAAGAAGATGAGGAGCCAGAGTATAATTAGATCTACATATGGATGCTTATATCATCAACCTGGTGGAAAGAAGAGATATAGAATAAAATTAAAGGAAAATACAAAATATTCAATTATTGAGATATGTGGTATACATACATAAGGGATTGGTAAATAAAAAATATTTAAAAGAGGTTTAACTCCTTTGTTTTAGTAGCTAAATGGCACAAGGTTCAAGGAAGCTGACATTTTGAAGAAGTAGCTAAAATAAATAGTTTTCATTTTAGAGTGGAATATAGGAAAACACTACACTACTGGAAATGCCTAGTTATAAGGAATAAGAGGGATAAAACATTTTCCACTACAGAAGACGACAGGAAAAATTGCTTTTAAGAAGCAAGAGAACTCTAGTTCTTTCTAATAGTAACATTAGGAAGTCTTGAGGTTAGAAAGGACTTTTAAAAATTTTGTACCTAAAGACTTTGGGGAGGGAGAGGAAGAAGGTACTAAATTTATGGAAAGATGAATAAACTAATAAGGTGATGAGTGTCCCTGGATAGTTTATGGCCTGAGATGAATAAGAATAAAGAAGGTGATGAGCTGGGGTGGCACAGTGGATAAAGTGTTGACCTAGAATGCTGAGGTCAAATGTTTGAAATTCTAGGCTTACCCCATCAAGACACATATGAGAAGCAACTACTGTAAGTTGATGCCTCCCTCTCCTGCCCCACTCCTGTATCTCTCTTTCTCCTGCCTCTAAAATCAATAAGTAAAATCTTTAAACAAAAAAAGTGATTACATAAGCCCTGATTAATTTCAGCTCAACAGCTCAGCCAATTCAAACTGTAGTCCTGAACATTTAGCATAGAGAGCTCATGGAAAGGAACTTCCCTTTGAAGCTACTGAGGATATGGCTGTGAGGGTAAAAGACTGAAAGAGCTCTTTTACTGAAGGCAAAGCAAAGACCATTTTCTTACCTGTCACCTGTGTCTCAGCATCATGTGTTAGTGAACTACTACAAGGTGACAATTATTCTTATTGTTTGAAATGTTCACTCCTCCTGGTGGTGACATAGCCTTCAATGTGGTGTAACAGAGTGGTTGACAAGGAGAGAAGTCTTCATGCCTCAGATCAGTATCATTGCACTTAATCACAGACTGAAATCTCATGTGACTATGCAGTGGCTTACTTGAAAGATGCTGACCGAGAAGGATGAAGTTGAGAGCAATAAAGCAACATTTAACAAGCATGGGAGCATGACTCAATGAGGAATAGAAATCAATGAGGCAGAACTCTTCCTGAAAACAAATGAGACAAAAATGGACCAACTCCCAGACCTTTTCGGGATCGTTTTTTTGTTTGCAACTAACTCAGCCAAGATGAGATCCAGTCATATTTCTTCCTGCTCCGAATTGCCTATATTTACGTCCAGTTACAGACATGAAAAATAGCCTACTAGAAGCATAATTGCCCATCCTCCTTACTCCTCAGCCAAAATAGCTCTTTATACTGCACTAGTTCTAACTCACAATGTACTTAAATGTCATCACTCAGTCAGAGTCCAGCTTAAACCAAATACATCATCCCATATCTCTTTTCAGAATATTGGGTTTGGAGTAAACAAGGTCATTAGGAAGGACATTGTGCTAATGGATAGAAGTAGAACTGATGCAAAAATATCAGGATCCAAAAGCAAATCTTAAGAGCAAAAATTATGTTGTGTTCCTAGGAACAGTTTGGCAATGTCATAGGCTGCTGCATATATATTCGTAGTTTGGTTCAGTGTTAAAGAGTCATCCCCCAAAATAGCGGAAAAGCATGGAATGAGTTCACTGCTTTAAAGCAAATAGTCAAGCCAGTATGTGTGGAGATAGAATTAATGTTTCTGGAAACAAAATAAAAATTTGCAAGGACAAAAGAATAGTTTATCTTAAGGCTGAGGGTTAAAATTCAAATTCTTAGGCATATTTTTTGAGGTTTTCTATGATCCACTGCCTCCATACTTACTTCTCACTTAGCCATTAGCTATAAAAAGATAGCACACACTCTCTTTTACAATTTTTAAGATTAGCATGAAATTCCATTCTTAACATGAAATGCAAAGTCCATTGCTCAATATATAAAAACCTTACTCTCCAAAGTTTATCTCAAATGTTACTTCTTTGATCTCTAGTCTTTATAAGAACATAAATCTCTTAAGGGAAAAAACTGGGCCTTTTATCCCTCTTACTGGGTCTAGCACAGTGCTTTGAATTAAAAAAAAAATAAATGAGTATTTTTATGTACTTTGAGATGACATGCAATATGGTGAATAAAACCATGGGTTGTGGACTTGGAGAACTAGATCTGATATTTAATTCTGCCTCCACCATGTACAAACTATAAGGCTAAAAATGATCATTCAGCTCTTAACGATTTGTACAGTGGGTTGACTAAAACTAAGGGTTGAGCTTTTAATAAGGAAAAATCTATCACCACCTACTTGAGGTTACTGTAAAAGGAGACATCACCCAGGTATCTGTGACAGAGCTATGAGAAATAATGCACAGAGATGTTCTTAATGTGAAAAGCAGTCTAATTAAATATTCTCTTTGCCAGGATAGAGAGAAAATTTCTAAAAATATATGCTCAAAGATATGTCAGAATTCTTAAAGGCCAACAACCAAGAACTAACATTTGCCTTCCTTCTTTTCCTTTTCCAAGGGGGTTTCCTCTTGGTTTTTGTAGCCATTCCTTCTCCTATGTTATTAAATATTGAAGGATTGGAGTGTATATGGCCTCTTAAAAAAATCATAGTTCTCTAGACCAAGTGAAACCACATCTAGAACTCTAGAACCAATGTAGCAATACTGCAAAGCACCCCAATTCGAAGACACCTATGGACTCTCAGGCATTTAGTCCTTTTGTATGAATAAAGCAACCTGCATAGGACTTTGATTTCCTCCTTGAAAAGGGGTGTGTTTTTGTCTGGTACAAAGAAGAAATTGGCTCATAATAAGCAGAAGGCAGATAGTGGTTGTCAGTCATGTGTTTACCATTATTTACAATTCTTTTCTGGGAACATAGTTGGTTTTCATATACTTATAATTAAGTGAAGCCATGACATCAGTCCTTAAAAAAAAAGAAAAAGAGAAAAGCTGTATGTGTCACTTTCATATTAAAGACTAAGAGCAGGTATGTTACCTACCACACTTTTTCTCTAATACAAAAACTAGTCATGTTCCAGATGGTGCAGGTTTTGTTAGGCAATGAATCTGAAGGAGGATAAAATGGAGCCTCAATTAAATGATAATATCCACATGTCACATGAAGAAAAGCAAACTCTAAGTTTATGTATTACTGCATTATATGAGAGTAATACATAACCTACTATATGAGAGTTTGGAAGTTTATGGAAAAAAGTATCTTTTCTTCAAATTACTTTAAATTATTTCTAACGATGTACGTATGATGTGCTCAAAAAGATAGATCTAACATTACATTTACTCTGTTAAAATCAGAAGATAAATTGACCTAGAGTTTAATATGTGTTTGCTTTCATCCTGAATCTTTCATAGTTGTAGATAAATTGAACAAGTTGTAAAATAAGGATGTTTACTAAATTTAATTCCAAGGTTCTTTGATTCTTAAAATGTAAAATAAACTGAAAAAAATAAAAATTTTACCCTTTCAATGCAATTAATTTTAATTTAGCAATGAATTATGAGAATAATTACTCATAGTATATACATATTATTTACCATTTACCCAGAAATAAGGATAATATATTTACACATTCTGAGAAAAAAAGTATTCTTACTTCTCAAGGGCTCCCTTTCTCAGGCTACCTCACTTCCATTAATAGGACTGATACTCATTTAACTTTCCAAAACTCAAATCCTCACCACTATTAGCTGCTATGAGTTCACCAAGATCTTTATGCTAGTGACCAAAATAAACGCTAGAGTCCCAGGTCCCCTCTAATTTTCTGCATCAAAATAAAGTTCTATATGTTCTTATTTTATTCCAACATCACTATTTCTCCCCCAACCCTGAAACTCTTCTACTTATCACTTTAAAAATTATGATCCAAAATTATCAAAATCTTTTATATCTTTAACATCTTAATATTAGTCAGGTTTTACAGAGAAGAAGAACCAATGAGACACATAGATAAATAGACATAAGATAAGATTTATTATGTGAATTAGCTCTCATGATTATAGAGGCCTAGAAGTCTCATGATCTGCTGTTTGCAGCCAGGACAACCAGGAAAACCAGGGGTGTAATTCAACCTCAGTCTATTGGCCCAAGAATGAAGATGGGGTTGGTAGCTATAGTGTAAATCCTAGTTTGAGTCCAAAGGTTCGAGAGCCAGGAGCACTGATGTCCAGAGGCAGGAGAAGATGCATATCTCACCTTTAAAAGAGAGTGAATTTTTCCTTTTCAGCCTTTTTGGTCTACTTAGGTGCTCCATGAATTAAATGATGGCCACCCACATGCATGAGGGCAACTTTTACTCAGTCTATTGATTCAATAAATTTCTAGAGACATCATCACAGACAAACCCAGAAATAATGTTTTACCAGTTATCTGGGCATCCCTTACCCCAGACATATGGACAAGTACAATGACCATCATATTCCTTATTCTATCCATTTATTTTTTAAATGTTTTTATCTAAATGGTTAATCTGGATCTGCCCAAGAACACAAATTTCCTCTATATATTTCTTTGGTGATTATTATTTCTGTCTTCCAACAGTTCTTATACCAATGGGTTCCAGAGATAAAATAGTTATTATTGTTCTCCCTTTGGTTTCCACATTAATAATTCTTTCTCTTTTTGTCAGGTAATTCACCATTATTTTATAAATATTGTATCTTTTGGATCACTGCCAATCTCTCAAAAATTATTTGCTTTAATTTTTAATAAATTTGAAATGTATGATCTGATAAAAATTATCTCTCCTTACTGTGTCCATGAATTCTAAATCATTGTTAAATTTGCCCAATTAATACTCAATAATATAATAATTTGGCCCCCTTTATAAAGATCTACCTTAAGATGCTCAAGTCCAGGCCCTGACTGGTTGGCACAGTGGTAGAGTGTTTTGACCATGTCTGTGGAATTCTGGGTTCAATTCCTGGTTAGAGAACACAGGAAAGGTGGCCATCTGCTTCTCCCACCTTTCTTTCTCTCTCCCTCTTCCCCTCCTGCAGCCATGGCTCGATTGATTAAAGCACGTCAGCCAGGGACTAAGGATAGCTATGTGAAGCCTCTGCCTCAGGTGCTAAAAATAGCTTGGTTGCAAGTATAGCCCCAGGTGGGCAGAGCACTAGCCCCAGACAAGGCATGTTAGGTGGATCCCGGTAGGGGTGCATGCAGGAGTTTGTCTCTCTATCTCCCTTACTCTCATTGAAAAAAAAAAAAAGGTGCTCAAGTCCAGACCCTAAAGCCTATACATACACTCCCTTGACTCTCCCTTTACGGACTCTACTAAAATATTTTTCAAATTTGTGTTCTTGTTCTTCACTTTATCTGTATTAATGAACTTACTTGACTTACACTTTTTCTAGTGGTCTTTGGTGTGAGGGTGACAGCTGACTATATATGCCAAAGAGCATTATCCACAAATCTATGACTAATATTGGGAGATAGATAGATGATAGATAGATAGATAGGTAGATAGATAGATAGATAGATAGATAGATAGATAGATAGATAGATAGATAGATAGATAGATAGAAGTTAATGGGCTTTGGAATACAACAAGCTTGTTTTTAAGTCTGTATCATCAAATAAGCAGCTATATACAGCTATATCACTATCGATGCCCTTGTTATTTAAATCCAGAAGTTTGAGTTAAATAGAAAACAATGTTATAAAAGAATGGAACAAGGAATAAGATAAGGCATCCACAAGAATATTGAGTCCAGCAGGTAGCAAAAGTAAGCATCTAGGGAATTAGGTAAAACATAAAATTAACCAAGTTGTTAGCAGACATCAAAGCCTAACATCAAGAAGAAAAGTGCCTGACCAGGCGGTGGTGCAGTGGATAGAACATCATCGAACTGGGATGCGGAGGATCCAGGTTCGAGACTCTGAGGTTGCCAGTTTGAGCGTGGGCTCATCTGGTTTGAGCAAAGCTCACCATCTTGGACCCAAGGTCACTGGCTCAAGCAAGGGGTTATTTGGTCTGCTGTAGGCCCACAGTCAAGGCACATATGAAAAAGCAATCAATGAACAACTAAAGTGCCACAACGAAAAACTGTTGATTGATGCTTCTCATCTCTCTCCATTCTTGTCTGTCTGTTCCTATTTATCCGTCTCTCTGACTCTCTCTGTCTCTGAAGAAAAAAAAAGAAAAGTAATAACTATAAGTAAGATTGGTGGTAACAATCCCCTTGATACTGAGTCAACTTCTTTTTAGAATAGAATCTTTGTTCTTTCCTATGCAGAGACTCAACTGATGATAACAAACTTGCCACAAAATGTTGCATATATTCTTTAAAATTTTTTTTTATTGATTAATCTTAGATAGAGAAGAAGAAAAAGAGAGAAAGACATCAAAAATTTTTCCACTTATTCATGCATTCATTGGTTGATCCTTCTTCTTAAATTTTATTTAGACAATGAATTTTAACAGGGTGACATTGATCAATTAGAGTACATAGATTCAGAGAAAACATCTTCAGATCATTTTGACATTTGATTATGTTGTATACCCATCACCCAAAGTCAAATTGTCCTCCATCACCTTTCATTTGGTTTTCTTTATGCCCCTCCCTTCCCCTCCCCTTCACTCCTTCTCTCTCCTTCTTTCCCCTCACCCTCATGAACACTGCACTCTTGTCCATGTCCATAACTCTCAATTTTGTGCCCACTTATGTATGGGATCATACAGTTCTTAGTTTCTTTTCTGATTTACTTATTTCACTCAGTATAATGTTATCAAAGTTCATCCATGTTGTTATAAATGATTCAATGTCATTATTTGTTATGGCTGAGTAGTAGTCTATAGTATATATGTACCACATCTTCTTTATCCAATCTTGTATTGAAGGGCTTTTTGGTTGTTTTTATTTCTTGGCCACTGTGAACAATGCTGCAATGAACATGGGGCTGCATGTTTCTTTAGGTACCAATGTTTAAAATAGATCAAAGACCTAAATATAAGACCTGAAACAATAAATTACATAGAAAAAAACATAGATACTAAATTATGGACCTTAGCCATAAAGAACATTTTATGAATTTGACTACAAAGGTAAGGGAAATAAAGGCAAAGATAAATGAATGGGACTACATCAGACTTAGAAGATTTTGCTCAGCAAAAGAAACTGACAACAAAACAAACAGCCAACTAAATGGGAGATGATATTTTCAAACAACAGCTCAGATAAGGGCCTAATATCTAAAATATACAAAGAACTCACAAAACTTAACAAAAAACAAGCAAACAATCCAATAAAAAATGGGAAGAGGACATGAGCAGATACTTCTCCCAGGAAGAAATACAAATGGTCAATTGATATATAAAAAGATGCTATTTTCACTAGCTATTAGAGAAATGCAAATCAAAACTACAGCGAGATACCACCTCACACCTGATAGATCAGTTATTATCAACAAGACAGGTAATAACAAGTGCTGGAGAGGCTGTGGAGAAAAAGGAACCCTCATTCACTGTTGGTGGGAATGTAAAGTAGTACCACCATTATGGAAGAAAGTATGGTAGTTCCTCAAAAAATTAATAGAACTACCATATGACTCAGTAATCCTTCTACTGGATATATACCCCCAAAGCTCAAAAAAATATTGGTTGATTCTTAAATGTGCCCTGTCCAGGGGATCAAACCTGCAACCTTGACGTATTGGGACAATTCTTTAACCAATTGAGCTACCTGATCAGGGCACATATATTCCTAAGAGAAATCATGAGCAGAAAGCCTAGTGAGTTCTAACAAATGTCCTAATAAAATCCAGCTAAATATTAGAACCGATGAGTCTTCTTAGTTACCATGGTCTAATTTCATACAGACTAAGAGAATAAAATGTGGCTGAGAATGCATAATGATTTGCTTCCTTCTTTTTAAACATTCTACCACATTTAATGAAGAGAAAACTTTTATAGTTTTTTTTCCAGGTAACTTTAGTCCTCTTTATGAGGGGATTCCAAAGTGATTGTTTTCTTTTATACCATCCTTACTTGCCTGGGCAAGTTAAAGATTTCACATGACTAACATATCTGACAGACATTACACCAGTGAAAGGGTACTTTTCCAAAAGCATTATTGTGAATTTCTATTATACCATTTGTTATTTGAAGACACAATGCCTTCTTTTCCTTCAGCCTAGCTGTCAGCTTTTTTCTTTCATTTCATTTCCACAAAGGTAATGGTCATCACTGACAATCTCCGTTCAGAAAGGCAAAAATGAGTTATTTATGCTTCTTAGCTAAGAAGTGTTAATGCTGTGAGGTTCATGCTTATCATTGTCAATGACTTAAGATAATTTTATTTGGAATAATTATACACTTATAAAAATAAGCACTAATTGTAAAACTATTTGTACTTGTTTTGTTAATATATTCTTAAGAATTTGTTAAAAATTCTCAAACAATTTTTATTCTGAATAACTATTTTCCATTTTAGCACATATTTTTATTGAAGTACAGTTTATTTATTTCAATTAGAATTTTAATGTTTTGGTTAAAGGCAAAAAATAAAAATTCAATATATATAGCCAGAGCTATGATGTTTAATTTCTTCTGGTTAACCCTAGAAACCTCAATCATTTAATAACCATAAAATAAATAATATTCAAAACATATGAAGAATCAAAATGCAATGTTATGCAACACTATATTTTTTGTATAAAAATAAATATGAGGTATTTTCATTTTAATTTATTTAGTAGGTTTGACAAGATTTGGCCTATTATATTTTGTAAAAGTTGATACTAATGCTTTTGTATAAGCTTTTTTTATTCTTTGGAATACATTTTCCCCTATTTGACACGTAAGACTTATTCACTCTTCAATTCTCACTTTTTCATTTGAACTAAAAGCCTCTTCTTGACCCTAATCTACATTAGGTCTTGTTATTCCCTCATAGCTCACACATTTAATCTCCCTGCATGATTCTTTTTAATATTGTCCTCAGTTACTCAGATGCACACAGCATAATGACAAAGACTGTTCTGTGATATTTGTAAGTTGGCTTTTGTGTCTTTGTATTTTGTTGTTTCTAATATTAAAAATAAATAAATCACAATGTAAGATTTTCTATCCTAATCAACTATTTGTCTACTGGATATGTTTAATGTTGTGTGTGTGTGTGTGTGACAGAGACATTGAGACAGAGAGAGAGAGACAGATAGGGACAGACAGAAAGGAAGGGAGAGAGATGAAAAGCATCAATTCTTCATTGCAGTTCCTCAGTTGTTCATTGATTGCTTTCTCATATGTGCCTTATCCGGGGTGGGGAGGAGCTACAGCAGACTGAGTGACCCCTTACTGAAGCCAGCAACCTTGGGTTTCAAGCCAGAGACTTTTGGGATCAAGCCAGCAACCATGGGCTCATGCCTATGATCCCACTCTTAAGCCAGCGACCCTATGCTCAAGCTGGTGAGCCTGTGCTCAAGCCGGAGACCTTGGGGTTTTGAACCTGGGCCATCTGCCTCCCAATCTGACACTCTATCTACTGCGCCAGCACCTGGTCAGGCTGGATTTGTTTATTTATCTTTCATCATTTACTTACTGTTATATTCATTCTCTCGGTAACATGCTGAGTGCCTACTATGCACTAGATATGGTATTGGATAATATAAACTTAGTGTTTAAAATTAAATTAACACTTAAAATATATCAGATTCTGGTGTTAAGACAGTGTAGAAGAAACCTAACTACTTCTAGTACACTAATAATTATTATAGAGGTAATAAAAAATGAGAATAATTTATCTTTTAAAAAAATTCAAGTTAGGTTTTTTATAGGAGGTGATTTTATTATATTTTAAGTAGAAATTAGCCAGTTTGAGAAGGACTCTAGTGCATAAAGTGAGGAGATAATTAAAATATTTCAGATGGAAGATATGAAATAAACAATTAATAGTATATATGTGCTTAGGCCTTTTCCCCCAGTTGTTTTTGCCAAAGCACTATTCTCTTAGATGAACAAATGGTGAATTTTATATTTTTGATGCTTTTATGCAGATTTTAACGCAACAGGTATTTTTGGTCAATCTATCTAAATAGCAGTTTTACAGATCTCTCAATACTCTTTACCATGCTCTAATATGAACATATTTTAAAAATCCTGCTCACTTATTAATTTTATGAGGACATTATATATATATATATGATTTGCTTTTATTAGTTTGGCATTATGACACTAATTTTATACAGCCTATTAGATAAAGTATTTATTATTCACTGATTTTACTGCCAAATATGAATGTATTTTATAATACAATTTACATGTTCACTTTTTTCAAATGCTACTCACCTCCCTTGTATATTGTCAAATCCACATATAGACCAGAGTAAATTTTTCAGATTTGAGGAGTTGAATTTTTGAGTCATAGGGTAGAGGAGAATTTTAACTTTAAGGAGGATGCCAAATAGCTTAACCAAGTCTAAACAATTTACATTCCCACCTGTAATGTCAAAAATATTTGTTTTCTGAATCTCCTCTTTAAGTCGTTTTTCACCTTAAATAAGGGAAAAATTTCAAAACATGTTCAGTCCAGGTATGTACCTCTGTTTGATGTGTTGTGGTAGAGCATTAGTTTCTGATCATGTTTAACTTCTACACATGTCAGATTTCCTTGATCTTTTGTTTTATGGTTATTTACCAATAAGGTGATATAACTGAAAATGTATAGTGACACTTAAAACTCTGGAAATTAAATAAATGAGCACTGCACCACAAAAAAAATTGAGAGAGATTGTGATTTTAGTCAGTAGTTCACTATTAATCTAGGGCCACAATGTGCCCCTCAAAAGCAAGAGGCTAGATTTTATTTCCAAAATAAAATCCTGAGAACTAGATTTGAAATTATTTATTTCAAGGACTACTTTTCTTTGTTGCCTCTTCCAGAAGGCACAATCTCTGGATTTTTAGGAAACAAAGAGGCTCTTTAGAAAGATGTTGAGGAAAATCTACCTGTAGCAACTGATAACAGTGTGTGAATCACATAAACTGCTTACCATATGTTGTCATGTCTACTTGCAACAGACAAGGTCTAGTTTCAAAAGCTGTGTCCATAAGACACCAAGGATTTATGTCACTTATGTAAAATAAGAAGAAAGCTTTATGATAGTCAAGAGGGATTATTTGAGAGATAGTAAAAGAGTTTATTAAAACAAAACTCTGGGCCCTGGCTAATTGGCTCAGTGGTAGAGAGTAGACCTGGAGTGTAGATGTCTCCAGTTTGATTGCCGGTCAAGGAACACAGAAGAAGCATCCATCTGCTTCTCCAACCTTCCCCCTTTCCTTTCTCTCTACCTCTCTCTTCCCCTCCTACAACCAAGGCTCCATTGGAGTAAAGTTGGCCTGGGTGCTGAGGACAGCCCCATGAACTCCACGTCAGGTGCTAGAATGGCTCTGGTTGCAATGAAGCAACACCTCAGATGGACAGAGCATCACCCCCTAGTGGGCTAGCTGGGTGGATCTTGGTGAGGCACATATGGGATTCTGTCTCTCTGCCTTCCCACTTCTCCAGAAAAATACAAAAATAAAAAATCCTGTTGATCTTTAGGTTGCCAAGAAAGAGCTCTGGCACTGAGAACTTGATCACATTATACCTCTTGATAATTTCAGCATAGTCAGAAATTTACTATCTTCATCCTAGGACAGTTATAGGAATCTTAATTGACAATTAACCTTCCTAGAAAATATTTGAATGGCTTGTAGTGTGCCAGCTATGAGGGATTTGTCATCCTGGGACAAGAAAATAAAAGAGATAGAAAGAGAAAGAGGGCAAATAATTATCAACAAGACAGATTTGTGGGTTTTTTTAAATTAAATGAGAGGTAGGGAGGCAGAGACAGACTTCCATAGGTGCCCTGACTCAGATACACCCAGCAAGCCCCTACCAGGTGATGTTCTGCCCTGTTGAGCTGCAGTTCTGTTGCTTGGCAACTGAGCTATTTTAGCACCTGAGGCCAACCCACAGAGAAGTCCTCAGTGCCCTAGGGCCAACTTTGCTGGAACCATTAGAGCCATCACTGTGGGAGGGGAAAGGAGAGAGAGAGAGAGAGAGTGGGTGAGCTTTGAAGAAGCAGATAGTCACTTCTTCTGTGTGCCCTGATCAGGAATCAAACCAGAAACTTTTACACACCAAAGAAGCAGTCTCTCAGCCAATTGGCCAGGACCAAGACAGATTTTTTAATAAGGACAATAATTTTTATATATGTACAGTCACTGACAACATTCCTAATAGAGTACTCATCTTTATTCATAGAAATCAGAACAACTCAGCATTTGGAAAGCCAATGAAGATAAAACACAGCTTCAAAACAACCTGGGACCTACAGCTATATCATAAACTCAGAAAACCCTGAGTAGGAAGCTTCTGCGACCTCAAGGAAGTATGCTCTTCCAAAATAATGGGTCTTGATATGTGGAAATCAGGTATTATTGGTGGTAATTAGTGATAGTTTGGTCATGATAATGCTCCCACAAAACATTTTACCAGGACAATGGTAGCTTTAGCAGAAGTATTGCTATTAAATTTACTGCAATAATGAATGAATTCAACATTATTTTCCAAAATATGTAAAAATGGATCTTTTCTTAAAAATGTGCTTTTTCAAAGCCAAAATGAGTATGAAAAAGAAAATAATAAATATAAAAGCAAAATAAATGAAAAAATGAGTATAAAAATAAAAGAGATTAATAAAACTAAGAGGTGATTCTTTGAAAAGATAAAATTGATAAATCTTTAATAAGATTCAAGTGAAAGAGAGGCCTTAATTAAATGCAATTAGAAGTTAAAACAAAGTGATAACTGAAAACACAGAAATAAAAAGAGTTATAAAAAATACTACAAACTATTATATATCAAGAAATTGGATGAACTGGGGGGAAAAGTATTCATTTCTAAAAGCGAACAACCTTCCAGGACTGAATCAAGAAGAAACAAAAAAATTAAACCAACTGATAAAACTACCAAAATCAAATCAATAATCAAAACACTCTCCAAAAATAAAATTCTTGGCCAAATGACTTTACAAATTAATTTTACCAAACATTCGAAGATGAATTGACACTTACCCTTCTTAAACTATTACAAAATATTAAAAAGAAGAAAAAACTGCCAAGCTCATTTTAGGAGGCCAGCTTTACCCTGATTCCAAACCAGACAAAGACATTGCAAAAACAAAAACAAAACAAACAAACAAGAAAACAACTACAGGCCAATATTCTTAAGAAACATAGCTACAAAAATTGTCAACAAGATAGTAAACTAAATTCAGCAATATATTCAAAAACCATACATCATGTTTAAGTGGGATTTATTCCTGGGGATGAAAAGTTGATTTGATATTTGTAAATCAACTAATTTGATACATCACATAAGCAAAATGACAAATAAAAATTACATAATCATATTAATAGTTACAGAAAAGACATTTAATAAAATCTAGGATCCATTTCAGATAAAACCCTCAACAAAGTGTAAACAGAGAGAACGTAGCTCAAAATACTAACAGCCATATCTGACAAACCCACAGATAACATCATACTCAACAGGAAAAATCTGAAAGCTTTTTAAGATCAGAAATAAAACAAGAATGTTTACTATCACCATTATTCAACATATGGAATGTCTTTGTCACAGCAATCAGACCAAAAAGAAATAAAAGGAATACAAATTGAAAAGAAAGAGGTGAAACTGTCATTATTTGCAGTTGACATAATATTGTATATAAATAACTTTAAAAATCCCACCAAAAGACTATTAGAACTGATAAAAATTTAGTAAAATAGCAGGATACAAAAATAAATATTCATAAATAAGTTGTATTTTTATATATAACTATCAGAAAAAAATAAGAAAATAATCTTATTTGTAGTAGTATCAACAAATAAAACACTTAGGAATACATTTTATTTATTTATTTATTTTAGAGAGGAGAGGGAGAGACAGAGAGAGAGAGAGGAGAGACAGAGAGAGAGAAGGGGGGGAGGAGCTGGAAGCATCAACTCTCATATGTGCCTTGAACAGGCAAGCCCAGGGTTTCGAACTGGCAACCTCAGCATTTCCAGGTTGATGCTTTATCCACTGCTCCACCATAGGTCACGCCCTGGAATACATTTTTTTTTTAATTTACTTATAAATTTGAGAGAGAAAGAAAGGGAGAGAGAGAGAGAGAGAAAGAGACACTAATCTGTTCTTGTATGTTCCTGGCTGGGGATAGAACTTTCAAAATTTGCTTAGTGGAATGACATTCCAACCAATTAAAATATCACACCAGAGCTAGAATTATATTTAACAAAGGTGTTAAAAGACCTGCATACAAAAACCATGAGATATTGAAGAATAAATTTGAAGAAGACAAAAATAAATGGAAGGATATAATATGCTCATGTATGAGAAGAATCAACATCATTAAAATGTACAAACTACCCAAAGACATCTACAGAATCAATGCAATCCCTATTAAAGGACCAGTGCTATTTTTCACAGAACTAGAACAAATAATCTTAAAAATCTTATGTGAATTTATATAGGCGGATGGGGATCCTCAAACCCCTCAGCGAGATCTTCTGAGATGGCTTTTAAGATACCTAGAGGCAGAAAAAGCCCAATAGAGATCAGGGGAACTACCAGCTTTTAGGATACACCCTTAAAGGCTCCAACACCCCAAAGGGGTCTCATAGGATGCCATCTGGGTCCTGCTTCAATAGTGGAAAGGAAGATCATTGAGCTAAAGCCTGCCAGGCTTACATGCCTCTACTGTGAGGAAACAGGGACACTGGAAGGTAGGCTTCCCCCTTGCTCCTCTAAGGGAGGGTTCAGTCTCTTCCAGCCCTGCTCCAGCCACCTATGACCTAACCTTTCCCAGAAAGCTGGGGATGGCCACTGAAGGCTGAAGGTGCCCAGGGCCGTTGGCCCCATCTATGACACTGTGGACGAGCCTAGGGTATTTCCTCCAAGAAGCAGGTAAACTGATCTCATTTGCACAAGGGCCACTTAACTATGTTTTGCCTGAATAGTCAGGTTTTTTATTCTTCCCTCAAAGATCTCTGTTGTGGGTGTTGATAGTCCTATTTTCTGCTGCTTTGCTTAATATATAGTGTTTCCTTTATCCCTCCTACCTCAATGCCCCACTCATATTTCAGGCTGGGACCTACTCCTAATTTAGAGCTCTCTTTCCCCCTTTTGCCAACTTCTATTTTGAATCTACCTTTGCCACCCAGCTTAGTGTATCCCAAGGTTCTCTTTACCATGCCACAGTCGCAGAGCTCCAGGGAAAAGCAACCTGCTCTCATCTCTCCAGGCAGAGGAGAACAGAAGCTCCATATCAATGCATGCCGCAAATAGCTTTTCCAGTCTATCTGAATCATTGCCAGCTGGAAGCAGCGGTCATTGGGACTTGGACATGAGCTGCAAAGTATAGAATGGTGACAACAATTCCAGTGCCATGCAGACTTTTCCTGGATGTGGACTTTTCCTGGACTCCTGCTCCCTGTGACAGCTCCTAACAGACTGAACTGTGGTTGGGTTGCATTTTTCAGGGATTTGGCATGGTGATGGGGCCAACTTGGACTTGGTGAACATGTTAAGGACACTACTCTTTTATGGATTCTTGCTGTATTGGCCAAGAGTTTGCTTAAAGGCTTTTAATCACTGTAAAAAAAAATAGAAGACTGGATAAAGAAGATGGGGCACATATACACCATGGTATACTATATTCAGCTAGAAGAAATGATGACATCGGATCACTTACAGCAGAATGGTGGAATCTTTATAACATTATGTGGAGTGAAATAAGTGAATCAGAAAAAAAACAAGAACTGCAGAATTCCATACATTGGTGGGACATAAAAGCGAGACTAAGAGACATGGACAGGAGTGTGGTGGTTGTGGGGGGTGGGGGACAAAGAAAACTGGATAGAGGGTGACAGAGGATGATCTCTCTTTGGGTGATGGGTATGCAACAGAACTAAAGGACAAGATAACCTGGAAATGTTTTCTTTGAATATATGTACCCTGATTTATTGATGTCACCCCATTAAAATAAAAATTTATTTATAAAAAAAATTAAAAAAAGAAACAAAACAAAAAACCTTATATGAAATCATAATAGACCCTAAATAGTCAAAGCAATTGGTGTGTGTGTGTGAGTGTGTGTGACAGAGACAAAAGAGTAGGAGAGAGAAAAATAGGAACAGAAAGGCAGGAATGGAGAGTGATTAGAAACATCAATTCTTTGTTGCAGCTCCTTTAGTTGTTCATTGACTGCTTTCTCATATATGCCTTGAGGGGGTCTACAGCAGAGCAAGAGTGACCCCTTGCTCAAGCTAGTGACTTTGGGCTCAAGCCAGTGAGCTTTGGGCTCAAGACAGCAATCATGGGTCCATGTCTATGATCCCACGCTCAAGCCGGCAACTTTGGGGTTTTGAACCTGGGTCCTCCATGTCACAGTCCGATGCTCTATTCACTGTACCACCTCCTGGTCAAGTCCAAAGCAATCCTAAGAAAGAAGAACAAAGTTGGAGGTATCACATTTCCTGATATCAACCTATATTTCAAGGCCATGGTAATCAAAACAGCATGGTTTTGAAATAAGAACAGTCCCACAGATTAATAGAATAGAATAAAAAACATAGAAATAAACTCACACCTGTATGGTTAATTAATATATGACAAAGGAGGTAAGAGTATATAATGAGGTAAATATATTCTTTTCAATAAATGGTGTACAAAAAAAAACTGTAAAGATAAAAACAAAGAAATAAAACTGGATCACTTTCTTTCACCATATTCTAGATAGACTCAAAATGGATTAAAGCTTAAATATAAGACCCAAAACCATAAAACTCTTAGAAAATAAAATGATTTTTTTTTATTATTTTTTACTTCCTTTTCCAAGTGTGAGGAGGGGAGATAGAGGGATAGATTCCCCCATGTGCTCCGACTGGCATCCACTTGGCAACCCTCATCTGGGGCTGATGCTTTGCTCCTCTGGGACCATGGTCACAAGCAAGCTATTTTTAGCACCTGAGGTGGAGGTACCACAGAGCTGTCCTCAGCACCTGGGGCCAATGTGCTTGAACCAATCGAATTATGGTTGTGGGAGGAGAAGAGAGAGAGGGGATGGGGGACGAGTGGAGAAGCAGATGGTCACCTCTCTTGTGTGCCCTGACCAGGAATTGAACAGACAACATCTACAAATGGCTCTACCACTGAACAAACCAACCAAGGCTAGAAGTAAACTCTTTAACATTGTTTTTAGTAATATTTTTTGGCTATCTCTTCTTGAGTAAGGGAAATTTAAAAAAATGGGCTTCATCAAACTAGAGTTTTGCATAGCAAAGGAAATCATCAACACAATGAAAAGATACCCTACAAAATGGGAGGAGATATTCACAAATAACACATTCAATAAAGACTTAATATCCAAACTATATAGGGAACTCAAACAACTTAAAAAACAAACAGATAAACCAATAAAAAAATGAGCCAAAGAACTTCTGAATAAAAGTGTCTCCAGAAAGTACATACAGATGGCCAATAGGTATATGAAAATATATTCAACATCACTAATCATCAGGGAAAGGCAAACTAAAACCACAATGAAATATTATCACACACTTGTCAGAATAGCTATCATCATTAAATCATTGAACATGTGTTGGCAAAGATGTAGTGGAAAGGGAAACCTTATACCCTAATGGTTGGAATGCAGATTGCTGCAGCCATTATGGA
Organism: Saccopteryx bilineata; assembly: GCF_036850765.1. Classification (NCBI taxonomy): domain Eukaryota; kingdom Metazoa; phylum Chordata; class Mammalia; order Chiroptera; family Emballonuridae; genus Saccopteryx; species Saccopteryx bilineata. The sequence continues at coordinate 72,391,274 of NC_089491.1, read as the reverse complement.
AAACAGAATGGATGTTTCTCAAAAAATTAAAAATAGAACTACCTTATGATGCAGCAATTTCACTTCAGGGTATTTATTCAAAAAAATCTGAAACACTTATGCATCTTTATATTCACTGCAGCATTATTTAAAAAACCAAGATATAAAAGCAACCTAAGTGTTCATTGATAGACAACTGTTACAGAAATTGTGGTATCTATACATAATGGAATATCATTCAGCTGTAATGACTGATTAAAAACTTGCTATTTGTGGCCTGACCTCTGGTGGCGCAGTGGATAAAGCGTTGACCTGGAATGCTGAGGTCGCCGGTTCAAAACCCTGGGCTTGCCTGGTCAAGGCACATATGGGAGTTGATGCTTCCTGCTCCTCCCCCTGTTCTCTCTCCAGCTCTCCCTCTCTCTCTCTCTCCCCTCTCTCTCTAATAAAATTGAATAAATAAAATCTAAAAAAGTAAATAAAAAAAACTTGCTATTTGTGACAACATGGATGGACCTAGAGAATATTATGTTCAGTACAGTATGTCAGACAGAGAATGACAAATACCATATGATTTCATTTATATGAGGAATCTAAAAAACAAAATAAATAAATAAACACAACAGCAACAAACTCATAGATAAAGATTACTAACTGATGTTTCCAATATGGTAGGGTTTGCGGGGAGCAGGGTGGGGGATATGGGAGAAAATGGAAAAGAGACTAAGAGGCAAAACTACCAGTTATAAAAACCATCACGGGGATGTGAAGTACAGTATAGGGAATATAGTTAATAATCTTATAGTAATTATGTATGGAGTCATGTGGGTACTAGACTTATTGGGGTTCTCACTTCATAAGTTAAATAAATGTTGGCCCTGGCCAGTTAGCTCAGTTAGTTAAGAACATTGTCCCAAAACGACAAGGTTGCAGGTTTGATCACCAGTCAGGGCACACACAGGAAGCCACCATTGATTGCACAACAAAGTGGAATAATAAATGGATGCTGCCCTACCTCCTCCCTATTTCTCCCTCTCTCTGTCTCTATTAATGAAAAAAAAATAATGTAAGGCTTAGCTGGCTAGCTCAGTTGGTTGGAGTGTCATCCTAGAGTGTGGGGGTTGCCAGTTTTATTCCCCAGTCAGGTCACATACTTGAGCAGCGAGGTGTTCCTGCCTCTACCTCTCTGCCTTTCTCAAAAAAAAAAAAAAAAAAGAAAGAAAGAAAGTTACAGAAATCTCTAATTACTATGTTGTACACATGAAACTAATATTGTATGTTCATAACACAAAATACAAATTTTAAAAAGAAAGCAGTCTAGAATTCACATTTACCTTTTCTTGAGTTTTAGATTAAAATGTAACACTGTCTGGTCCTCAAAAAAATTTTTTTAATGTGGTTTTTGTATTGTTCCCTCACAAATATTACTATAACTAATTACTGCTAACATAATAATATGTAAAAAATAATAAATTATGTATCATAAATAGCATAACAACTTTATAGATAATATTAACTGTGAGCCTAATATGTGTTAGCACAATACATAAAATGTTTTATTTTGTATATGTCTTTCTTTCCATTTTTATAAAACCCCATGGTATAAAAAAACAGCACATATCACAAAATTGAGATAGAGATATCAAATTGCAATAAATGTTAGACCCAAGGTCAGAAGTAAATCAAGTGCTTATTACAAACGCAGCTCTGTTTTAAGCACCAGGAGTTCATCTGTTCACGGAAAGATAAAAAACATCTACTCTGTGGAGCTTTTTTATTCTGCTATATAGATTATGACAACCTAAAATAGAAGCAAAGGAAAGATTCAGAAGCTGATAGTCAAAATGGTAAAAAATAGAACAGTAAAGAAGATAGGGTGGCTGGGTTGAGGAGGCAAGTTAAATTAGTCAGAGAAGACCTATGAGAGGAGACACTGGAGCAAAGATATAGATGTGGAGAAGGGTAAGCCAATAGGGATATCTGAGTGAAGGAAATTCTAGGAAGTTAAACAGCAAGTAGAAAGATCCCCAGAGAGGGACATCCTGACATTTCAGTAATAGCACAGATATCAATGTAGGAGAAGGAAGACAAAGAAGACTTAATAGGAGGGTGGTTAGATCATAAGGTCTGTGGGAGCCATTTTATTTTTATTTTTATTCTGAGAAACCAGGAGACACATTGGGGAAAAGTCACACAACCTGACTTCCATTTTGATAATATCTTTGTGGCTGCTTTGTTCAGAACAGTTTATAGAAAATTGGAAGCAGGAAGACTACAAAGGAGTAAGGATGGTTAATAGGCTATTCCCTTTCAGCTTGAACCCATTCTCCCATGTACTGCCTTGTGATCTGTGACTAGGACTCTCTACACCTGCTACTTTTCAATTTGTTGTGTCAGTAAGGGTGTGCCAGGCAGCCTGGAAGCTGAAGGATAAATTAGTGGCAGGCACTGCCTTTCTCCTTAGCTTCTTGCCCCTTTGGCTAGATCCCCTAGTTCAATAACAGTTACTTCCATAGTGGTAATTGATACCAGTTTGTAGATTCTTCAAAAGCCCAACCATCTCCCTCCTTATGACTTCTCATGTCACACACATTGAAACCTCAGTAATCTGCATCCCAGACTCATGAAGCCCCTCTTCACTTTGAGCTCTTGGCCTTCCTGTATTTTGTCTACTGCATAATTTAGAGCTTATAACACAGAAAGAAAAAAAAAAGAGAGAGAGAGAGAGTGATTGATATAAATGGCAGGACAGTATTTACCTCAAAAAGGTTAAGACAGGATGACGTCAGAGTAATGGCGGGGTAGGAAGCAATACCAATAAATCTCCCCCAAAACTCAACAAGATCTTCAACCAGAAACAGAAAAACCTATCCTTGGAGCCTCCAGATGTTTCGCAATACACCCAAAGGTATGATCGAGCAAAAAATTGGCTAAATATATAACCAAACCCCAAAGGAAATAGGGAGTAAGAAATGCTCTGCCTTCCTCACTAACCTAATCAGGGCGGCTTTCACTGGGAACTGAGAATATAGAAACTAAGGCGGGCAAAGGGGGTGAATACATCCAGGCCGCGGCACAAACGGCTGAACCAGGCTGTGGCATGGAGATCCAAGCCGAGGAAAAACTGTTCCTGTGACAACCCGGGCAATACAAGCTAACACTCGCGACAAACCTAGACAAAGAAAGACAAGCAGGGCAGCCATTTTACCCAATCTCCTGGTCGGTGCGTGCAGATAGTGGGCAAGAGATTCCTTCCAAAGCCCCGGGAGTGTGCACCCGTGTTGTACCACAGAGGGGCAGAGTCAGGGGCCTTTGTGTGGGCCTAAAGTGGAATCTCAGGCTGCCCCAGCACCTTGAAAAAGCCGCACATGGGGATGGAACAAGAGCCAATTCCAACGCTGGAACTTTTCCGTGCGGGGGGGGGGGGGGTTTCACTCAGAGGGCGAGACTTCGGTCTGACATCCTGGTCTGCGTGAGCAGATAGTGAGCGAGAGATTCCTCCGAGTGCCTCGGCAGTGCCTGCCCGTGTTATCCCACAGAGGGACAGAGTCAGAGGCCTTTGTGTGAGACTAAAGTGGAATCTCAGGCTACCCCAGCACCTTGAAAAAGCCGTACACAGGAATGGAGCGAGAGCCAATTCCAACGCTGGAACTTTTCAGTGCGGGGGGGGGGGGTGTTTCACTCAGAGGGCGAGACTTCTGGTCTGACATCCTGGTCTGCGCACGCAGATAGTGAACGAGAGTTTCCTCCAAGCGCCCCGGGGGTGGGTGCCCACCCGTGTTACCGGACAGAGTGGCAGAGCCAGAGGTCTTTGAGTGGGTGGAAGCCCCGGCTGATTATGCTAGCAGCTCTGATTGACTGAGCCTTACCCAGAGCCCTGCGCTGAGTGGGAATAGAGTAGGGAATGGCCAGCTCTTTGAGTCTCTTACTATCCAGGCAGAGGCAGCAGCAACCCAATAGCTAGATTATCAGGCTACTAATTGAGGAAGGAAAGACTAGGAGAGAGGCTCCAGGAACATGGACTCTCTCACTGTCGGAGCCTATAAATGCTAATGAGCCTCAACTGCCAACGTGATTATAGCATAATACATGACATTGCCATAGAGACTTATCAACTGCAAACCTCTACCTGAGCATGCCAAAGGGGGAGAACCCGGGGTACAGAGTCACCGACCAGGAAGAGGGAGAGAAAAGATAAAGCAAGAAGATAACCTCTCAAAATCAAGAATAATCCGCAGACTTTATAACCTATCCCATTTTATTATATTTGTTCGTTTCTTTCTCTTATCTTCATCCTTGATTTTTTTTTCCTCTTCCAATTTGGTTGTTTAACTCTCTACCAGTCTTACTCTCTCCTCTCCTTAAACTGCACTACCCATAAGTGTTACACCACCCATTATCTTTTCTTTCCTCTTCCTTTTTCTCTATGAGGGTTGCACTCCAAAATCCTTAAATCTCTCTCTCTCTCCTCTTTTTTCTTTTTTCTTCTTTTTGTGGTTCCCTCTTTTTTTCTCTCTCTCTCTTTCTTTTCTCCCTCTATAATAGTTTCTTCCTTTCCCTGTACATCTCTTCTCATTCAAACCTCAATAACAAACAAATTATCTTATCTGGGACTCAAACTTATGTTTAAGGTATTTCGGGGGTTTTTACTTCACCTTTTTAACTCACTAGCAGTGCTCCCATGCCTGGCTCTCCATTTTATCAAGCTCTTATTCCACTAAATACAATAGTAATTTTTTAATTTGTCCCCCCATTTTCCTGTTTCCCTCTTATTCCTCTCATCATAACTCTTAGTCAACCAACACCTAAACACAAATCATTTTATTCTTGATGAAAATTTTTTCATTATTTGCTTTTTGTGGGTCCATATCCCACTTTTTTATTTTTTTATTTTTATTTTTTGCCCCTTTATTACTTTCCCCCAATTCAGGCCCTCCATTGTTTGTTCTATTAAATACAATATAATTCACAGTTCACCACAAGATTTTCTCAAGAAAGAGGGGAGAGGAGAGGAGAGGAAAAAAGGAGGGGGGGAATAATTTCGTTTTTTTCAATTTTTTAAAAATTTTTTTATTATTTTATTTTTCTTTATTTCATTATTAATTTAAAAAAACAACTTTTTTCGATTTTTTATTTTTTTAACTTTTTATTTTTTATTAAATCTCATTAATACTATCAACAAAACCACCCTCAGATGCCATTAAGGAAGAGAAAATCGAATATCACGGATACAAAACAAAGAGAGGTAACACAGCTAGATGAGGAAAAATCTATGGAGAAAAAATTTAATATATTGGAAACTTTGCAGCTAAATGACAGAGAATTCAAGATAGAAATCCTAAAAATCCTCCAAGATATACAAGAAAACACAGAAAGGCAATTTAGGGAGCTCAGAAAACAACTCAATGAACACAAAGAATATATGTCCAAGGAAATTGAAACTATAAAAACAAATCAAACAGAGATGAAAAACTCAATTCATGAGCTGAAAAACAAGGTAACAAGCTTAGCTAATAGAACAGGCCAGATAGAAGAGAGGATTAGTGTAATAGAAGACAAGCAACTTGAGGCACAACAGACAGAAGAAGAAAGAGACTCAAAAATTTAAAAAAAATGAGATAGCCCTACAAGAACTATCTGAATCCATCAGAAAGAATAACATAAAAATAATAGGTATATCAGAGGGAGAAGAGAGAGAAAATGGAATGGAGAACATACTCAAACAACTAATAGATGAGAACTTCCCAAGCCTGTGGAAAGAACTAAAGCCTCAAATTCATGAAGCAAACAGAACTCCGAGTTTCTTAACCCCAACAAATCTACTCCAAGGCACATCATAATGAAATTGGCACAAACCAATGGCAAAGAAAAAATTCTCAAGGCAGCCAGGGAAAAGAAGAATACAACATATAAAGGAAGACCCATTAGATAATCATCAGATTTCTCAGCAGAAACTCTACAAGCTAGAAGAGAGTGGACCCCAATATTTAAAGCCCTGAAAGAGAGGAACTTTCAGCCACAAATACTATACCCATCAAAGCTATCCTTCAAATATGAAGGAGAAATAAAAACATTCACAGATACAGAAAAGATGAGGAAATTTTTCATCAGAAAACCCCCACCCCAGGAATTACTAAAGGGGGTTCTCCAATCAGATACAAAGAACAACAAAAAAAAAACAAAGCCACAAGTAAAAGCTCCAAGAAGAACACAATAAAACCAAATTTAAACTGTGACAACAACAAAAAGAAAGGGGGGAGAGGATGGAGGTTAACAGTAGCAAAGGACGATGGAGTGCAAAAGTACTCACAAAATAGTGCGCTACAATGAACAGGGTAGGAACCCTTTTCATTACTTAAAGGTAACCACCATTGAAAAAACCACCACAGAAGCACATGAGATAAAAAAGATAGCAACAGAGGAAAGATGTATGGAATACAACCAAATAAAAACAAAAGATAGCAAAACGAAAGAGAAGGATCAAACAAGATACAAAACTAACAGAAAGCAATACATAAAATGGCAATAGGGAACTCGCAAGTGTCAATAATAATTACACTAAATGTAAACGAATTAAATTCACCAATAAAAAGACACAGAGTAGCAGAATGGATTAAAAAACAAAATCCAACTGTATGCTGCCTACAGGAAACTCATCTAAGTAACAAGGATAAAAATAAATTCAAAGTGAAAGGCTGGAAAACAATACTCCAAGCAAATAACATCCAAAAAAAAGCAGGTGTAGCAATACTCATATCTGATAATGCTGACTACAAGACAGGAAGAGTACTCAGAGACAAAAATGGCCATTTCATAATGGCTAAGGGGACACTGAATCAAGAAGACATAACAATTCTTAATATATATGCACCAAACCAAGGAGCACCAAAATATATAAGACAGCTACTTATTGACCTTAAAACAAAAACTGACAAAAATACAATCATACTTGGAGACCTCAATACACTGCTGACGACTCTAGATCGGTCATTCAAACAGAGAATCAACAAGGATATATTGGCCTTAAACAAAACACTAGAGCACATGAATATGATAGACAGCTACAGAACATTTCATCCCAAAGTGACTGAGTATACATTTTTTTCCAGTGTACATGGATCATTCTCAAGAATTGACCATATGTTGGGCCAAAAAACAACATCAGCAAATTCTGAAAAATCGAAGTTGTACCAAGCATATTTTCTGATCATAAAGCCTTGAAACTAGAATTCAACTGCAAAAAAGAGAAAAAAAATCCCACAAAAATGTGGAAACTAAGCAACATACTTTTAAAAAATGAATAGGTCAAAAAAGAAATAAGTGCAAAGATCAAATATATATACAGACTAATGAAAATAAAAATACGACATATCAGAATCTATGGGATGCAGCAAAAGCAGTGATAAGAGAGAAGTTCATATCACTTACGGCATATATGAACAAACAAGAGAGAGCCCAAGTGAACCACTTAACTTCACACCTTAAGGAACTAGAAAAAAAAGAACAAAGACAACCCTAAACCAGCCGAAGGTAGGAGATAATAAAAATCAGAGCAGAAATAAATGAAATAGAGAACAGTAAAACTATAGAAAAAATTAATAGAACAAAGAGTTGGTTCTTTGAAAAGATCAACAAAATTGACAAACCCTTGGCAAGACTTACCAAGGAAAAAAGAAAGAACTCACATAAACAAAATCCAAAATAAAAGAGTAGAAATCACCACGGACACTGTAGATATACAAAGAATTATTGTAGAATACTATGAAATACTATATGCTACTAAATTCAACAATCTAGAAGAAATGGATAAATTCCTAAAACAATACAACCTTCCTAGACTGAGTCAAGAAGAAGCAGAAAGCCTAAACAGACCTATTAGTAGAGAAGAAATAGAAAAAACCATTAAAAACCTCCCCAAAAATAAAAGTCCAGGCCCAGAAGGCTATACCAGTGAATTTTATCAAACATTCAAAGAAGACTTGGTTCGTATTCTACTCAAAGTCTTCCAAAAAATTGAAGAAGAAGCAATACTTCCAAACACATTTTATGAGGCCAACATAACCCTCATACCGAAACCAGGCAAGGATGGCACAAAAAAAGAAAACTACAGACCAATATCTCTAATGAATACAAATGCTAAAATACTAGACAAAATACTGGCAAACCAAATACAACAACATATTAAAAAAAATAATACATCATGATCAAGTGGAATTCATCCCAGAATCTCAAGGATGGTTCAACATACATAAAACGGTTAACGTAATACACCATATCAACAAAACAAAGAACAAAATCCACATGATCTTATCAATAGACGCAGAAAAGGCTTTCGATAAAATACAACACAATTTTATGTTTAAGACTCTCAACAAAATGGGTATAGAAGGAAAATATCTCAACATGATAAAGGCCATATATGATAAACCATCAGCTAACATCATATTAAATGGCACTAAACTGAAGGCTTTCCCCCTTAAATCAGGAACAAGACAGGGTTGTCCACTCTCTCCACTCTTATTTAATGTGGTACTAGAGGTTCTAGCCAGAGCAATCAGACAAGACAAAGAAATAAAAGGCATCCATATCGGAAAAGAAGAAGTAAAGGTATCACTTTTTGCAGATGATATGATCCTATACATCGAAAACCCCAAAGACTCCACAAAAAGACTACTAGAAACAATAAGCCAATACAGTAAGGTCGCAGGATACAAAATTAACATACAGAAGTCAATAGACTTTCTATATGCCAACAATGAAACATTTGAGAACGAACTCAAAAGAATAATCCCCTTCACAACTGCAACAACAAAAAAAAATAAAATACTTAGGAATAAACATAACAAAGAATGTAAAGGACTTATATAATGAAAACTATAAACCATTGTTAAGAGAAATCGAAAAAGATATAATGAGATGGAAGAATATTCCTTGTTCTTGGTTAGGAAGAATAAATATAATCAAGATGGCCATATTACCCAAAGCAATATACAAATTTAATGCAATTTCCATCAAAATTCCAATGACATTTTTTAAAGAAATAGAGCAAAAATTCATCAGATTTATATGGAACTATAAAAAAACCCCAAATAGCCAAAGCAATCCTAAAGAAAAAGAATGAACCTGGGGGCATTACAATACCTGACTTCAAACTCTATTATAGGGCCACGACAATCAAAACAGCATGGTATTGGCAGAAAAGTAGACACTCAGACCAATGGAACAGAATAGAAAGTCCAGAAATAAAACCACATATATATAGTCAAATAATTTTTGATAAAGGGGCCAAGAACATACATTAGAGAAAAGAAAGCCTCCTAAATAAATGGTGCTGGGAAAACTGGAAAGCCACATGCAAAAGAATGAAACTGGACTACAGTTTGTCCCCCTGTACAAAAATTAACTCAAAATGGATCAAAGATCTAAACATAAGACCTGAAACAATAATGTACATAGAAGAAGACATAGGTACTCAACTCATGGACCTGGGTTTTAAAGAGCATTTTATGAATTTGACTCCAATGGCAAGAGAAGTGAAGGCAAAAATTAATGAATGGGACTACATCAGACTAAGAAGTTTTTGCTCAGCAAGAGAAACTGATAACAAAATAAACAGACAGCCAACTAAATGGGAAATGATATTTTCAAACAACAGCTCAGATAAGGGCCTAATATCCAAAATACACAAAGAACTCACAAAACTCAACAACAAACAAACAAACAATCCAATAAAAAAATGGGAAGAGGACATGAACAGACACTTCTCCCAGGAGGAAGTCCAAATGGCCAACAGATATATGAAAAGATGCTCATCTTCTTTAGTTATTAGAGAAATGCAAATCAAAACTGCAATGAGATACCACTTCACACCTGTTAGATTAGCTATTATTAACAAGACAGGTAATAGCAAATGTTGGAGAGGCTGTGGAGAAAAAGAACCCTCATACACTGTTGGTGGGAATGTAAAGTAGTACAACCATTATGGAAGAAAGTATGGTGGCTCCTCAAAAAACTGAAAATAGAACTACCTTATGACCCAGCAATCCCTCTACTGGGTATATACCCCCAAAACTCAGAAACATTGATACGTAAAGACACATGCAGCCCCATGTTCATTGCAGCATTGTTCACAGTGGCCAGGACATGGAAACAACCAAAAAGCCCGTCAACAGATGACTGGATAAAGAGGATGTGGCACATATACACTATGGAAAACTACTCAGCCATAAGAAATGATGACATCGGATCATTTACAGCAAAATGGTGGGAGCTTGATAACATTATACGAAGTGAAATAAGTAAATCAGAAAAAAACAGGAACTGCATTGTTCCATACGTAGGTGGGACATAAAAGTGAAACTAAAAGACATTGATAAGAGTGTGGTGGTTACGGGGGGAGGGGGGAAAGGGAGAGGGAAAGGGGGAGGTGGAGGGGCACAAAGAAAACTAGATAGAAGGTGACAGAGGACAATCTGACTTTGTGTGATAGGTATGCAACAAATTGAAAGACAAGATGGCCTGGACTTGTTGTCTTTGAATATATGTATCCTGATTTATTGATGTCGCCCCATTAAAAAAATAAAATTAAAAAATAAATAATTAAATAAATAAAATAAAGACATGGAACAGAAAAAAAAAAGGTTAAGACAATCAAGAGTAAGGGAAATATTGGGCTTCAAGTTATGATTAAAATTTTATTATAATGGGTGATTAAGGATTGTTTGTTTTGGAATTGTTCACTATGCTATATATTTCTGTTTTATGCACTTTCTTATAAATGTTATATTTGCAATAAAAACCATTTAAAATATCAATGTAAATTTTAGAATTATTCTGTCAAGATATGAACAATATCAATCAATTGCATAATAGATCAATACATTGTTAAAACAAAGTCGATCTGAGAAAACCTACCTACTCCTTGGATTAACAGATTTTTCCTCATCCCATATTTGTATGCAGTGTTTTTTATTATTACTATTTTTATTGAATGATTTTAGAGGGAAGGAAGAAAGAGAGAAAGAGAGAGACATAGATCTGCTGTACCACATATTCATGAATTCTTTGGTGGTTCTTATATGTGTCCCTGACAGGGGATCAAACCACAATCTTGGTGTATTGGGACTACGCTCAAACCAACTGAATTAATCCACCAGGGCCCTGCAATGTTCTCATATATGTGTTTAGAATTTTTCCAAGTTTTGTCTGCTGATATTGAGATATCTATATAATTATTTTTCCCTTTAATTTGTTACTGTAATAAATTATATTTATTGAATTTGTAAAGTTAAATAAATCTTTCCTTTTTTGATTAAAAATAATTTATTCATTGGCATCTAAAATTTAAGTTATTGCAGTATTATCAAATATAAAATATTATTTGAATGATTATAAGACTACTAAAACATCCACTTTTTCATAATTTAGTTGGTAATTTTATTGATATTTTAATATTCATTTGTTTTGATTTATTTACACTAAGTACTATATTTTATATTTTAAATATTTAGCCTCATAACACATTATAATATATTATTTATTGGTGGTGTAGCTCTTCCTGTTTATCAGTCTCAAAGTTGTTTTTTAATATTATGCTTTTAAAAATAAACTTTGCCTTTGCTAACTTTATATAGCTTTTAATTTTTTTATTCATTTTGCTTTCATTTTGTTATTCATTTTCTAAATTCTTATTTGTGTGCTTAAATCATTAATTATCAGTCTTCTCTTCTATGTACTATTTTTTAAAATACCACATTAGGCATATTTCTCATGTTTCTATATGTACATTTTTAGTTTCATTGCATCCTCAATAGGTTTTAAAACTTTATTTTTGGATATTTATATATAAATTTTTAGAATGCTAAGTTGGCTTTTGCTTATTTTTTAGCATGATTACATTGTACATAGAGAAAGCAGTTTATCTTTTACAGTTATTTTAAATTTGTTGGTATTTGTTACAGATCTAATATATTGTAATTTTTTTGCAAACATTTCAAGTGTTCTTGAAAGGAATGTGTTTTCTATAATTTTGAGGGGCATATTTTATCTATGTGCTTGTTGATTGTACATCTTAAAAATATGTTATAGCACATGATACGAAGCGAAATAAGTAAATCAGAAAAAAACAGGAACTGTATTATTCCATACGTAGGTGGGACATAATAGTGAAACTAAGAGACATTGATAAGAGTGTGGTGGTTACAGGGGGGAGGGGGGAATGGGAGAGGGATAGGGGGTGGGAGGGGCACAAAGAAAACAAGATAGAAGGTGACAGAGGACAATCTGACTTTGGGTGGTGGGTATGCAACATAATTGAACGACAAGATAACCTGGACTTGTTATCTTTGAATATATGTATCCTGATTTATTGATGTCACCCCATTAAAAAAATAAAATTAAAAAAAAAAAATATGTTATAGCTTAACTATCCATAGTTAGAATATTGGTCTTGACAGCTCTCATATGATATATATTTGTAAGTTTCTCTTTAAATTTCCGTCAATTTTTGTTTTATATATATTGAAGCTCTCTTATTATGCAGACAAATAAAAATTGTTAATGCTTTCTGTAGTTGGACTCTTCATCATTATGTACTGATTTCCACATAATGATTTTGTATTAAAATTTGTTTTGTATCAAATTCACAAAGCTTTATTTTGGTTAAAGCTTTAAGATGGTTTCGCTCATTAATTGATTTGCAAGTGTTTGAACTATCCATACAAAGCCTCTTATTTGATTTTTTTTATGCAGATTGATGATTACTGTTTTTGTTTTTAATCTAGATATGTAATTTATTTGCATATAACATTGTTCCTGATATTTTTTCACTTAATTCTCTATATAGGATACTTTCAAATCACTTCTCTTTTTCTTTCCTTCTGTTGTTCCCTTTTATCACCGTACTATTAACTAATCAAGGTTTCCCTTCCCCATGCAATCTTACTTCTTGCTATCAATTTTTTTTTTATTTATTCATTTTAGAGAGGAGAGGGAGAGACAGAGAGAGAGAGAGAGAGAGAGAGAGACAGAGAGAGAGTGGAGAGAGAGAGAAGGGGGGAGGAGCTGGAAGCATCAACTTCCATATGTGCCTTGACCAGGCAAGCCCAGGGTTTCGAACTGGCGACCTCAGCATTTCCAGGTCAACGCTTTATCCCCTGTGCCACCACAGGTCAGGCTTGCTATCAATTTTGATACACTTAAGTATTTTAAAAAATAAGAAAAATATTTTAGTGTTTAACATTTTTACATTGAATACTCATTTTTAATTCTAAATAAATACATATTTATATATTTATAGTGAGAGGAGGGGAGATAGTGAGGCAGACTCTCACATGCTTCCCAACTGGTATCCACCTGGCAACCCCCATCTGGAGCTGATGCTCAAATCAATCCAGCTATGCTCAGCACCTGAGAACCTTGGACAAATGGAGCCACTGGCTGCAGGAGGGAGGGAAAGTAGGGGACGAGACGGGGAAGAAGAAGCAGATGGTCACTTCTCTTGTGTGCCCTGACTAGGAATCAAACCTGGGACATCCATATGACAGGCCAATGATCTATCCATTGAGCCACTGACCAAGGCCATAAATTTATATTTTAATCTTTTAAAAATAATACCAGATTTTAGAGCAGTTTACATCTCCCTATCCAAAGTACATAATTTTAATTTTAGTTCTGTTTTGAATTTTGACTGTCAAATACATAAGTGATTCATTTTGTAGTCTTTGAGTTCTGATTGTTTTGCATTAACATAGGATAAGAGTTAGATATTTTTAGAAAATTTTGAATATTTAGCCCTATGTTTGATTACAAGTTATCTTAAATTAAAATTTTATTTTGAATTTTAAAGAAACATTTAATAAATTATGCATTTTTATGGGCCACATGCATAAGTTTCTCAAATCATATTGCCCAATGGAATCATCTTGAAGTATTTTATTTCTTTTTAAAAATTACTTACTGATTTTTTTAGAGAGCAAAAAAGACGAAAACATAAGTCATCTGTTTCTATATTTTCCCTGACCTGAGATCGAACTAGTAACCTTTGCATAACTGGACGATGCTGTAACCAACCAAACTGTTCGGCCAGGGCCATCTTGGAATATTTTTTTATTGATTTTAATTTATTGTGTTTACATAGATTCAAGTGTCCCACTGAATACATCCCTCCCACCCCCATGTTTCCCTCAACATCTTCCTTGCCCCCTCCACCCCCCAACGCCCTCTCCACTTCCCTCCAGGATTTTCTTTTTTGCTCTCTATAACACTGTGTTATGTATATATAATTTCACCAATCTCTTTCCTTTCTCTGATCCCAGTCTCTTATCCCCTTTCTCTCTATGATAGCATTCTCAGTCCCTAACTTAAAATAAAATATTATTTCATTGGTTTAGGTGAAACCTCAGCATCTATATTTTATAGACATCCCTTACCCCTCCACCTTGGAAACTATAGCAGGCAAGTTTAGAAAATTGGTTAAGTTGAACTATGGGCTCTTTGAAATCAAAACAATATCTTACTAGTATTTGCTTTTAAGTACTTTACACAATACATTAGATACAGTAGCTGCATGTTAGACAAATAAGTGTATAGCTATGTATACATATCACAATGACATTCAGAGTATACAGAATACCAAAATATAGCATGTTGACAGTCCATCAACTTAAATGAAGTTTTTTTTTTAATAAAACAACCTTCATTCATCTTTTCTCTTAAAGTTATTTTATTTTTTTACTACTTCAATAAATTTATTTAATTTCTGTTGAATAGAATTATTTTCATGAGTCAAAATCTTTCATCTCCTTATTTTACTCATCCTTTAAAACTGTTAGACATTGTTAGTTTTTCACAATGCACCTGTTTTATCTACATTACTTAAAATCAAAAATTTATTTGCTGATATCACTGAACAATTTTGATGTTAATGATATTTTTCAATGGAAGAAGTGGTCTTGACTTGTAACTTATTCCACAAGACAGCTGCAAACTAAAATTTTTTAAAACTGCTAGAACTCTGGTGAAATAGATTGGCTTAACTAATGCCAAATGATGCTCTCAACAGGTAAGTAACCTCTTAGAGTTTGAAGGAAGCAGCACATGTAATTTGTTATTACTCAAGGAAATATGATACTGAGACTGGATGATGTTAAAGACAAAAGGACTTTTCTGGGAGACCATCAATTTAGGTTCATTTCTATTCTATCGATAATAAAGCTATATTTCAATAAGTATCTAAATACAAAGTACATTTTGTGTTAAACTGATTTTTCTTTTCTTTTCTTTTTTTTTTTTTTTGTATTTTTCTGAAGCTGGAAACTGGGAGAGACAGTCAGACAGAATCCCGCATGCGCCCGACCGGGATCCACCTGGCACGCCCACCAGGGGGCGATGCTCTGCCCCTCCAGGGCATCGCTCTGTTGTGACCAGAGCCACTCTAGCACCTGGGGCAGAAGCCAAGGAGCCATCCCCAGCGCCCGGGCCATCCTTGCTCCAATGGAGCCTCGGCTGCAGGAGGGGAAGAGAGAGACAGAGAGGAAGGAGAGGGGGAGGGGTGGAGAAGCAGATGGGCGCTTCTCCTGTGTGCCCTGGCCGGGAATCAAACCCGGAACTTCTGCACGCTAGGCCGACGCTCTACCACTGAGCCAACCGGCCAGGGCCTCGAACTGATTTTTCTTATTTTGCTTTCTATAAATTTTGAAAATAAAATTTAATGTGGAAAGCTTCAGAGAAGATGTCATTCAGTCATAACTCACAATTTTTTAGATTATTCTGAATCTTTCTTGATTGCAAGCATAAATATTGAACTTCCTATTTAATCACTTATTCATGTTCACAATTGATGATATATAGGCATATGTAATAAACAGTATATGATTCTCATATAGATGTTTTTAATTTTTTCTATATATTTTTTTACATCTAATTATAAATGAGGCTAAAGTAGTCTGCTAATAAAATTTAAATTTGTTTCAATTTTTTTAACATGTCTTTTACCACTTTATTTGGTGTATATATATAATTTGGTAACTTGTGTTTTTCTTATAAATTATGTACTTTACCATGACTCAAAGTCTTTTTTTTTAATGATTTATACTTTAAAGTTTATGTTTTCTGTTATTTTTTTTATTTTAGTGTGCATTACATTTGCTAGGTAATGTTTCTTGGGATATCACTTGTAAAAGAAGGTGAGAAGAAATCACATAGAGGGAGACATTTACCTACAGTACGGATGCAATACCACAAGTTCATACAATCAGGAAATCTGAAGCTGAAATGGGTCATAAGATATATTGTATTGATAAATGGCTAGGCCTTTGTACCACCACCTTGAGGATATTTGCATGTAAAAGATATGTTTCTTAAGTTTCCCAGAAGATACTATCTACTGAAGACTGTCTGCAGATAGTACTTCTACCTTGAAAGAGAACCAGGGTAGCACAGTACCCTGTCCACCACAAATATTATTTCTGGAAAGAAATACCAGTATCATTGTGTTTGTTTTTCACCCCTTATTAAAGAACCAAGTTTCCATATGTTATCATTTTTGCAGGGCATCAAGAACATCCTTAATATTTCTTGTGGGGCAAGTCTGCTTGTGAAATATTTTTTAGTTTTCTTCTACCAGAAATGCTTTCATTTCTTTTTCATTCTTGAAGTATATTTCTATTTGGATGTTGTATGGCCAGTTGCCACAGCCACCATCACAGGCACCAGGCCAGTGCAGGTTCGCATTTGATTCGAACAGAGGGTAGTGAAACAACAGAGCCAAGAACTGGTGGGCCATTACTTTTAATCCTAGTTTGCACCCAGCGGGCAAGAAATATACACAGGGCCCTGGCCGGTTGGCTCAGCGGTAGAGCGTCGGCCTAGCGTGCGGAGGACCCGGGTTCGATTCCCGGCCAGGGCACATAGGAGAAGCGCCCATTTGCTTCTCCACCCCTCCGCCGCGCCTTCCTCTCTGTCTCTCTCTTCCCCTCCCGCAGCCAAGGCTCCATTGGAGCAAAGATGGCCCAGGCGCTGGGGATGGCTCTGTGGCCTCTGCCCCAGGCGCTAGAGTGGCTCTGGTCGCAACATGGCGACACCCAGGAGGGTCGCAACATGGCGACGCCCAGGATGGGCAGAGCATCACCCCCTGGTGGGCAGAGTGTCGCCCCCTGGTGGGCGTGCCAGGTGGATCCCGGTCGGGCGCATGCGGGAGTCTGTCTGACTGTCTCTCCCTGTTTCCAGCTTCAGAGAAAAAAAAAAGAAATATACACAGTGGGAAAACACTTCCCTTTCGATTCAGGGCTCCCAAAGCCACTGACTTATCCATGTTTTCTAGAATCAAAGGTTTCTAGCTCACCAGCCTTATTCCTCTCTGTTCCTCATCTCCTTCTCTCTGCACAAACTGGCTTCTCCTTCATCACTCCGCCATCTTGGCTGCTTCTCCTTGCAATGCAAATTCCAAGAACTGAGAGAAAGCAAGCCCCTGGTCCACCCTTTTTTATAGTGTAGAAATCAAAATCTTTTAGCCAGTATACAAATAAGGAAGTCTCTGATACCAAGTCACTCATCTGAGGCATAAATGGGATTCCTCATAAGAGTGCATCACCCCACATCATGCAACAGTCAAGGGTGTGGCAAAAAGCTTAGTGTTGAAAAGATCTTAGTATTAAAAGGGCAGGAATGGATTCGTCTTAAAACTAAGCCTTAGGCTATAATGACTTTGCTTGTTTACAGCCTGTCCCCCACAACCAATGCAAACTATAAGGAGCAAATATATACATCATATTGGCAAACTTATTTGGCCATCACTATTCTTTAAATAGAATAATTTCAATTGATATAACTCTAGGTTTACTTATAATTTTCTATCTTGTCCACTTTGCTCTTTACTATGTCTCATTAATTTTTAATTTCAGAAATTATATTGCTCAATATAATTGTTTCCCCCTTCCTTTTTTGTTCATGTTTTAAATTTCTTCAGAAGTTCTTATCCTTCTTTTTTATTTTTTCATTATGAGCATGTTTTATTATATATTTTGTAGTACACCAGCCCACTGAGAACTACTGGTGTCACGTGGAAAAAACCTTCTCAACACACAAACTTATGTCAAGAGGAAGAGAGAGGGAAGCCTGCCAAGGGAGGTGAAGAAAGACCTCCTGAATCTTCTTCTCTCTTAGTTTTTATTATCAGAAGCATAACAGAAGTAACAGGATTACAAGGGAGGGAGATCAGGTGACAAGGGAAAGACTGATTTATGACTGTTTTGCTGATATGTAGAAAGGGCTACATTTATCAGTACATTCCTCTTCTTTTGCTAATTAACAAGCACAAAAGAAAGGTGCGGGTCAAATAAGTTTGCAAATATGATGTATATGTTTGCTCGCTTATAGTTTGCATTGGGTGTGGGGGACAGACTCTACTCACGCAGGGTTGTTGTAGCCTAAGGCTTAGTTTTAAGACTGAGCCATTCCCACCCTTGACTATTGCATGATAGGGGGTGGTGCACACTTATGAGGAATCCCATTATGCCTCAGATAAATGACTTTGTATTAAAGTGTTGGGCGGATAAAATGTATTATGCTCACTTTGTTAAAGTGGAGCTGCCCACGTGGAGGCCGTTGCCCAGGTGATATTAATGTGTTTGTAGCCTGGGGCTCGGTTTTGGGATTAAGCCTTTCCCACCCGTTTTGATGTGGGGTGGTACAATCCAATCATGCCTCAGAGAAGTGACTTTGTCTTCCCTATTTTGTATATTGGACTAGAAGTTGTGAAGCTACAATATAAAATGGGGGCGGAACGAGAGTTTGCGCTCTTGGTTCCTGAGATTATCATTAGAAGAGAGAGCAGAGGAGAGCAGAGAAAGGCCACGTGGAGGAGGCCAGGAGAAGCAGCCAAAGTGGAGGAGTGCTGAGTGAGATGCCAGTTTGTACAGTTTGTATCTGGGATAAGGAAGGAGATGGGGAATTGAGGAGAATAAGGCTGGTGAGCTAGAAACCTTTGATTCTAGGTGTAAAGCCAGAAGCCGTGGCCAGGGCCACCATCAGAGCAGCCTGGCCCATGCAGGTTCGCATTGGACTCAGACAGTCGGTAAAGAAACCATGGAGCCAAAAACTGGTGGGCCATAGCCTTTAATCTAGCTTGCACCTGGCGGGCAAATAAAAATACACACTGGGCTCCAAAACCCAGTCACACTCAGTGCTCACAAAGCTACTGACTTATCCGAGTTTCCTAGAATCAAAGGTTTCTAGCTCACCAGACTTATTCTCCTCTGTTCCCCCTCTCCTTCCTTATCCCAGATACAAACTCTGTACAAACTGGCATCTCACTCAGCACTCTGCCATCTTGGCTGCCTTTCCTGGCCTTCTCCACATGGCCTCCTCCCACTGCTGGCTCTATTCTCTCTGCTCTCTCATGCTAACCTCAGGAACCAAGAGAGCAAACTCCCGCTCCGTTCCCATTTTATAGTGTAGAAATCCAAACCCTTAATCCAATATACATAATGGGGAAGTCTCTAATACAAAATCACTTCTATGAGGCATGATAGGATTGTACCACCTCACACCAAAAAGGGTGGGACAGGCTTAATCCCAAAACCAAGCCTCAGGCTACAACAATTCTCAACACACATTAATATCACCTGGGCGACGGCCTCCTCCTGTTATCTTTAACAAAGTGAGCATAATACATTTTATCTGCCCAACACTAGGAAACTCAGATAAATCAGTGGCTTTGTGAGCACTGAATGTGATTGGGTTTTGGAGCCCAGTGTATGTTTTTACTTGCCCGCCGGGTGCAAGCTAGGATTAAAGATGAAGGCCCATCAGTTTTTGGCTCCGCTGTTTCTTTGCCAACTGTAAAGCCAGGAGGCAGGGCCAGGGCCGCTATCACAGCAGCCTTCTGGTCCATGCAGGTTCGCATTGGATTCGGACAGTCGGTAAAGAAACCATGGAGCCAAAAACAGGTGGGCCATAGTCTTTAATCTAGCTTGCACCCGGCGGGCAAGTAAAAATACACACTGGGCTCCAAAACCCAGTCACATTCAGTGCTCACAAAGCTACTGATTTATCCGAGTTTCCTAGAATCAAAGGTTTCTAGCTCACCAGACTTATTCACCTCTGTTCCCCATCTCCTTTCCTTATCCCAGATACAAACTCTACACAAACTGGCATCTCACTCAGCACTCCACCATCTTGGCTGCTTCTCCTGGCCTCCTCCACGTGGCCTCCTCCCGCTGCTGGCTCTACTCTCTCTGCTCTCTCATGCTAACCTCAGGAACCAAGCGCCAAACTCTTAATCCAATATACAAAACAGGGAAGTCTCTAATACAAAGTCACTTCTCTGAGGCATGATTGGATTGTACCGCCCTACATCAAAAAAGGGTAGGAAAGGCTTAATCCCAAAACCAAGCCCCAGGCTACAAGGATTCTCCCTGCCTTTAGCCCACCCCAACACACATTAATATCACCTGGGCAATGGCCTCTTTAACAAAGTGAGCATAATACATTTTATCTGCCCAACACCGACTGTCCGAATCCAATGCGAACCTGCATAGGCCAGGCTGCTCTGATGGTGGCCCTGGCCGTGGCTCCTGGCTTTACATAAATACTTCCTTGTTTTTATATTGGATTAAAGGTTTTATTAGAAACCCTTGATTCTAGGAAACTCAAATGAATCAGTGGCTTTGGGAGCCCTGAATGGAAAGGGAAGTGTTTTCTTACTGTGTGTATTTCCTTCCCTCCCTGTGCAAGCTAGGATTAAAGCTAATGGCCCACCAGTTCTTGGCTCCGTTGTTTTATTACTGTAAAGCCAGGAGCCAAGGCCAGGGCCACCACTATCACAGCCCAGCCCATGCAGGTTCGCATTGGATTCGGACAGTTGGTAAAGAAACAACGAAGCCACAAACTGGTGGGCCATAGCCTTTAATCCTACCTTGCACCTGGCGGGCAAGTAAAAATACACACTGGGCTCCAAAACCCAGTCACACTCAGTGCTCACAAAGCCACTGACTTATCCGAGTTTCCTAGAATCAAAGGTTTCTAGCTCACCAGACTTATTCTCCTCAGTTCCTCATCTCCTTCCACTGCTCGGTTTGCAGGTCCCGGGCAGCCTCTTCCACAGAGCTCTCAGTTTCCTCACGCATGGCTATAAAAGTCAGCCAGCCTACAATCCCCAAAAGGACAGCCATGGGGAACCCTAACACTAGCCAGTCCTCTACTCCACCGCTCAAAGGCTCCTTGCCAATCTGTATCGAATCCTGCCACAGACTATGCCAAATGTAGAGCCAGGAGCCACGGCCAGGGCCGCTATCACAGCAGCTGCCCGGCCCATGCAGGTTCGCATTGGATTCGGACAGTCGGTAAAGAAATAACGGAGCCAAAAACTGGTGGGCCATAGCCTTTAATCCTAGCTTGCACCCGGCGGGCAAGTAAAAATACACACTGGGCTCCAAAACCCAGGCACATTCAGTGCTCACAAAGCCACTGACTTATCCGAGTTTCCTAGAATCAAAGGTTTCTAGCTCACCAGCCTTATTCTCCTCAGTTCCCCATCTCCTACGCAGGACAAACCAATGCTGACCCTGGAGCTGGAGGAAGAGCTGGAGGACGAGGCGGACCAGGTTTGCGAGATTCGCCTGGAGATGGAGCAAATGCAAGAGAAACCGATGCTGACCCTGGAGCTGGAGCAAACGCTGGAGGAGGATTCAGAGGTTCGTGAGTTGCAGCTTGCCCTGGATGTTGCGGAGAGCCAGCAGCGGCAGGAGGCTAGGGCTGAGGCTGAGGCTGAAGCTGAGGCCGGGCCCAGAGCTGCAAGGTCTGTGGAGCAGAAGGCTGCAGCAGCCCGGGGCTCGAGACCGGCAGCAGGAGCTGGTGTTTTCAGTTCCTCTTTGGAAGATGAGGAGAATAGAGCTGGAGTTGTGATCTACAGTCTCCAGAAGATGGAAGCCCAGCTGGAAGGAGCACCTACTGCGGCCCTGGTAGGTCTGCGATTTTGGGACATAGGGCTGGACGCCATGTGCCCCTCTTTGGGACAGTGTAAGACCTGCCAGGATGGCAGGAATGAGGGGGGTGGCTGACGCCCCATGTGCGTGGACTGGTTTCCTGGACTACAACCGGAGTGGGCATTGGCTCCTTTGTTGGATGGACTTACGGATTACGGATTTTGGACAATGTAAAATACCCTGATGGGGGTGGGGGGTGGCTTTGCTGGAAGCACTCCCCTGCCCCGGGAAGCTTTTCCCATGGCTAGGAAGAAGGCCGAGGACATTTTGCACTTTGGGCAAAGTGCTCAGATATTGATGAAATGTACCTTTGTAATTGTTGAAACTGTATGATTTTTGCTGTTGTAATCTGTGTAATGTACCCAATTTCCTTGCACAGGGATGCCGGTGGTATAGATTGTGGGTAGTAAAGTGAGCATAGGGGTGGATTGTTGGGCAGATAAAATGTATTATGCTCACTTTGTTAAAGAGGCCGTTGCCCAGGTGATATTAATGTGAGTTGGGGGCAGGTAGGATCATTGTAGCCTGGGGCTTGGTTTTGGGATTAAGCCTCTCCCACCCTTTTTGATGTAGGGCGGTACAATCCTATCATGCCTCAGAGGGTGACTTTGTATTAGAGACTTCCCTGCTTTGTATATTGGATTAAGGGTTTGGATTTCTACACTATAAAATGGGGACCGAACGAGAGCTTGTGCTCTTGGTTCCTGAGGTTAGCATGAGAGAGCAGAGAGAATAGAGCCAGCAGTGGGAGGAGGCCACGTGGAGAAGGCCAGGAAAAGCAGCCAAGATGGCGAAGTGCTGAGTGAGATGCCAGTTTGTACAGAGTTTGTATCTGGGATAAGGAAGGAGATGGGGAACTGAGGAGAATAAGGCTGGTGTTGGGCAGATAAAATGTATTATGCTCACTTTGTTAAAGAGGCCATTGCCCAGGTGATATTAATGTGTGTTGGGGTGGGCTAAAGGCAGGGAGAATCCTTGTAGCCTGGGGCTTGGTTTTGGGATTAAGCCTTTCCTACCCTTTTTGATGTAGGGCGGTACAATCCAATCATGCCTCAGAGAAGTGACTTTGTATTAGAGACTTCCCTGTTTTGTATATTGGATTAAGAGTTTGGATTGCTACACTATAAAATGGGGACGAAGTGGGAGCTTGGGCTCTTGGTTCCTGAGGTTAGCATGAGAGAGCAGAGAGAATAGAGCCAGCAGCGGGAGGAGGCCACGTGGAGAAGGCCAGGAAAAGCAGCCAAGATGGCAGAGTACTGAGTGAGATGCCAGTTGTACAGAGTTTGTATCTGGGATAAGGAAGGAAATGGGGAACTGAGGAGAATAAGGCTGTTGAGCTAGAAACCTTTGATTCTAGGAAACTCGGATAAATCAGTAGCTTTGTGAGCACTGAATGTGACTGGGTTTTGGAGCCCAGTGTGTATTTTTACTTGCCCGCCGGGTGCAAGCTAGATTAAAGACTATGGCCCACCAGTTTTTGGCTCCATGGTTTCTTTACCGACTGTCCGAATCCAATGCGAACCTGCATGGGCCGGGCTGCTGTGATAGTGGCTCTGGCCTTGGCTCCTGGCTTTACAGCTGGTGAGCTAGAAACCTTTGATTCTAGGAAACTTGGATAAGTCAGTGGCTTTGTGAGCACTGAATGTGCCTGGGTTTTGGAGCCCAGTGTGTATTTTTACTTGCCTGCCGGGTGCAAGGTAGGATTAAAGGCTATGGCCCACCAGTTTTTGGCTCCTTTGTTTCTTTACCAACTGTCCGAATCCAATGCGAACCTGCATGGGCCAGGCTGCTCTGATGGTGGCCCTGGCCCTGGCTTCTGGCTTTACAATTACCATCTGTTTGAATCAAATGTGAACCTGCAAAGAGCCAGGCGGCTGTGATGGTGGAGTGGCTACTGGCTTTACAGCTATGAAATAGCAAATAAAAAAAATTAACAAAAAACTTTTGAAATGATACTGTTGGGAAGATAAAATATATTATGCTCACTTTGTTAAAGATGGTACTGCCCACATGGAAGCCCACCACCCAGGTGATATTAGTTGCCCTTCTTTTTGGGATGGCTGTGATTGTATTAATGTGTGTTGAGGGCGGGTTGTAGGCAGGCAGGATCCTTGTAGCCTGGGGCTTGGATTTAGGACTAAGCCTTTCCCACCTTTTTGTTTGTGGGGTAGAGCACTCTCATGAGGAATCCCATTATGCCTTAGATATGTGACTTTGTATCAGAGACTTCCTTGTTTGTATATTGGATTAAAGGTTTTGATTTCTACACTATAAAATGGGGGCAGACCAGGAGTTTGCTCTCTAGATTCCTGAGTTTAGCATTAGAGGAGAGCAGAGAAAGGCAACGGAGGAGACCTCCTGGTGGTGCAATGCTGAGTGAGAGGCCAATTTGTATAGGGAGAAAGAGGGAGATGGGGAACAGAGGTGAATAAGTCTGGTGAGCTAGAAACCTTTGATTCTAGGAAACTTGGATATGTCAGTAGCTTTGTGAGCACTGAATGAATGGGTTTTGGATCCCAGTGTAAAGCCAGAAGCCACGGCCAGGGCCACCATCACAGCCGCCCAGCCCATGCAGGTTCACATTGGATTCGGACAGTCAGTAAAAAAACAATGGAGCCAATAACTGATGGGCTGTCATCTTTAATCCTAGCTTGCACCCGGCGGGCAAATAAAAACATACACTGGGCTCCAAGGCCCACTCACATTCAGTGCTCACAAAGCCACTGACTTATCCGAGTTTCCTAGAATCAAAGGTTTCTAGCTCACCAGCTTTATTCTCCTCAGTTCCCCATCTCCTTCCTTATCCCAGATACAAACTCTGCAAAAACTGGCATCTCACTCAGCACTTCGCCATCTTGGCTGCTTTTCCTGGCCTCCTCCACATGGCTTCCTTCCACTGCTGGCTCTACTCTCTCTGTTCTCTCATGCTAATCTCAGGAACCAAGAGCACAAGCTCCCGTTTTGTCCCCATTTTATAGTGTAGAAATCCAAACCTCTAATCCAATATACGAAATAGGGAAGTCTCTAATACAAAGTCACTTCTCTGAGGCATGATTGGATTGTACCACCCCACATCAAAAAGGGTGGGAAAGGCTTAATCCCAAAACCAAGCCCCAGGCAACAAGGATTCTCAACACACATTAATATCACCTGGGCGATGGCCTCCATCTTTAACAAAGTGAGCATAATACATTTTATCTGCCCAACACTCAGTGTGTGTTTTTATTTGCCCACCAGGTGCAAACTAGAATTAAAATGATGGCCCACTATTTTATGGCTCCGTTGTTTCTTTACCAACTGCCCAAATCCAATGTGAACCTGCATGGGCCAGGTGGCTGTGATGGTGGCCATGGCTACTGGATTTACATATACATACATTTTTAACATAGAAAATATTTTTCTTCACAACTTTTCACACACCAGTGGAAGGCGATAAACCACTACTCCTAACCCAGCAGTTGGCTGTTGGTCAAATAAGTTTGTAAATATAATATATATGTTTTCTCACTTATAGTTTGCATTAGATGTGAGGGACAGGCTGTAAGCAGGCAGCATCCTTATAGCCTAAGGCTTAGTATGTATATTAAGACTAAACCTTTCCCACCCTTTTTGATGTGGGGTGATGTTGGGCAGATAAAATATATTATGCTCACTTTGTTAAAGATGGCACTGCCCACATGGAAGCCCATCACCCAGGTGATATTAATGTGTGTTGGGGTGGGCTGTGGGCAGGCAGGATCCTTGTAGCCTGGGGCTTGGTTTTAGGACTGTGCCTTTTTTGATGTAGGGTGGTGCACTCTCATGAGGAATCCCATTATGCCTCAGATGAGTGACTTGTATTAGCGACCTCCTTATTTGTATATTGGATTAAAGGTTTAGATTTCTGCACTATAAAGTCGGGCACACCAGGAGCTTGCTCTCTTGGTTCCTGGGATTAGCATAAGAAAAGAAACAGAGAAAGGCCACGTGGAGGAGACGGGGTGAAGAAGCCAAGATGGCAGAGTGCTGAAGAAAAAGCCAGTTTGTGCAGAGTTTTTTAGGGAGAAGGAAGGAGATGGGGAACAGAGGTGAATGAGTCTGGTGAGCTAGAAACCTTTGATTCTAGGAAACTCAGATAAAGTCAGTAGCTTTGTGAGCACTGAATGAGTGGGTTTTGGAGCTCAGTGTGCGTTTTTACTTGCCCGCCGAGTGCAAGCTCGGATTAAAGATGATGCCCACCAGTTCTTGGCTCTGTTATTTCATTACTGTCTGTCTGAATCTAATGTGAATGTGCATATGGGCCAGGCGGCTGTGATGGTGACCTTGGATACTAGCTTTACAGGTGGTGCACTCTCATAAGGAATCCCATTATGCCTCAGATAAGTGACTTTGTCTCAGAGACTTCCTTGTTTGTATATTGGATTAAAGGTTTTGATTTCTACACTATAATATGGGGGCAGACCGGGAGCTTGTTCTCTTTTCAGTTTCTGAGATTAGCGTGTAAAAGGAAAGCAGAGAGAGAGCAGAAAAAGGCCACATGGAGAAAGGTGAAGCAGCCAAGATGGTGGAGTGCTGAGGGAGAAGCCAGTTTGTGCAGAGTTTGTGCAGGGAGAAAGAAGGAGATGGAGAACAGA
Organism: Saccopteryx bilineata; assembly: GCF_036850765.1. NCBI lineage: Eukaryota > Metazoa > Chordata > Mammalia > Chiroptera > Emballonuridae > Saccopteryx > Saccopteryx bilineata. The sequence continues at coordinate 72,364,699 of NC_089491.1, read as the reverse complement.
GGTGAATAAGTCTGGTGAGCTAGAAACCTTTGATTCTAGGAAACTCAGATAAGTCAGTAGCTTTGTGAGCACTGGAAGAGTGGGTTTTGGAGCCCAATGTGTGTTTTTACTTGCCCACTGGGTGCAAGCTAGGATTAAAGATGATGGCCTACCAGTTCTTGGTTTCATTGTTTCATTATCGACTCTCCGAATCTAATGCAAACCTGCATGGGCCAGGTGGCTGTGTTGGTGGCTGTGGCAACTGACCTTACATTGGCAAACTCATTAGTCAACAGAGCCAAATATTAACAGTATAACAATTAAAATTTATTTTGAGGGCCAAAAATTTAAAACTATATAGGTATGTACATTTCTTATCGAGGTAGCACCCTAACATGGAATTTTGTGGGAGAGCCACACTCAAGGGGTCAAAGAGCCACATGTGGCTCATGAGCCGCAGTTTGCTGACCAGGATTCTATCCTATGGAGGGCCTGTGTGACTTTCAAGTCTTAGGGGAGGGGGAAGGGGAGAAGCAGCTTGAAGGTGTTCCTGATAATTCCATCCCCCTCTTTCTGTTACTTATGATCTGTGGTCAAATAAGTTTTTATATATGACATATATGTTTTCTCGCTTTAGGATTGGGGGACAGGCTGGAAGCTGGCAAAGACATTGAAGCCTAAGGCTTAGTTTTAAAACTAAGCTTTTTCTTACACTGTTGACTGTTGCATGATAGGGGGTGGTGTACTCTCATGAGAAATCCCATTATGCCTCAGATAAGTGACTTTGTATCAGGACTTCTTTGTTTTTATATTGGATTAAAGGTTTTGATTTCTATACTATAAAATGGGTACAAACCAGGACTCACTCTTTCAGTTCCTGCTATCATCATTGCAGGACCTCTCCAATCCCTTGGCCTCCATGGGAAGCAGGTTTTCTGCTTTTCCCTTGGCTTCTCTTGTGGCTTGCCTGTCTTGGTGAGACACCAATAAACAGAATGGCCCACCATCCTCCTACTCTGCCATTTCTTTATCGTTTTTCTGAATTCAGTGAGAACCTGCATGTGAATGGCCATGATGGTGGCCCCTGGCCTTACATGATCTCATCACACATTCTTCTTCCTGGAGCTGCAATTAATTTTAAGAAGCTGATAATTAACAAGGTCCACACCCATGGTTTGTTATTTTCTAGATATTTCTATGTGGCCCTGTTTTCTTTTCTTTCTCTAAAATTTTTCTAAGGTAAAGTTCTAATTTTTAATACTATTCTTACCCCATATCTTCCAAATGGGCAAAACTTCTATTGGTCAGTAGTTGGATATCTAAATATCTGAAACTAGTTTCTGTTCTATACTTTCTCTAGTCTTTCTATCCTTAGTTGTCTCCGCCAGCTGCAACCAACTTCCCTGCTCTCAGCAGCTGCCCAGTGCCACTTCTTACAACAAAAGCAGCAAACCAAAAAAATACAAATTTTACAAATTCACCATCCCAAGAGTGGGCTACTCAACTTGCATGATGTTTTCAATATCCCTGCAATTCCCTGAGAACCCTCTCTTACAATTTTCTACTATTATGGCTAAAGCAGTGGGTCTCCCCTGTGAATCCCATGCCTCCATGTCAGACAACAATCATGCCACACGAAGGAACTGGGGAATGGTAGGGGAAACTTGGACGAGACCCAACACCTGCCTCAGCTCCATCAGTCTTCAAGGTTCAGAACCTTAGAACTTCCCTTGGCTGCTTGTAATATGGGACATCTATTTTCCCAATGCCCTTCCTCCTTGCAGTATATACACTGATTTTTTCCTAGCAGAGTCCTAGTCCTTTTTTCTCAAATTCTTTTTTATTTTGCTCCCTTGGGGGCCCCTTGCCCTTAAAAGAGTTTATCTCTTGGAGTGCTGCTACTACTACTTTAGTCATCCTTTTAACCTGTTTTAGACTCAAATCTGGCCTGACTAGGAAGACGTGGCACCCTCTCTATATGGAGCATGATTGTAGCCACTGTGGCAGGTTCATTGTTAAGTTTAGCCATTGGTCAATGAAGGGGAACTGGTCAGGGTAGCCTGGATCCTCAGTCATGATATTCCACACTGCCTTTACCAGCCAGGGATTAAAAGTCCCAGCTGATGGTCATCCAACCCCAAAGGTGGGCCATTCTAATTCACCGAGAGTGGAAAGTCTTCCTTTTGGCCATTTAATATTGTACCCATGGTTGTCTCCATAGGCTTCTTGAAAGTGCTTTAGGAGAGCACCTAAGGTTTTTTGTTTGTTTGTTTGTTTGTTTGTTTTTATGTACTGGGCCCTCCTCCCATATTTAATAGCTAGAGCACTGATTTACAAAATTGAATCTGTCTGGGAGAATGCAGGAGTCAGCATACTAATAAAGGCAAGATAGATAAGACAGATAATAATAACACTCAGAATAAAGGATGTTTGACTATAGAGATGTCAATCATCACACAAGACAAAAGTCAAGAGCCAATAAAAGAGAATGATTTCTTCAGGGGAGATGACTGACAGAGTGCCCTGAAGCCAGAGGTCTTGGATCCAAGAAAAGAGATTTAGTAGGTCTGGGAAAAAGGCCCATACCACAAAATGTCATGAGAGATTTCTTGAATGAGCAAAGAGAACCTGCAGTACAGATAATTTACTATTAAAATTTTTTAATACTTCGATGAATTTTGCTAGTTTTATAATTTGTGGGCTATGGCGGACAGTCACTAGCTCATATGCAGTTTACGAATTTCCCTTCACTTTTGCCCTCTGGTTTTAAGCCAGAAATTTTAAATTTTTTATGCAAGAACTTAACTCAAGCCTTAAAAACAGACACAGTTAGACATTAAACAAAGACTTCACACACAATCACAGAAATCAAGAAATTTAAATGAGCACACTTTGCTTATTTTAATTAAAATTATACCAGAGATTTTCCTGACAAACAAAGAGATAAAACAGCACACAGCTCAACAGACAAAGGAAGGGGTTCCCCCATGAGGGACCTCTCAGGTGCTCGCCCAGCCGCATTCTCAGGCACCAGAGTCCCACTCACACACCAATCACTCAGGGGTTTTAGAAAAAAACAATACAAGCACAGAATGAGATTTTTGACAAGCACAAAGATGTCCCTGGAAGTCCAAGACAGGACTGATTAACTCAGTCCTTACTCAGGTCTCTTCTTGAGTGCACCACCAAACGTGGTACCACCAAATGTCTCCACTAAGGTCTCTTTCCAAGAGCACAAAGAAATGTGTCCCAGAAAAGCCCGAGGCAGGACCCAAAACTTTTCACAAATGTCTCAGTCTTGGAGAGCCTATTGCGTGTGAAAGACCGCATCTGGTCCCCAAGCAGTAGCCCCAAATTGACCAGTCACAAACAGCAAAGCAAAAGATTTGCTTCACCTACCTACCTCTGGAGGTCAGAATTTTACATTCTTTGATCTCTCTGCTGAATTGTGAAATTTGGGGATCAGGGGTGTCTGCCGAAGAGTTGTCCAAACCCCACAGGAAAACAGGAGCCCTGGAATGTCTCAGGTGGTACCTCTCCTCGAGATCTTAGTGGGGTCAGGCAACTCTTGAAGAGACCAGTTTATTGGGTGTCTCTACCCAGTGACATGGAACACCAGATTCCAGATGAGCCCCCAAATGTTGTAAAGTACCATACCTTACTTCCAAGGGTTTATGTAGAGACACCAAGTCCAAATGAATTTTTGGAGGAGTTTTATTAATTAAGCCGGCTGCATATGACTAACACGGAGTATAGCTGACCCAAATTGTGCAGTGTCAAATATAACTCCGAGGCTGGTTATATACCCTTGACTATATACATGTTGGGGGGAGCATGACACAATCATTAACAAGCTTATAACATTTGTCTAGAAGATCTATAAAAACATTAAAACTTTCAAGGTAACACAATAGTGATGTTGTTTTACATATTAAACACATTCATAAATCTTTTAGTGTCTATCTCTCCTCCTTTGCCTATAGGTATATGTTACTCTCAGAATTCCAGGAAGGGAGGGAGAGTTAAAATCAGTGTAGGGTATGTAAATTTCTTTCTTATTGAAAGGGAAAAAAAGTTATTCAGATAATCTTAATTTTTTTCAGAGAATTATAGTTAAACTAAATGACCCAGTCGTCCTTGTAAGTCGGGAAACTCCCGTATTCTTCTCCCTCCATTTTCTAAAAAAAAAGATGGGCAAAAAGCCTGACTTTCTCTACTAATATTAATTTTTGCAACTTTTTGATACCTTACCACAATTGTATTACATCATAGAGACTCTGCACTCTGTTACAAACTCCTGAAAAATGAAGGGCTATTTTTTATATATAATAAACAATATGTTGCAGTCAAATAGCAGTTATTTTAATGGAACTTACATATGGTTCTTGAAAGTATTATAAAAGTTAAGAATTCACAAGTTGGAAGAAGCTAGGAGGTCTCCACTTCTCTTGACTTGGCATGGAGAGGCAGGTTTACTGGGGAATCTCTGTTGATTGTTCTATGAGCATACACAGAGAAAGGCTACCCATATTCAGATCAGCATGATTTTAGAACCCACAAATTTTGCCTATATTCTCTACACTGAGATTGAATTACATATGTATTTTATTAAGGAATGTACATTGTCCTATGATTCTAATTCTGTTAGTTTTTCTAGCACACCTTGACTAAATGCTGTGTTTATGCAGTTAATCAGTTTTTGCATATATGGACTAGACTATACACTGAACTTGGTCTCATTATACCGCAACTTGTTCCACTGCATCTGATAGTTAGGTTCCTTGACAAGTGAAACATTTCTATGTACTTACTAAATAAAAAAGATCTAAATTTCTAGGTTCTTATGCACATACAGAACAAAACTATAAAGACTTTAAATATAACTTATATGTATAAGTAGCAACACTTTTTAAGTATAAAATTTAATAATAATTTTTCTAAAGCTTTTAATTAATACTAACTATTCAAGGGGATGTGCTTATAGCACTACATGTCTTCCAGTGAACTGCTACTCATAGCATGATCCAGTGATCAGAGCTAATCTACGAACTGTTAGCTACTAGTCTATCTCAAGGTAAGTGGAAACACTGATAGCATTTTAAAAATATTTTATACATTTTTGGAGATTTATTAGAGCTATTCTTATTTGTAAAATGTAAAAATAATAAAAAAGAAACTTGTATTTTTGTTTTTCTATAATTTATTTTTATTAATCTATTCTATCATATTTTATAAAATTTTAATAGAGAAAATAATTTAGTATATTATCATCTTTAACCAAAAACACTGCCTTAAAAACTGAGGATATGACTTTAAGTGTTAGTATATTGAACTGTTAGAGAATAACTAAAGAATTTCATTCAAGGAAATGACTTGAGACAGAAATATTTAAGAGGACCATAGTAGCATCAAAATGAAGGATGCCTGAAGACAAGAAGTCCCACTGCTAGACTAGTGCAAGGAGTGGGAGATAAAGTGAAGTGGGAGGAGCAAAAATAAAACTTGAGAGATCTCACTTATAAAAATATATCAGTAGGCCTGGTCTCACTTTTTAAAGTGTATTATCACACCTTCAACTAAAAGTAAATGATACAAAGGGTTTTCTTGTAGAATATAATAAACTTTGTGACTATTTTAAAGTAATATCCTTCAATAAAATGAAATAAATTATTTATGTATATATGTCTAAAGACCCATGATTCTAATGGTACAGGACTTTAGGAATCTCTAAATGTACAACTTTATTCCTTTTATAAAGCTTTCTCAGGAAAAAATAGTTTAAGTATACACTTTATGAAACATTTATAGCCTTTATATTATTTTTAGAGAAATAATAATAACCAAAGGAAAAAAGAACATATGTTTTATATCTGAAGTAAAAATGAATGCATTTTACAAATGTCAATTTTAGTCTTTATTTTCTTCAATTGATACCTACCAATAATTATAAAAGTTTTAAAATATTATGTTTTGTGTATCTAACCAAGCTTATTAATAAAATAAACACAACTGAAGCATTTACCAACAATAATTGTCTTCCCCATTATCTGTTAAGACATATTTAACATGGATAAATTCTAAACACAATCAAATACAGAAGAAGTAAATACCTCATAGACTAAATTAATGCAACTATCTTAATACAGTGGGAAGATATGGGATTATTATTTATAGTCTTTTTTTTGTATTTTATAATTGATTTAAATTTATTATGTTTACATAGTTTCAAGTGTCCCACCGAATACATCCCCCCCACTCCTGTGTTCAATGAGAGGAGGGGAGATAGTGACACAGACTCCTGCATACATTCCGACTGGAATTCACCAGGCAAACTCCTGGCAATTTCCATCTGGGGCCAATGCTCAGACCAACTGAGCCACTGGCTGTGGGAGGGGAAAAGAGACAGAAGAGAGAGAAAGAGAAGAGAAGCAAATGGTCGTTTCTCATATGTAAGCTGACTGGGTATGAAACCTTGAATATTGGCATGAGGGCTGACCCTCTATCCACTGAGCCAATGACTGGGGCCACAACTAAATTTAAGAACAATAATCCTGGAAAACCATCTTCAAACTAAATGAGGAGAAATCCATAACCAAGGAGTCACAGAAGCCAAATCAAGACTGGTAGGAAGGGTGGGAAGGAGGAAAGGGATGCCTCACTCTCAGGAGCCAGCAGTGGTGGAGGGTCTAGACTCTAGAGAGACTTTCAGGGTGAGAAGGTTTGTGCTGAGAGAGGAGGGTTCTAAGCCCTGGCCTGGATGCCCAGCCTATAGCTCCAGCAACTAAGAGAGGTGCCCACACAGCATTTGGCAAGTGAAAAGAGGCAAGGTTTCTGTCTGTGAGAAAGAAATAGGAGCTCTAGGAGACACAAGCTTCATCTTAAAGGGCCACACAGAAAATCTCATTCACAGTCACTTACCTGGGGCTTTGGCAGAGTGAGACATGAGAGGCCAAGAGTCTCATGAAGAGAATGTGAGGTTGGTGTCCCAGAGAGAGACAATGTAGGGAATGGCCACCAGAACCCATGTGCTAAATTATTCTCCAATACTGCAGTTGCCATCTTTCTTGGGTGAAGCAGTCTCCTTCGTGCAGCACCAACCTGGGAGAAAGCAACTGCACCACCCTTGGGTATCTCTCCTGCCCTACTTTATAGAGACTGGGTAATTCTGAGAAGTCAGCCAGGAAGTAGAGGGCACCAAGAAATGTTAAAAGGCCTGCTATAAGAAAGAAAAGGAGATAAAAAAAAAAGAAAAGCAACCAAAAAAAAGAAAAAAGAAAATTAGAGATTTAAAGATTAAAATGGCAATAGCTAACTACATATAAATACCATATTTTCTCACATATAAGATGCACCATTTTTTGAATAATTTAAGGTCTAAAAACTAGGTGTGTCTTATACAGTGGTTATAGATTTTTTTACTTGCATTGTCCACTTTTTTTGTGCAGATAAGAAGTTGTTTGAATTTTATGATGAATAAAACTTGAGATCAATAACTTTGTGTAATACAGTTTTTTCAAATTCTGGACCCCAAAATTAGGATGTATCTTATATATGCATGGGAGCATCTCATACTTGGGGAAGTACAGTAATAATCTTAAGTGTACAATGAATTAAATACTCTAGTCAAAAGGCACAGGGTACCTGCATGTATAGGGAAAACATGACTTGTATATATGCAGTTTACAAGAGCCTTACCTAAACACAAAATATACACATAGTGAAGGGATGCAAAAAATATATTTTATGCTAATGGAAAAAAAGCTGTAAAACAAAGGCTATGTTAAGGGACAAAGTAGGTTACTACATGATGATAAAGGTAGCAATTCAACAGGAGGATATAATTACTGTAAATATTTATGCACCCCATAGAAGAGCACCTAAATACATAAAGCAGAGTTTGATGGACATAAAGTGCAAAATCTTCAGCAATATATAATACTAAAGGACTTTAATACCCACTAACATCAATGAATACATCCACTAGACCAAAAGTTAACAAAAAAATAAAGGCTTTAATGATAAGATCAACTGGATTTAATTAGTATTTCAGAACATTTTCCCCCAAAGCAGCAGAATGTACATTCTTTTTAAGTGCTCATGGTACATTTTCTAGGGTAAAGCACATGTTAGAACACAAAACAAGTATCAATAAATTTAAGACGTTTTAAATCATATTAAGCATCTTCTCTGATTACAATGGCATAAATTAAAAATCAATTACAAGAGAAAAACTGAAGCATTCAAATACTTGGCGGCTAAATAGCATGTTATTAAATAACAAATGAGTAAACAATAAGATCAAGGAAGGAAACAAAAATTTTCTTGAAACAAATGAAAGTGAAAATAGAACAACCTAAAATCAATGGAACACAGTGAAAGCAGTCCTGAGAAGGAAGTTCATAAAGCATTACAGTTATACCTTTAAAAGCAAAAAAAATAAATAAATAATTAAAATAAATAAACAATCCAACTCTGCACCTAAAATAACTAGAAAAAGAACAAGTAAAGCTTAGAGAAAGTAGAAGGAAGAAAATAATAAAGATCAAAGCAGAAAAAACACGACATAGAGGCTAAAGAAAAACAACAACAAAATACAAAAGTTCAATGTCACCAAGAGCTGCATCTTTGAAAAGGTAAACAAGATTGATGAATTTTTAAGCACCATCAAGAAAAAAAGAAAGAGAACCCAAATAAAATTAGAAATGAAAGAGGAGAAGTCACAACTAACATCACAGAAATACAAAGGATTGTAAGAAATACTATGAAGACATATATGCCAAAACATTGGAAACCTAGACAAATGGATATTTTTGTAGAAACATACAATCTTCCATAACTGAATCTGGTAGAATCAGAAAACCTGAGCAAGTACAAAACTAATTACAACAAATGAAATTAAAACAGTTATCAAAAAACTTACAGCAAACAAAAATCCTGGACCGGGTGACTTCACAGGCAAATTTTACTAAACACTCAAAGAGTATCTAACACCTATCCTTCTCAAGCTATTCCAAAAAAATTAAAAGAAAGAAAGACTTTATTTTATGACACAAGCATTATCCTAATTCCAAAAAAAAAAAAAAAAAAAAAAGTAAACAATAGGGCTATATCCCTGATAAAAACAGATGCTAAAATTTTCAACAAATACTAGCAAACCAGATCCAGCAATACATTAAAAAGATCATACATCACGATCAAGTGAGATCTGTTTCAGGGAGGCATAGCTGGTACAATATTTACAAATCAATAAATGTGATTCACCTGACTGGGTGGTGGCGCAGTGGATAGAGCGTCAGACTGGGATGCAGAAGACCCAGGTTCGACCCCGAGGTCGCCAGCCTGAGCCAGGGCTCATCTGGTTTGAGCAAAAGCTCACCAGCTTGAGCCCAAGGTTACTGGCTCGAGCAAGGGGTTACTCAGTCTGCTGAATGTCCACGGTCAAGGCACATATGAGAAAGCAATCAATGAACAACTAAGGTGTTGCAATACGCAACAAAAAAACCCAAAAACTAATGATTGGTGCTTCTCATCTCTCCGTTCCTGTCTGTCTGTCCCTGTCTATCCCTCTCTCTGACTCTCTGTCTCAAAAATAAATAAATAAATAAATAAATAAATAAATAAATAAATAATAAATGTGATTCATCAAGTCAACAATGAGATTTCACCTCACATTTTTCAGAAAAGTTCTCATTAACAAATCAACAAACAACAAGTGCTGTTGAGGGTGTGGAGAAAAGAGAAACCTCCTGCACTACTGGTGGGAATGCAGACAAATGCAGCCACTATGGAAAAAAGTATAGGATTTTCTCAAAAAATTAAAAATAGGACTACCTTATGCCCTAGCTATTCCACTTTTAGAAATATATGCTAAGAATTCCAAAACATTGGCCCAGCGGTACAGCGTCAGCCTGGCGTGCAGGGGACCTGGGTTCGATTCCCGGCCAGGGCACATAGGAGAAGCGCCCATTTGCTTCTCCACCCCCCACCCCCCTTCCTTCCTCTCTGTCTCTCTCTTCCCCTCCCGCAGCCAAGGCTCCATTGGAGCAAAGATGGCCCAGGCACTGGGGATGGCTCCTTGGCCTCTGCCCCAGGTTCTAGAGTGGCTCTGGTCGTGGCAGAGCGACGCCCCGGAGGGGCAGAGCATCGCCCCTGGTGGGTGTGCCAGATGGATCCCGGTCGGGCGCATGCGGGAGTCTGTCTGACTGTCTCTCCCCGTTTCCAGCTTCAGAAAAATACAAAAAAAGAAAAAAAAAAAAGAAAAAAAAAAAAGAATTCCAAAACAGTAATTCAAAAGAAGATATGCACTGCTATTTTTATTGCATCATTATTTCCAGTAGCTAAAATCTAGAAACAGCCCAAAGTGTTCATCAGTGGATGAGTAGATTAAAAGGCTGTGGAACATACACACAATAGAATACTACACAGCCATGAAAAACAGGGAAATCTTACCTTTTGCAACAGTATGGATGGATCTGGAAGTTATTATGCTAAATAAAATAAGCTAGGCAGAGAAAGACAAATATTATATGATCTCACTTATATATGAAATCTAATGAATATGATAACATAAAGAACAAAGTAGAAACAGAGGCAGCATCACAGGGAACAGATGGTCAGATGTCAGAGGGAAGGAGGATGAGGGGACATGATCAAAGAAGGTGAAGAGATTTACTTAATTATGTATACAGAACACATAGATACCGATAACAGAGAAAAAATCCCAGAGGGAAGTGTGATAGGGACATAAAGAAAGGGGAACTAAGGGGGTAAAGTGTAAAATGTAAGAATAGTTTGCATGTGGTATGGGGGGCATGAAGTGGGTTTAGGGTGTTATAAGTAAGTGGAACATTTGAAACCATGTTAACACAATAAATTAAGAAAAAACTTTAAATTTTTTCTCATCAAAACACTTAGCTGTTTTTTACTTTTACACAGATGGGTCGTACTTTAGACAATAGGATAAAGGTTCAAATATCAATCATATCAATTTCAGATCAATTATTTATTTAATAATTTATTTTGTTTTTAGGTTTGACTTGTCTTTTAATTCTGCTGATGGAAAAAGACCGTCATTAATGACAAGTCCTAGATATTTAGGTAAATGTGGTGCAGGGGGATATAAGTAAGTTAAATCTATATGGGTAAGTGACATAGTTGAATACAGAATTATATTTTGATTACACTTGATTTTTAGGCCATATCCTAGTAGAATTTGCATGTGCTTAAGTATTTACTGAAACAGTGTATCTTAAATTATTGGGCTGTAATTAACAAATGTCTACTTCCTTTTATCTGTAGTATATGTAAGTCATTTGTATATTTTGCTCTACATAGGGGAGGAAGTTTACACCAATAATATCCATTATATAAAAAAATTTATATAAAAAATAAGACATCATTAGTTATATTTATTTATATAGTGACCCAAACCACACAAAAGAAACAAAGAAACAAACTTAAAATTACCAAAGACAATAAAAAGTAAATTATTAGAATATTTTCCATAAGATATATTTATTTTTATTTTGCAATTAAATTTAATGAATCAATAAGAGCACGTAGGTTTCAGGTGAACATTACTATAGCATTTAAACTGTTGACTGTGTTGTGTACCCATCACCCAAAGTCAAATCATTTTCCATCACCATATATTTGTCCCTCTTTATTCCCCATCCCCAAGGAACCACTTCACTTTTATCTATGTCCATGAGCCTCGATTTTATATCCCACCTATGTGGGATATATATTTGTCTCTCTTTATTCCTATCTCCCCTGTCCCCTCTTTTTACATTCTTTTTTATTTTTATTTACTAAGTTTTAGAGAGAGAGGAAAGGAAAGAGATAGACATATAGACAGAAGTATTATTTTATTGTTCCACTTATCGATGTCATCATTGGTTGATTCTTGTATGTGTTCTCATAGGGGATCAAATCTGTAGCCTTGGCATGTTGGGACAACACTCTAATCACATGAGATACCCAGCTGAGGCATAGAATTTTTACATACTAATCACAACACAATAAAGTTAGATAAAGAACTGTTCTCTTAGACACAAGTAGCAATGCCTCTTGTTCTAATCAGAAGGTAATATTTTAGAATTTATGCTACATTTGAAAAAACAAATTTCTAGTCTTTTCAAAATTATACTTGGGACAAGTATTGAATGAAACTTTTTTTAAAGTTGCAATTCTCCCAACCATTTTAATATTAATTTGTGTCTATGATCATTGTCCACAATTCTGTGTGGTTCCATTATACTTCCCTGGCACCTTAATATAATTATGACAATCTGTCCTTTTTTCATCCTCTTATTTGCCATAAAAAGATAGTCATTTCTGAAGCTTTATACAATGGTACCTTGAGATACAAACAGACCAACATATGAATTTTTAAGATATGAGCTGAGACTTGGTCCATATTTTTGTTCAAGATCCAAACAAAATTACGAGATACTAGTCGTGATTTGGGAAGCTGCCTCTATTTGGCGCGTTGGCACATGGGTCCAGTATTGGCTGTTTGATATAGGAGTTTGCTGACTTAAGAGCTTGGTTACAGAACTAATTAAATTTGTATCTCAAGGTACCACTCTATGTTCTTTTTCTATTGTGTCTTAAGCCCTGGTTCTAGTCCTATTACTTAAGATACTCATGCACTGCACAATTAAGTCATTTGCAATAGTGACTGAATACAGTGGTACCTTGAGGTATGAATTTAATTTGTTCTGTAACCGAGCTCGTGCATCAGTCAACTCGTATATCAAACTGCTGATACTGGACCCATGCACCAATGCGCCAACTAGCAGCAGCTTCCCGAATCACAACTTGTATCTCAGAATTTCACTTGGATCTTGAACAAAAATATGAACCGAGTCACAGCTTGTATCTTAAAAAATTTGTATGTGGTCTGTTTGTATCTCAAGGTACCACTGTATAATTATTCCAGTAAAAGACAAAGATTTCCAGACTTCTTCCTTAGTACTTGGACATTAGCAACTTTTCCAAGACCATACGGTGCAGATGGTTATCTCATTTCATCTGGCACCTTCCCAAATTCAGTTCAGTATTAATATCAAATTTTTTAAAGTCAATGTACAGTATAGAAAGAAGTCAATCTGCCTTCTTTTTTAAGTAACAACTGGTATATGGCTATAGATAAATTTAGAAAAGTAATTTCCAGGTGGACTAAAAAATGAATATATTTTTTTATCTTAAGTAATATATTAAATTTTTCTAAATTATATATGAAAACTGTCATAATATCAAGATTATTATTCTTTTTTGGAAGTAATATTTACCATCCCAAACTAATACTATAAGGTTTTTCACATCAAAGGTAAACATATAAATCTTTTAACAGCCTGAATAGGTGGTGGCACAATGGATAGAGCATCCAACTGGGAAGTGGAGGACCCAGGTTTGAGACCCCGAGGTCGCCAGCTTCAGCGTGGGCTCATCTGGTTTGAGCAAAGCTCACTAGTTTGGACCCAAGGTCACTGTCTCGAGCAAGAGGTTACTCAGTCTGCTGAAGGCCCATGGTCAAGGCATATATGAGAAAGCAATCAATGAACAACTAAGATGTCACAACAAAAAACTGATTGAAGCTTCTCATCTCTCCATTCCTGTTTGTCTCTATCTATCCTTCTCTCTGACTCTCTCTCTGTCTCTGTAAATAAATAAATAAATAAATAAATAAATCTTTAATAAAAAATACATATGATAATACTGGTTAAAGCCAATAATTTTTGACAAAGGAGCTAAAATACATATAATGGAAAAATAAAAACAAGCCTCTTCCATAAATGGTGCTGGGAAAATTGGAAAGCCACATGCAAAAGAAATCCTTCTTTTAGATGGCTTCATTATAAATTTTTTAAGAGATTGTGAAAGGTCAACTCTTAAAATCATTTATAATGTGGCTTTTTTTAAGGTATGTCTTTCCTTGGGGACATGATTTGCTACCATAGTTCTGAATTATCTGACATCTCCTCCCAAATTACAGTTGTTCTTATTAGGGATGAGGTACAAGAAGCCTATTCTAAGAGCAAGTCAGTGATTTGATTTAAATCTGATTCCTAAGAATTGCTAAGTTTTTATTTATTTTCCTACACTCTAGTTTTGAGAAGTTAGGTACTACAGTTTCTACTGAATTGTATATGGTACAAACGTTATGATGGCAGATCTTTCATAGACTCTTTTATTATTATTATTATTAAATTTAATGCAGTGACATTGATAAATCGGGGTACATATGTTGAGAGAAAACATCTCCAGATTATTTTGACATTTGATTATGCTATATATCCCTCACCCAAAGTCAAATTGTCTTTCGTCCCTTTTATCTGGTTTTCTTTGTGCTCCTCCCCTCCCCCCACATCCTCTCTCTCCTTCCTCACCCATTTCTCCCCCCCCACCCCCGCCCCGTTACCATCACATTCTTGTATGGGGATAACTTAACTGTATTAACTGGTCTGGTCAGTTCTGTCTCATCTCTTTCTCACAATTCTGGACTGAATACTACTCAGTTATTTTTATTCCCTTTGTCATTGGTATCATCTTATAAAATATAAGCAGTGCTAAATATTTGACATGAATAGAAATTATTTTCTAAAATATAGGTTAAAGTTATTGAATAGATTCAATGCATTATTATTGAAGATTCATAAGCATGAATTTAGTGGAAAGGCAAATAAATATACTCCCATTAGATTATAAATAGGAATAATTTTAAATTTTTCCTAAGTGAGAAGTGGGGAGTGAGAGAGATAGATTCTTGCATGTGCCTCAACCAGGTTCCACTCAGCAAGCCCACTGGGGGGGTGATGTTCTGTCCATCTGGGGTTTTGCTCCTTTGCTCAGCAAATAAGCTCTTCTTAGTGCGTGAGGCGAAGGCAATGGAGTCATCCTCAGAGCCGGGACCAACTCACTCCAATAGAGCCATAGCTGCAGAAGTCGAAGAGAGAGAGAGAGAGAGAGACAGAAAGAGAGAGAAGTGAGAGGGAGAAGGGTAGAGAAACAGATGGGCACTTTTCCTCTGTGCCCTGACAAGAAATCAAACCTAGGATATTCACACTCTGTGCTGACACTCTACCACTAAACCAGCTGGCCAGGGCCCAAATAAGAATATTTAAAATATGATTTATAGGTTCTACTCAATTGACATAATTTAGTTTTTACAGCCAGTAAAATAATTATAATAAAAATTCTAATTTTTGGCTATTATATTTAATAAATAGTTATGCCTATATTAGGACTTTATATTAAAAATAACATAAAAACAAAGTACAAGTACTAATAGGCATTCTTTCTCAGTTATTGTATAAAAAATTAAATATTATCTTTATACATGTATACATTTATGACCTGATTAGACACACATTACTTGTTTTTATAAAAACTTCTGGTGTACAGGAATTAAGATGGTAACAGATTATGAATAAAATTTTATTGGTTTTTTAATTTAAAAAAAGGATATTTGTTAAATTTTGACACTGAGCTGCTTGTTTTTCAGGCTAGAGAAAGACACCACAGTTACCACCTATATTCTAGTTTTAATGCCCAATTGTCAACGTAGAGTCCTAATTTATTCTAATCTGTGTCAGTAGTACTAAAAAGAAAATATATCTGTCAAATGCTGTCCTGGTAACTGTCATCCATGAAGCTAGAATATTTAGACACCTCTATGTCTATATCATGCAAGCAGTATTGTGCCATGATTAAAATGCATTTTTTTTTCTACCTGGCTGAATAGCTCAGTTGTTAGAGCATCGTACTGATTAGCCAAGGTGGCAGGTTTGATGCCCCAGTCAGGGCACATTCAAAAATTAACCAATAAATGCATAAATAAATGGAACAACAAATTGATATTTATCTTTCTCAATCTCTCTCCCTTACTCTCTCTCTCTAAAATCAATAAACAAATAGATTTAATTTTTTCAAATACAGTTTTTAGAGTCAAAATTCTGAAGACTGAATTTTAATGCCACTAATCTGCAGTATGGTTTTGCATAAATAAATAACAGAATGTTTAACTTTTAGGTTTAATTTATCTAAATATAAATAACATTTGTTATAAATTTGCTTAATGATTAAATGCAAGAATCTATAAAAAGGACTCCTCAGATTTGCTGTCACATAGTAAGTTACATAAATGTCTAATTGTGAAGAGAGAATGGCAACATACTAATTTATAAACATACATATAAAATCTATTGTAATTTCAACTATTAAAAATATCTAATTGTAAAAGAAAAATTTAAAAATCGAAGTATAGTTATTGCAATGGAATTAGAAACATTTTATGTTTCCTTAATCTTGTAACTTTCACCCTTCCAATGAATATTTAAAAATTTAATAAAAAAACTAAAAAGTATTAGCTATGTATGTAGTGAATGATTATTATGTGCCTGAAAAATCTGTCATATAATTATTTCCCTTCCAGTGCCTTAAATTTAAAAACTGGAATACCTTTTAAAGTTGGAAAGGCATCAGAGGTCAGAAGTATACTGCTTAACTTAGTACACTGTAAAGCTTTCATGAGATTGCTAGTAGTTACAGATAAAAGCTTTTGTGTTCCTCTCATGATGGTCTTATTTTAAAGTGTAAGTACTCTAGAAAAGATTCATTTCTTCAATTGATAGCCACAAATTGATTAGTTGCTGATGAGGGCAACTGTCTTTCATGGAAAGGCTCATTTGTAAAGTAGTTTTTGAGAATGGGACTTGGTAGTTGAATAGTGGTTCTAATAATTACTACTAATCTTGTTCAAATTATTTGATTTTTCTTGGCCTAAGTTATTTCTTTGTAAAATGAAGATAAAAATTTACTGATCTCAGAATTTCTCTTCAGTTAAATAAATTATTATTCTTAAAGTACTGAAAAGTGTACATAGTATATAAGAACTACACATGTCTTTTATTATTATTATTATTATTATTATTATTATATCATTATCATTCTAATGATATAGGAGAAAATGAAGAAATACCATGGAGGAACATACCTTTAAAGGGTTGCTCAGACATAAATTCATCTCATGAATTGATATTTTTGTGCTCTGGTTGGATAGTTTAGTAGGTTATAGCATCATTGTGATATGCAAAGGATAAGGGGTTGATCCCTAGTTAGGGCATATACAAGAATCAACCAATCAATGCATAAATAAGTGAAAAAACAAATCAATCTTTCTCTCTCTCTCCCATATCTCTCTCTAAAAAGTATCTATCAATACAAAAAATTTAAAAGAGTAAAAAGAAATTTGAACAAAGTAGTTGCAAGTTACTAGGAATCCCAGTCACATGGCAAGAAATATGCAAATAATTTTGGAAAAAATTAACATCATCTCCAGTATCAAAATAGTTTTATAATTAATTTTACAAACACATTACTTAAACAAAATAAAAAATAATAATGAATGTGAGAAGGAAAGATAAGAAAATACCAACATAAGACACAGAGAGTAAAAGTACACACAAAGTTTGAATTTGTTTTTGCTAATTAGCACAGAATTTAAAATAAATATATGAAATGAAAGAAACAGCAAAATTGAAAACTGCAATAGAAAACTAAAATATATATAACAGAAATACACAATGTGTAAATTTAAAAATCAATAGAAGACTGTCTAGAAAATAGGTAGAGCTGAAGAGAAAATTGGTGTATTTGGAAATTGATAGTACCCTGGCTGGTTGGCTCAGCGGTAAAGCATTGGCCTGGGATGTGAAAGTCCCTGGTTACGTTCCTGGTCAGGACACACAGGAGAAGCAATCATCGGCTTCCCCCCCACACACACACAGCCATGGCTCAGATGATTGGAACAAAGTTGGTCCTGAGTTCTGAGGATGACTCCATGGCCTTGCCTCAGGTGTTAAAATGCCTCAATTGGCAAGCAATGAAGCTGTGGCCCCAGATGGTCAGAACATTGCCCTGATAGTGGACTTGCTGTGTGGATCTCAGTCAGGACACATATAGAAGTGTCTCACTGCCTCCCCACCTCTTACATAAGAAAAAAAAAGAAGAAGAAGAAGAAAAAGAATAAATATCTAGAATGAAGCATGGAGGAACAGAATATTTTAAAAAGTCATAGAGGGAAGAGGCATAACATAAATAATGAAAATAGTAGACATTTTAATGCAATACTACAAAAAAGAGAGAGGTTATAGTTGAAAAAGAATAAACTGAAAATTTTCTAATCTTAGAAGAAATGAAGAAACAAATTACACTTTTAAAATCATACACAATATAAGCAAAAATAAGTTACCAATTGTACATGAATAATTATTTTACAGAAAAACAAAGTTAAAGATAAGAATCTTAAAAGGGATCCAGAATTCATTTTACCTTGAAAGGATCAAACATAGAACTGACAGCTAACTTATAAATAATAGCAATGAACCTAATTTTATACTCAAATTATTGATATAAAATAACAGAAAATGTCCTCCATATCAGAATTTGATAGGATAATTTGTCCTAATTTGAGATAAATTGCCTTGAAAAATGACGATGAAATACTGCCATTATCAGAAAAAAATAATTAATTCATATTTATTAGAAGTACTAGAGGTACTGTAAGATATTTTTCAGCCAGAAGGAAAATTATTCTAAATGGTAAATTGAGATGGAGAGCAAAAATATTTCAAAATAAGTGTATAATTTTAGTCTTCATTCTTTTGTTCCACTTGTCTCATATTCCATAGAATATTTTGTTTTTAAATTGTTTTTATTTTAGCTATTTTACTGTCTATGTAATTGTATGCTATTTTTATATTTATTTTTATTTACTTGTTGACTGATGATTTTGACAATATTTTGCATTTTTATTAGATTTTTCTTTTTTAATGTGTCTGTTCAAGTATTTTTGCCAATTTTTATTGCTTTCCTCACCTGTTTGTTACTAAGGTCATGATTTTTATTTTTAAAATTATGTTGTGGATATTATTCATCAGTTATATATATATGACTTACCAATGTTTTCTTAAGATATCTTATTAATTATGTTTTCTAATGACTGTCATTATTTGAATTTTATAAATTCCATTGCTTTTATTTTATGGTTTATATATTATGTTCTCACTAAAAAATCTAACCTAATTCAAAATTATGAAATATACTCTTATTTTCGTCTTTGCTGTTTTTACTGATTTGAAGTTTAAGTGTACAATTCATCTCAAGTTGATTTTTGTGTAAGCTGTGAGGTACGATTCAAAAGCAGCTTCATTCTTCTCCTTCGCTTCCTTAGACTCCTTTTCCTTCTCTTTCATTATGCACTTAGAAGTGATGAACTAGGACCCCTCTCCTTGAGAGCAAAGCATCTCTAAGAATTATTTAAAGTTCTCTAGAGATTTGTTTTATCTTCTCCACTTTCAAATTAATTCAGATATTTATGAAATCAGTTACAGTATTTATTTTATATATTGGGTTATAATTCAATACTACATAATTTATTTTGTTGCTCACGTTTTGATATCCATGAGATCACCCAAAATATTTGGTGGCTTTTTATTGCAACATTTTTAAGGGTTAACTAATAAACAATTTGATGGATCATCATCATATATATACTACATACATGTATAGCAAAAATGGCTTTAAATGAGATAATTCTCTGTGTAAATTATTTATTCTAAACTCATTTAATAAATATAAGAACATAAAGGGACTAAGTTCAATCACTACAAACTTCTTGTCTAACAATCATAATTTGCCTATGCATGAAATTTTCAAATAAATGTTATTTATACAAAATAAAAAACTGGAAAAGAGAAAGAGAAATATAAAACTGTCTCTTTGCAGAAACTATATTCTAACACCCAAAATCAGGTTTAACAATACAGATTTAAATTAATTTCTCATTCTCAGAACAAAGGAGAATTAAATCAGCATAATATTTAATGGATGGTTGGAGGAAACACTGACAAGGAAAATGAAACATATCCTTAATATGGCATATATTATACATTACTAAAAATTTTTAAATGTTTTCTTCTGTAAAACAATAATAAAAATGAGACATAGTAAAGCATGTTTCACTCTTTTACTCTAAAGATATTATTGTCTGCATTAGATTATAGGGACAATACAGATAAACTTCATAAAGTTTTATGTAAAAATCTGCAATGCTTAAACGGATCTTAAGTTAATAAATGACTTACTGTTAAAATGTTCTTAAATGTACCATGTGACATGAATAGATATTCAATGTATACTCTTAAAATAAAACGTTTTTTTAAAGTATTATAAATCATTTCTAAAATGTGATGATAAAGAATGCCTATGCACAGTGAGAAGATAATACAAAAAATGGACACATTTAGGAGATTTTCCAAATCACATAATTATATTTAGTAACTAAAAAGAGTAATTTTGTTGTTTTATGCTTTATTTGTGTTTTATGTGTTACCATACCATAGATTCTAAATGTAATTTAGGTTTAAAGAACCACCTACTCTGTAAGCACAAACTTGAAATCACTTTTTAACTACATACAGAGGTATTTTATGTATGACACATAGAAACAGCATAATTAGAGTATTTTTTAACATAGAAATTTCCAAATCAAAATATTTTTCCTATAGCTTGAGAGAAAAGCTGTTACAATTTTCCACATGAATTGGTCTATTTTATAAATTACAATGCTAGTGTTCAAAATATTTTGTGATCTCTTCAACATAATGGCAGAATCAGAATAAAAACACAGATCATTCCCTAACTTACATTTTCATTTTCCTATTCAAATGTAAATTAGATGGTTTACAGAACTAGAATTATGCATTTTTAAAACATGAATGTATCACAGAAATATTTTTAAATTATTACCAGTTTTCAAAATTATTGTGTGCAGTGGTTCAAATATTTCTCCAGTTATTACAGAAAAATTGGAATTCTTATTTCTGTATGTATGTATAAACATATGCATTCAAAAATATTAACAACTTGGTGGCATATTTACATTAGGCTGAAAATATTGTTCTATGCAATTTTACATAGTATTCCTTTCTAATACATTTTGACTTAAGTGAAATGTTAACTTTTAAAAACTAAATGAAAAATACGACTTTCAATGATAATTTTAGATATCATTTAACTAACAGGTATAAATTTGAGTAAAATTTCTCAAATGTATATTAAGAAAACATTAAGTAGAATCACTAAGTCTTGTGTAATAAAGGTTATTATATATTCTTGACTTAGGTAACTTTAGAATATAATAAAAAGCTATACAAATATCTTAAAATTAGATTTTATAGATTTTACTTTTGTAAGGGCATTCAATTCTCTATTAATGACACTCTGTCCCTAGAGTAATACACTTAAAAGCATTTTCAAATAACACATATATTCTGCTGCTTTGGGGTGAAAGGTTCTGAAGATATAAATTAAATCCTGTTGATTTAGTGTATCATTTAAGGCTGCTGTTTCTTTGTTAATTTTCTGTCTGGAGGATCTATTCATTGATGTTAGTGGGATATTAAAATCCCCTACCATTATAGTATTGCTGTTGATCTCACCCTTTATGTCCATCAAAATCTGCTTTATATATATATTTAAGTGTTCTTATATTAGGCACATAAATATTTACAATGGTTATATCCTCCTGTTTGATTGATTTCTTTATCATTATGTAGTGACCTCCTTTAGCCTTACTATAGCCTTTGTTTTAAAGTCTTTTTGTCAGATATAAGTATTGCTACCCCAACTTTTTATTCATGTCCATTAGCATGAAATACTTTTTTCCATTCCTTCACTTTCACTCTATGTGTGTCTTTTGCTCTGAGTTGGGTCTCTTATAGAAAGCATATGAATGGGTTCTGTTTTCTTATCCATGCAGCTACCCTATGTCTTTTGATTGGAACATTTAATCCATTTATACTTAAGGTTATTACTGACATGTACTTATTTATTGCCATTTTATTCTTTAAATCTACATTTCTCTTTTTCTTGATTTTCTTTTCTTCCTTTGCTCTTTTTATAGCAGGCCCCTTAATGTTTCTTGCACTACTGGTTTGTTTGTAATAAATTCCTTGAGGTTTTTTTTTTTTTTTGGTCTGAGAAATTTTTTAGTTCTCCTTCAATTTTAAATGATAGCCTTGCTATATAAAACAGTCTTGGTTGTGGGTTCTTGTTTTGATCCACTTTGAATATTTCTTGTCAATCCCTTCTGGCCCCATGTGTTTCTGTTGAGAAGTCAGATGTCATCTTTATGAGGGCGCCTCTGTAGGTAATTGTCTGCTTTTTTCTTTGTCTCTTAACACTGGAACTTTAATTATGATGTGTCTTGATGTAGCCCTCCTTGAGTTTCTCTTTAAAGGGACTCTCTGTGCTTCTTGAACTTATGTGACTATTTTCTTCATCAATTTAGGGAAAATTTTAGCTATGATATCTTCAAACGGGTTCTTTATCCCTTGTTAGTTCTCTTCTCCTTCAGGAACCCCTATGATACAAATGTTGTTTCTCTTCATGTTGTCACAGAGGTCTCTTAGAGTTTCCTGAGTCTTTTTGAGCTTCTTTTCATTTTGCTGCTCTACTTCTGTGCTTATGTTTTTCTTGTCTTCTAAATCAGTGGTCCCCAACCTTTTTTGGGCCACGGACCGGCTTAATGTCAGAAATATTTTCACGGACTGGCCTTTAGGGTGTGACAGATAAATGTATCACGTGACTGAGACAAGCATCAAGAGTGAGTCTTAGACGAATGTAACAGAGGGAATCTGGTCATTTTATAAAAATAAAACATCGTTCAGACTTAAATATAAATAAAATGGAAATAATGTAAGTTATTTATTCTTTCTCTGCGGACCAGTACCAAATAGCCCACGGAATGGTACTGGTCCACGGCCCGGGGGTTGGGGAACCACTGTTCTAAATCACTGACTTGATCATCTGCTTCATCCAGTCTGCTTTTGATTCCTTCTAGTGCAGTCTTCATTTCTGATATTGTATTTGTCATTTCTGACTGGTTCTTTTTTGTGATTTCAATGTCTTTTTTGATGCTTGCTATCTCTTTATTTAGGTGTTCATTATGATCATCCATTGTTGCTCTAAGATCCTTGAGCATTCTTAAAATCATTGTTTTAAACTCTGTGTCTGGTAGTTTGGTTATTTCCATTTCATTTAGTTCTTTTTCTGGGGATCTCTTTTGTTGATTCATTTAGGTCACATTTTTCTGTCTGCCCATTTTGTCTGTGTATTAGGTAGCACTCTCTGACCTTAAACTTTTTGTGGTGTCTTTATGGAAAAATAGGATCAGTGGTACTAACCTCCAGGCCTCCTGTTTTCCTTGTTCTAGCAATGCTTCTTGAGGGTACTATTTTCCTTCTTATTGTATATGCATATTGAATGCAGTTGCACCTTTCATGGGTATAGTTATTACTTTAGGCTGGCTGGCTCTAAGTGTCAACTTTGATCATGTGTATTACACAATGTGCAATGTCCGTCTTATTGGGTGTACTTATTCTCCACAGTGTCTGGTGCCTGTTAGACTCCTCCTTTGGGCATGCTGCTTGTGTAGCTCGTTCAGTCTATGGTTGGTGCTTTTTGCCACCCACTACCATTTGTGTTAGTTTTAGATCTTCTTGGGTTAGCATCAATTGTTGTTTGTAACCCCCTGTGG
This sequence comes from Saccopteryx bilineata, assembly GCF_036850765.1. NCBI lineage: Eukaryota > Metazoa > Chordata > Mammalia > Chiroptera > Emballonuridae > Saccopteryx > Saccopteryx bilineata. Next base: position 72,341,115 of record NC_089491.1, on the reverse strand, counting down.
GCTACTTGCCTGTAGTTACTGCTCTTTTTGCTGTTTGAGTCTTTGTTTTCTGTGCCTGGGTAGTGTGGGAGGGGCCAATCTGTATATAAGGATCAGCTTCCTCCTGCTCAGAGATGACAGCAGCTCTGTAAAAGCCCCAGGCTCCTCAAGATTTGCAACCACTTTTCAGCTGCTCCACCCCATCTTGCAGCTGCCTGCTCTTCTCACAGAGTCTTCTGAAGAAATACTGTAGTGTGGGCCCAGACTGACCTCTCCCAGCCAATCCCTTTACAGGTTGCAAGCTTGTTGGATTTGGGCAGCTGAGGTTGGGAATAAAATGTTAATGGGACTCCTGACTTCAGGAGTCTCTTGATCACTAGCTCAGTATGGGGAATGTAGCCCCTCCTATGCCAGAGGTCTCCTTCATCCACTGCTAGATACTAAAATTTTATTTCTCCACAACAAGGTGAGCAGCAGGTTCAGACCAAGTGTGGCTGACAGTCCCTTCTGAAGAAGTACTTTCAGCTTTTGAGACCCTGGTTTTAGGGAGGAAGACTGACAGAGTCCTTTTCTGGGGCTGACTATACCCCCCCCCCAAAGGTGACTAAGCCCCTCAACCAGAACCAACAATATTTTCACAGGGACCTACACATTAGATGTTTATGCTCCAACCTCTCTCCTATTCCCCTGTGGAATCTAGCCCAGCAGGGAAGAATATTCAGTACATAGGCCAGCTGACTGTGAAGCTACACTCTATCCAATGCACATGAGCCACTGTACTAGTGCTGATCAAAAGAGTGAAATTTATATCAGCTGGGCCTGGTGTGAGGTGCCTTTCCTTTGGATACCACTCTAGCAAGGGTTGTTAGGTCCTGAACTGCTGCTTTCTGCAGTTGGCCACTGGATGTGCCAGCCCTGTGTCTCCCTGGCAAGAATTTGGTGCTAACCAATGGGAGGCAATGCCTGTAAATGGCCCTCAATAACTTTCTTTGATCAGAAAAGGTGCACATGAAATGCCAAGCTACACACTTAGGCTGGCTTTTACCCACACTGGTCCTAGGGGGAGGTCCGCTTAAAAGGCTGAGTTTCCCTGAGTCCCTCCTTCTGTAGCCTCTGTCTGCTTGTTGTCTGCTTGTTGGGCTTGGCCACTGAAAAAACCTCTGCTACAGTCTGGAGTCTGTGGCAATTCATGGAATAGAAAGGGTGATGGGTGTGTCCCCAGTTGTCAGTCTGTCCATATTTTTTTCATAGACCTCAGTAGGGTGTGGCCCCAGGAGTTTGGTGGGTGTGGCCTCTGAAACCCAGAAGTTTGGTTGCCTGCACCCTGGACAGTTTCACTGAGTCTCCCATGAGATGGAATTATCAGCCTTAGATTCGGGAGTGTGGGTAGTTTGGGAGAAGTTATAGCCTCAACACCAGAAAACTGAGTCACTGATGTACCCTACCTCCTGGCTTCTCAGCAATACCCAGTAGTCATGACAAAACCAGGATATACTCCCGAGGGTGGAGCAGTTGTTTCTCCCCAGGTTAATACTGCTCAGAGGGGACTGCTCTACCCAAGAAAGATGGTGACTGCAATACTGGAGAATGACTCAGCACAGGGCCTCCAACTTTACACTGTTCTCACGCAACTCTAGTCCTCTCAGCTCTCCCTCCACCGGAGCCCTGGGTAAGTGTCTGTAAACAAGATTTTTTGCATGGCCCTTTAAGATGGAGTCTGCGTCTCTGAGAGAGCTCCATCTATCTCGTAGACAGAAACCCTGCCTCTTTTCTCTGGCATATGCTGTCTGGGTGCCTCTTCTAGGCTCTGGGGCTCTAGGCTAGGTTTCTGGGCCTGGGGTTTATGGCCCACACCTCTCAGGTGACCTTTGCTGCAGTGAGAATCCCTCTGAAACCTGAGCCGCCCCTTGCTGCTGGGAGCGGGGCGGCCCTTTCTGCATCTCTGCCCTTTCTACCAGTCTCAGTGTGGCTTCTTCTGTGATCCTTGGTTATAGATTCCTCTTCGTTTAGTTCAAAGTTGGTTTTGCAAGATGATTATCTTAAATTAATTTGAAATCCAATTTGGTCCTGGGAGGTGGCAGTTGGAATGTCTGCCTACTCCATTGCCATCTTTGAATCATCAGGCATTTCTATTAATGCATTTGTATCTTCTTTTAATCATATTGTTGTATATTTCTACTCTCATTTCTTCAATGGATAAATGTACAACAATGTACAGTGATAGATCTAATCCTTTCATCTAATTTTATAAGAACTTGGGACTATTTAGAATTCTATATGTCTTTCTGATTTTAAAGAGGTGTTTTGAATTTGTTCTCAAGAAAGTTCTGAATCTCTTTTTAGTAATGCAAAAGTTGTCCTGAAAACCCAAGGCAGGCAGAAGAACATTTGTTATTTTACTACACAATGGTAAACTGAAGTATCTCAACATCATTAATAGAAACAAGTAAAGGTGCAATGTAATAACTTAGTTAAAAAGAAATGAAATTCATTTTGTATAAGTAAAATTTTTTTGTTATATGTGAAATATCAGTTTGATAAATGAATGGTTATTTTAATAAAGCTTTATACTATTTCATGTCCCACAGAAAAACATGCCAAACCACTATTGTTAAATTGTTTATATTATAGTCAAATTGCATATTTTTCTTTTAATATTTTTATAATAAAACAGAAAAGAACAAGAAATAATTTTAACTACCAGTTTGATTTTCACCAGCTTATATATTATAAAATTTTTGTGATGTATGTATATATTAAGTGAATATCCAATTTTATTTCTCCATTGACTTTTCCATACTAAACTGTTCTTCTCTTGATCCTAAAAATGACTGTGCTTACTCTGGACTATGGTCCTCAGCCTAACCACTTCTATGAAACTTTCAGTATCTCAGGACTAAGGGAGAAAAAAAATTAACTTCCCAGACTTCTTTGCAGCTGGCATATCAGTTTAATTAAATACTCAGGTTTTAGATACTGAAGCATAAGACATTCTCCAGCTGCCACTGAGTTTACATAAAATGGCTTAAAGCTAGATTTTTCAGGGTTCAAGAAACATAATAGCATAGTGATAATGTAGTGTTTGTTGCCCTTACTTTTATTAGTCACAGGTTTTGTGGGTATGAAAGGCAACTGTGGACCATGGCTAGTTGGCTCAATGGTAGAGCATTGGCCTGGCATGTGGATATCCTGGCTTTGATTCCTGGTTAGGGCACACCTGAGTAGCGACAATCTGCTTCTCCACTCTTTTGTCTCCCAATACTCTTTCTCTCTCTCTTTCTCCTCCCCTTCCACAGCCATGGCTCAATTGGTCCCAGAATGTTGGCCCCAGGTAAGGATGGCTCCTGCTCTAGTGCTAAAAGAGCTTGGTTGCTGAGCAACATTCCTAGATGAGCAAAGCATCAGCCTACATGAGATTGTCAGGTGGTCCCCATAGGGAGCATGCAGTAGTCTGTCTCTCTGTCTCACCTCACCTCATCTCAAAAAAAAATAAATAAATAAAAAGGCAACTGTGGCCTGACCAGGCAGTGACAAAGTGGATGGAGCATTGGACTGGGATGTGGAGGACCCAGGTTCGAGAACCTGAGGTCATCAGCTTGAGTGAGGGCTCATCTGGTTTGAGCAAGTCTCACTAGCTTGAGCCCAAGGTCACTGGCTTGAGCAAGGGATCATTCAGTCTGCTGTAGCCCCCCAGTCAAGACACATATGAGAAAGCAATCAATGAACAACTAAGGTGCCGCAATGAAGAATTGATGCTTCTCATCTCTCTGTCACACACACACACATACACACACACACACACACACACAGAGGCAACTGTGAAGAAACTAGCAATGAGAGAAACAACAATAACTTTCTTATCTCTCATTGCTAGTACATTGTCCTTGCAATCTATTTTCTAGTTTTAGCTTCGCTTACTTGCAATTCTCTCGCCTCTCCAACAAGATTTTAATCACATTTTAGCTTCACTAACTTGTAATTCTCTTGCCTCTCCAACAAGATTTTAATCACGTGTCACTTAGATATTTTTAGTTAAAATATCTGTGCTAAATCCTGACAAATTATATCAATAAACATTGAAAGTATAAATTTGTCTTTATATGACTAAATCTAATTTATATTTAGTGGAAAGGTACAAACACACCTTTGAAACTCTCACTGAATCATTATGAGAACAAAACGAAGTAACAATTCTGTGATCATCAATTTATAATTAAGAAATTATTCTAACATATGTTAGAGAACTCCTTGTGAATTATATATTTCAAATCTTTAAGTTTAATGTTATAAAAATTTAGGTAGCCAAACAATATTCTTTCTTTTCTCTCTTGCCCAACTATACCTCAGTAGTGAGGAAAGACAAATTACTAATTTTTCAAACTCCCTTGAGATTAATATGGCCATGATACTCAGCTTTATCAATAAGTGATAAGGACAATTCAGCAAAATTTACCAAGGAACTTAATGTAAAATTTATTTTTGATTAAAAATATGTAATGGGATGTCTCACCAGTGGTTCTTTCTCCTATTTTTTCATTGAATAGTGATATGATGCTTAGAGCTGTTGAAGTCACATTCTATCCTTACACAAAGAAACAAAGCCAACACAGGAAGTATTGGCTAAGCAAAAAGACAGAAAAAGAATGTGAACTTCCTAATATTGATGAACTAATGAGTAAGTGTTAAATCTCCTCTCTCCAGATCTCTCAGAAATTAATAGATTACTTTATTTGTGAATTAGCCCATTTAATATCAAGTGTTTTATTACTATTATTTACTTAACTTGTGACTGAAGATATCACTAGCTACAGTAGTATTGTGATGAGGCCTTTCTTGAAATTCCAGAAATCATACATAAAATAAAGGTAGTCGTTCCAAAGGTTTGAATTACAATTAAGCAAAAGTAAAATTACACATTGAGAATACCATGATTAACCAAATAAAACCTCTATACTCAAGTTTTAAAATAAGAAGTGAGTTAATTATGGCTGTATGCAACTTCAGGGCCAAGGACAGCATTTATTTTTTTCTGTGCTTCTAGGCTTGCAGATAAACATTGAAGGAAAACTCCTAACCTCAGAATTAAATTAGAATTTGAGAAAGGAATCATGGTAAGTGGCATAAACTATATCAGAACAGTGTATGGTAAAAGTACCACTGACTTAAATAACTTTAAAGAAATAATGACTTTCCTAAAATGTACATTCAACTCTTAGTGTTAATCTCCAGAAATTATAATTATTCATCCAGGTCCATGTGGTTTATAATTAAACATTCTTAGGCATCATGTTTTAGGATTACTTTATAATTCAAACATTAAAGTGAAAATTATGTCTTTATAAGTATGAAAAATTATAAAGAAGATAATAAATAAAGTATAAAGAAGATAATAAATTAGATGATTTTTTTTGAAATATATAGATATAAATAAGTATTTAAATAAGTAGAAACATTTCAACTTTGGGTGACATTTTGTATGAGATTCTTAAATGACTGACTTCAATTAATACTGCCCATCTTAAGACACTTGTGAAAGTGCCTATAATTGACAAGAATGATTGGATAGAAACTTTTAAATCAAGTTCTTAAATAATGTATTCAGTTGGAATAACTCAACTCACTAAATAGAACACAACAATTTTGATGTAACATTTAACATGAGCATAGTTATATGATTATACCTGTGTTTAACATATACTCTATCCATTCATGTAGTGTGCTATTTCTATTGTTATATGGTGGCCATTTTTGGCTTTAATCTAATTTCCTGGAACTCAACTAGACTCAGCCCTCTCAAGATGTAACAGTAGTGAGGGTGACATCACGGAAATGGCGCCGTGAGCAGCGCGTCCGACAGATCTCCCCAAAATCTCAACAAATTTATCAACTAGAAACAGAAAAATTTATCCTCGGAGCATTCCGGAGTTCCACACACACACTGAAAGCAAAAGGACTGTTGCCGAGGAGGGAGTACGCCTGTGGTGAGTCAACCCACAAGTGCAGCTGCCCGCCCACACTCGGGGAGCGGCAGCCTGGGCACTGGCGGCCGCCGCTGCATGCCCTGAGAAACCGTGCGCGCGCGCCCCCCCCCCCCATGCCGCGGTCCGGAGATTCCCCGGCCACTGGCGTGCCGAGAAACTGCACGCGTGCGTGCGCCCCGTGCAGCCACCCAGAGAGTCCCCAGCCACTGGCGTGCCAAGAAACCGCAGGCGCGCCCCGTGCCGCGGTCCAGAGAGTCCCCGGCCACTGGCATGCTGAGAAGCTGGGCGCGCGCCCTGCGCCACGGTCCGGGAGGGGCGCCAAGGCTGTCTTTCCTAGTCAGGAGATTCTCTCCATGGGCGGGGCACCTCACCCAGCCATTCAGGCTAACAATCAAGCGTTGGGGGGAAGAGGCGTGCAGGCAGCCTGAAATACTTTCTGGAGCACAGCTGCGGATCCAATCACTGAAATTAGCTTAACCCACGAAATCTACACACACACAAACACACACACACACACACACACACACACACACACACACACGGGGCTCTAATTGATAAGATCTCTCCCAGTTCAGCGATCCAAGACAAGAGGCGTGATATTTTTCAGTGCCCTTTGCTAAAGGGGCGGGGGCAACTTCTGATTGACAGAGCCTCCATATTCAGGGATATACCTAACAAGAGGGACTTGGCAGATATTAAGATCTATACAGCAAGCAGCGAATAGTGCATCTTCTTCCCAGCCAAAACAGGCTACCAAGTGTGGAAAGCCTGGGTTGAGTGGTCCAACTGAATGATAGGCGCTGAACAGTCACCTTGACAACAATTGACTCCCAGCCCCACCTGATTACACTGGAGGCTCTGACTGCCAGAGCCTTACCCAGAGCCTTGCGCTGAGTGAGGATAGAGTGGGGATTTCCCAGCTCTTTGAGCCTCTTACTCCCCAGACAGAAGCAGTGGCAGCCTCATAGCTGGATCTCCAGGCTGCTAATTCAGGAAGGGGAGACTAGGAAAGAGACTCCAGGACAGCAAACTCTCTCATTGTTGGACTCTGCAAACGCCAACAAGCCTTGACTACCAGCGGGACTAAAGCCAATTATATGACATTGCCATAGAATCCCATCAACTGCAAATTCCTACCTAAGAGTGACACAGGGGCAGAACCTGGGGTACAGAGTCACCGACCAGGAAGAGGGAGAGAAAAGAAAAAGGAAGAAGTTAACCTCTCAAAATCAAGAAAAATCCACAGACTTTATAACTTGTTCCACTAATTCTTTGTTGTTGTTGTTTCTTTCTTCTATCTTATTGCCTTTATTATTATTTCTATTTCTTCCACCTTGGTCCTTTTACTCTCTGCCCATCTTATGCTACCCTTTTCTTGAACTACACTACCAATGAGTGTTACATTTTATTTCTTTTCTTCATCCTAACTCTCTTTTAGGGTTACACTCCAAAACCCTTAACTCTCACTCTCTCCCCTTTTGTTTTTTTGTTTTTTCCCCCCTTTCCTTTTTTTCTTCCTTCGTTTCTCTCTTTTTTTTATTTTTTCCTTTCTATTCATTTCTTCTTTTCTCCTTTTACTTTTCCTCCCATTTAAGCCTCAATCACGAACAAATTATTTAATTTGGGACTCAAGTTTTTTTGGGTTTTTTTTTTTCTTCTTCTGCTTTTGTTCTTGGTTTTCTTTTATTTGTTTGTTTTTGTGGCATTTTGGGGACTTTTTACATTGCTTTTTAACTCACTAGCATTCCTCCCAACTCAAAGTCTCCATTGTATTTAGTCTTCGCTCCAATTAATACAACAGATTTTTCTTTATTATTTTTATTTTTATTTTTTTCTTCTTTAATTATTGTTTTTTCTCTCCTTTTTTCTGTTTCCCTCTTATCCCTCTCATTATATCTCTTAGTCGACCATCACTTACAAGCAAATCATTTTATGCTTGTCTAAGATTTTCTCTTTTTTTTTTATATTTAGTAGGTCCCTACTCCCTTTTTTGCCCCTTGAACTCTTCACCCCAAATCAGGCCCTCCATTATAGGAATCTCTGGGATGCAGCAAAAGCAGTAATAAGAGGAAAGTTCATATCACTTCAGGCCTATATGAACAAAAAAGAGAGAGCCGAAGTAAACCACTTAACTTCACACCTTAAGGAACTAGAAAAAGAAGAACAAAGACAACCCAAAACCCGCCGAAGAAAGGAGATAATAAAAATCAGAGCAGAAATAAATGAAATAGAGAACAGAAAAACTATAGAAAAAATCAATAAAACAAGGAGTTGGTTCTTTGAAAAGATCAACAAAATCGACAAACCCTTGGCAAGACTCACCAAGGAAAAAAGACACAGGACTCAAATAAATAAAATCCAAAATGAAAGAGGAGAGATCACCACAGACATCATAGATATACAAAGAATTATTGTAGAATACTATGAAAAACTATATGCCTCCAAATACAACAATCTAGAAGAAATGGATAAATTCCTAGAACAATACAACCTTCCTAGACTGAGTCAAGAAGAAGCAGAAAGCCTAAACAGACCAATCAGCAGGGAGGAAATAGAAAAAACTATTAAACCCCCCCCCCAAAAATAAAATCCAGGCCCAGATGGTTATACTAGTGAATTCTATCAAACATTCAAAGAAGACTTGGTTCCTATTCTACTCAAAGTCTTCCAAAAAATTGAAGAAGAAGCAATACTTCCAAACACATTTTATGAGGCCAACATAACACTCATACCAAAACCTGGCAAGGATGGCACAAAAAAAGAAAACTACAGACCAATATCTCTAATGAATACAGATGCTAAAATACTAAACAAAATACTAGCAAATCGAATACAACAACATATTAAAAAAATAATACATCATGATCAAGTGGGATTCATCCCAGAATCTCAAGGATGGTTCAACATACGTAAAATGGTTAACATAATACACCATATCAACAAAACAAAGAACAAAAACCACATGATCTTATCAATAGATGCAGAAAAGGCTTTCGATAAAATACAACACAATTTTATGTTTAAGACTCTCAACAAAATGGGTATAGAAGGAAAGTATCTCAACATGATAAAGGCCATATATGATAAACCATCAGCCAACATCATATTAAATGGCGTAAAACTGAGGACTTTCCACCTTAAATCAGGAACACGACAGGGTTGTTCACTCTCTCCACTCTTATTTAATGTGGTGCTAGAAGTTCTGGCCAGAGCAATCAGACAAGACAAAGAAATAAAAGGCATCCATATCGGAAAAGAAGAAGTAAACGTATCACTTTTTGCTGATGATATGATCCTATACATCGAAACCCAAAGGACTCCACAAAAAGATTACTAGAAACAATAAACCAATACAGTAGGTCGCAGGATACAAAATTAACATACAAAAGTCCATAGGTTTTCTATATGCCAACAATGAAATATTAGAAAACGAACTCAAAAAAATAATCCCCTTCATGATTGCAAAAAAATAAAATAAAATACCTAGGAATAAACATAACAAAGAATGTAAAGGACCTATATAAAGAAAACTACAAGGCCTGACCTGTGGTGGTGCAGTGGGATAAAGCGTCGACCTGGAACACTGAGGTCGCCGGTTCGAAACCTTGGGCTTGCCTGGTCAAGGCACATATGGGAGTTGATGCTTCCTGCTCCTCCCCCTTCTCTCTCTCTCTGTCTCTCTCTCTCATTCCTCTCTCTCAAAAAAAAAAAAAAAGAAAAGAAAACTACAAAGCATTGCTAAGAGAAATAGAAAAAGACACAATGAGATGGAAAAATATTCCTTGTTCTTGGATAGGAAGAATAAATATAATTAAAATGGCCATATTACCCAAAGTAATATATAAATTTAATGCAATTCCCATCAAAATTCCTATGACATTTTTTAAAGAAATGGAACAAAAAATCATAAGATTTATATGGAACTATAAAAAACCCCGAATAGCCAAAGCAATCCTAAGGAAAAAGAATGAAGCTGGGGGCATTACAATACCTGACTTTAAACTATATTATAGGGCCACAATAATCAAAACTGCATGGTATTGGCAGAATAATAGACACTCAGACCAATGGAACAGAATAGAAAGCCCAGAAATAAAACCACATATATATGGTCAAATAATCTTTGATAAAGGGGCCAACAACACAAAATGGAGAAAAGAAAGCCTCTTCAACAAATGGTGTTGGGAAAACTGGAAAGCCACATGCAAAAGAATGAAACTTGACTACAGCCTGTCCCCGTGTACTAAAATTAATTCAAAATGGATCAAAGACCTAAATATAAGATCTGAAACAATAAAGTACATAGAAGAAGACATAGGTACTAAACTCATAGATCTGGGTTTTAAAGAACATTTTATGAACTTGACTCCAATGGCAAGAGAAGTGAAGGCAAAGATAAATGAATGGGACTACATCAGAATAAAAAGTTTTTGCTCAGCAAGAGAAACTGATATCAAAATAAACAGACAGCCAACTAAATGGGAACTGATATTTTCAAACAACAGCTCAGATAAGGGCCTAATATCCAAAATTTACAAAGAACTCATAAAACTCAACAACAAACAAACAATCCAATAAAAAATGGGAAGAGGACATGAACAGACACTTCTCCCAGGAAGAAATACAAATGGCCAACAGATATATGAAAAGATGCTCAGCTTCATTAGTTATTAGAGAAATGCAAATTAAAACTACAATGAGATACCACCTCACCCCTGTTAGATTAGCTATTATCAACAAGACGGGTAATTACAAATGTTGGAGAGGCTGTGGAGAAAAAGGAACCCTCATTCACTGTTGGTGGGAATGTAAAGTAGTACAACCACTATGGAGGAAAGTATGGTGGTTCCTCAAAAAACTGCAAATAGAACTACCTTATGACCCAGCAATCCCTCTACTGGGTATATACCCCAAAACCTCAGAATCATTGATACGTAAAGACACATGTAGCCCCATGTTCATAGCAGCACTGTTCACAGTGGCCAAGACATGGAAACAACCAAAAAGCCCTTCAATAGAAGATTGGATAAAGAAGATGTGGCACATATGTACTATGGAATACTACTCAGCCATAAGAAATGATGACATCAGATCATTTACAGCAAAATGGTGGGATCTTGGTAACATTATACGGAGTGAAATAAGCAAATCAGAAAAAAACAAGAACTACATGATTCTATACATTGGTGGAACATAAAAACGAGACTAAGAGACATGGACAAGAGTGTGGTGGTTACCAGGGGTGGGGGGAGGGAGGATGCAGGAGGGAGGTAGGGAGAGAGTTAGGGGGAGGGGGAGGGGCACAGAGAAAACTAGATAGAGGGTGACGGAGGACAATCTGACTCTGGGCAAGGGGTATGCAACATAATTTAATGACAAGATAACCTAGACATGTTTTCTTTGAATATATGTACCCTGAATTATTAATGTCATCCCATTAACATTAATAAAAATTTATAAAAAAAAAAGATGTAACAGTAGTGAACTTATATCCTACTTCACATGTGATAATTCTAAATAGATCATTTTATGTCTTCAAGGTTGTTATACTCATTACAGTGATAGCTCAGAGAGTGTTTCTTCAGTTTACCAATATTTTCTTCCTGGAGTCTTGGAGGTTTTATGGCTATTGTTTATTTTTTTTATATTTTCATAAATTTTTACTTGATATCACCTTCTTAATAAACAGTAACAATAAAATTAACTAAAATTTATTGTACATTGCTTTATTTTATTCTATTTCTATAATGAGAGTAATTTTTAGGAGGAATAATTTTATTTTGGTAGTTGAATAATGTGTGATAACTCAAATATTCTTTTGTCTGTTGTTTGCTCTCAAAAATCTCTTTTCTCCCACCCTCTACCATCTCACTGGCTGTAGATAATATGAATTATTGTTGAAATGATATAAAATTAGTGATATACATGCTTAAGCAGTGCAACATATTTATGGATAATCATATATATTTTTACATACATAATCGACAGTCTAAGATCCTGGCATTAGAATATTTCAAATATTTTAAAATATAGATTATTTCATCAAAATAAAATTTTAAGCAGTGTAAAGTAGTAGAATGAGAAGAATATAAAAGATTTAAAAATTAGTAGGAACTCAAATAAGGATAACAATATCGTTTAGATGTGTGGCCTTGAGCAAGTCATTTTACATGTATGAATCCTTACTGCCTCATTTATAAAAAAGAAAAATAATATAAATCCCTCTAAGAAATTATTTGAGTAAGCTATCAAATGATCATGAAGCAAAGGCCTGGTATACAGTAGCGACATAATATCAGTGTACATAAATTATACATTGTCATAAAACAAATATTGATGTCTAGACATATGCGAAAAGCTATTTATTGTATTTCTTTGTTCCTTTTGTTCGCTGATGATTAGTGACAGACTCAATCATAATAGTAGTAAAGTTATAACTAAACCAATTTCTGTATAGTAATTCTACTTGAAATACTTCCACCATATGTTTAGGTAAATGGTTAATGCATAGAAAGTAGTTTTCTGATATATTACTTTATAATGTGTTAGTATCTGTTACAAAGTTTTATAAAATTATGTCTGCCCTTGTGTATAATTTTACAATTATCTGATGCTACTTATTTGACTTTTGGGGAAAAATTATTTAATATCAATTATAGTTAAGTGGTCTTGGAGTCAACATGGTTTCAGTATTGGGGTAAAGATACTAAAAAAAATACATATTTTTCATTGAAAGTATTTCAGTAAATATTTGGTCTGGTTTACATTTCATAGTATCATATTATCAATGAAAACCCAAGTAGTCTTCCTTGAAACCAGAATAAACAAGCAGATATCCCTGACTGAATACTTATTTTTATAAACTAATTTGTATTTCATAAAGGGGTAAAAATGACTGACAGAACTGATTAGTTTCTGTATGTGCCTTTTCAGTCCTGATATTTAATGTGCTCAAAAATATCCATATATCCTTGAGGCTAAATGAACATATTAGAGCCCTATTTTGATATGAAAACAATATCAACAACAGCAACTGAACAGATAAAATGGACAAAAAAAGGACAATAGTTTACATAAATGTGGAAAGTAAAAACATTTTTATGTGTTATATAGTCATTCCATAAGGCCTGTGAACAAAAAGTCTAATTTTAAAATAAAATAAAAAAAATTTACTGCCAAGGAAGAACATTACAATTTATGTTGCATCTGTTAGAAGAGGGCACTTGATACAAACCTAGAAACACAGGCAAAAATTGCTTTGATTGTTCTTCAAGATTTGTTTGTTCGCTTGCTTGTTTGAGAAAGAACTTTATTTCTTATATCTGAAATCCTTTATACTATTCTGGTCTACCTTGAGAACAGAGGCAGGAAATGTATGGTTTTCAGGCTTCTGGAATGGCAGTACATTGTTCCAAACCACCCTGGAATACAGGGCGTTGACTGTATTACACTGGCCTGCTCCTAATCAAGATACTCATTGACTAAAACCTAGGATAAATCGGAAGGCTCACTGTTTTTACTTCTTAGAGACAAAATGCAATAAACAACATATGTTCCTCTTCACATGAACACAAAAGTCTCATTTTGGTTATTAATATTGAAACTATTCAGAGTGAGTTAAACCATTAATTATTTTGACAGCATTTATTCTCCCAGTGGCTTATATATGATCAGCCATAACAGATGTTTCATGACTTTTTTAGAAAAAGAAAACAAAGGAAGGATGAGTGAAAAAAATGCAATTTTTCTAGACATGTGATGCAAAGCACACCTCTACTCTCTCTATTTGTTTTTTTTTACTCTAGCCTTTTGCTCATCTCCTATTTTGTGTGTCAAGAAGAGAGGTTCAATTGTTTCTGATTTGAATCAGAGCTTATATTTTAGACAGGAAGATTTTGACATTTATAAGCCAAACACTTGGGAGGGGGGAAATGCTGAATTCAGATATCATTTTAAATCTCAAAGATAGCACATTATTATAAAATAAGTTATGTGGTATTGTTTTGCTTCAGAAGTGAGTTTGTTTACATTTGCTAAGGGGTAATGTTTTGTTTACATCCTTTTAAATATTAACACTAAGTGTATTTTATATAATAGTTTATCTAAAAAAATCAACCCATGGATTATTGTTCAAAAGAAAAAACATCATAGTAAAATGCAATTTGATGAAATAAAGAAAATATGTTTATGTTATAACCTACAATCTGTAGTTTGTATTAATATCCTGAGCTCCTGCAAATTGTTCATTTGACATGCAAGTCTCTTAGGACTTTCGTAAATTGTATGTAGAAACAGAACTCAACTGGAAATGACTCCTTTAAGTAATATATATTCTTTATAATGACATTTACAGAGTGAGGAACTATGGCAAACCTTCGGAGTAAAGGACTATGTCGCCTGACCAGGCAGTGGCACAGTGGACTGGGGCACAGAGGACCCAGGTTCAAAGCCCCAAGGTCACAGCTGGAGCACAGACTCATCTGGTTTGAGCATGGGTATCTATCACTGGCTTGAGCGTGAGATAATAGACATGACCCCATGGTTGCTGGCTTGAACCCAAAGGTTGTTGACTTGAGCCCAAGGTCACTGACTTGAGCAGGGGTCATTCACTCTGCTGAAGCCCCCCATCCCCCTGCCCCCCAGACAAGGCGCATATGAGAAAGCAGTCAATGAATAACTAAGGAGCCACAACGAAGAATTGATGCTTCTCATCTCTCTCCTTTCCTGCCTGTCTGTCCCTGTCTGTCTCACTCTCTGTTCTACTCTCTGTCTCTGTCACACACACATAAAAAAGGAATATGTTTTTATAAGCTTAACAGAAGTTTTGTTAATTTAAAGAATTGTGCTGTGATTACTAATCAGCAGAAAATGAGGTTACTGACCTATTTTGGCAGATTTTAAGTTGCTTCCTCTGACTCTGCTAATTGCATCTGGTGAATCCCGGAAAAGAAACTGCTCAGCTGGAAGGCATTGCTGTCAAACAGCCAATCAGGTGTACACATGGCCAATGGGAGTTATCTTCCCACAGCCTCCAGCCCTGAGGTGGTTCCAAGCAGCTGGTGCCCTACCAGATCCATATAAATCATGTGGCTCGGCACACAGAGATTCCCTGCAATAAGCAAGACTTCCCTGCAGCTTTCTTATTTCTGTGCAAAATACCTCCTTCTTATTGAGAAAGTGCTGCTAAATGTCTATGACTACAAAGCTATTGAGAATTGAAGAAGCAGAGAAAAACCGGTACCCTGAACTTTGAGCAATGTTAATGGGAGCTATGTGAGCATAATAGAAATGCAAGGGCAGCAGGACTGCATCCTCCATTCTTTCCAAAGAGCAGCCTGAGCTGCAAGATACACTACAAGTTACTTGAGCAGTATCAGAGGCTATTTTAGAGCTGAATACATTTACCGTGTGGCTCTTCATACCAGCTGCCTCCTAAGTGAACTGGGTTTTTTTTGTTGTTGTTGTTAATATAGATGTCCTTCATGATAAATGAGTCTTATACAATGATAAGCATTTTTTTTTCTTTGTTGATTATTGTGCTATGATAAAACAAACATATTTTCTGCTAATTAATTATTTTTTTTCTTAAAAAAGAGAAAGGCAGAATGTTACAATAAAATCCATAAACCTCTGTCCAAATTACTTATCCTTTCTGAACCTATTTCCTTATCTTTAAACATATCATAAACATATAACTATAAAGTTATGTTAAGACCTTAAAAATAAATAAAAAAGTTTTTTTAATTAATAAATATTATTCATTGTTATCATTAGCATCATTAGCTTAGTCACTTTCAAAACAATCACTGTAACAACAAAGGCATTTTCAGACACTATTTTGTTGGGAGATTTGTTTATGTTTATCTTGTATATTCAACATAAGTCCTAAGCAAGTGACTAATGTAAATTTTGGTTTCTTCAAGATTTTTTTTAGTTACTTACCATTTACCATACAGTAGATTCTTCTAATCCTCAATGTTATTAAAAACAAACAAAAAAACCCTCACAAAGATTAGAATGGAAAAAGAAAATGAGCATTCCCCTTTATAAATCTCAGTTTACTAGGGTAAAAACACACACATAAAGAAAATTATGAATGTTTCCAGGACGTAACTGTCACTCTGGTGCTTACAAGCAGTCTTCCTATATAAATGCATTCATCAGATGGCCAGAGAACAGATCGTACTGATTCCACCAGATTTCATCCTCTCATTAGCTGGTCTGTTTGACCTCTGCAGTGAAGAGTATGCTTCTGTTTCCCACAATGCCAAAAAAATCAGTCTTTTATGATAGACGGCTATTATACTTTCTGAGAAATGCTCTCCATCTTGCCAGTTGATTCAAAGTCATCTCCTTTAGCACTGTGACTTTCAAACTTTGTATCTTATTTCTTAACTCTCTCTCTTTTCTACTTAGTATTAGAAAATCTAAGTACATGCTTTAGTTAGTAGACACTATTGTAACAATATATTTTCTCTGAAAATGCTTTCTACAAGTTGCGTCAAATAAAATACCTCTCTCAGAATTGATAAGATAATAGTTATATCTATATATACATAGGTGCACACATAGCCGTACCTCAAAGATATTGCAGGTCTGGTTCTAGACCACCACAATAAACCAAGTATCACAATAATGCAAATCACAATCTTTTTGCTGGTGAAGGGTGTTGCTTTCAATTATTTAAAAAGTGCAACATCTGTGAAGCACAATAAATATATGCCTATAGAGATATCAGTAAATGGGATGTAGAGATAAACTTAGACGTTACTTGTCATAGAGTTAAAGTGACCTGATGAGATGCAGCATAGGCCTGACGTGACACAGACCTAATGTGGCATATTGTGCCGTGTTGTAAACTTGACGTGAGGTAGTCGGGAGGTGATCTGACGTGATGTCGACCTACAATAAATGTTGGCATAGAGATTGCAAACTTGCTGCTCCTCATTAAGGAGATGATATTTTTGTCATCTCCTCCACTCTCTATCCCTTTTGAAGAACTCTTTTCATTCGAAACAAGCCGGGATTCGAGTTGCCTGTTGCTCTTCTTTTTTGTTGTTTGTTAATTTCTTGAGAGACAATGACCAAGAAGGTATAAGAGTATCTTTAATTTCAAATTGCAGCAACTTGAGAAGGCAGGGGTCTCCTGTCCAAAGGAATACTCTTCTGGGTGCTGGTGGTTTTTACAGGGTTCAGGAGCTATTTGCAATGGTGTAAATGGAAAAAAAAAAAAAGTCCATGCAGTTAGGTCATGTAACAATGTGCAGACGGTGGGTGTTCAGCTGCAGAAACATCTCCTCTACAACTTCTAATATAGCATAGGCTCAATTTCCATGCTCTTATCTTCAAGACAGCAGGGGTAGGTGTCTCCCAGGAACAGCCAGGACTTGGTTGGAGCCTCTGGGACCATCTGCCTCAAGGAATTGTCTGTCTGTGAAAAGACTCTCTGTTTTATTAGGATACAATGTAAATATTTAAGATTGGTGAAGTAAATTTCTGGTAAATTTAGAAGCCTCAAGTTTTCACAGTAAATCCTGTAGCTAGGCTTTTACTAACAACTATTTTGATTTAAACTCCTCTAATTGTCAGGCCCTCCCCAATGTAAGCTTTCCCCAACAGTCTTGCAAAGGTAAACTTTTCAGCTACATTTCAAAGTAAAAGCCAGTGAGCCATTAAGAAAGAAGCAAGCAGCTTAACTATTTCTTAACCCTTACATATCTTCTATTCATTACAACTAAAAAAACTACTATTACGAAAGACAGATTTCTCACTTTTGGGTTCCCCTATCACTTATGCTATATGTTAGGTAGAGCCACAGATGTAAGATTTACTTTCAGCTTTTCTTCTGCTTATCTCTGTGAACCTGAGTAAGTTACTTAAATTCTCTAAACCTCATTTCTCTAACCTTTTAAACACATAATTATTAATAATTAACTAAAAATGTCAGTCATATTTAAAGTCCACATGGGACCACCTTTCAAAGAGTTACAGTAGTAGTATTAGTTGTTGTTACATTTCTACTATTAAAATTATGCCACAGTACAACAACTGAGCTTAAAGAAACTGCTGCCTCATTGGTATTTCTATATTTTACTGCTTAGTGCACATGTTTTACAGATGAGTTTATATCTTCACAAAAAAGACACCATATGAAAATCTAATACTTGTTAATTCAGGTCTCATGGTTATAACCTTTTATTTCTAAACTCTAGATTATATCATCTATATTAAAGAGTTTATTGTTGAAGTAATAGCTGTTTTAATAAACAAACATAATTTTGTTAGAGTAGGTACTAGATTTTTATTGTTTGGATATTTGATAAAGAGTAAATGACAGATACTAAGGTTAGTGAATGACTTCTGTTGGACTGAAACTAAAATGTAACTTGGAATGTAAGAAATGTTACTTTTCTCCAGCAACTTCAAGACTGTGCCTCATTCTTCAAAGAATTTTATAGAATAGTAAATATCGATAGATGACACAGATAGTTTATGGATGTTTGATTTTTTTATCCAAATATATTTCCATGTATACATTATGTTTTCTCCTCTTCTCTTCCACCCTTTCATCTTCCCCTGCATTCTCCCATAAAGTGATTTTGATTAAATAATGTCCCATCATTTATCATCTTTCTAATATGCTATCAATGTGTTAAGTAGTAAATATAATATAAATAATATAAGAAAATTTAGGAATAGTCAAGTGACAACTTAGTAAAAGCTAGTTATGCATTGTCTTTATAAATGTGACACATTTGTGTCACTATTTCTTTTTTAACACACTAATTGCCAATTGTACTGCTGCTTATTAGGCCAGAAAAGCTCCAAACAGGAAGTCATTATAAAAGTGAAAGGAGATACCAACTGTGCTACGTCCATAAAATGCATCGGTAAAGAAGGATTTCATACACATACCATGTGATATAGCAATTATATTTTAACACTGCTTGTTGCCAGTGGAGTTTTCCAGCAGCAGAGACTGAGATAGGATTTAGCGTGTAAGAGGGTTATTACAGCCTGACCAGACAGTGGCACAGTGGATAGAGCACTGGGTTGGGATGCAGAGGACCCAGGTTCGAAACCCTGAGGTTGCTGGCTTGAGTACAGGTTCATCCAGCTTGAGTGCAGGCTCACCAGCTTGAGTGAGGGGTTGCTGGCTTGAGTGTGGGATCATA
The DNA here is from genome assembly GCF_036850765.1 of Saccopteryx bilineata. NCBI lineage: Eukaryota > Metazoa > Chordata > Mammalia > Chiroptera > Emballonuridae > Saccopteryx > Saccopteryx bilineata. The sequence goes on along the minus strand of NC_089491.1, from coordinate 72,321,980 downwards.
GACATGACCCCATGGTCACTGGCTTTAGCCCAAAGATTGCTGACTTGAAGCCCAAGGTCACTGACTTGAGCCTAAGGTTGCTGGCTTGAGCAAGGGGTCACTCACTCTGCTGTAGTCCCCCCCCCCCCAGTGAAGGCACATATGAGAAAGCAATCAATGAACAAGTAAGGTGTCACAAAAAGACAAAAAGAATTGATGTTTCTCATCTCTCTCCCTTCCTACCTGTCTGCCTTTAATTTGTCCATCTCTCTATCTCTCTCTGTCTCTGTTTTCTAGCTAAAAAAAAAAAAAAAAAAAAGGATAGTTATTACAGGTCTACATCTCTAGTCTGCACCCATGCTGCAGGATAACCCTGCACCTGCAAGGACCTCTGAAATGTAATAGCTCATGAGTGATTGATATGACTTGCTGAATTCTCTGAAAAAAGAATGCCAAATATGGAAACCTGGGCCTTTAGCCCTGCAAAGACAGAATTGTAAGGATTCAAATATTCTTTCTCTTGGGGACACCAAACATATAAATGTTTTGATTCAAACATTTATATGTTTGAATATACATTCTGCATCATAAGGATGGTGCCTATTCATTGTATAATGCCATCATCAAACTGACATTTCAATTTACATTGAGGAGACCATACCAGTGCTGTATTAGGCTGACAAAAAGAAGGTGGTACATTACTTGGTACAACCAGTAGATTCCATGAAACTTGGCTCACTCCCATACCCCCTTTGATATAAATTTGGTCCCCTGGTCTGATACAATACAGGGTCATAAAAAATTAGGTTTACGGTTGTGGGTATGCAAAACATAAAGTTTATTTTTGTATATTTTTTATTAATTATTGTGTTATTTCCTATATGAACAATTATATACGTACTTTTGCCCCACCTTGTATTTCACTGGATTTAATGACAATGAATCAACAAGTCTACACACCCTGAGATCATGGTGCTGACTAGGACTCAGCAGTTGAAAAAACTCACACCTTCAGGATTTTTCTCTTCCTATTAGAAGAAATACTTAGCCTTTTCAGACCTTGATAACATTATACAGAGTGAAATAATTAAATCAGAAAAAATTAAGAACTATATGTATGACTCCATACATAGGTGGGACATAAAAATGAGACTCAGTGACATGGACAAGAGTGTGGTGGTTACCGGGTGTGGGGAGGGGAAGGGGACAAAGAAAACCAGATAGAAGGTAACGGAAGACAATTTGACTTGGGTGATGGGTATGCAACATAATCAAATGTCAAAATAACCTGGAGATGTTTTCTCTGAACATATATACCCTGATTGATCTATGTCACGCCATTAAAATTAATAATAATAAAAATGATCAAAGGGCACTAATGTATAATTATCCAAGAAGTGACCATTGATTTTCTTTAGGTATAGTATCATACCAGAGACTAAGCATTGCTGGCAGATTGAGTATATAGTATCACAAATGTATTAATGACCCTTAGTAGATAGGAGCTATTGAGGTTGGACCCATGAGAAATCTCTCTCCCAATGTAACCATTCTGTTTATCTACCTAATATACCAACACTAGTGTGGCTGATATTGAAACTCCCTGACATCAACTAGCTAAGTTTTTCTATAAAGCATGCTTTATCATGTGCATTAGTACAAAGTTCTCCACACTTTGTGCCTACTCCCTTAAGTCTGCCGTATGTACTATACATTCCATGAACTCATTTTAAACTTTTTTCTCCCCAAGGACCTGCCAAAACAACCAGGCCCTTTGCCACTATACATGAGACCATATACAGTCTGACCTGAGGCCACTTTTCTTTCTTTACAACAAACTATATGGCCAGAGAAACAGCATGAAGCTCTTTATTGTGAGAATTATTCTTCATCTTGTTTTTGAGGTTTACTGCTAAAGAAGGGTGCAGTAAAGATGTCACCCATCTTTGTCACATCCATAAAGAAAGTTTCAGTTTTTATTCTCTCAATCTCTGTTCAACCAGGTTTCTTTAAATGCCAGTGATGTGACCCCAGAGTGGAGTATTGGTGCAACAGTGGTGCTTAGTACCTGCTCTGGGCTCTTTGCTCAGGCAGTTTGCTTGTGATCTCCACTTTTAATCACTTCTGGTCATAGATATACAACTTAATATGATAAATTGCTGATGGATGGGCCTGTAAAAGCTTAAAACTTGGCAAATCTAATATGACCCAGCTCATAGAGTTTGTTTCATCTCATGGTTCCTTGCTGCCCATCATCAGACACTTTCTCCACTAGAGTCATGCCAGGAATTGTTATTCAAAGGCCTATAATTAATGTTGCAGATTGTATGACCTTGTTCTAGGACCCCAAAGTCTTTTATTTTGATTCTTCACTAGCACTTTCCATAAATTCCATAAGATATTTTATCCTACCATCAGTACAACCTTTATATCCTAATATCTGCCAGAATATAGGGCACAAATCAGCCACTTTGTTCTCATGTAGCTCAATTTGGCTGTTGAGTTAAATGCAAATCACTGTTTCTGTGTGCTTTGCATCCTTAAAAATTTTTCCCATCCCCCTTGGACATGATACTATTTTTGAATTATTATCTTGGCTAGGATAAGGGATAGTGTTAATGCTTGCCATCTGGCAAGCTGTTGGCCTGCAGATCTAGGACCCAATGTGTGGGTTGCACAAACTATTATGCATGCCAATCCCAATTATACATTTGGGAAATAGAAAAATTAAAATTGAATGGGTCTGTAGACTCACCAGAACTGGAATAATCTGGATTCTAAAAGGACTCTTTTTTTTCACCAGGCCATCCTGTGCTCCCACTCTCACAGCAGGTCAAGCAAGAGTAAGGAAAGAAACAGAATAATCCATCAAATTAATGGATATTAATGTCTACCTTAACTTAAAATTTCTCAATATACCTGTATATTTCCTATTTACCAGTGCACATTCGTCTAAGTAGATGACTGTAGGGACCTTTTGGGGAAGCACTAATAGAATTATTTTCAAAGTACTTCTTACCCTGTTTCAGGTTCCTTTCTTCAAGGGGCCCACCTGTATTTTCAGGTATCACTCATTAGGCCAAATGACCAGGCCTTCATAGCAAGAGCTTCATGAGTCATTGCATGAAGGCCCTACTAAGAAGAGTATGTCCTTGGATGAGGCAGCTCTCTGTGGTGAAAGCAAACCCTGAAGGAGGTGTTAGCTAGAGATTACTTTCTTACAGTTGAGCATGTTTACTTTCATGAAAGCAGATCTCTGTGTCCACCACACTACACATAAATCATTCAACAAATACCGAGTATGTGCTGGATATCATTACATATACTAGACACAGAGGTTACAAAAAAGGAGGAAGAAAGATACAGGCCCCAGTTCCAAAGATCTTAAACATTAATATGGGAGGTTGATAGGTAAACCAGGGCTTATAACTGCATCTAAAGAGATATTTCTTGGTAGTATGGGATACCAAAAATGGTCATTTCATTCAAACCCTGATAATCTGTGAAAGTTTCCTGAAAATGGAGTCTTTGAAATAAATATTGAAGTAGGTAATAATGTATACAGAAATTAGGAAGAGCATTCAAAAGAATGTCATCTATAGAAGTGGAAGAGAATCTGGTCTGTTTGAGAAAATATTTTCATGCAACAAAAGCATATATAACAATAAGAAAGTAGTAGGAGGTAACACTAAAACAGTAGGCAGAGTCTGGATAATAAAGGAGCATGCATAGCATATGGAGGAGTACAGCCTGTGGACAATACGGAGCCACAGAGGAGTTTTATTCTGTGGAGTGACATGATCAGAATCAGACCTGAGAATATTTACTCTACTCCCATATATATATATATATATATATATATATATATATATATATGAAACGTGGCAAATTGACTCAAGGTAAAACTTAGTTTAGTTAGTAGATAAGTAAGAGAACATTATGATTTAAAATAATGACATTTTTTACTACACAGTAGAATTGTATTTTAAATTTCTTTATATTTTAATATTAAACAGCTTATAATATTGGACCTCTGCATATCCCCAAAAGTACTAATGCCTTAGGGATAGTTGCTACAAATGCTAACCACAGATAGCTAGTAACATCACGACCGTGAGTGAATAAGGGTTATAAGTGTAAAGGAGTGGGTTTTGCTTAGGTCACTAGTTTCTCATATCCAGTGCACCTGTTTGTTTCATATTTTCCATGGCTAGAAGATTCCATAGAGAAAGTCCTTTGCTTTTCCCTGTGTCTATTCAGGTCAGGAGAATTTTGTATTCCCTGTCATCCAGAATTACTTTGAAATTCTTTCAAAATATTACTCCTTTTTATCCTTTTTAAACTCTTCCATCATTTCACATACACTGTCTGGAATATCAAGTGGTTCTTTTTTAGCCAAAGTGCACAAGTTCAACTAAAACCACTGATTTTTTACAATAAGATAGGCCCATTATGTTCACTGCTTGTGAAATCATATTCTGTCTTATCTTTGTCTATCTTGAGTCCTCCCCAGTCTGGGAGTATGCCCTTCTTGTTTAAAGTTGCGCTGGGACTCAAGAGCCTCTTTAGAGGTTGCTAGATGAAAGGGCCCCTTGGGCGAAATGTTTTAAAGGATCTATATACTGCATCTTAAGCAAACACTTAACAGAAAATGTTTCTTTTTCTAAGTACAAGGTTAAGATGTCAATTTTTTTCCACTTTATTGCTACCAAATTCTCATATACATATATCTTGATTATTACATACTTTAGTTTTCTCAATTAGCACATTAATCATGTGATATCTTTAGTAGGAAGCTATAGGTCTCTAAATGTCTGTATAAGACTTTTGGATTTGAGTTGCACTCTATATAACTTTTTTACCCTGGGCATGTATAAAGAATACATTCTCTAGTCGACTTCGTATTTGGTGTAACATCATGACTATATACAAATAGTGGACATGAGCTATGCTACTTCTTGGTCGGACAATTTAGGACATAAGTGTGTCTCCTTCATGCTCTCTTTTTGCTTACACCAGCTGGATGCAGAAGACAACAGAATCTCAGAGGATGTCAGAGCTCCAAGACAGAAAGAGCCTAAGCCACTACATGATAGCTTGGAGGCGAGCTGCCTTACGGCCCTAGATTCCCACATGGGCATGTTCTACAAGCAAGAAAATAAATTCTGGACTTTAATCCACTGACAGTTTAAGACCATTTATTGTTTTGCATTAGCTGACCAAAATATTGTTCAAGCATACTTTTGGCTAGAACATACTTCTGTAATATACCACTCCCTTCTTGCCACTTGCAACTTCTGTAGTCTAAAGGTAATCCAAACTTTTAACTTCATCACCTATATAAACTAGTTTCAGCCTTTCTTTCCAACATCATCTTTCACCACTGCTACCTCCTGATATTTATTTTTTATTCCATGGAAATGTGATGGTCCTGTAAGCTTCTTTGTTCTTGGGCACTCACTATTACCTTTGAATTGAAAGTCTTCCTCTCTACTTGCTTAGGAAATTCCTGCTTCTCCTTCTAGGCCTTTCTGTAATGTAAGTGCTTTATTGACATCTCAGTTCAGCATTAGTTGCTCTTTTCCAGGTACTTCCAAGTCCTACATGTGTATTATTACTATGACACTCAGAAATTTGTTTATATATCTATTTTTTCATACAATGAATTCACTAAAAATGGGAACCATGGCCCTGGTTGGCTCAGCAGCAGAGCGTCGGCACAGCATGTGGAAATCCCTGGTTCTTTTCCCAGTCAGGGCACACAGAAGAAGTGTGTGCCCTCTTCTTCTTGCTTCTCTTCCACTCCCACAGCATGGCTCAAATGGTTAGAGTAAAGTTGGTCCTGGGCAATAAGAATGGCTTGATAGCTTCACCTCAGTAATAAAATAGCTTGGTTGCCAAGCAATGGAGCAGCAGCCCAGAGGAGCAGAGCATCACCTGGTAGGGGGCTTGCTGATTTGATCCTGGTCAGGTTAGATGCTGGAGTCTGTCTGTGTCTCCCTACCTCTAACTTAAAAAAAAAAAAAAGAGGCCCTGGCTGGTTGGCTCAGCGGTAGAGTGTCGGCCTGGAGTGCGGGGGACCCGGGTTTGATTCCTGGCCAGGGCATATAGGAGAAGCGTCCATTTGCTTCTCCAACCCCCCCTCCTTCCTCTCTGTCTCTCTCTTCCCCTCCCGCAGCCGAGGCTCCATTGGAGCAAAGATGGCCCGGGCGCTGGGGATGGCTCCTTGGCCTCTGCCCCAGGCGCTAGAGTGGCTCTGGTCACGGCAGAGCGACGCCCTGGAGGGGCAGAGCATCGCCCCCTGGTGGGCAGAGCATCGCCCCTGGTGGGCGTGCCAGGTGGATCCCGTTCCGGCGCATGCGGGAGTCTGTCTGACTGTCTCTCCCCATTTCCAGCTTCAGAAAAATACAAAAAAAAAAAAAAAAAAAAAAAAAGAATGGGAACTGTTGCGTATTTATCTCTGTATCCAATGCATATTGAAATGATAAACTAACACTGTCTATTTAAATTAATAGATACCTACAGATTTATTGTTTAAAAATTCTTTTTAATGTGAATGTTTAATTTGAATGACTTGAAATTAATTATATTTGAATTTCACTTCTCTTAACCCTTTATAGACTCTCTCATTAGAGAATAACAAATAAGCTTATATTCTGCAGTTTTTACCTACTCTGCATTTTGAAATATGATTTTCCTCTTACCACTTAAAAAATGCTTCACAGGAAATTACTTTTAATATGGGTAATACAAATGTACTGATAAATGTCTTTTTCCCAAATCCTCTTGCTTCTTAAGACTATCAAGTTAAATAAGATTAGTCAAAACTGGCTCAACCCTTGCTCCATATATGGTGGTAAACAAAGCAGTTGTCTCAGTATCTCTAGGGCAGTAGTCCCTACCACCCACTAGTGGGCGTTACAGCTCTCATGGTGGGCGATAGCGGAGCAACCAAAGTATAAATAAAAAGATAGATTTAACTATATTAAGTTGTTTTATAAAGATTTATTCTGCCAAACCTAGCAAAAATCTGACATAAAGTACTTGGTAAGTATCAATAATTATTATTATATGCTTTAACTTGCTGTAACTCTGCTTTATAAATTTTATAAAGTAAAATTATTGTACTTCCTTACTTTATAAATCACCATTACTGTGGAACCAGTGGGCAGTTAGAAAATTTTACTACTAACAGAGATACCAAAGTGGGTGGAAGGTATAAAAAGGTTGACTACCCCTGCTCTAGGGAATACTCCAGGCTGTGGACACACAAAACAGATCTTGTAAGGATTTTTGTCCCAAAGTTCATAATCAGATTCTAAATGATCACCTTTTTTTTTTTTTTAACCTCACCTACAGTCTGTCTTTTCTCTGTGTCATGACAGCCTGTTGGATAACATTCTGGTCCTTCCACTCCTCAAAATATGACTCAAGTCAAAGCTAACTTTGAAGATTTCTAAATTAGAAGGGTGTGATATTGCTGCATAAAACTTTAATGAGAAAATAAACATACTGTTTTTAACAGTTTTCTAAATATTCCTGACCTTAGAATTGAAATTTGTCTATTTTTATAAAGCTTTGGGCTGTGCCTTCCCTTTTAGACCTTTTGTCTCTTTCTATCTAGATATTTGCCTTTATATGCCCAAATTCCAGCTTTTGATTTTTTCCAGAAAATTGATATGCGTTTTTCCACAAAATGTGATTAAAAATTCAATTATTAACCTTGTATTTCCCACCTATTATATTAACATGAAGTTCTGGTATCTCTTAATTAAGACTGTTAACTCTGAAAAGTGACTAAGAAATCATAGCTTTTTCAAACTAAAGGATTGGTAGTTCAGTTCACTTTTTTTTTTAACTTATTTATTTTTATTTTTTTGTATTTTTCTGAAGCTGGGAACGGGGAGGCAGACAGACTCCTGCATGTACCCGACCGGGATCCACCCGGCACGCCCACCAGGGGGCGATGCTCTGACCATCTGGGGCGTTGCTGTGCCCCAATCAGAGCCATTCTAGCTCCAGGCAGAGGCCACAGAGCCATCCTCAGCACCTGGGCAAACTTTGCTCTAATGGAGCCTTGGCTGCAGGAGGGGAAGAGAGAGACAGAGAGGAAGGAGAGGGGGAGGGGTGGAGAAGCAGATGGGCACTTCTCCTGTGTGCCCTGGCCAGGAATCGAACCCGGGACTCCTGCACACCAGGCCGACGCTCTACTACTGAGCCAACTGGCCAGGGCCTCAGTTCACTTTTTTTTTTTTAATTTATTGTGTTTACATAGATTCTAGTAGTTTAGTTCACTTTTGAGAAGGGCCATGCAGTATATGAGTATGTTCAGTTTATGCTCTTGTTGTGTCTTGAAAACATTTGAATTCACTGCTTTAGCTTAGCCCCAGACAGTCAGTGAAAAATTTTTTACTCTGGATGATTCCAGGCTTAAATCCATTTAGAATCTCATAGGAAGCCCATACTTAGTTTCTAAGAATTTATCACTATTTTGCTCACTTAGATTCACCCTTTTTCTCAAAGTAGTTTACTGGTTTAGAGTGTCTGAGTATCTACAGGTTTTGAGACAAGCCCATACTTAGTTTCTAGAATTTATCACTATTTTGCTCACTTAAATTCACCCTTTTTCTCAAAGTAGTTTACTCTAACAGAGTGTCTGGGTATCTATAAATTTTGAGATCTACATGGGACAGATCGAGCCAGAATCAGCTCTGTTCCACATTGTTAGTAACAGATATGTTGGTAAGTAATTACATTCCTTCATTCCTTGAGTTAACATTATTTAGGGACTTAATTACTTTTTCTTGCCATTTGACCTTGGCCTTTGCTAGTATGTTATAATCTTTTAAGAGTAAAATTTTGTTCTGTTTTTTCTTCCCAAAACTTTTCTGGCCTTGTTACACAAATTACCCTATCCCCTGACTAGTGACAGAATTCGATATTATCTCACAATTCTATACTCTGAATCATCTCTAGCCAGTCTAATGATAGCAAAGAACTGGAGAGAGATTAGTTGCTTCAAAAATCTCTAGAGCCTGACTAGGTGGTGGCACAGTGGATAGAGCATCAGACTGGGATGCAGAGGACCCAGGTTCAAGACCCCGAGGTCACCAGCTTGACTGCGAGCTCATCTTGTTTGAGCAAAAGCTCACCAGCTTGGACCCAAGGTCACTGGCTCGAGCAAGGGGTTACTCGGTCTCCTGAAGGCCCACGGTCAAGGCACATATGAGAAAGCAATCAATGAACAACTAAGGTGTCGCAACAAAAACTGATGATTGATGCTTCTCATCTCTCTCCTTTCCTGTCTGTCTGTCCCTATCTATCCCTCTCTCTGACTCTCTCTCTATCTCTAAAAAACAAAACAAAACTCTAGAAACCCAAATTAGTTCAAATACTTCAGTGAAATGATTCTTTTATCTCCAACATTTGCTTTACTTGGCATTGTCAAAAAATACACAATTCAATAAATAGGAGATTTATATCTGCCAGTTGCAAGTCTCAGACACATGTATTTTTTAATCTCAAAACCAAATTCTTTTTTATTGTATTCGGAACAAATAGCTCTTGAATGCTATCTCTGTTCTTCCTTAATTCTTATATAGGTATAATATCAATACTTTATATTCTTCCCATTTGTATCATCAAAGAAATAAATAAACAAAAAGAATTAAGGCTACAAAGCAAACCAAAAGTTTGTTTGTGGGCCTTGGGAATTTGAATTTTTGAAACACAAATTCAGGAGGAACCCAAAATGTTTTCTGAGGTGGGACGAAGAGTGACAGGGTTTATAAACCCAAAACCATAGGTTTACATAGTTGTTTTGGAAGAATTATGATTAGTGTAGAGAAAAATAGCTAACAGTAGTCTATATAAGATATTTTACTATGCTGGTTGTTAAGTTGGAGTGCAGCAAAAGAATCCTCATTCCAATAACTGCAACAGATTGTACCTGTTTGCGGTTAGTGCAATCTAAAAGTTTATGTTCCATCTAGCTGTGGACATCCATAAGAATAATTTATCCACTGACCTTCTGGCTCCACTTCAGTGCTCTTTGACATAAGTAATACCCTTTTAAATGTTTCTGTTTACATTATCATTCTAGAGTATTCAAAGAACCACTTGATACAACCAAGCTTTTGGACTTAGGTTAATCTATTTCTATTCATATAATTAAGTTCTAAACATTTACCAAATTTTTACATATGACACTTCCTCTAAAGAAGATCTACACATACACACACATACACAAATACATTGGTCAATAGAGTTTATTTCTGATTTAATGTATTTCCTTATAATCAATGTTTCAGTTGGTTTACTAATTAGCAAACTTGATTGCATCCTCAGTTCTGAAGATTAGACTGCTTATTGAATCTAACTATGAATAGCCATGTAATACCATGAAGATATTATATTCCACTTGGCCTATTATTTCCATCACCCAACAGAAGCCTATTCCCTCCTGAAAAGAGATGGGGTGAAGAAAGAGAAAAATTCCTAGAGTTACACAATGGTGATTATTTAATTTTGGTACCAGGATCTGCCAGGGCCTTGATGTTTACAATATTTATTCATGTAAAATGTACAAATCACACTGTGTGAATATCATCTTTAATTCTTAAGGTTGTAGGAATCTCACACCTCTTCTAGGCCTGAAGAGCCAAGGATAAAATGATTATTAGAAACAATGGCTAGTGGAGAGAACTGCTTAATAAGAGGAGTTATTTCTTTTACTAGAGGAAACAGACCTAAAGTCATCTTACAGGGAAGAAGCAGAACAGAGTAACATACAACCACTGCCCTCCAGCTATCTAGTTACTTGACAATGACTCCATTGGTTACACTCAAAGTCAGAAATTTATGGAAGCCATTGATATTGTTCACATGGATCACCTTCCTGGATACAAAGGAGAGTGCACATGGGTGAAGAGTAAATTTGGAAGTGAAATAGAAAGTTTTCAGCACAACATCTTCACTAGGGAGCCCAAAAACATCACTGGTAGGATTGTTACTGCATTTTGTATTATTAAAAATTTCCAACACTCATGAGATTATGTTTCTCAAGCAGTAAAAAGAATTTGTTGTCTAAGCTTTGTCTCCAATCATGTCCTTTGCATCACTCAAAAACCTTACCTAATGATTCTGGTTCCTTACATTAAGAAAGATTTTACACTTCAATTTAAACAGCTCTAACATTTTAGATTGGGATACGGGGCTCAAGCTATGACATACCTTTCCACTTTTTAGAATACCAAAAGTGATAGCAAAATTTACTATTTTCCTCTTCCTATCTCCTATAATCTACCATACATTCTGCTTCTCCTGGGTTTTTGTTTTTAATTTTTATTTTATTTTTTGTATTTTTCTGAAGTGAGAAGTGGGGAGGCAGAGAAACAGACTCCCACATACGCCCAATTGCAACCATCCAGCATGCCCAATAGGGGGCAATGCTCTGCCCATTTGGGCGGTGCTCTGTTGCAGCCAGAGCCATTCTAGCACCTAAGGCCATGGAGCTATCCTCAGCTCCTGGGCCAGCTTTGCTCCCATGGAGTTTTCGTTGCAGGAGGGGAAGAGAGAGACAGAGAGTAAGGAGAGGGTGAAGCATGGAGAAGCAGATGGTTGCTTCTCTTGTGTGCCCTGGCCAGAAATCAAACACGGGACTTACAAATGCCGGGCCAACACTCTACTGCTGAGCCAACTGGTCATAACTTGCTTTGGCTTCATTATCTCTCTTTTTCTTGGTCATTGTTACAGGTGATGGAAAGACTCAGCATTGCATGCTTCTGTCCAATTTTCCCAGTACCATTTATTGAATAGACTGTCTTTAGCCCATATTATGTTCTTTGTCTTCTTTGTCAAATATTAATTCACCATTAAGGTGGTGGGTTTTTTTTCTGGGTTCTCTATTCTTTTCCACTGATCTGTATGTCTGTTTTTATGCCAGTACCATAATGTTTTGATTAGGGCCTTATAGTATAGTGTGATATCAAGTAGCATGATACCTCCAAAATTATTCTTATTTCTTGAAATTTTTGTGAATATTTGGGGTCATTTGTGGTTCCATATAAATTTTGAACTATTGTTTTTAGTTCTATGAAATATACCATTGGTGTCTTGATAAGAATTGCATTTAGTCTGTTGATTTCTTTGAGTGATATGAATATTTTAGTAATGCTAATTTTTTCTAACCATGAACATAGTACATGCTCCTACTTATTTGTTTCTTCTTTAATTCTTTCTTTGTGTCTAATAATTTACCAAATAAAAGTCTTTTACATCCTTGGTTAAATTTATTTTTAGGTATTTTGTTAATAAAATTGTAAATTAAAAAAAGTTTTTTTAGTTTCTCTTTCTGAGATCTCACTATTGGTGTATAAAAACCCAACTAATTTCTGTATATTTATTTTCTATCCTGCTATTTTTTGAATTCATTTATCAGTTCTAGCAGTTTTTTGGTGGAATCTTTAGTGTTCTTTAATACATTATCATGTTATCTGAAAATGATGAATTTTACTTCTTATTTTTTAATTTGAATGTCTTTTGTTTCTCTTTCTTGTCTGATTCCTATAGCTATGAATGCTAGTACTATGTTACATATGAGTAGTTAAAGCAGATATACCTGTCTTGTTTCCAATTTTAAGGAAAATGCTTTTAGTGTTTTCCTATTAAGAGTAATGTTGGCCATGGATTTGTCATATGATGGCCATTACTATGTTGAGGTATATTTCCTCTATTCTACCTTTGCTGAGAGCTTTTAACATAAATGGCTGCTAGATTTTGTCAAATGCTTCTTCTGCATCTATTTGTATGACCATGTGGGTTTTTTTTTCTGAAGTGAGAAGCAGAGAGGCACAGAGATAGACTCCTGCATGTGCCTGACCATGACCCATCTGGCATACTTACCAGGGGGTGATTCTCTGCCCATCTTGGGCATTGCTCCATTGCAACCGAAACCATTCTAGCACCTGAGGTGGAGTTCATGGAGCCATTCTCAGTGCCTGGGCCAACTTTGATTCAATGGAGCCTTGCTGGGGGAGGGGAAGAGAGAGAAAGAAGAAGGGGAGGGTAGAACTTCTCTTGTGTGCTCTGGCCAGGAATCAAACCCAGGACTTGTACATGCTGGGCTGACACTCTACCACTGTGTCAATTGGCCAAGGAAAGATCATGTGATCTTTATCTTTCATTTAATTTGGTTTGTTAGTTTTGTTGAGGATTTTTGCATCTATCAATATATACAGCAAGAATTTTGGCATATAAATAACTTTGTAGTGTCTCTATATAATTTTAGAAAGGAGATAATACTGGATTAATAAAATCAGTTTGGACACCTTTCATCCACTTGAATCTTTTTGAATAATGCTGACTGGTTTTTTACTCTGGGGTCACACTTAGCACAGCAGTGCTAACCTGAGATTATGCACTCACTTACCATAAGAGCTTCTATTTTTTACATCTCACTCACCTCTAATTTATTGGGGATTTCCCTTTCAAATAATCAAACTGCTATTTCAGATAAAAAATATAGGAGCACACATAAAAAGGCACTTATTGTAAGATTACATTCATAGAAAGCATCCAGAATAGGTAATGGAGCAGAGAAAGAAAGCAGATCAGGGGCACCCAGGGGCAGGAGGACTGGGGATGAGTACTTTTGGCCCACTGAAACTTCTAATCCTGGATCAGACCCTGCCCTTTGTCTACACTGACCTCACCCAGGGGAAATGACATTCACTTCCAGGGTTCTGGGTTACTCTCAAATAGATGGTGCTTCCCACACCCCTGATCCACCCAGGCAGCCTTCACCTGGGGTGTGAATATGACCAGCCCACCAGGCTTATGATTCTCCTACCTCATTCTATTTCTGCCCCACATACGTCCTCCTCACATGACACACCTTCTAGACACACATACAGAGGGTACATCAGGGTAGTGGCCTGGCTTGAACTAAACTACCCTTGGCCTCCCTGTGTTACCTCTGGGTCCCGCCATTCAAAGGGGGACCATACATGCTGTCGGCGTGGCCTTTTTGGAGGTCATGCCTTTGCTAGACCTCCAGGAGAACATCCTGTCTCTGTGAGTGTCTCTAGCCAAATGAGCTGGGGAGGGGGGTCTGTTTTAAAATGTGCCTGCCTGATTACCAGAGTTTCAAATCCTGTTGGGCTCTACCATCAAGAAGCAAGGTTACTGTCTGTTTCTCCTACCCCAAGCTTCTCCTCAGACTAGTGACTTCACTTTCTGACAAGAGGAGTGAGCTCACTATTCTTTTAAAGTTTCTTTACAGATACAGGGAAGACCGATGTTATTCCTAAAATTTAATGCTTCACCAAAACTCGTATTCTTTATAGATATTTTTCAATTACAATTTGTAATCTGTCTTATTTTGTATTAGTTTCAGGTGTACAGCATAAAATTTAGACAATCACAATCTTTACAAAGTCTTTCCCACAGTATTTCAGATAGCCACCTGTCACCACACATATATAGTTATTCCAATATTATTGAGTATATTTCTTATGCCATACCTTGCATCCCTGTGACTATTACATAACTAACAATCTGTAGTTTTTAATCACTTAACTTTTTTTACCCAGCCCTTCCCTGCCAGATATCCTGCTCTGGAAACCAGCAGTTTTTTCTTTTTATCTGTGAGCTTATTTCTGTTTCATTTGTTCATTTATTGTGTTTTTTTGATTCCACATAAAAGTAAAATCATATGGTATTTGTCTTTCTCTCTCTGATGTATTTCACTTAGCATAGTACCCTCTAGGTCCATATTTATTACTGTAAATAATAAGTTTTCATTCTTTCTTATGGTTGAATAATAGCATTTATGTACCAAACTTTTTTTTTTTCAGGAACAGAGACAGAGAGAGAGTCAGAGAGGAATAGATAGGGACAGACAGACAGGAACGGAGAGAGATGAGAAGCGTTAATCATCAGTGTTTTGTTGTGATACCTTAGTTGTTCATTGATTGCCTTCTTATATGTGCCATGACTGCGGGCCTTCAGCAGACCGAGTAACCCCTTGCTCGAGCCAGCAACCTTGGGTCCAAGCTGGTGAGCTTTTTGCTCAAGCCAGATGAGCCCACACTCAAGCTGGCGACCTCTTGAACCTGGGTCCTCAGCATTGCAGTCTGATGCTCTATCCACTGTGCCACCGCCTGGTCAGGCCCAAACTTCTTTATCCACTTGTATCACCATGACAATGAACTACTTGGAGAAAAGTGAAATGTTCCAAAGAGGTGAGGCAACAGCCCCAGACAACAGATCCAAAAACTGAAACCCTATTCCCAGCCTTACTCAGATATTTACGAGCCAGAACAAATAATTAAAGGAAGCAGACAGAAGAAGTTTTCAGGGGTGAAATAAAGTACAAAGAACATGCTGACTTATACTCTCTGTTCTGAGAGCCTAAACTTTTTCTATTCTAGAGCCTCAAGGTATTCTGTGTTGCTGGATCTTATCCTGCTGTTTTGCTGTTTCCAGCAGGCGCTGTTTCCAATATGAGTCAGAGAGGTCCCTGGACTCTAATCTGCTCAGAAATTTTGTTTTAGGGCACCTTGCTGTCTCTAACTGTTGTCCTAACTCTGCATATTTTCATAGCATATTCCTTCACACTTGGATAGAGATGGCTACATGGGCTGCTTTCATACCTTTGTCATCAGGAAATATTTACTGAAACAGCCACATATATATCTCCCCCTGTCTTTTGAGCCTTTTGTTTTGTGATTTTTCTGGAGCAAAATCTCAAAATGAAGTACAGAGAATATAATTAAAAATAAGTTTATATTTGGCAACCTCATTATGTAATTTTTCAAGATTTTTCATTATTTACCTTGTATAACCTCATTATGAACTACTTCAATAATTAATGACAATTGATTCCAATATCAGAATCTGATAATGTGAAGAGTATCTATGGACTATAATTAATCTCATCTTAAAATACATGCAAACTTTTATTTTAAAATAAAGTATAATTAACATACAACATTATATTATTTTTGAGTGTACAACACAATAATTTGATATATATATATTAAGTGATCACCACAATAAATCTGGTTAACATGCATCACCATATATATTTACATTTTTTTTCTTATGAGAAAGAAACATTTTTTTTAATTTAGAAAGAAACATGAGAATATTTAAAGTATATGTCAAGCTCCAAATTTAATATGTTATTCTCTTGTAAGGATTTTCTCATAATAATGAATAACAGCAAAAATTTCCCTAATGTTACAATTCTTAGGGTAGAGCAAGCAAACTTTTTGTTACTTCTAAACAAGGTTTATGTAGGAATATGCTATGAAAATATGCAGAGTTAGAATAACAATTAATACAGGAAGGTACCAGAGGGTGAAAGCCTTGAGTGGATGAGAGTCCAGGGGCCTCCCTGACCAGTACTGGAAACAGTGCATGCTGGAAACAGCAAGATAAGATTCAGAAAAACAGAAAATGTTAAGGCTCTCAGAACAGAGAGTAGAAGTCAGCATGTTCCTTTTCCTTTACTTCACTCCCTAAAAACATCTGTTGTCTGCTTCCTTGACTTATTTGAACTGGCTAATAAATATCTGAGTAAGACTGGGGACAGTGATTAATCCTTGAATCTTTTGTCCAAGGCTGTTGCCTTCCCTCAGCTCCTCAGAGCATTTCATTTGGTCTCTGAGTAGTTCATTTTCGTGGCAACAGGTTTACTTACTACTCAGTCTAGGACTAAGAGATACACATTTTCTATTATTTTACCTCTCCCTGTCAGATAACTTATATTTTATCTTCTGTCACTAATAGCATCCACTTCTGGTATATATCAGTATATTATGTTCTGAAGATAATAAAATCCTACTACAAGTGATTAAAGAGTTAAAGAAATCCATTTGTTCCACACACAAAAAATATCCATGGGTAAGCAATTCAATATTACCAAAAACCACAACCACTCTATTCAATCTTAGTTGTGTAGATCTTTCTTTTTATGTTTGTTGTATTATGATCATATAGTAGAAACTACAACTTTGCTACTTTTTATTCCTGAGATAAAGAAAACCATTGAGTAAAAAGCACAGGGTGAATTGGTAGAGTGAATAAAATAAGAAAAGTAAAATACCTTTTTTTTATAAGGATTTCTGCTTCTATATTATAAACCAAAATTATGACCCAAGGTTGGCCCAATAATGAGGGAAAATGAAGAGAAGTGTCTGTGAGTATTGTGAATGGGGATTTGCTTTGGAACTTGCTTTGGAAATGCAAGTGCAAATTTAATAATTTTAGTAATTAGGGAACTTGCTTTGGAAATGAAAGTGCAAATTTAATAATTTTAGTAATGAGACTAAATTCAAAGCAATATCCACAAAGTTAACACAAATATATTATAGGGTATATAATATGTGATTTTTAATCCCTTATCCTATAAGCACTGAATTTTTTAAAAATGTTTAGAAGCAAAATTTATGTATGTCTTGATAATTTAATGACACTTGTATCCGAGTGTAGAAAATCACATGTTATCAAGAACATGCTTGTCACTAATAACAGATTAAATTTTTCAGAAAATATCATAATGCTGTTTATTCAATGGTAAAGGATGGCAACTATGAGAAGTTAGGGTTATTTTCTGAGCAACATACATCAAATTCAGAAAATGGACACTAACATATTTAGGTACCAACTATTAGTGTGTTGCAAAACCAATTTAGAGAATCTTAACTAAGACAATAAAAAAATGTGTATACAACATAAACACGAGATAAAAGTGAGATACTACTAATAATTACACTTTGTCAATAGGTGTAAACTAGAATTTTTCTGGGAAAACTGGTATTTATGGTCACTTTAGTCATGACCAATATTTTTAAATAAGATAGAAAATGCAGTAAACTAAAATATACATTATTAAATGCATAAAGACTCTTTTTTTTGGTATCTACTAAATATACTTTACTGTGAAAGTCATAGGCAAAAATTTTGAAAGCCTCTGGACTAGAATATAAACACAAGAGCAGGCAAAAGAAATTTTAGAGTAAGAAAAGTGATCAAGATTTGAGTACCAGCCCTGGAGCTCTTATATTTTACAAATAAAATCAAATAGTTTGCTCTGATTGACTCTAGTTTAGAAGAGACTATTGAAAATCTCTGGCCGGTTTGCTCAGCAGTAGAGCATTGGCTGGCGTGTGGAAGTCCCTGGTCAGGGCACAAAGGAGAAGTTACCATCTGCTTCTCCATCACACTCTCTCTCTCTCTCTCTCTCTCTCTCTCTCTCTCTCTCTCTCTCTCTTCTCCTCCCATAGCCATGGCTCAAATGGTTCAAGCAAGTTGGCCCCAGGCACTGAGGATGGCTCCATGGCCTCACCTTTGGTGCTAAAATAGTTTGGTTGCTGAGCAATGGAGTAACAGCTCCAATAGGCAGAGCATCACCCAGTAGAGGACTTGCCAGGTGGATTCTGGTTGGGGTGTATGGAGAAGTCTGTCTCTCTGTCTCCCTGATTCTCACTTAACAAAGAGAAAAAAAAGGAAAAAAAAAAGAACATCTTAAAAATTGAAGGACCTCATCAGACAAATTTTGTTGTTCTTGTTGTTGTTAACTGTGGGGAAATTACAGTGAAACCCAGGATGTGGGCTCTGGTCAACAACATAGACTCCAGAGGTTGTCCAGCTTCCACACCTTTTAGGGAACCTGACTCAGCTCCGGCTCCCACTCCTTTCAAGGTGTCGACTCAGCAACTGCTTTGTAAGCCATGACATCATTTTTCCATCCCTTGAGCTGATGTGATGTTGGCACCATACCATTATTGCCCCTAAGCACTATACCTACTGCTCTGGCACTGCTAGAATAGGCATAAAGCATTGCAGCTTGTCTCAAATTCTTTGGTCTCCTCTTGCTCTCTTCACCTTGGGAATCTCACTAAGCCATCTTCTGTGGAGCAGGTGGGCTCCGACATTAACACATTCAGCACCTCCTCTTTTTTTTCCCATTGGTAAAAACCTTGAAGTTGCACACTCTTGGCAAAAGCAATCAACCCATCAAAAGAGAAATCATATTTGTTTATTCATTCTTTGGGAGATTAGAGAAACGGTGACAGCAAGATGACGTAAAAGAAATAAATGGAAATAACATTGATGCAGACACTCAAGGTGTGATTGTGCAACCTGAGGTCAGACATTAGCCCATTTAGAATCTGTGTTGGCAAGATTAATTTCACTGTTATTTATTGAATCACCAAGAGTAGCTTACCTTTTATCAGATACTGAAGATATTGAATAATAGGGTGGAAGAAAAGTGATTGCTCAGACATTGTGAATAAGAGAAGTGAAAGAATACAAATTTTGTCATACTGTCTTGCTTCCTGCTTTTGAGGGTAGACAAAGACTGTTCATAAATTTAAAACCCTTTTCTATGAGACTGCCTGAAACTTAATTTAATCCAACCCCATCAAATACGTTAGAGCACTTGCCTAGCACCAAGACATGGGAAAGGGTTGCACCAGTCTGTCTTAAATTCATGTCTGCATGGGTTGAGCTATCCATCACTTTTCCTGATCTTAAAAATTGATCAACCAAGACAGTACTGTGTTTGACATCTCCTTTAGACACTGCTGTGTGATGTGTGAGGAAAATGAAATGGTTCAACTTCTTTCTTTACAGTTCTGAGTCATTAAAATCTCTGTGTCTGGACATTCTCTGTCCATGGAGCTGAGAAAAGAATGCAAAGTACAGAAACTCTAGGTTGTATTCACTGACATCTACCTTCTAAGAAATTTCCTATTAGTTCTTTTCCCTTTTCTAAACCTAGGAAAACCTTTACTATCTTTGAGAGATGGGAAGAAAAACCACACCTTTCCCTCCTAAAACCTCAGATCTTTTGACTGTTATATTTCATTATGGAGTTTGAAATTAGAAAAATTGCTTTCTTTCTTAGTACACTATCAGCACTATCAGTGATGAAAAGAGGTAATTAAAAAGGGGAATAAGAAAGATGCTAAGTGTCATCTTTATGTATCAGAAATTTATGCATATATTTAGAATATATATCTGAGAAATAAAATTATATATCAGGTCCTATGTGTTTTATAAACAGATTTATAAAATAATACATGTTATATATTTATAAAATATTCATAAAATCAGTCTATAATATATAACTTGCATTTCAACATTTTTTATTTTAAAAATAGTATTTTAATCTTAGTTTATTTTGTTTCTATAACTGCAATGGAGGACTTAGGAGATATAGACAATTCAAAATCCTGAAGAAAGATTTCTTTTGCCTTCATTTATTTTTCCTTTAGATTTCAATTAATTATTTTCAATTTTTAAGTTTTTAGTTTATTTTATTGCTTCAGAGGATTTTATGTAATAAAGACAGGGACCCTGTGATTGGTAGGTTTCTATACCTTTTAAAATTATTTAACACTTCATTTTATTATTTCTAATTGAATTTATTGGGGTGACTTTAATTAATAAATTTACACAGGTTTCAAGTGCACAATTATGTAATACATCATCTGTACACTGCATGGCACATTCATCACTCAAAGCCGAGTCTCCTTCTAGCACTATTTTTCCTCCTTTACCATCTCCTACGCCCCCCACTTTCCCTGTGGCAATCACCACATTGGTTTCTGTGTCTATGAGTTGTGGTTTTTTTGTTTAATATCTTCATGTTTTAATTTAACAATATATTTTTTTTCTATAAGAAACATAGACTAATTTATAACATGTAGTAGTCATTTGAAAAATATAATGTACTTTATTTTATAAGTGCCCCCTTTTTATTCTTTACTTTCTTATCACTTTCTCTCTCTCTCTCTTTTTTTTTTCTGAGAGAAGCAGGAAGAGAGAGAGAGAGACAGGAACATGGAGCTGATCTTGAATGTGCCCTGACCGGGGAACCAAACTGACAACCTTCATGATCCAGGACAATGCTCCTGAGCCACTCATCCAGGGCTTAACTTTATTGATGTTTTTAGAGAGATGGAGAGAAAGGGAGAAACAGGGGAGGGGAAGGGAAGCGAAGCATTTTGTTGTTCCACTCAGTCTCTCATTGTGCATTTCTTTTTCTTTTTCTTTTTTTTCCGGTTGCTTCCCATGTATATTCGGAATGGGGATCAAACCTGCAACCTTGTTGTTTAAGGACAACACTCTCAACTGACTGAGCTAACAGGTCAGGACCCCACTTTTCTTATTAAAATATAGATTTTTAATAACAAATATTTGTTAAAGCAATAAATGCCAGAATGATGGACATTTGTTTGGGTTTTTATATTAATTTTAAGTTCTGTTTTTAACATTTCTTTTTTTAACACCACTATGAAATAATTATATAAAATTGGGGTTAGGGACTTCATTTTATTTTTATTTTTTTTCTCTTTACCTTATGATGAAGAGCAGTGTAGATCATACCAGATCCCTCATTAAATAATTACTGGGTATCAATTTTAAAAACCTTCTGTGTTTCTGTTTTAACTATTTCAAGTTTTATTAAAATTCTTTTATCAGTTACTATTTAATGTGTTGGTGATTCAAAAATAAAAATATTGATCATATTTATAACTTCAAAAATGCAGAATAAGTTTTGAAAGGTTAATCATTGGAGCACACTATATGACAACAGAGGTTGTAAAAATCCACCATCTTAGGTTTGCTTTCTCTCTCCAAAAGGCTACAGCTAAATTGCAAACAATTTCAGTGGCCCTTTATTTGATGTTTGTTCCTATCATTACATTCTGTGTAGGTATGATAGATAGAGGTCATGTAATTGTTTAGTCTGGTTTATAATTTTATGTATGGCTTCTTAAAAAATAATTCTGTTTCATTTTTTTTTTCTTGCCAGAAGTCTTATAGCTATATTAAACCTATCAACTTATGTGTCTTATTCCCAATATTTAGGTTTCAAAATGTAATTTTCATGTACCAAGTTCATCTTCAGCTGTATCGCATTATCTCCCTTGCCCTCAAACTTCTTTCTTGTTAATGATTGAAAGTGGTGTTGATAGATTGGGGAGTTTCAGTCCAAAAAATATATATGGCAAAACAACCCAATATATATAATTTATTTTAAATTTCTTCCTCTATTGTGTCATTAAGGAGATATAGATGATAATGAAATACAGATGTCTCAATGCCTTTGAAGTACAGGTGAAGTGGGTGACTACCTTAATAGAAGGAATTTATCATCCTAGATGTCTGTCTGATAGGAAAATGTCAACTGTCATATAAAAGACATTTAAAATGGCTCCCATCCTAATTGAATGTTGCAAAATGCTCTAGTGCAAACAATGAAGAAATGGCTATCTTGTGCTGTCAGGAAAGATTTCTCAGCACTAAGGTTTAAAGAATAAACAACAATTCATGATTTTCTAGCTTGGAAAGAATTGTGTATGTGAAGACAATGCACAGAAAAACAAACACAGGAAACTGGTTAACCATATAAAGTGTTGGTTGATTCTGGGTGGATGACTTGGTGAACAGCTAGGGAGAAGAGAAGTGGTAGAAATCAATCCAAATAGTAGAATGGCTGTAGATAGTGAAGATTCTATGTCCAGTGCTGAAGCTTCAGGTCTTAATTATACTAATAGTGGTAAGAATTCAATAGTTAAGCTAATTTTTTCCTAAGTTCAGTGTAAACAACATAGAGTGTTTAAAAAGATAAATATAAGATGCTCTGTGATTGATTTTAATTTACTCTGGCAATGTCTTGAGAATAATTACTATTTAGATCACTATGCAGCAGTTCTCACAGCTGATAGAATTTGTCTCAAAATGAGACTTCAGGGCTCAGCTTTATTTTTTAACAGCTATGTAAATCTATGAAAAATTATAAGGATATAGAACATTAAGAACCTGCATCATTATCAATAAGATTCTCTTTTACAATTCAGTTCTTTATTCAGTACGTATATCCTTTCAAGACACAAAGAAATAACCTTAATTTCCCCTGGTGAGTGACTTACAGTAAAACGTTGATAGTTGTTTTTTTTTTTATTTCAACACATGTTAATTAAATGGATTAGAGAGAGTTGTGTGATCAGGCTATCTACTTTTACTACGGCTCTATTTAATTTGCCTGTTTCATTACATATGCTAACACCTAGCAGATTTTCAGTACTATGATATTCACTGTTTTTGACTCCTCTTGACAAGGCATTTTATATCAAATTGCCTACAGGATCGAACCATGAACTATGTTGTTAACAGAAAACAGAGTTTTCACGAAGGACCTAAATGTCAGTCATTTTCCAGTTTGCAAATTGATTTCCAAAGATTGCAGTGATGATGTCATTGTGATTTTTACCCAAGCAAGTACCTATGATAATACCTAATGCTATTGTTGAGCTGGACAAGGGGAATGCATTAATAAAAGTCTTCATAGGACAGTAGTCACAATTCTACTACCTTTCCTTCAGTAGTGACATTCCTGAAAATAGCCTGTCAAAAATAAGACAAGGAGTTGAGAAATTCTATGGCAAATTTAACAAAAAAATAACTATTTTCTCCATCTAGAGAATTGCCTGATAAATGTTTTGCAGAATTTAAGTCATTACAAAATTAATTGCAAAGAACTTACTGCCAATGACAGTCCTGAAATGTGTTTTTTTCTTATTCTTTTCCTCCTTGTCATTGTCAACTCAAAGCATTAAGAAAATCTAACAATAAAAGGACTACCCCTGTGAGATGTGGAAATAATTACATGTTCTGCACCAACTGATAGGCAGAGAAACATTCTGTCTCAGATTCTGCAAAGCATGTCAATTTTAAGTTTGCAGGTTTTCTGTTTCTACTACCCACCAGTTTGGAGAAGCAGAAATTGGAAAACAAAAGCATTATCCCTACAGCAAAGAACCTTGAAAATTGGATAGATGACATACTTTTCCATTTGTAGTATGAAGTAAATGAAAAGTGATGTTATTTCTCACTGTAGGTTTTTAGGCTGATAATAAAAACAGTTTTACCAATCTAAGTCTCAATAATTTTCTATAACAAGTGTTATGACATTAAAATTGGAGTATTAAGGCCCTGGCCAGTTAGATCAGCGATAGAGTGTCAGCCCAAAGTATGGAAGTCCTAGGTTTGATTCCTGGTCACGGCACACAAGAGAAACCATTCTGTTTCGCCACCCCTCTTCCACATCTCTCTCTCTCTCTCTTTTTCTTCTCTTCCCACAGTCATGGCTCAAATAGTCCTAGTAAAATTGGCCCTGGGCACTATGGTTCCATGGCCTCACCTCCCACACTAAAATAGCTTAGTTGCTGAGCAACAGAGCAGCATCCCAGATGGGTAGAGCATCACCTGGTAGGGAGCTTTCCAGGTGGATCCCAGTCAGGGCACATGTGGGAGTCTGTCTCTGCCTCCCTGCCCTTCACTTAATAAAAATAAAAATAAAAATAAATAAATAAATAAATAAATAAATAAAAGAATAGTGTATTAAAATATATTTTATATAGTCAATATGATTTAGAAAAATTATCCATAGAGTGGAATTGATAAAATGAATGTAACTTTTTATTGACATTTATTTTTATTGAATATTTTTGGGTGACATCGGTTAATAAAATTCCATAGATTTCAAATGAAGAGTTTTATAATACATCATCTATATATTGTATTGTGTGTTTGCCACCCAAAGTCAAGTTTCTTTTCATTATCATTTATTCCCCTTATACCCCCTCCTACCTGCCACCATCCCTCTTTTCCTCCAATTTTAGAGAGAGAGAGAGGAAGGAGTAGAGAGAGACAGAAACATCCATCTGTTCCCATATGTGCTCTGACTGGGGGATGGGACCCACAATTTTTTGTATGGGGCCAACCTCAAATCAACTGAGCTATCTGGCAAAGGCAACTTGTATTTTTAAATCAAAGTTTATTTTCTGTTTAAAATGCACAATAAAGAAAATTAGAAACATTAAAAAAATAATCAGCTTTTTTATATTGTTAGATGCTATAATACTAGTATTTTGCAAACTTTTATTATTTTGCAATATTCAACATCGCATTCTCTGCTGTTAACAGATCCTAGCATCTATTCTGGCTTTCTCCATATCTGATAGACCAAAAATATATATATTTTTTTCTTTGCTGAGCTTAAATGTCCACCTCTTCTTCTTTATTTATTTATTTATTTATTTATTTATTTATTATTTATTTATTTATTTATTTTTCCAAAGTTAGAAGTGTGGAGGCAGTCCAACAGAGTCACACAAGCACCCTACTGAGATCCACCCAGCATGTTCACCAGGGGGTGATGCACTGCCCATCTGGGGCGTTGCTCTGTTGTGGCTGGAGCCATTCTAGCACCTGAGGTGGAGGCCATTGAACCGTCCTCAGCGCCCAGGCAAACTCTGCTCCAATGGAACCCTGGTTGCAGGAAGGGAAGAGAGAGATAGAGAGAAAGGAGAGGGAGAGTGGTGGTGAAGCCGATGGGTGCTTCTCCTGTGTTCCCTGTCTGGGAATTGAACCTGGGACTTCCAAACCTGGTCTGATGCTCTACCACTGAGTCAACTGTCCAGGGCCGCCTTCTACTTTTTTAAAGGTCTTTTACAGCTTAAGTAACACTGAAACTTTTCAATAGAAAAATGTTTTAAATCAAGTATTAGCTAAAAGCAAACAAACTAACAAAAAAACCTACAATTTTCTGTTAGCATGGGATGAGAATGTATGCAAGAATATTTTTTTTAATTCTGTTATAGCAGGCATATATCTAAAGAAAAAAAATGAAAAATTATGGAATTCAGAAAGCCATTATAATTCCTACAATAATGCTTTTTATGAACATTTTATATATTTTAATAGTCTTTTACAAATAAATAATATACTGCTTATACAACTTATTTGATAAGCTGTTGCAATTTTGTTTTGATTGATTTTAGAGAAAGAAGAAGAAAGAGAGAGAGAGAAACAGGAACATGATACATGATCTGTTCCTGTATGTGCCCTTACCAGGGATGGAACCAGTAGCCTCTGTGCTTTGGGAAAACACTGTAACCAACCAACCTATCTGCACAGCGCTTGATAAGCTTTTATATGAAACTTTTTTCCACTAATGAATTTTTGAACTCTGCTTATTTCTTTGATATTTTAAAAATTCACTTTTAGAGACAGAGAGAGAAACATTTACATCTTGTTCCACTTAGTTGTGCAGTCATTGGTCACTTTCTGAATCAGCCTTGACCAGCCATCCATCCCCCAAGCTTGATGTTTTGGGAGGATGCTCTAACCTACTGAGCTCACAAGCAATGTCGAGCTTTGATACTTATTAACTAGATACAAGCCCTTGAATGCCTATTACTGTGTCATAAGTAATATTTGTAAATGACTGATAGTTTTCAAATATTTTTATATTCAGTTTGCTTATCAAATTGTTATTAGCAGAGGCCCTGGCCGGTTGGCTCAGTGGTAGATAAAGAGGTTCATTTGGCCCTGGCCGGTTAGCTCAGCGGTAGAGCGTCGGCCTGGCGTGCGGGGGAACTGGGTTCGATTCCCGGCCAGGGCACACAGGAGAGTCACCCATTTGCTTCTCCACCCCCACCCCCTCCTTCCTCTCTGTCTCTCTCTTCCCCTCCCGCAGCCAAGGCTCCATTGGAGCAAAGATGGCCAGGGTGCTGGGGATGGCTCCTTGGCCTCTGCCCCAGGTGCTAGAGTGGCTCTGGTCGCAACAGAGCGACGCCCCGGAGGGGCAGAGCATCGCCCCCTGGTGGGCAGAGCGTTGCCCCTGGTGGGCGTGCCGGGTGGATCCCGGTCGGGCGCATGCGGGAGTCTGTCTGGCTGTCTCTCCCCGTTTCCAGCTTCAGAAAAATACAAAAAATAAAAATAAAAAAGGTTTCATTTTTCAGACTTTCATTTTTCAGAGCACCACCAGCATGAGATTCTTTTACTTTGGTTACTTTTGTTGAATGTGTCGGGAATGGGACAGATTATATACTGGCAGAGCAAACTACAGTTAACCCATTTATCCACCAGGCAGGCAGAAGTATGCAGATAACTAATTGAAGTAGAAATTCCATGTACATGGATGACCAAAGTACATATTTAGAGTTGAACATCACATAAAGCTGTGATAAAATTTCTCGGGAACTTCCTCAACAGGAATTTTCCCACTTGTCAGCAGTTTCCCCAGGCTCCCAGGCATCAATCACGCCATAAGACTGAATATTCTCTCTCTTTCTCTTTCTCTTGCCACCTCATTTTCCAGCCCTTTACTCTTTCACTCTTCTCTTTTACATTTTTATCACCAACTATGTTGTTTTTGTCTGATATGCCTGACACTTTGAACATCTCACATTTTATTACACAGGACAATTGAGCAATACATATTTACCATTTGCATCCTGGAATCCTTGTCTTTTTAACCAAAATACTCATCAAAGTCTATTAAAGTACTGTGTTTTGTTTTCTTTGAAAGAACTATTTATTTTACCAAAGAGATTAATTATATTATTATTCAGAGGCAGAAATAGAGTCAGCTATTTATTTAATAATATTTATTTTCACAGAGTAAATTAGACAAAAGTATTTATTATATACTTTTCACAGAATAAGTTAGACAAAAATTTTTCTGAAAGTAGTACAAGTAAAATTATTGTGTCAAAATATAAGAGATTCTATACATTGAGAAATTTTGTCAAAAATATAATACTTATATTTCCATCAGTAGTATATAGTTGACTAATTATAAAACATCATTATTAAAATGTTAATAATTTTGATAGGCTAAAAGAGAAATTTATACACTTTACATTACTATTTCACTACTAATGAGTATAAATTTACATGTTTATTGTCTTTTTTGTGCATTTTTTACCTGTCTAATATTTGTATTTTAATGAAAATATCATTACTGCTCAGTACATTATTTTGATTACTCTGAACTTGATTGGATATAATCTTAGAGAAATGTTGAAATAGAAAGTGATGTCATATGTTGTGAGTAAACAATGTAAGTATTGTTATACTGCCTAGCAGATAATATCTCCATTTTTATTTACCTTTGAAGCCCTAGTCTTTCTTCTTCAAAATGCCAGCAAATATATTTCTCCTACGAGCTCCGTCTAGAGACTCCTTATACATGGATGTCAAGTCTGAGTTAAAAAGCAATACCTGTATCAAAGAGGGAATTGTGGCAAATAAGGGAAGACAGATCAATAAATAATAATGACACTGGGAAAAAATACCATTATTCTTATCCAAAAAGCATTTCAGTTGAAGAAATAATACTTTTAGCTCCTTCTTTGAAAAAGGATTTCAACACCAGGAAAATAACCAGTTACCCTGCCCTCCAAGAAAGTAATTTGGATTGAAGTTAAAGCACAAGTTTTACTAAAGTGTTTTACCTGTGTATTTTGAAGGAAAAATTTTAAAAATTAAAAAAACTCCAATTAACAGCATCCCTTCATAAACTGACAGCATAATAACTTGAAATTATCATTTAAGTCATGTTATGTTTATCATATTTGTTCTTTAATATGCTTGAGAAAAATCCTATTTTTAATACTATTTTTTTTCATTTTTTTTTCAATTTTAGTTTACCTTCAAAATTATTTTGTATAAGTTTCAGAGATACAGCATAGTGGTTAGACAATCATTTACATAGTAGTCCCCTAGCTATTTCCAATACACACCTGGCACTGTATAGTTATGATAATATTATTGACTATATTGCCTATGCTGAATTGTATATACATACCTATGACTATTTTTATAGCTACCGATTTGTACATTTTAAATTAAATTTATTGGTGTGACATTGGTTAATATGATTATATAGGTTTCAAGTGTACAATTCTATGATGTCTCATCTTTATTTTGCATTGTGTGCCTACTATGCAGTCAAATATTCTTCTGTCATTATGTATTTGACCTCCTTTACTTTTTTTTTGTTGTTGTAATTTTCCGAAATTGGAAACGGGGAGAGACAGTCAGACAGACTACTGCATGCGCCCCACCGGGATCCACCCAGCACGCCCACCAGGGGCGATGCTCTGCCCACCAGGGGGCGATGCTCAGCCCCTCCGGGCATCGCTCTGTTGTGACCAGAGCCACTCTAGCACCTGGGGCAGAGGCCAAGGAGCCATCCCCAGCGCCCGGGCCATCCCTGCTCCAATGGAGCCTCAGCTGCTGGAGGGGAAGAGAGAGACAGAGAGGAAGGAGAGGGGGAGGGGTGGAGAAGCAGATGGGCGCTTCTCCTGTGTGCCCTGGCCAGGAATCGAACCCGGGACCCCTGCACGCCAGGCCGATGCTCTACCACTGAGCCAACCGGCCAGGGCCTCCTTTACTCTTTACCGCCCCCTACCCCCTTTCCCTCTGATAACCATTATACTGCTGTCTGTGTCTGTGCATTTTTGTTTGTTTTTCTTGTTTGTTAAAAATCGTATTTTTACCTGTACAGAATATACTGTTGAGAGGCAGGCAGCAACTAATGCACTCAATGCTTTCAACCTGAATAAAGTTTTTAAGATCACTTCTTTAATATAAAGGACAATACATTGCTCCTATGTGCAGAAGTCTACTTTGCTCTTAGGCTACAGGAAATTGACTGGAATACTCTATAAACTAGCATTCATAGAACCAGAATAATGCCCAGGGGTATATATGTTGACATCATTCACAATATTGATAAAAATTTTCCCACATTGCTTCCCTGATGATTTTCCCCGAGAACTTTAGAAAGGCCATTTGTGATAAGTATCAGGCCTGCTTACACTGAACTGCATTCAGGAGTTGAATATGCTCAGTTGAGACTTGTTTTAAGGGTACTCTGGTTTCCAAGTGAATGCAATGTACTCAAATTGCATCCATGTCACATGTTATCAATAGCAGTCACACTTGTGGTATGTTAACCTAGACTGAGCCCTGAGTGGAAGTAATGTAACCAGCAAGTTATGAAAGCTGAAAGTATTCCAAGGGAATGACTGAATTGAAATAATCCTTACCTACTCATCATAATACCTGGTATCCACACATGTCCTAAATACACAAAGTATTTTATAAAAGTTTTCTATTACCATCTAGGTCAATGATGGGTTTTCCATCTTCATAATTTATCTGAAGCATCTTTTGTCTACATTTTGCTATTTTTTTTATTAAACACACAGATATTATGCTTAAGATATGTAAGAATCTTTTCTAAGTACCTTACAAACTTTAACATATATTTAATCCTCTCAGAAACCCTAAAAAAAAAAAGGCATTCTATTATCTCATTTTACAATTGAGGACAAATAAGGCATGTTAAAAAACAACATTCAACTCAATAAATATTAACAACCTTATTGGCCTCATTCAAGAATTCATTAATTGGGCACCATCCATTTTAGCAGATAAAAAGGACCTCGGAGGAGCTGTATTAAATGAAAGACTTTTACAGGCAGAAGGGAGCAGAAACAAAGTTACACTAGACACATAGGTTTATTGCAAGGTCACTTTTACTTTGGGACAGTAGGGGTCTACTAGACATATTAGCTAACTAGTTCTAATTAGGTTATTCCTAATTGACTCATTAAAGATTTCAATTCTGGGAGAGCCAAAACTGTAATAAAGTTCACTCTTGGTTTTGTGATGTGGGGCTTAGCACAAGCAACTCTATTTGGGGAGTGTTGTCTTCTTTTTAAGAGAAAGAAAAATGTTAAAGGGTGTGCATGAGGGTCTCTACTACTGTACAGTTACTCCAGCTTCAAGACCAAGACATCTGGCCCTGACCAGTTGGCTCAGTGGTAGAGCGTCGACCTGGCGTGCAGAAGTCCCGGGTTCGATTCCCGGCCAGGGCACACAGGAAAAGCGCCCATCTGCTTCTCCACCCCTCCCCCTCTCCTTCCTCTCTGTCTCTCTCTTCCCCTCCCGCAGCCGAGGCTCCATTGGAGCAAAGATGGCCCGGGTGCTGGGGATGGCTCCTTGGCTTCTGCCTCAGGCGCTAAAAAAAAAAAAAAAAAAAAAAAAAGACCAAGACATCTGCCTACAGCATCCACTTTCAAAATCAACTGTTTCTCCCGTTTTGTCCTTTTTTTGATTGCCTATCGCTATTTAACTTCTCAGTCAGTTCTTGTTGCTAAATTTATATTTTCCTTCTTTAAACATCAACTCTGAACATGTGTTTTATTGAATTTGCTGTCCTAAAGTAAAAGATCGTTTTATTTGAGGAAATTTCTTACAGTGACATGTCTAATCTGCCACTCAAAAGAGTGGTTTGCAGTGACAAAACACATAAAGGTATAAACAACCTACATCGCCCTGGCTGGTTAGCTCAACCAGTTCGAGTGTCGTCCTAAAACATCAAGGTTGCAGGTTCAGTTGCTGGTCAGGGTATATACAAGAAGCAACCAATGAATGTACAACTAAGTGGAACGTCAAACAAATGCTTCTCTCTCTTTCTCTCTACCTCTGTCTCATTAAAATCAATAAAAAATAAAGTTGTCCTAGAATAGTGTGGTTATTATTTTTGGTATGTAAGAATAGAAGTGCTGTATTCTTGCCAGAACACCTTCCCCAAGTGATGTAACTGGGTCATTACATAGTAGGCATTGAAGTCTATTCACATTTGCACATGTAATATAGAAGGATGGGTAGTGATTTTTCTTAAACACATAGTTGTTCTGGTGTATGAACACCTGCTAACATTTACTATAGGTTTGAAACTGTAGGAAGACCTTTATATCTTTTAAAATTTTACTCCTAAAATATCTGTTAAACATCCTTACAATAACCAGTCACTTTTTTCCCAAGGCCAATAACTGCTAGTAATATTGCAGGATGTACTTAGGAAAATGGTACCATTATTTCTTCACAGAATCAACTAACATTAACTGTAGCTCTGTGATACGTTAAACAGATTTTTTCACTTTCTGAGACTACCAACTAATCCTCCTTTAGTATATAAGAGCTTGAAGTGTGCATTTACTGCATTTATGGTTTGCCCTGTGAGTAGCTAGAAAAAAATGTACTAGTCTTGTGGTCAGAAGGTACATTTGCTACAAAACAATCTATGGTAAATTTTTTTATAAGAATTCTGTCTAATTGGGTGAAGAGGATGAAGGGATTAAGCAATGAAAAGAGACTTACAGACAGACAACAATGTGGGGATGGCAGGAGAGAAAGGGAGTGGGGGAGGTAGACGAGGGTAGAGGGAGGATAGAAGATGATGGAGGGAGACTTGACTCCAGGTAATTAACACACAATGCAATATACTGATGATGTATTGTAAAATTGTGTACCTGAGATTTATATAATTTATTAACCAGTGTTACCCCAATAAATTCAATAAAAAATAAAAAAATGACTTACCTCTATATAATTAAAGCACCCATTTCCTTTGCAGAACAACTGTGGCTTATAAACTATAGGTGACACACTTCTTAATTTATAGTTCATTTTCTTCTTCATCCTGCCAACATTCTGGCAGCCAGACAGTGTTCCAAAGAATTTGTTTTATATTATAAATAAGAACAATACATGTACAATCTGTACTATAAATTCTTGCTTGTCTAAACTTAGACATACGAGTTCAAATTTCTTAAAATTTGTAATATATAAACTTGTGTCCCATACCTTAAAATTTATTCCAGAGAAATACAATTTTACTATAATCATATGCTTCTTTTTCACCTTCCCAATATTTACTGTTTACTATTTTATGAAAAATAATAGAAAATTAGCAATGGTTTCCAAGTGGCACTTTTCTGAGTCTCTATACCGTTTCTTAAATTCATTTCATGCAAAGCTTAATACTTGAACTTTTAGAATCAAATGTCTTTGTTATTGCTCTCTTTATTTTTCCTGTCACATTTCCATCACAATTTTGTTTTTTATTCAGTCAGAAAAGAGGAGGCAGAGAGATAGGCTCCTGCATACACCCTGAACAGGATCTACCTAGCAAGCCCACTGGGGGGTGATGCTCTGCAGCATTGTTCCGTTGCTCAGCAGCCGAGCTCTTCTTTGCACCTGTGGTGGAAGCCATGGAGCCATCCTCAGCACCTGAGGCCAACCTGCTCCAATCGAGCCATGGCTGCAGAAGAAGAGAAAGAGAGAGAGAGAGAGAGAGAGAGAGAGAGAGAGAGAGAGAGAGAGGAGTGAAAGGGGGATGGGTGGAGAAGCAGATGGGTACTTCTCCTGTGTGCCTTAACCAGGAATGAAACCCGGGACATCCACATGCTGGGTCAACACTCTACCACTGAGCCAACTGGTCAGGGCTCACAGTTTCCATATTACTCATTCACTCTTAATATTTTGCCTTCTTTTTAATACAATGGGTGTTCTTCAAACATATCTTCTTGGTTTACCTGCCACTTTTATTTTATTTTCAAAAGTTTATAATATTTTCTTTATTTTACCTAATTTTACATATGATTCTTTAGCACCATAAAAAAATATCAATCTTCTTCTCTTGCTGAGCATTAAGTTTGTAACTAAAGATGAAACTTGGTCCCCTACACCTCAAAAATCAACATGAAAACTTCTCATTATAAAAAAGTATGCAGTGAACACTATTGTAAACCTCATTTAGTCAATGAGAAGAAAAACTTTGAGAAAAGATTAAATCTTTGATATGGTCTGTCTCTGCATTTCATCCAGGGCTTAAGAAAACTTGATGTGTTTTTGCTATTAATTCAGACCCATGACCTCATTATCTAATATATATATATATATATATATATATATATATATATATATATTAAACTACATATAATATACTATAGTCTATATATACAATAGACTAAAGGTGTTTTCATCTTAAAAGAAAATGAAGAAAAGGTTTGAAACATTTCCTTGAAGAAGGAATAAAATAGTAGATATTGTTCTGGAAGGGTCCAAAGTTCCTTTACTACTTATCCTTTGTAAGTTTAGAAAGAGATTTTCGCAGACATACTCTGTAGTACTCTAATCAAGATATAAGCTATTTCCAAAGGATGGGAATCCTTGCTCATTGAAATCATTGCAAATAATAGAGGTCTGAATCTACAAATTAATATTTCTAAGCAAAAGGATAATACATTTTTTAAAAGTGATACATTTGTAAATTGACCAAAGTGTAGCTTAAAAAAACAAATGTATAAATTAGTAAAGCAAATTTAAACATTTATAACATTGTCTTTACTCTTAAATTATAACATATCAAACAATAAAATTGACCAACAAAAAAGCCTATGCAGATAAATTACTTCGATAACAGACCTTAGTAGTTTCAATTTACATCTCTTACCGCGTCTTAATTTCTGCCCCAAACTAGCTTATTTTCCTTCAAAATCATTGAACCCTCCTGTCCTTCAGATTAGAAATAATCTTCTTACCTTTTTTTTTTCAGCATTTTTATACTACTTTTGAAAATTCTGGATAATTATATGTTACACATACGTCTCTCAGTCATCCTTTTCTTCCCTATGTGGTCTGCTACTCTTCTCTCCAGGCCTCTCACTATCCCTGAGGTGAGTTAAGGGTGTGAACTAACATCTCATGCAACCTCCACCTAAGCCATCCCTCATAGTATTTTCAGTCATGTCTTCTAAAGACACTGTTTTCCATATGCTACACCCCTCACTACAAGTTTTTTATCACTGGCTATCTGGTGCACTATATCAAGTATATATTTTTTCTTCCTTTTTTTCTACAAACATCCTACATCTTATATGTGTCGAGAACTATGCTAAGCAGGAGAGGACAAGACACAGCTTCTGCGATTTTTGATTTTACAGTCTGGTAGTGTAGGTAGCCACTGAATGAGTAACTACAAAAACATTTTGAGTTTTATAAAAAAAAGTGAAGCAAACCACGTGAACATTTAAAGGGTTCTTATTATTTATATTTCACTTTATATACTGTTTCTCCCTATACATGTTTCCCCTCATGAGCGTTCTTTTGCAATCAGGCCTGTTAATCAATTTAACATTCCCAAAACACATCACGCTATTTCATAACTGAGTGTTATTCTACACTCTTTTTCTATACCAAATTCTCAAAAATCCAGGCAAGATTGCACCCCGTAGAGACACTTTCTTCAGTAGTTTCTGTGTATTATCTGAATACTTCTATTACAATGTTTATCACATTATATATAATTATAATTTTGTGTGTCTGTCTCTTCTTCCAAGTTGTTAGAGTTTTAAGAGCAGAAACTATGTTTTACAAATGTTTATAGCAATCTAACATCTGACATCGTGCCTGTCATTTTACTAATCACTTAATAATGGGTGTGTTGGATTGCATTGAATTGCTTTTATAGAATAGTTGTTTTCTACTCTCTTCTAAATAGATTGACAGGTAATTAATGAAAAAGAATTACTGTGATTCATGCTTTCCATAGTTCTACTCCAATGAATCTGTCATGTGTCCACGTGTACCATATTACTCACATTGAAATTGCTTTACTTTGCCAAGCTCTTATTGGTCCTGATGGCCTTGTTTATACCATTGACTTCCTGTGTTATGTTGTTTGTGCTTCTCAGACTGGTTTGCATATCCTTATAATTTTGGAAGTATGAAGCTCTGCATGATGATTAGATAAAGTAACAGAATAAACATAATGTTATATTGAGACCATCAATTTCTCTCCAGTATTTTTTTAAAAAGTGATTTAACGTGTAAATAATTTAGAGTATTTTAAAACAACTGCAAATATATCATATAGTATAACACAAAATGTAATTCATTTCCAAGGTGAAATATGTTACTGAACTAAAGGAGGTTGTTCATCAGCATGCATCAAAACCCTATTAAATGAAAACAGGAGCTTGCAGCAAAGAAAATACAGGTTTACTTAAGAACATGGCATCAAACCTGGAGTCATATGTGAGGTATTGTTCGAAGACCAGGCTCCCTGGAGGTTTTTAAGGGATGAGTTGTATAGGGGGGAAATCATTAATCATGGTGTGCTCTATTGGTTGGTTGGCACTAGGGTAGGAGGTAATTATTTCATCTGGTCCTGTTGTCCCTCTGATGTGACTCTGTCTGGTTTTGAAAGGTGTGATCAGTGGAGTCATTCTGCTTTTTTAGGTCTAGAGATAAAACATAACTAAAAACTTAGGTATTATTTTAAGTTTTGCAAAAACTTTTTTCCTGTGGTCAGTAGATTTGAGGCTTTTGTTTCGAAGACTATTGGATGCTGACCAGAACCTTATTGTCCTGAGGGCTTAATGATGAACAGAATAGACCTGTAAGGGAGAAGTAGGTGGGTAAGGCAGGGTGCTGGATGAGACCAGTTTGAATGAAAAAGAGAAGGGAAAAGGTCATATTAAAAAAATGAAGTTTCTTTATGGTTACAATGAGACATCCATAAAATTTGATACTTGCAGTGAGCTCTTTCAGATAATCTTTGATATGTCTGCTTGATAAAAGTACTTTACTAGAAGATAGTAAAGAGCTCTGAAATTTAGTGGAATGAGCATAGACTTTGAAGGTATTCATGTCTTTATACAAACCAAAGGCCTATTTCTTACTGTCAGTCATCAGGTAGTTAATTTACCTCTTTGAATTTTAGTTTATTCACCTATAAAATGGTGATAATAATACTTCATTGAGTGACTCTGACTATGAATAAAATGATGACATAAAGTGCCTGGTACATAGTAGGTACAGTATGACTGAGTCTCCCCAAATAATTTATAGAGAATGTCAGAGTAACATAAATAGAATATCTGTCATCAATAAAAGATAAGAATTATCTCTAAATTAGAACTTTCATAGCCAAAGGTTTTCTTTGGGCACAATATTAATGAAATTAATAAAGGAGAAACATGTGCCAGAAAGAAAAGTGCTAGGTAATGATTCACATCTCAGTATGAGGGTAAATTCAGTTTTATTTTAACTAAAAGAACTATCCTCTGGTCAGTGTCTGAGGTCTCTTGGAAATGAATTGGAAGTTTCAGTACAATGCTCAAGGGACATAAATGCCCATAATAAGATCAACCAGAGGCTACTTCCAGGTTTAACACTCTTGTCAAAAGCTCTAGTGGGAAGACCAAGGTTCAAGTGGTACAAAACAAAACTCTTCTCACATTAAGTACTTGTCTCTTAAGCAGGCCCACTGAGGACATTTCAGTTTCTCAGAAAAGAGTATTGTAAATCTTTCTACACTTACCATGGGAGCAAACAGAAATGCCGAATGGTCATAGTGGTAGACAAACTGAATGAAATTAGATGGCTCAAGGCATATGATGTTTATTATTTCAGACAAAAACTAATAATCAACATGGTCTAATCAACCTTGCTCCCTTCTCAGAGTAAAATAATTAGCAGGATGCCAATATAATTTATACAACATGTATAAAGGAAATGTCTTTTTTCTGAAGTAGAAATTTTTAATTTTAAATATTTTTATAATCACTTAAAATAGAAACCTTAGTAGTCTTAATTTTTTAGTTGTTCTATATATTACATCTCTTGCTTCCTCTTGCAAAATTAGCATGACACTGGACAGGCAATTATACATCCAACTGAAACCATAATTAATTATCCTATTATTGTTTTTCACAAAATCTGTTAAAACTATTGTCTTTATTGCTTGATAGGAATGATTGTAAGAAAATCACCAGAAACACAGTAACATGACACAAAATAAAATTGGTCTTTGAGTGTGTTCTTTCTTTTTAATGATAGGAGAGAAGATAATGAGATAGACTCCCACATGTGCCCCTACTGGGATTTACCCAGCAACCCCATCTGGAGCCAATGTTTGATCAACCAAGCTGTCCTCAGCTCCTGAGGCCAACAC
Source organism: Saccopteryx bilineata (assembly GCF_036850765.1). Classification (NCBI taxonomy): domain Eukaryota; kingdom Metazoa; phylum Chordata; class Mammalia; order Chiroptera; family Emballonuridae; genus Saccopteryx; species Saccopteryx bilineata. Next base: position 72,284,314 of record NC_089491.1, on the reverse strand, counting down.
TTACACCAACTGAGCCACTGACGATGGGAGGCAAGAGGGAGAGAAGGGGGAGAAGGAAAGGGAAAGAAGCAGATGTTTACTTCTCCTGTGTGCCCTTACAAGGGCTTGAACCCTAGGATGTTTGTACTCTGGGCTGACACTCTATCTACTGAGCCAACTGGCCAGGGCCTGCATGTGTTCCTTAACATGTATTTTATGAGGAAATTTCACTGTGTATAACAGTGACATTCACACACACATTTGATGGTATAGATCATGAAAAAAGATGTATAAATCCTAGAACTAATACTGCAGAAGTAGATTCTTGATTGAACACATCCCCGATTATGTCATTACAGCAAATTTTAGGGCATGCAATGTGGTTCTGGGAGTTGCAACTAAAAACTAATTAAACTTGTAATTCTTTAGTTTTTGCAAGAGTTCTCTAATTTTATAAACTGATTTGGCAATTCTATAATATATTTTGATTTATTCTTCTTCTGAATAGCTGGCATAGAGTCTGATATCTCCATCAGACATTGTCACAACTCCTTGCAATGTATTAATTCTTCCTGTTATATCTATCAAGCCCATAAGTTTGAGGAGTAAATTTTTTATTGATTCATAAAAATCTCCATATTTAATAACAATGATAGATTTTAATTAGTATATATATCTAGAAAGTCACTGAATATTAAAAAAAAATTGAAATTCAATAAGTAGCAAGTGCTGCTAATTTCCAGTATTTGTGATGAAACCCAATGTGGATAGTGCTGTCCTTTGTTTTTCTCTCTTTTGTTTTTTTTAGGTATACCCTGAGAATTCTCCATTCTATTGGTCAGTTAAAGAAATTATCTCAGGATTGTTGTTAATTGTAAATTTTTTAGTCTTCAAATTTACTTATTTTTTATTTTATTTTATTGAACACTTTGCTTTAATCATATATTTTAAAGTTATTTTTTAATTACAGTTGACATACAATATTATAATAGTTTTAGGTGTACAAAACAGTGATTAGATGAAGTGATCACCTGGATAAGTCTAGCACCTATCTGATAGCATAAATAGTTATTACAATGTTATTTACAGTATTACTTATGTTGTATTTTCCTTCCTTGTGACTAATTTAATAACAGGCAATTTGATCATACTTGGGGATTTCAACACACCATTTATGTCTTTAGATAGATCCTCTAAACAGAAAATCAATAAAGAAATATGGACCTTAAATGACACTCTAGACCAAATGGACATAATAGACATTTATAGGACTTTTCATCCCAAAACATCAGATTATACATTCTTCTTCAGTGTGCATAGAATATTATCAAGGATACACCATATGTTGGACCAAAAAACTAACAACAAATTCAGGAAGATTGAAATTATACCAAACATATTTTCTGATCATAAGCCTTTGAAATTAGAATTCAGTTGTAAAAAGGAAGTAAAGAAACTCACACACATAAAGGTAAAAATTAAACAATATACTTCTAAAAAGTTATAGGGTCAAAGAATAAATAAAAGCAGAGATCAAAAGATATATACAGACAAACAAAACTGACAACACAAAATATCAAAATTTCTGTGATGCAGGGAAAGCAATAATAAGGGGAAGATTTATATCATTATGGGCTTATATCAAGAAACAAGAGAGATCCCAAGTAAACAACTGAAAATCACACTTTGAGGAACTAGAAAAAGAAAAACAAGCCAAAAGTCAGCAAAAGAAAGAAAATAGTATAATTTAGAACAGAACTAAATAAAATAGAGAACAAAAAAACTACAGAAAAAATTAATATAACAAAGAGTTTGTTCTTTGAAAAGATCAACAAAATCAACAAATCACTGGTTAGACTCAATAAGGAGAAAACAGAAAAGACTCATATAAACAGAATCTGAAATAAAAGAGGAGAAATTACTACAGACATCATATGTATACAAAGGATCATAGTAGAATATTATGAAAGATTATATGCCACCAAATTCAAAAACCTAGAGGAAATGGATCAATTTCTAGAACTATACAATCTTCCTAGATTGAGTTATGAAGAAGTGAAAAACTTATATAGACCTATAAGCAAGGAGGAAATAGATACAACTGTTAAAATCTCTCCAAAACAAAAGTTCAGAACCACATGGCTACCATAGTGAATTCTACCAAACATTCAAAGAAGATTTAATACCTAGCTTTCTCAAAATCTTTCAAAAAATAGAAGAAGAAGCAATACTCCTCAACACATTTTATGAAGCCAACATAACCCTCATACCAAAACCTAGGACAACACAAAAAAAGAAAACTACAGACCAGTATATCTAATGAATAAAAATGCAAAAGTCCTAAACAAAATACTAGCAAATCAAATACAACAGCACCTTAAAAAATAAACACCACGATCAAATGAGATTAATTCCAGGAGGATGAGGATGGTTCAACATATGGAAATCAATCAACGTAATACACCACATCAACAAAACAAAGAAGAAATATGTGAACCTAACAATAGATGCATAAAAAGCATTTGATAAGATACAACATCCCTTTATATTTAAAACACTCAATAAAATTGGAATAGAAAAAAATTACATCAACATAATAAAGGCCATATATGACAAAGTATCTGCTAATATCATACTAAATGGTAAAAAAATGAAGGCTTTTTCTCTAAAATCAGAAGTAAGACAAGGCTGCCGACTCTCTCCACTTCTACTCAACATAGTTCTGGAAGTTTTAGCCAGAACAATCAAGCAAAAGAAATAAATATAAGGCATCTATATTGGGAAAGAAGAATTAAATGTATCACTTTTTCCATATGATATGATCCTGTATATAGAAAACCCTAAAGACTCCACCAAAAGCCTATTAGAAAGAATAATCCAATGCAGTAAAGTCACAGGATACAAAATCAATATACAAATGTTCACTGGTTTCCTATATGACAATGATGACACATCAAAAAATGAACTCCAAAAAAACAATTCCTTTTACAATTTTAACAACAACAAAAATACCTAGGAATAAACTTAACAGAGAATGTGAAGGACCTATATACTGAAAACTACAAAACATTGAAGGAAATTTAAAAAGACACAATAAAATTTAAAAATATTTCATGTTTATGGATTAGAGGAATCAGTATATATCATATGTATAGTTAAAAAGCCATATTACCCAAAGCAATATACAAATTTAATGTAATTCCCATCAAAATTCCAATGTCATTCTTTAAAGAAATAGAAAAAATCACCAGGTTTGTATGGAACCAAAAAAAAACAACAACAATCCGAATAGCCAAAGCAATACTGAAGAAAAAGAATAAAGCTGGAAGTATCACACTACCTGACTTTAAATTACACTATAGATCCTTGACAATCAAAATAGCATGGCATTGGCAGAAAAACAGACATACAGACCAATAGAACAGAATCAAGAGCCAAGAAATAAAACACCGTTTTGTGAACAAATCATCTTTGACAAAGGAGCCAAAAACACACCATGGAGTAAAGAAAGCCTCTTCAATAAATGGTTCTGGGAAAATTGGTAAGCCACATGCAAAAGAATAAAACTTGACTACAGATTGCTTCCCTGCACAAAAGTAATTTAAAATGGATCAAAGACCTAAATATAAGAACTCTAATAATAAATTGCATAGAAGAAAATATAGGTACTAAGCTCATAGGCCTTGACCATAGAGAACAACTTATTAATTAGACCCCAAAGACAAGGGAAGTAAAGGCAAAATAAGTGAATTGGAATATATGAAACTAAAAATCTTCTGCACAGCAAAAGAAACTGACAATCAAATAAACAGTCAATTAAATAGAAGATGATATTTATAAAAAACAGTTCTGATAAAGGGTTAATATTCAAAATATATAAAGAACTCATCATGTTCAGCAACTAACAAGAAAACAATCCAATTAAAAAATGGGGAGGGACCTGTACAGACACTTCTCCCAAAAGGACGTACAAATGACCAATAGATATATAGAAGATGCTCATTTTCACTAGCTATTAGAGAAATTCAAATCAAAACTACAATGAGATATCACTTCACACCTGTTAGATTGGCTATTATCAACAAGACAGGTAATAACAAGTTTTAGAGAGACTATGAAGAAAAAGAAGCCCTCATTCATGGCTGGTGGGAATACAAATTAGTACAACCATTACGAGAGAAAGTACGGTGGTTTCTCAAAAAACTAAGAATAGAACTACCATATGACCCAGCAATTCCTCTACTGGGTATCTACCCCAAAATCTTGAAAACTTTGGTACATAAAGACACATACACCTCCATATTTATCATAGCATCATTCACTGTAGCCAAGACATGGAAACAACCAAAGTGTCCCTCGATAGAGGATTGGGTAAAGAAGAGTGGTACATATATACAATGAAATACTACTCAGTCGTAAGAAATGATGACATAGTGCCATTTATGACAACATGGATGGACCTTCAGAACATTATACTGAGTGAAATAAGCAAATCAGAAAAAGCTAAGAACTTTATGATTTCACACATAGGTGGGATATAAAACTGAGACTCATATACATAGATAAAAGTGAAATAGTTACCAGGGGGAAGGGAACATGTGGGGGGGGAGGTGGAACAGAGGGTGTGGCGGGAAGGGTGTAAAGAGGGACAAATATAAGGTGACAGAAAATGAATTGACTTTGGGTGACAGCATAATCAACACTTCAAATGCTATAGAAATGTCTACCTGAAACCTATGTACTCTTATTAATCAATGTCACCATGTTAAAGTTAATTTTTTAAATAAAATTTAAAAATAATAACTGATAATTTGTACTTTTTCATTTCTTTTACATGTTTCAGCCATCCCCTGCCCAAACCATTTATCATCTAGCATCCACCAATTTGTTTTCTGTATTTATGAGTTAGTTTCTATTTTGTTTGTTTGTTTATTTTATCTTAGATTCCAGATAAAAGTAAAATCAAACAGTGTTTTTTTGTCAATTTTATTTTACTTTGTATAATATCCTCTTTGTTTGTCTATGCTGCACGAAGTGCCGAATTTCATTCTTATTTATGACTGAGTAATATTTTACTGTATATATGTATTACATCTTTATCCATTTGTTATTTAATGAATATTTCAATTGCTTCATATCTTGGCTATTGTAAATAATGCTGCAATAAACATAGAAGTATATATATACACCGTTTCAATTTAATGTTTTGAATTTCTTTAGATGAATACTCAGAAGTGAAATGTCTGGATCATTGGTAGTTCTAAGTTTAATTGTATGTGGAACCCCTGTACTGTTTCCATAGTGGCTGCCCAATTTACAGTCCCAGCAGCAGAGCTCAAGGTTACCCTTTTCTCCATGATCCTCACAAATACTTGCTATTTTTTGATTAATTGATGGTAGCTATTGATAAGATATAAGGTGATATCTCAATGTGGTTTTAATTTGCAATTAATCTATGGCAAATGAGGCAAGATTACCAAGTGAAGTAAGACTATCTTTTTAATAAATGGTATTCGGAATACTGGACAGATGCATGCAAAGAATTGACACTAGACCACTTTCTGTCAACATATACAGAAACAAATTCAAAATGAATTAAAACCTGAAATCATAAAATTCCTAGAAGAAAACATATGCTGTAAACTCTTTGATATTACCCTTAACAATATTTTTTTGGATATGTGTCCTTGGGCAAGAAAAACAAAATTAAATAAAGAAATGAGACAACATCAAACTAAAAATAAGAGTAAATAGAATAGATGCAGTTGGTAAGGTAGACATTTCTTAACTATTACTCATTTAACTCGGAAAGACAAATGAATGACAAAGGTTTATTTCATGTATTTATGATTGAAAATTACTTATTATTTCATATTTTTGTAATTAGTAGTTTGGAAAAATATTTAAATTTTTACATGCCTAAACATTATAAATCTAAAACATATTTCTTCATATTACCTAGTGTTATTGGTTGTGAAATGGAAGAAGACAGTATAATTTGACTCTGAAAAATTTAAAAACATGCAAAATAATCTTGGTGCTGTTATATTTTATTGTATATAGAATAAAACTTGTAAAAACAAATATAAACTATACTTTCAGGAAACCTTTAGTTAAAATACTACTATATGATCTTGTTGAATAGCTACATATACACAAGTAAGAGTGACTTCTTCAAAATAGACATTTAAAAAGACTGGTGATTAAAATTTGAATTTCATATAATAGCTTTAATTTTATCTTATCTACTGCTTTGTAATTAACAAAGTCAACATAATATTAACTTTTGTTTTAAAATGCTTGCTAGTTACTCATAAGATGAAGTGAGGCAGAAAACAAGGTTAAAAATCGGCTTAGTATTCAACTTTATTTTCCCTGCCTGCCTACTTCAAAAAAGAGAGATCCAAATCTTTTTAGAAATTCTGCACATTATTTTTGTCATTGACAAAGTATAACTGACAATAAAGTAATTTGTAAATATGCCCTGTGGGTGTTTTATGAGTTGAACTAAAGTAATCATACATTTATTATGAATTATTAAGCCACAATTTTACCTAATTGTGATAAGCAAATTATTAGTTTGTGAAATAGATAAATCTTAATTTAGATGAAAAAAATTTAATTACTATATATTAAATAGAATTTTCCTTTTCACTATAATTATTATTTGTTTTCTAAATATATTTCTTTGCTAAGGAAAACTCATGCAGCTTAGAGACATGAAAATATAACACTTGGGAACTGAGAAAATATATGCAATTTTACTTATAAAGACAACTTAAATATTTATTGCAATATAAAATATCAGATTAGGAAAGTAAATGACATGTATGATTATACTAATTACCTTTTATATAATTTACTACAGTTTATTGAATATGCTACTAAGATGTAGTATCCAACCTACTTGACCCTGTACTATAATAAAAGTATAATCAGAGCTCTCTTGCCTCTCTTGCTCAACAGACAGCCATGTCTTTCTGAGCAATGACACTTACAACCCTGAGACAATGTTAAAGGTAGGAGAGAACTGATTTGGCCGTATTGGGTGCCTGGTCACCAGGGCTGCTTTTATTCTGGCAAAATGTGTATTGTTGCTATCAATGAACCCTTAATTGACCTCAACTAAATGGTCTACATGTTTCAATTTCATTCTACTCATGGCAAGTATAAAGACACGGTTAAGGCTGAGAATAGGGAGCTTGTCATCAATGGAAAGTCTATCTTCATCTTCCAAGGAGTGAGATTTCACCAACATCAAATAGGGTCATGCTGGTACTGGGTAAGTTGTGGAGTCCACTGGTGTCCTCACTACCTTGAAGAAGGCTGGGGCTCACTTAAAAGTGAAGCTCAGAGGGTCATCATTTCTGTTGCTTCAGCTCCCCTGTTTGTGATGAGTGTAAATCATAAAAAGGGTGACAGATTGTCAGCAATTTCTCCTGTACCACCAACTGCCTGGACCCCTGGCTGAGGTAATTTATGACAACTATGTAATCTTGGAGGAATTCACGACCACAGTCTACACCATCGCTCCCACCAAGAAGACCATGGATGACCCCTCTGGGAAGTTGTGGTATTATGGCTAACAGGCTGCCCAGAACATCATCCCTGCTTCTACTGGTGCTGCTTCAGGTCATCCTGAGCTGGATGGCAAGCTCATTGACATAGCTTTCCATGTCTCCATCACCAATGTACCGATTTTGAATTTGATCTACCAACTGAAAAAAGCTGCCAAATACAATGACATCAAGAAGGTCATAAAGCAGGCATCAGAGGGTCCCCTCAAGGGCATCCTAGGCTACATGAGGACCAGGTTTTCTCTGTGACTTTAACAGTGACATCTACTACTATGCCTTTGATGCTGGGGCTGGCATTGCCCTCAATGGCCATTTTTTCAAACTCATTTTCTGTTATCACAAGTAATTTGGCTTCAGCAGCAAGGTGGTAGACTTTATTGTCCACATGGCCTTTAAGGAATAAAAGTCCCCTGGACCACCATCCTCAACGACAGGAAGAGAGGCCCTCAGTTGAAGAACACAGTTATCATCTCAGACATCCTGAAAAGGGGGAGGGGCTTAGGAAGCCCTATCCTGTCATGTACTATCAATAAAATTTACCCATCCAAAAAAACTCACATAATTGATACAGATTCTAATGCTTGGACTACTGTGGAAACTAACAGCTTTGTCAGATGAATGAATTATTTACCTTGGAGTGAGGAAGTAATACATATAAATCAGAGACATTGTATCATAAATAAATAAATATTCATTTTTACAAACTTAAATCATATCCAAAATTTAAATGCTGGAGTCTCAGTAATTAAAATATTTTTCTGATGTATAAATATTTAATAATATAATAGTAAAATGACTACAATGTAGACAATTTTGTGTCATATAAACATTTTGTAATTCAATAAATATACAATTATATAATTTGTTGTATTATACTTTCATGTCATGTTTTTATTTTTTGTGAAGGCTATTTATGATTATATTATATTTTCTATACAGTTTCTAAAATATTAGAATTCCATAATTACATCAGATTTTGAATTTGTTTTTTGAGGAATCACAAATTACCATGGCATTTTCTGTTGATTTAAGTGGTACCCTCTTTAATATATGGAATTATAATAATTTTTGCCTTATATCTTAGAAAAGAAACAACACAGGTCTTTTTCCCTTCATTTATTAGTTAACAAGCATTAATTATTAGAAAGCCATCTAACCTCTCTAATATTTATTTTCCTACTGTGTAAAATAAAGTAAGGATGTTGGTCTCAAGAAGTGGTTTTCAAATTGTGCTCCTGGGAACTCTTATTAGAATTCAAGTTTTTTTCAGAAACTATCTTGCTGAGTTGTGGAAAAGAATAAGAACAGAAATTGATCAGGTCAGACTTTGGTGGCCCTTTCTTCCCACTCCTGACTGTCCTCCAAACACCTCTCCAACTGGATTATTCTTTTATTTTATTGATTGTGCTTACATATAAGGATTTGTTTTATTTTTTTCCTACAACAATCTTATTACTCATTTAATTCTACCTCCATTTTGCCTCTGTTTAACTTTTACTCATCTTTCAGTTCTCTGCTCAAACTTAATTTTCCCTTTCTGATCAGATTTTTTTACTTCTGTGACAACATCCTTGACATGTTTTTTTCAACTTATAAACTTTATTTTTTTAGCTCAGTTATAGATTCAAGAAAAAATAAATGAAAAGTACAGAAAATTTCCATATACCTTTGTTTACATGCATGCAATCATCCCACTGTCAATATCCTGACACCACATTGGTACCATTGTTTTACTCAATCAACCTTCCTTAGTGTATTGTTTAGTTCTGAATTTTTAACGTTTTAATATGTTTGATATGCTCAGGTGAAGTGATTTTATTTCTTTTTTTTTTTGCATTTATTCAGTATGGTGTTTTCTGAGCTCTGAGATCTGTGGTTTTGTATCTGACATTACTTTGAGGAAACTTTTCAGTGATTTCTCCTTTAAATATTGCTTCTGTTTACTTCTCTTATACAGATGGTACACCTTTTTTATGTTTTCTTTTTTTCTTTTATTTATTCATTTTAGAGAGGAGAGGGAGAGACGGGGGGGGGGAGAGAGAGAGAGAGAGAGAGAGAGAGAGAGAGAGAGAGAGGAGAGACAGAGAGAGAGAAGGGGGGAGGAGCTGGAAGCATCAACTCCCATATGTGCCTTCACCAGGCAAGTCCAGAGTTTTGAACAGGCGACCTCAGCATTTCTAGGTCGATGCTTTATCCACTGCGCCACCGCAGGTCAGGCGATTGTACACCTTTTGTGGTTGTCCCACAGTTATTGAATATTGTGTTTTGTTTTTTAAAAAATTTTAGTCTTTGTTTGCTTTTCTGTCTTTTTTTTTTTTCTGTTTTAAGGATTTTGGCACATCCTCAAGCTCAGAGACTCTTTCCTTAGCCATGCCCAGGCTGCTAATGAATCATAAAAGATAGTCTTCATTTTTATTACAGTGCTTTTGATCTCTAGAATTTCTTTTAGGTGTTTTCCTTAGAACTTCCATTTTTCTGTCTATATTATCCATCTATTTTTATTTGTTGTCTACTTCTTCCATTAAGCTCTTAGCTTATAAATGATGGGTTTTTTTTAACAACTGTTCTGATTTTAAATAACATTTCTGCCTGACTCTGATTGACACTTGTTCAGTCTCTTTAAACTGATTTTTTTTCTCTTTTTAGTATGCCTTGAAATTTTTTGTTGAAAGTTGTATATAATGTATTGAGAAGGTGGAACTGTGTTAAATAGGCCTTTCATGGTGAAGTGATAACAATTGTGTGGAGGTGAGGCCTCTGACTCCTTTAATTAAGTTTCAGTCTTTTGGTGAGACTTCCCCTGGACTGTTAACTTCACCCGTTTCCAGGTTTCCTTTCCCTTTAGGTGTCTCTGAACTCCTAGAAGAGGGTGTAGTTGGGTATTTCCCATCTCCCATAAGAAAAACTAGAGGGAGGTGAAGTTGGGCGTTTCTCTTTCCCTAGGTAGGTTAAGCTCTGTTAAAACCCCAGAACGTTAGTCTCTGGGCATGCCTGAGGGCTGACCTGATGAAGAAGAACAGAATGCTCTGACATTTTTAAAAATAGTTTATTTCCCCTTCCTTTTCATGCAGAAGTAGGAGGGAATATTTCTCTGATATTCACTTTGGGAGCCTGATAGAGCTGAATGTAGAACTCACAAAAGTGTGGGTGTTCCCAGTGACTGAGTCTGTCTTTTGGAATGTTTGACTCAGACTTGTCCACATTGAGCCTCCAGCAATTTGTCAGTTACAGTTCTGGTTTTCCTACTCAAACACTGGTTCCTGCAGCGTTTCCTGTTTCTGGGTGTACACTGTGATTAAGTTATGATTCCCTGTATTCACCTACCTGTTTCTCTACTATTGAGGACATCAATTTTTTTCATGACCTCACTTCTCTGACATCTCTAAGATTTGTTGATTGTTTGTTTTTACCAGCATTTTGGATTATAATTGACATATAATATTTGTAAGATATTTTTCACCAAAGAAAAAAGGATGTATCCACCAAGTGTAGACATGCAAAAAGCTTTATTTAGAGCGCTCCCGGGAGAGGTTCACTGGTCCGCACGACAGGGGCCAGGGAAGTCACGCAGCCTCTCCTACCCAGGGGTAATTTATAGTGTTGGTAGGGTGGTAGTGGTGTGACAGGAGCAGGTTGTGGCAATTTCATTGGCTGACAGACAGTTTCAAAATGCTCTTGTGCCACTTCTTTTGGCGGTCATGGGCGTGGGTGGTTCAGGCCAAAGTGTCCGGACCTGGTTCTCCATGTGACTTTCCCCCATTGCCAACTGACCTCACATTCTGACCTTTTGTTTTAGATAGGGGTGCCGCTATTAGTCTGGCTACTTCCTGCTGGTTAGGAGCATCAATGAGAAGGGAGTTCGGAAGCTGATGTGATTCGAGAAACCTCGTGGATGCGGCCCTGTAAGAATCTAAGAAAAAGAGGAGCAAACATGTGTAATATGCTGAAAATTAGAAGCAACCTAGGATAGGGGCCATCCCAGTCTAGGGGCCATCCCAGGTGAGGACTGGGATAGCCCCTGGGACTGCCACCAGGAGTTAAGCGGGTTGTAGGAAGAGAGAACTTGTGCAGTTTCTCTTGCAGATGGTTGAAGACATATATGATTTCTTCCACCAGGACAGTCTCATTGATATAGTAACAGCATTGCTCCCTGCTTTAATTCACTCTGGCAGCAGGTTTCCGGTGGGAGGCACAGGAGTAACAGGAGGATCTGCAGGGCCCAAGTTTTTAGTGAGCTGGAGACAGGTGGAGCCCAGTGATTCTGACTGCCAGTAGTCCTGTACAGGGGCAAGCTTGAGGATGGAAACATAGTACCAAGGTGTTTATCCTAGGAGCTTGGCTGTGGTAGGAGTAGTCAATATTCCTACATGAGGTCCCATCCACCTGAGCTTCACTTGGACCCCCTATGGGAGGAAGGGTCCGGTCTGTTTCCTAAGAAGGTGGTGGAGTAAAGACAGAAAGGGGAGGTATGTGGCAAGAGGAGGGGAGTTGACAGGTAAGTTGTGATTAATTAGGAATGGTCTACCATAAACCAGTTCAAAGGGGCTGAGTCCAGTGGGGTTTTGTGAGGTTGCTCTGACTCTGGTGAGTGCCAGGGGGAGGAAGTTGAGCCAGGAGAGTCTGGTCTCAATGGAGAATTTAGTTAGTTGACCCTTCAGGATGCCATGGGCTCTTTGCACCTTACCCGACGATTGAGGGTGATAGGGTATGTGGAGCTTCCAGGTGATGTTGAGAGAGATGGCAACCTGCTGGACTATTTGGGCAGTGAAGGCTGGGCCATTGTCTGACTGAATGGTAATAGACAGTCCAAATTGCGGGATGATACATTCAACGAGAATGGAGGCAACAGTGTCTGCTGTTTCTTGAGAGGTGGGAAAGGTTTCTATTCACCCTGAAAAGGTATCAACAAAAGTTAGGAGATAGCAGAGTTTTTTTTGTGAGGGGGCATGTGAGTGAAGTCGATTTGCCAATCTTGGCCAGGTAAGTGCCCCCTCAGCTGATGAGTAGGAAAGCGGGGGTGAAGATCCCTTCGTAGAAGTTTTGGAACAGATAGTGCATGCCGCGTGTACCTTTTTGATAGTCTGCTGGAGGCCTGAGAAGAAAAAGATTGGTTGCAAGAACTAATAGAGAGCTTTTGGCCCTATATGTAAGGAACAGTGGATATCAGAAAGGAGAGTTTCAGCCTGTCCTTTTTGTAGGGCAATTCTATCTCTGAGAAATAATCCATCCCTGGTTGCACACGTCTCCACATTTTCTGGGGAGGGCCTGTTCTTCCTCAAGAGTGTAGAAAGGTATCAAAGAGGTGGAAAGAAATATGAGAGAAGTGAGGTGGAGTTTCGAGCCACTGCATCAGATTGAGGATTTCCTAAGGCCACCAGTTCCTGAGAGGTTTGATGGCCCCTACAATGTACCACGGCCACCTCAGCTACCTGCTGCAGAGGGTCTGAGTTTGATCAGCTACCTGCTGTAATGCCTGAAAAAGTTTAGAAATGAGGGTAGCATTGATTATGAGGAAGCCCTTGGTAGTGAGAAAGCCCCTTTCTTTCCAGAGGACAGAGTGGCTGTCGTGATAAGAAAAACATATTTAGAGTCAGTATATATGGTTACGCGTTTTCCCTGGGCCAGACTGAGTGCCTATGTGAGGGCAATTAGCTCTGCTTTCTGGGAGGTGGTGCCCTCTGGCAGCTGTTGAGCTTCTAGGGTGGAGGAGGTGGTGACCACCGCGTAGGCTGCCCGTCATCGTCGGTCAGGTCCCTGTACAGAGCTCCCAGCTACAAAGAGTATTAGATCTGGATCTTTTGTTTTTTTTTTTTTTTCCCTGTAGCTGGAAATGGGGAGAGACAGTCAGACAGACTCCCGCATGCGCCTGACCGGGATCCACCTGGCACGCCCACCAGGGGCGATGCTCTGCCCACCAGGGGGTGATGCTCTGCCCCTCCGGGGAGTCGCTCTGCCGCGACCAGAGCCACTCCAGTGCGTGGGGCAGAGGCCAAGGAGCCATCCCCAGCACCCAGGCCATCTTTGCTCCATTGGAGCCTTGGCTGCGGGAGGGGAAGAGAGAGACAGAGAGGAAGGAGGGGGAAGGGTGGAGAAGCAAATGGGCGCTTCTCCTGTGTGCCCTTGCCGGGAATCAAACCCTGGTCCCCCGCATGCCAGGCCGATGCTCTACCACTGAGCCAAACGGCCAGGGCCTATATCTGGATCTTTTAAAGGAGAATCTGATAATCCATCTCAGGGTCTGTTGAGGAAATCTATTAGTTCTGTACAAGAATTGGTGGGTTCCAGAAGCATCATTGGAGCTGGCAGTAGAGTGGCTGGGTTGAGTCTGGGAGAGGGCAAAAGAGGACTGAAGGGTTTTGGATGGACAGGAGGTGAAATTCTTATAGGCGGGAAGGACCCAATAGAGAGAAAGGGATTTGTGCAAAAGGAGGTCAGTGAGCCTGTGGGAGGAGAAGACAGTGATGGGTTAGGAAAGGGTGAGTTTAGTAGCCTCCTTGGTGAGTTCAGCTGCCATGCCTAGTGCCTGGAGGCAGGGCTGCCAACTATTGGTGGTGTCTAATTGTTTAGAGAGATATGCCACTGGGCTGTATGTAGGCCCCACAGGTTGAGTCAGTGCTCCAATTGCATTACCGTGCTTTTCATCAGTAAAAAGGTGGAAGGGGCATCTGGGGTCAGGTAAAGCGAGAGGGGGAGAGGAGATGAGGGCATCTCAAAGGGTAGAGAAAACCCTTTTGATGGCATTGGGGGGGGTGTGTGAGAGGTCTCGTGGGAGTCTTTTTTGCAGCTTCCTAGAGGAGTTTAGCCAAAAGAGCAAAATTGGAAATCCAGTGTCAAAAAACGCCTATTAGACTGAGGAAAGAAAGAATTTGATCCACGGTGGTAGGTGGCTGGAAACTGCAGAGGATCTGAGTTTGATCTAGGGTGAGACCTTGGGTGGTGGGGGTTAAGGTGATGCCCAGATAGACTACAGACTGAGAGTGAAGTTGAACCTTAGTAGAGGAGACACGATACCCCTTCACAGCGAGGAAGTTAAGAAGGGTGGCGCTGTGTTTCCTTGAGATGGACAGGGAGGGGCTGCAGAGGAGTAGGTCATCTACATATTGTAAGAGGGTACTTGTCTTGAGATTTCATGCAGCTTGATCCCGAGTTAGCGCCTGCCCAAACAGGTGTGGGCTGTCCCTGAACCCCTGGGGTAGGACAGTCCACGTAAGCTGTTGGGCTGTGCTAGTGTCTTGGTCTGTCCAGGTGAAGGCAAACAGAAAGTAGGAGTTAGGGTGTAGAGGAATGGTAAAGTAGGCATCCTTGAGGTCTAGGATCATGAAGTGAGTGGTAGAAGTAAGTGGGAAGATGTTGTCAGCTGGATAGTGGCTCCGAGACTTTGTAGAATGTCCCGACCCAGAAGGGGTACAGGGCATGATGGCATAACTAAGAAGGAGTGCGAAACGGGAGTCTGTCCAAACTACATGTCGGGGTGGCGTGTGAAGGGGAAAAGAAGGAGTCCCATCCACTCCCATAACTGAGTCCTGCTAGAGAACTAGAGGTCCAGAGTGTTATGGTAAAACAGAGAAGGTAGCCCCCATGTTCACAAGAAATGAGATGGACTTACCCGCTACCTGCAGCATTACCCTGGGCTCGGCGAGGGTGATGGGGTCTTCGAGTCTGGGTCGCATCAGTCGTCCATGAGACTGACAAGTTTGAGTGATGGGCCTGCCTGGCATGGCCTCCCACCTGAATGGTTTATCCTCTGCGTGGAGATGCCAAGGAAGAGCCTGTTACCCGAAGGGGCAATCGCTCTGCCAGAGACCGGGCTGCTTGTAGTCAGGGCAGGGCTTAGTGGGTGGCCTCGGGCAGGGGCACTGCCGGGCCCAGTGACCTTCTTTGCTATATTTAAAGCAAGCTACTGGTGGGGTTCCTCTTCGCAGCCCGGACTTGAGTCAGACACCTCCTTGCCCCTGTTGATCTGTCGGCCTCAGAGCTGCCACAAGAGCCTGGGTTTGGAGTGTTACTTTTTGCAAGCAGCCTCAGCCTTTTCCCCCCAACTGTTAAAAACTTTAAGTGCAATGTTCATCAGGTCTCGGATAGGGGCTTGGGGGCCCTCTTCCACCTTTTTTGGTTTCTTACAAATGTCCAGGGCCAATTGGGTAATGAAGTGAATAGCTAATACAGTGGCCCCGGCATTGGAGGTAGGGTCTAGACCAGGGGTCCCCAAACTTTTTACACAGGGGGCCAGTTCACTGTCACTCAGACCATTGGAGAGCCGGACTATAAAAAAAACTATGAACAAATCCCTAAGCACACTGCACATATCTTATTTTAAAGTAAAAAAACAAAATGGGAACAAATACAATATTTAAAATAAAGAACAAGTAAATTTAAATCAACAAACTGACCAGTATTTCAATGGGGACTATGCTCCTCTCACTGACCACCAATGAAAGAGGTGCCCCTTCCGGAAGTGTGGTGGGGGCCAGATAAATGGCCTCAGGGGGCCGCATGCAGCCCGCGGGCCATAGTTTGGGGACCCCTGGTCTAGACGAGTATGGAGAACCATAGCTCAGTGAGGTGATTCAAAAAGAGGGCCAGGTTTTCCTCAGGTCCTTGAGTGATTTCTCTCAATTTGTCATAGTTAACTACCTTTTGTGCTGCACTCTGTATGCCAGCTATGAGACATTCAATCATTTGGTGTAGTCACCTCCTACTTGTTTGTCCTGTCTGGTAATCCCAGTGGGGCTCGTGTCAGGGACTGCCTGTACCCCAGTTGGTATCTGGTCATTTGTGAGGTGAACCTGATTGGCATGAGTCCATGCCACCATCCAGATTCAGTCCCGTTCATCAGGGGATAAGGATAGAAGACATGATAACATAGAGATTATACCAACTGAGGTCATAAGCCTGAGTGAGATATTGGAATTCCTTGGTATAGGCGGTAGGATTAGAAGAGTAGAAGCCTAAACGCTTTTCAATTGCAGGCAGATCAGAGAGGGAAAAAGAAACATGAACCCAAACAACTCCTTCCACTCCGGCCACCTCGCAGAGAGGGCAGAGAAGGTTGTCTCCCTCTTGTGGCTCAGAGCTAGATCTGGTGTGAACACTGACAGGGGAGGAGAGAGAGGGACTGGTATCTGCAGGCAAATGAGAAACAGGATCCGGTAAAGGGAGAGGAGGACCCTGACAGGACAGAGGGGGTTGTGCAGGAGGGGGAGAGAGTTTCTCAGGGGGGTCAGCGAAGGAGGAAAGATCAGAAGCGGAGGGTTTAGCTGAGGTTTCTCTGGCTAAAGGACCTGTGCCATAGAGCAGGCAGCACAGAGATTAGGACGAGAGCACAAATACCAGAAGTCCTGAATGTAAGGGATCTCTGACCATTTCCCAATTCTCTGACAATAGTTCCATAAATCAATGAGAGTGTTAAAGTCAAAAGTCCCTTCAGGAGGCCACCTGGTCTGGTTATCCAGTGGGTACTATGGCCAGGCCACAGTGGAGAAGATCAGTTTCTTCTTCTTTAGGGAGGGACCTATTTTTGAGAGATTCCAGGTAAGGCACCCTAGGAGTGTTTTTGAGCCAGGTTTAGATTCCTGTGCCCCCCTGGCCACCCTCAGCCTTGGGGTGATCAGAGATGAGAATTGGCGTCCCGCAACTCAATCTCTGGCCACCGGACAGTCAGGCCAAGTGGGAATGTCCGGGACGTCTCCATGAGCACACACACACTCGGAAAGGGTAAGAAGTCCCTGATACAGCTGGGATTACAGACAGGGAGTCTCGGAGTCAGAAAGAACTGAGGGGAGGCCGGAGGCAGGGGACTTACCGCACCATGTGCCAAAGTGGGTGGGAGGTCAGAGGTCCTGGTCTTCCTCCGAAGGGAAGGGGAGAGGAGCGGCTCTTGCAGACTCAAGCTCCTCCCGGGTTTTGGCACCAAATATAAGGTATTTTATGCTGAGGAAGAAAGAAGGATGTAGCCACCAAGTGTGGACAAGCAAAAGCTTTACTTAGAGCGCTCCCAGGTGAGGTTCACTGGTCCACAAGACAGGGGCCAGGGAAGTCGCACAGCTTCTCCCACCCGGAGGTAATATATAGTGTTGGTAGGATGATGGTGATGTGACAGGTTGTGGCAAAATTTCATTGGCTGACAGACAGTTTCAAAATGCTCCTGAGCCATTTCTTTTGGTGGTCATAGGTGCTGGTGGTTCCGGCCAATGTCCCCGGACCTGGTTCTCCATGTGACTTTCCCCCATTGCCAACCAACCTCATAATACTGTGTAAGTAAAACGTACACAACATGATAATTTGATGTGCTGATATATTGTGAAATGATTGCCATAATGACGTTAGTTAACATTTTATCATCCTATATAATTACCTCTTTTATTGTTGTGACATTTAAGATGTACCCTCCTACCAATTTTTATGTGCATATGTAGCTCACTTTAGTTAACTGTAGTCACTCATGCCAAATAGTAGATCCCCAGAGCTTATTGATTTTACAACTGGCAGTTTGTACCCTTTTACTGACATCTCATTTCCCCCAACCCGAACCCATGACATTGCCATTATACTCATTATTTTTATGAGTTTGGCATTTTTTATATTCCACACATCAGTGAGGTCATTCATATTTGTCTTTCTCTGCATGACTTATTTCACTTAGCATACTGCATTAAGTTCCAGTCTAGTTGTCAAAAACGACAGGATTTCTTCTTTTTTTAGGGTTGAATAATATTTGATTGTATGAATATACCATTTTTCTTTATTCATTCATCCACCAATGGAATTTATGTTATTTCCATGTCTTGGTTTTTGTGAATTATGCTAAAATAAACATAGAAGGGTAGCTATCTCTTCTAGAGGTTATTTTATTTTCTTTGTATCTATACTCATAAATCAGATTAGTAGAATCATAAGATAGTTCTATTTTAAATTTTTTGAGGAAAATCTATATAATTTTCCATAGTGGCTCTATCAAGTTACATTTCTATTAACAGTGAACAAAGATTCATTGTTTTCCCAGATTGCCAACAGTTGTTACTGTTTGTTTGTCTTTTTGATAATAGTCATTTTTTAGAGATATTCTAAGTTTTTATTTTTCATGTTCTTGACTATTGGTGATGTTGAGCATACTTTTATGTCTTCTTTCATATTTCATTAGAAACATCATTCATTAGAAAAAAGTTTATTCAGGTATTTATTTATTTATTTTTAAGTGAGAGGAGAAGAGATAGTGAGACAGACTCCCACATGCACCCTGACCACAATCTACCTGGCAACCCCTGTCTGAGCCAATGCTTTAGTCAACTGAGATATTTTTAGCACCTGAGACTGATGCTTGGACCAGCAGAGCTATCCTCAGCTGCTGGGCTGATGCTTAAACCCCCCACAGTGGGAAGGAAAGAGGGAGAGAAAGAGGAGAGGGAGGGGTAGAGAAGCAGAAGGTCATTTCTCCTGTGTGCCCTGACTGGTAATCAAACCTGAGATGACCATACACTGGGCCAATGCTCTATGCACTGAGCAAGCGGCCAGAGTCAAGTATTTATTTTTAAATGGGCTATTTTATTTTTACTTTGAATTGTACAAGTGTCTTATATATGTATATAATATATTGGATATTAACACTTTATGAAGTTTATGGTTTGTAGATATGTTCTTGCATTTTGTACATTGCCTTTTAATTCATTAAATTTTATTTTTGTTGTACAGAAGTTTTCAGTTTGATATAGTCCTTTTTATCCTTCTTATTAAATTAATTGGGATGACTCTGGTTAACAAAATTATAGATTTCAGGTGCACAATTCTATAAAACATCATCTGTTTACTTTATTGTAGTTCTACTTGTTGATTTTTGCTTTTGTTACTTTTGCTTTTAATGTCATATCTAAAAATCATTAAGAACAAAATCAATGGTATTTTCCCTTATTTTTGTGCTAAAAATTTTACAGTTTTAAATATTACATTTTTTTTTTCCACAGAGACAGAGAGAGAGAGTCAGAGACAAGGACAGATAGGGACAGACAGACAGAAAGGAAGAGAGATGAGAAGCATCAATTCTTTGTTGCAGCACTTTAGTTGTTCATTGATTGCTTTTGTATATGTGCCTTGACCAGGGGGCTCCAGCAGAGTGAGTGATCCCTTGCTCAAGCCAGCAATGTTGGCCTTCAAGCCAGAAGCTTTTGGACTCAAGCCAGAAATCATGAGGTCATATCTATAATATGATCCCACACTCAAGCCAGCAACCCTGCACTTAAGAAGGTGAGACAATGCTCAGGCCGGATGAGACTGCACTCAAGCCAGCGACCTCGGGGGTTTTAAACCTGGGTCCTCCGCATCCTAGTCTGATGCTCTCTCCACTATGCCACTGCTAAGTCAGGCTAAGTATTACATTTAACTCTTTAATCCATTGCAAACTAGTTTTTGTGAATGATATATGATAGGTGTCCAAATTCTTTCTTTTGAATGTGATTATCCAATTTAACAGCATCATTTATTGATGAAACTATTCTTTTCCCATTGAGTATTTTTGACTCCCCTGTCACATATGAGGTGTCTATATATCTATGGGTTTATTCCTGGGCTCTTGAATCTATTTAGCAATCTCTGAGTCTGTTTTTATACTGGTACCCTGATGTTTTTATTACTATAATTTTGTAATATTTGAAATAAAAAAACATGATGTCTCCAGCTTTGTTCTTTCTCAGGATTGTTTATAATATCTAGGGTCTTTTTAGTGTCCCATATAAATTTTAGAATTTTTTTCCTATTTCTCTGAAAATACTGTGTGAGTTTTTATAGAAACTGCATTAGATCTATAGATACATTTGATAACATGGACATTTTAAGAATATTGATTCTTTATTCCATGAGCAGAGAAATTATCTTTTTTAATTTTCTTCAGTTTTATAATTTTTGGTCTACAGAGCTTTAACATTTATAATTAAATTTCTTCCTAAATATTTTATTTTTGGGGTGCTATTATAAATGGAATTGTTTATATTTTTTTGTAGTTTGTCCTTAGTGTATAGAAACACAATTGCTTTCTGTATGTTGATTTTGTATCCTACAATTTTATTAAATATATTTATTAGTTCAAACAGTATTTTTATAAAGTTTTTAGGATTTTCTATATACAAGATAAAACAAAAACAATCTTACCTCTTCCTTCCCGATTTTAGTGACTTTTTTTTCCCTTGTTTAAATGCTCTAAGATTAAGTTCACTAGGAGTGTGAGAATTAGTATCCTGGTCTTATTCCTAATCTTAGAGGAGAAGGTTTTAACCTTTCATTCTTGAGTATGATGTTACCTGTGACCTTGGCACATATAGTTTTTATTATGATGAAGTATGTTACTTTAATTTCCAATTTGTTGAAAGTATTAAAATAAAGTGATTTTGAGTTTTATTTAATGTATTTTCTATATGTATTGAAATTCAAATGATTTTTATCTTTTAGTTCATTAATGTGGAGATGCATAACATTTATTGATTTGCATATTTGAATCTTCCTTGGATCTCAGGGGAAAAGTCTGACTTGACAAGTTTATGATCATTTTCGTGAGCTGTTCAATTTTATTTGTTGCTGTTTTGTTATGAATTGTTGCATCCGTTTTCATCAGAGACATTGGCCTATAGTTCATTCCTGTTAGTTTCTTTATCTGGTTTTTTTTATCATGGTAGTTCTGTCCTCATAAAATGAATTTGGGGTTGTTTTCTCCTCTTCAAATTTTGGAAAAAGTTTGAGAATGATGGGAGTTATTTTCTTCTACCAATGTTTGGTAGACTTTACCCGTGGAACCCTGTAGTCTTGGTCTTTTCTTTGTTGTCAAGTTTTCGATTACTGATAACCTTTAACTGATATGTATGTGTTCAGATGTTCTTTTTCTTCATGATTTGTCTATTTTATTTATCTTTTCAGAAAACCAGCTCTTTATTTAAATGATTAATCAATTATTTTTCAGTCTTCATTTTATTTATTTCTGCTGTAAACTTTGTACTTCTTTTCTTCTGCAAACATGGGGCTTTTTTTTCTTTATGTAGTTTCTTGAATTATGCAATTAGCTTGAGATTCTATTTTTTTTTCTTAAAGTAAGCATTTTTCACTGCAAACCTCCCTCTTATGATTCCTCTTGCTGAGTTGCATAAGTTTACATATGTTGTGTTCCCAACTTTTTGTGTTTCAAGATATTTTTTAATTTCCCTTTTGATGTCTTCATTGATCCATTGGTTGTTCAAGAATATATTGCATAATTTCCACATATTGGTGTGTTTTCTTGTTTTTATGCTTGTTCTGCTTTCTAGTTTTATACCATTGTGGGAGGGGAAACAACAAAACAAAGAAAAAAAAATTAACAAAAAAAACACTTGGATTCTATTTTAATGTTACTGTTGTTCTTATAAGGAGAAGAGATTAGAACATACAAAGAAAGACACCAGGAATAGAAACAAATAAAAAACAATCTACATAAGTAAACAGCAAAATGATAACCATCTGTAAGCCCAGGAAAAATGGAGAAACCAAACCCTCAGACACCGGATTGGTTTCAGATTGGTCTCTGACTTCCAGCCACCAGAACTCTATGGGAAAAAAAAAAAGTCTGCTACTTTAAATGATTCAGTTTGTTATTTTGTTATGGCTGCCTTAGCAAATGATACAAATGTAAAAGATTTATGTTTTGAAATTATATAAATGGTTTTTTTAAATTTTTTAATGTTTTTTTTTAAATTGGTTTTAGTAATAGAAGGAGAGAGAGAGAGAGAGAGAGAGAGAGAGAGAGGAACTTTGAGCTGTTCTTGTATGTGCCCTGACCAGTGATTGAACCAGCAACCTCTGAGCTTCAGGATGACACTCTCACCAATTAAGCTATCCAACCAGGGGTAAAACATTTTTAAAACATATATTTTTGAGATTTTGCCCTTCTTTCCTTTTACTACTTTTCATATAAAGCCATAACTTTAGCTTTGGAGAACACTGCTTGAAATATTTCTTTATTTTTTATTATTAAAGACAAAAAATGGTAAGTATAATTTTCTGATCGAATAGCTGAGAATATTTATAAATCTAATTCAACACCGTACATTCAGGTGAGTGTAATGTTTTAGAGTAAAATAATATTTCATATAAAGATATTAATATGCAAGAATCCCTTCTAATTTGGCCGTCTTGCAGAATCTAATAGAGTATATATCATTCCAGAAGATCTAATGTTTGGGTTGTCTACTTGTTCATAATTGTTTGGCTGGTCACTCAGAAAATATTTTCTTATTGACAACACAGAACACACAAATTTTATATAAATTCTATAAAATTTGTATAATCTCTTGATTTAAATTTAATTTAAAAACTCCTGAATATTTTCTGAACATTAGTTTTTCCTGATATTCAGAATATGTTCATAGGTTTCGTTATTTTTATCAGTTTATTTATCCTTAAAAACAATTTATTCAGCCTGACCAGGTGGTGGTGCAGTGGATAGAGTGTCAGACTAGGATGCACAGGACCCAGGTTTGAAACCCCAAAGTCACTGGCTTGAGCATAAGCTTACCAGTTTGAGCATGGGTTTACTGGCTTGAGAGTGGGATCATAGACATGACCCCATGGTCGCTGGCTTTAGCCCAAAGGTTGCTGGCTTGAAGTCCAAGGTCACTGGCTTGAACAATGGGTCAGTTGCTCTGCTCTAGCCTCCTCCCCATGGGTCAAGGAATATATGAGAAAACAATCACTGAACAAATAAGGAGCTGCAGAGAAGAAATGATGCTTCTCATCCCTCTCCTTTTCTGTCTGTCTGTCCCCATCTGTCCCTCTCTCTGTCTTTCTCTCCGTCTCTGTCAAAAATAATAATAATAATAATTTATTCAAATTTCCCTGTATTGGTTAATAATCCAAAAGGCATTTCACTCACAACCTTTCCCCAAGATTTATAAGTCTATATTTCATAGAGTGAAAAAAAAAATCTTAGGTATTCTTTGAGGAATTTTCTAAATTCCTCAAAGAATTATATTTCTAAATCTCTTGCAAGTGTTGTAAAAGAACAGGTACAAGTGTGTTTGTCACAGCTTTTGTTTATTGTAAAAGCCCAATAAGAGTCTAAATATTTATTAGTAATAATACTTAAATAAAATAATATTAGCAAGACAACCACTGAAACAATTTTTGTAATTTTTTTAACTTTCCTATTCTGAATGTAATGGAAGTCCCAGTCAATGAAACTTTCAACATTACCTGATTTTTAGGTTCGTATTTCAGTGCAATTCTTGTATAGATTTTATATGACCATGTGTTAAAAACCAAAAGAATTCTAGTGATGGGTTTCCTAACTATGGCAGTCTCCAGGTTACAAATAAGATAGGTTCTGTAGGTTTGCAAATGTTTAAGTATTTATATGCCTAGAAAAGTAAATACAGATACTGTGTTAAAGCAAGCATCTTTCAAGTGGCATTTAATAGGTAAATGTATCTGTTCCTGCGTACATACAACTTCAACTTAAGAATAAACCTATAGAACCTATCTCATTCGTAACCCAGGGAATGACTATCATTCCTATCCACCCATTTTACATGTGTATGTGTATATGTGTGCACTTACTTAGGCATAAACATGTATATATGTTTAAATTCAGGCTGGTATTGAAATTTGTGGACGCGAGTTGTAGTAGTCTATGGAGGATTCACTATATTTACACTTACACTACCATGTTGCTCAACTTTTTACCTACATTCACCATCTCTACATTAATGAAGACTGCTCATACATGAGAGGTTTGAAGGAGAAGGGGTAGGAGGAAAAGGAGTAAAAAGGAACAAATATACAGTGAGAGAAAATGACTTGCCTTTAGGTGATGGGCACACAGCACAATCAACAGTTCTAATGCTATAGAGCTGTTCCTCTGAAACCTATGTATTCTTATTGATAAGTGTCACCCCCATTAAATTTAGTTTTCTAAATAAAATTCAGTAAATAAATAAATAAATAAATAAAAGGTATAAAAATCTCTTTTGAGGCAAAAATCTTAAAATTTTTTGAGAAGATTGTTTAGTTCATTTATTAAATTAATACCTAAAATTAGTGAAGTTTAACATTAAGAAATAATTTTATGTCATTGTTTTGCTAAAAATAATTACATTAACTTATTTTTCTTGAAACCTTTAATAGAGGAAATTAATAGGTATCTGCTATTAGATTTTGTTCTGTATTCAGTTTTAAATCAATAATTAAATGGCATGCAGAAAAGAATTCTTAATTCAGTGAAGTTTTATAAAATATAAAAATGCAAATAATCTTAAATTTATGGAAGTAAAATTGAAATTTTACTCAACTTATATTTCTAAATCTCTTGCAAGTGTTGTAAAAGAACAGGTACAAGTGTGTTTGTCACAGCTTTTTTTTATTGTAAAAGCCCAATAAGAGTCTAAATATTTATTAGTAATAATACTTAAATAAAATAATATTATGCAAAGATTTAAAAGAATGAACCACATTTTTATATATCAATGGAATAGTTCTTTAAACAGAAGGTAGGTAAATAGTAGATACAGAATTATTGAAAAGTAATAAACAAGTTTATAAAAAATAAAACATAAAAAAATTATACATTTTTTATGAAAGTTGTATCTTATTATAAACATAGAAATTGTAAGTGGGAGAGATAGACCTGAAATTTTTCGGAGTACTTTCCTTTTTGGAAGGAAGGGAGAACTAAAGAGAATGAGTAAAGAGAACTTCAACAACTTGATCTGTTGTAATTTATGTTTCTATTTTCTATTTTCAAAATGGCAAGAAGCAATTTAACAAAATATTTAAGGTAAACCCTGCAGTAGTAGGAACATCATTATTTGTTAAATTGTTATTTATTGTCATCCCATTTTAAAAAATTTTTCAGATCAAAAGAAAAAAAGAACAACTTATTCTTAGGAGAAAACAAGTTTCTATTTTCTAACATTGCTTCAGAAAACTGTAATGAATGTTTTATAGAAAACAGATATACTTGCTTGACAATATAATCAGGTAGTCACAGATCATCGGAAACATCAGACACACTGATAATGATGTAAGTCCACTTAATTATTATTATTACTTTTTGAGAGAGAAAGAGAGAGAGAAAGAGGACAAGAAAAGAGAGAGGGGGGAAGAGAGATGAGAAGCAACAACTCATAGTTGCTTTATTTTAGTTGTTCTTTGATGGCTTCTCATTCCTATGTGCCTTGACTAGAGGGCTCAAGCTGAGCCAGTGACCCCTTGCTCAAGTCAGCGACCTTTGGGTTTCAAGCCAGTGACCTCACACTCAAGCTGACAACCTTGGGGTTTCCAACTGGGATCCTCAGCATCCCAGGCTGACAATCTATCTACTGCACCATCACCCTATGGGTTTTAGTCTTCTTACTTAAAAAATAACCACTTGATTATTTTTTAAGTAAGAAGATTAAAATCCATAGGGTTTAAAATGTGAACATCTGCTTATAACCTGAAGTTTTTCAACATTTCTAGCAAAGAAGCAATGATTTCAGTTGAGATTCATAATCTGTTGTGTATAAATAACATTTTGTTACAATTGGTATTTTAAAAATTTGAAATTTCAAAACAATTACAGGTCATAATGAGCAAATTACTAAAAGTGGAAAGAGGCATTAAGGGTAATTCATCTTTCAGGAAGAGTCTGTTGTCAGACTGCTCGCCATGAACTGCTTTCATATCCCAGGGTTTGGATGCAATTCATAATGGAAAACAAGATGTTACCAGAAATGACGCTGTTTGCCTTAAGCAAGAGGAAATCTGATCACAATGTCAAACTTGTGAAACACTGGAAAATATATATGTTTTATTAAAATAAATTAAAAAGATACTCTATAAAAATACCAATATTAGTGAAAAGGTCCTTCAGGACTAAATCTCGTCCTTTATGTTTCTGGGCCAAGAAGTTTGGCTCTCCTCAGGCATAAGAAATTTGCCTCCCAATCCATGAGGGGATAGAACTTAATTAAGATCCAACAACATATTACTTGTACTATATTATTACTTCTTACCCTTTGGGGAAGTGTGCTTCAACTCAAAGTAATATTTATTTCACATACCACCCTAAATATATATTTTTTTAGTTTTCAAATTGATTTTGTGAATAAATTCTGTCTCATAGACCCATCCAAATGACTTTTTAGGTTAAAGGGAGCCCTGAGATTCAAGACGGACCAAGGATCTCAATGAAACAACGTAACTTCAGAGAAAGACAGTTAAAATAACAAATTGTCTGCAATAAGAACAGTAAAAGAATAGCCTAAGACTCGCAAGAGAAAACTGAGCCTGTGGTAATGAAACTACTTTGTCTATTGCTATAAAACTGTTCAGTGAAGTCCTCAGATCTCACTGCCCTTATTGCCTATAACAGGGTTAAGAAATGCCTGCTATAAAAAGTAATTTCTTATTATGTTGTTATCAAACATCAATATACATATTTAAAAACCTATAAAAATATGAAAAGTATTCAGTAAACACATTTAAACCTTAAAAAAATTATGATATTGAACTGTTTATTAAAATATAACAGCAGCATATTTAGAACATACTCTTAATTAAAACTCTAGCTACATAAATCCCAGCTGAGCTTCTTCGATAGACACAAATGCTATTCCAAATAATCTAACTAATGGATTAGCAATAATAATTGCTATAAATTGCAATGTAATGTGTGTCCATTTCACTATGTCCTATGTGTGCATGTTTACAGGAAATCATCAAATCCATTGCTTTTTATTTTTTTACAATTTCTACTTAATTTTCCCATAGGAATAGTTTTATTAATTACCTAATATGTGTAAAGTGCTTTCCACACACACAAAAAAGCAGTGATTTCCAAAATGTTATGGCTGAAAAAGAAGAGAATTGCTAAGTTTTTAAAGGTATATTAATCACGGCAAGCCCTCAGGGTATCATTTACTTGGCTGGGAAAAAGTTAATTGTTGAGAGATGCTCTAATGACCAAAAACAATACGGTACTTAAAAATATGTGCACTGATTTTCTTCTCAGCCATTGAAATTCTAATAGGTTTCTCACTTACTTTTCAAGCTTGCACTTCCAATGCCCTCATTCTGTGAACTCATTTCTTCACTGAACTTGTATTGACCTCTTTAAAATGGGGGTCATAATTTTGGCATCTTCTTTCCTTTTGTTTAAGTAAAGAATAGGTCACAATTTATACATCATTAACTTTGATTTTCACTTTTTAAAATATAGGACTGTAGAACTCAGCTTTGTTTTACTCTTCACATAAAATACATTTGAATAAAGCTTCCTATTTTATTTTCTTTTTAAATTTTTTTTAAATTACAGTTGATATTAAATATTATTTTATATTAGCTTCAAATGTGTAGCATAGTAGTTAGAAGTTTATCTGATTTATAACAAGATCTCCACATAAGTCTAGCACTCACCTGGAACCATATAGTTATTATAATATTATCTCCTATGTTGTCCCACCAGTTGGCTCAATGGTAGAGCATTGGCACATTATTTGGATGTCCCAGGTTCAACTCACACACAGGAGAAGCAACTACCTGCTTCTCCACATCTCCCCCCAATTCTCTTTCTCTTCTCCTGCAGCCATGGCTCCAATGATTGGAGCAAAGTTGGCCCTGGGCACTGAGGATGGCTACATGGCCTCATCCCAGACACTAAAATAGCTTGGTTGCTGAGCAACAGAGCAATGGAGTAGCAGCCCAGACAGGCAGAGCATTGCTTGGTAGAGTTCTTGCCAGACTGATCCTGGTCAAGGTGCATGCGCTAGTCTGTCCCTGCCTCCATGCCTGTTGTTTAATAATAAAATAAAATAAAATAAAATAAAATAAAATAAAATAAAATAAAATAAAATAAAATAAAATAAAGTAAAGTAAAGTAAAGTAAAATAAAATAAAATACAAAACAAAATATCCCCTATGTGTTACTTTACATCCCTGTGACTATTTTATAACTAGCAATTTGTACTTAATACTTTTACTTTTATTCACTCAGCCCCCAAGTTTTCCTCCCACATGGCATCATCAATTTGTTTTCTGTATCTATGAGTCTGTTTCTGTTTGATTTGTTTATTTTGTTCTTTAGAGTCCACATTTTAATGGATGTTTATTTTCCTTTCAGAAAATCACTCAGTCATTTTGTTAAAAACTTACGAATTCTTTCCATCTGGTGGCATTTTTATTTCTTAAGTGACCATGAAGTATTGATATCATTGTTGTTTTAATATACATTTTTTTCACCTTTAAGGACTCTTCTAACACCACCAATGCTTTTTAAAATTTGGTTATTATTTTTCACCTATGACTTCCATGTTCTTATTTAAATTTAATATATAAAATATATAGCATATATTATAATTAAAAGAATATAGTATATAAAGGGGCTAATGGTAGAAATTTGTACAGCTATAAAATAACATTATAAAATTATTTCTCTTTTAACAATGAATAAGACTCAGAAAGAGACACACACACATTCTTGCTCATTTTTATTAAATAAAATTCTATTATGGTACTTAGAACATATAGCTTAAGTATTATATACTCACTTTATTTTAGTGGTAGTTACTTGTTTATAAATCACTATAAAACCACTTTTATTGCCATTTTTTCTCTCAGTTTATTGAGATAACAATATTGTATAAGTTTAAGGTGTACAATATAATTATTCAATATATGTATATATTGCAAAATTATTACCACAATAAATTTAGTTATCATTCATCACCTCACATAGATAAACATTATTTTCCCTTTGATGAGAACTTTTAAGATTTACTTTCTTAGTAACTTTCATATGTATGATATACAGTCATCCTTTGCCATATAACGGTTAACTTCATGGTCTCACTGTATCACATATTTTTAAATTATATATATCTAATTTTGTATTGCGGATTTTTTGCTATATCACTGAATTTTGCAGTACATAGGTATTTTTTATATTTATTATTTTAATTATTTTGCAGTAAAATAAGCATTTTCTAGACTAAAAATGAAAAGGTTTATAAGAGTATAGGAGGGTTTATAAAGCCTTAAAATATATATAAATCATAAAATAAATATAAGGTCACTACTTTGCAGATTTTTGCCTATCATAGGGGGTTCTGGAACCTAACCCCTGCAATAGAAGAGGAACCACTGTATCACTGTTAACTATAATTACTATGCTATAGATCAGGGGTCCCCAAACTTTTTA
This sequence comes from Saccopteryx bilineata, assembly GCF_036850765.1. Classification (NCBI taxonomy): domain Eukaryota; kingdom Metazoa; phylum Chordata; class Mammalia; order Chiroptera; family Emballonuridae; genus Saccopteryx; species Saccopteryx bilineata. The sequence goes on along the minus strand of NC_089491.1, from coordinate 72,254,578 downwards.
CACAGGGGGCCAGTTTACTGTCCCTCAGACCGTTGGAGGGCTGGACTATAAAAAAAAAACTATGAACAAATTCCTATGCACACTGCACATATCTTATTTTAAAGTAAAAAAACAAAACGGGAACAAATACAATATTTAAAATAAAGAACAAGTAAATTTAAATCAACAAACTGACCAATATTTCAATGGGAACTATGCTCCTCTCACTGACCACCAATGAAAGAGGTGCCCTTCCAGAAGTGCGGCGGGGGCCGGATAAATGGCCTCAGGGGGCCGCATGTGGCCCGCGGGCCGTAGTTTGGGGACCCCTGCTATAGATAATATCATCAGAACTTATTTTTATTATAACTAGAGAACTGTATGGTATCTTTCAATCACCTTTTCCCTTAATTTCCACATCCCAACCCCAACAGCTGGCAACCACCAATCTGTTCTCTGTTTCTGAGTTCAGTTTTTAGATTCTACATGTAAACAAAGTCATACAGTATTTGTATTTTTTTAAATTATTTTACTTGCATAATGGCCTCAAGTTTTATTCATGTTTTTACATATGTCAAGATTTTCTTTTTTGTGTCAGAATAATACAATATTTTATTGCTTATATATACCACTTTTATTCATCCACTAATCCATCACTGGATTTTAGATTGACTATTATGAGTTATGCTGCAATAAATATAAAAGTGCAGGTATAACTTCAAGAAAGTGATTTCATTTACTTTGAATATATTCCCCAAAATTTAAATGTTGGATCATTTTGCAGTTCTACTTTTAATTTTTTGAAGAACTTCTGCAATGTTTTTCATAGTGGCTATACCATTAATTTCCTAGCAATAGTACACCAGGATTCCATTTTGTCCACAATTTTACCAATATTTTTATTGATTGTTTCTTCAATGACAGACATTCTAATAAGTGTAATGTGTACTCCTTTGTGGCATTGATTTTCTGGTGATTATGATGTTGAGTTTTTTTTCATGTATCTATTGGCCATTTATATTATATATCTTTTTTGAAAAAAAGATCTATTTACTCCACTGCCTTTTTTAATTCTATTTTTTGTCATTGAGTTGTATGAGTTCTTTTATAGTTTGGTTATTAACTGACATTTCATTTTTTTGATGGTTTCCTTTGCTCTGCAGAAACATTTTTTAAATTTGATTTTAAGTTTAAATTTAATACTTGCATACAGTATATGATTGAGGCCTAGTTTCATTGTTTTTGTATGTATCTGTCAAATTTTCCCAATGCTATATACTAAATAAACTTTTTTTCACAATATATTATTGGGTTTCTACTGTAAACAGTTGACCATATATGTGTGGATTTATTGCTGAGCTCTCTTTTCTTTTTCATTGACCTTTGTGTCTGTTTTTATGCAAGTATCATACTGTTCTTATTACTATAACTTTGTAGTAGAGTTTGAAATGAGGAAGCATAATATATCCCTCTTTGGTCATTTTTCTCACAATTGTTTTAGCTATTTGGAGTCTTTTGTAGTTCCATACTAATTTTAATTTTTTTTATTATTTCTATGAAAAATGTCATAGGAATTTTGATAGGGGTTGAATTAAATCTGTACACTACTTTGGTTAGTATGGACATTTCTACAATATTAATTCCTTTTGTCCATAAGCCTGGAATATCTTTTTATTTATTTGTTTCTTCAATTTCTTTTATTCTTCTGTTCTTCAATGTACAGATCTTTCTCCCACCTGATTAATTTTTTTTTTTTTTTCATTTTTCTGAAGCTGGAAACAGGGAGAGACAGACAGACTCCCGCATGCGCCCGACCGGGATCCACCCGGCATGCCCACCAGGGGCAATGCTCTGCCCATCCTGGGCGTCGCCATGTTGCGACCAGAGCCACTCTAGCGCCTGAGGCAGAGGCCACAGAGCCATCCCCAGCGCCTGGGCCATCTTTGCTCCAATGGAGCCTTGGCTGCGGGAGGGGAAGAGAGAGACATAGAAGAAAGCGTGGCGGAGGGGTGGAGAAGCAAATGGGCGCTTCTCCTGTGTGCCCTGGCCGGGAATCGAACCAGGGTCCTCCGCACACTAGGCTGACGCTCTACCGCTGAGCCAACCGGCCAGGGCCCACCTGGTTAAATTTATTCCTAGGTATTTTATTCTTCCTGAGATAATTATAAATTAAATTGGTTTTTCAATTTATTCTTCTGATTGTTTATTTTTAGTATATAGAAATATAGCTGATTTTTGTAAATTGATTTTGTATTTAGCAACATACTAAATTTCTTCATTATTTCTGACAGTTTTATGGTAGAATCTTGAGGTTTTCTATATAAACTATTTTGTCATTTGCAAATGAGACATTTTTACTCTCCCTTTCTAATTTAGATGCCTTGTTTTTACTGTCATTTAATGGTAGTGTTTTTCAAAACCCCATCCTAATTTTGGATTATGACAAATTATAAAACTTAAAATTGAAAGAGCTTTTGGTAACCAAAATAAATAGACCTTCAATCACCTTGTTTTGGGGGAAAATTATTTTTATTCTCTTTTAGTTTTATTAGTTAGCACTTTCTGAGGTTAATGCTATGCATTTTATCCCCTTTTATATGGGATGTGTGGTTCATAAGACACTCAAAAGTTAATCATACACTGTAGGCAACTTAAAGCACAGTGAAAATTGGTTGCTCTCTTCTCTCTGCTGGAGCCTCTATTTAGTATAAATTTAACATGAATCAAACTTCAACTTGAGTAGAACATTAGAAATTTCTAGCTTATCTGCTATAAAATTTGCATTTAACACAAACGTACAAATATTGACATTTCTGAATCTTTAAAAATACATGAACTTTTGTATAGATTTATAAATATAAAGGTATTCTGAATAAATATGATTGCTAATATTCACTTTTATTTGATTATGTATGCAGTTATAAGTAGCATTTACATTACTATCCTGGTAATATCATGCAAGTCTGTTTATTTTTACATGTTAACTATAAGTACAATCAATTCTGACATTTGGGTGATCATCACTGATTTTCACTTTGATCTTCTATTTTAGATCCAGTAGAATATTAAAGGCATGAATCCTAAGCACAGAGGTTAAAATAATGTTGCTCAGAGACTTTGCCTCATTTCTGTCAGAGTTTTAGAATAGCTCTACACTGCTCTTGTTTGAGTAAAGAAAGAAGCAATAAAACTATATATCTATGTGTCATCATTTAGTGGGAAAATGTATTAAATAGATGTTTATCACAAAAATCTTGGAATGTATTATAAAGCAATAAGTCTTTTCCCCCCCTGTGTGCTGTTTGCTTCTAAAGATCAATAAAGTCTTAAAAGTGTATAGGGTAATTACTTTTAGGCAATCATATCAGTATGTGCTGTATAACAATGAGCAAAATGATGTAATTTAATTAAAATATCCCATTATATAGTATTATTATAACAATTAGTGATCACATCATATATTTTGAATCCCTGTGCCTAGCACAATACCTAGGGTATACTGTGCATTCAACAAAAGTCATTTCCAATGAATCAATAAATTCTTCTCTACCAAGGATATTTCTTTTAGATGTACTCTCACTATGGACGGGTCTGTAGGCATAAAGGTCCAATTTACAACACAAACTGCTAGTCTGTAATAAGTGGCTTTGAATTCATGGCACACTTTTTTTTTTCTCCTATTGATTAGGATACTGAGCCAACATCCTTGATAAATTTTTCATTCGTTTTCTCATGTTCTAGCTCTGGTATGTTCTATTATGTTCATCCTGGTAAGAATTTTAAATTGTGGAAGACTCAAATGTTTTTCATTGTTTTTGTAAGGGTTTTACTTTTTATAATGCACATTTATGTATAATTTTAAAAATAACTTTTTTAAATAGCAGAATAGATTTTAACATTCTCATTCTGTAATAATTCAAACAATTTAAGCAGTTCAACATTTCCCCCGGGTACCTCTCCAATTCAAGACACTTCTTAAGAGATAATCTCTTTGTTAGTTTGTGTGTAAATATTTTTATGTATTTATACACATAATAAACACATATAAACATAATTTTATTATGTATTATATTTTAGTGTGGATTATAGTGATTATCTAAATGTGTCATCAAGTTTTTGATTGCCTATTTCTTTTATTACTATATATATTTATAAAACAATTATTCTGTTTAGTCTGTCTTATTAATACCACAATGTCAAGCAAATCTATCTTACTGTTTAAACTGATGAATAATATGATGTAGTATATATTGACAGCTCCCCGTCTTCATTCTTTAAATTGGATAAGCTCACCCTTCTTTGGTGGCCATAGTGTTTTGGAGAAAACAGGATGCTGCCATGGTCAACAACAAATCACAATAATTCCAACATGAAGTTTCTGGTCTCCCAGCTTAAAGACAGCATGTCATTACAGTAAGATAGAGGAGGTAGAAAAATGCAATTCTGATATTAATTTATTTATGGTGACTGGCAAATATATCAGTAAGAAGAACAATTTAGATTTTTCTGAAACACATTTGAAATTACTTACTAGTTTGTATTTATTTCAAATTACTAATTTCCAAATTTGCTAATTATTCAGCTCTAGTCTTCTAAAAATTCTACCAAAAGTTATTATTTATTTCTGTTATAATGGCTTTTATTTTTAGCATTTATATTTGCTGTTTTTAGAGTTTCCACGTCTTAACAGACTTTGCATTTTTCCTACTTTTTCTTATTTTTAACAAGTTAATTACATTTATTTTAACTTGTTTTTCAGAGAGTTATTAGCATTTTTTATATCAGAATGTGGTATTAATGCCATTTTGTCTATTAGTAGTGGATTTTTTCTTGTTTAATATATATATATATATATATATATATATATATATATATATATATTCATTTTTTAGTGAGCAGAGGGGAGACAGGAGACAGACTATCACATACAACCCTTCAGGATCCACCCAGCACACCCACTAGAGGGCAATGCTCTGCCCATCTGGGGCCATTACTCCATTGTTCAGCAACCGATTTATTTTTTAGTGCCTGAGGCAGAGGCCAGGGAGCCATCCTCAGCACTCAAGGCCAACTCACCTGAACCAACTGAGCCATGGCTGCAGAAGGAAAAGATAGAGGAGGGGGAGAAAGAAAGGAGAAGCAGATAGTCACTTTTCCTATGTGCCCTGACAGGGAATTGAACCCAGGATATGCACAAGCTGAGTTGACACTCTACCACTGAGCCAACCTACCAAGACCATTGTTTTATTAAAATTACAATTTTTTATTGAAAGATGAAACTTTACTAGCTAGTAGAAATAATTAAAGAGATTTTCTATTTGAAATGGACATGACTTTTCTATTTTCTAGGCCTTAATGATGGTGTTTCAGTTAATCTAGCTAGGAGCTGGGCTGGGTTTGGGATTAGCTAATGTGTTTATTTACTTCAAATTTCTGCCACACTTGTTGTTTATAGTAGGGTTTGGATTGCCATAATAATGTCAACATTGGTTGGACTCTCAGCTTTAGTTTTAACAGTTCGGTTAAACCTCTTTGTGCTTCTCTACCTCTAACCGTTTTCTCCACAGTTAGTTGTTACTAAAACCTTAGTGTCTTCGTGATACAGAAAAGGTGAATTGGGGAAAAGATAAGATGTTCTTTCTTTATTTTCCACCCCCAGAATAAGTGGCAAACTTTAACAGTCACAATGTCCCTGGGTTTTGTCAGTGTGACATTTACAGTTCTTCTGTCTTGTCCTGTACTGTATAGTTTTGTTTTGTTTGTTTTTGTGTTTTTTATTTAATTAATTGTGTTTACATAGATTCTAGTGTCACCCTAAATATATATATAGTTTTGAGCTCAGTTTATATTCTTGCCCTTTTCCCAGCAGACTTGTTTTATCCTGTTTCTCTCCCTGGCTGCACTGAATTTCCCCCAGTGCCCTGAGGCAGCATGTTCGCAGCCCTTCGCCCAGCTCACTGATTCTTCTGTGTGGTTACAGACAGTGAATGGTTTCAGGCAGACTGGTGCCCATCCTTCACACCTTCCCTCCCTTTATCTGGTCACCAGAACAAAAATGTATTCAGGACTCTCCTGAATTATGTATGTGTGCCCAGAGACAGAACCTACCAGTGGGTGGCAATCGTATTGATTTCTACAGCCCCAAAGAATTTCACAGTATTTTCTGGAAATTTCATTTTGCAAGTTTCTTACTGCTGACATAAAAAGTAATATGTAAAAATATATATCTCCAGTGAGCACTCATGTTACCTTTCTATCTGCATGGCCTTGTCTTCTCTTAAATGCCAGGCCTGTTGGTTGCTCTGCTCTGTAATTGGTTGATAAAAAATGTCTTTAATACCAACTTGGTTTGACTTTTATTGTTGCTGTTGTTATTATGTGTGAATGACACTCCCCCCCCCCAACTCTGTAGATTCTGTAACAGTAAACAGCATTACCATTTTGGATTTGAAAAATATATTCATTTTTCATAAAATGTTATTTTGCTCACACATAATGTACTTGTGTTATTTTTACATGAACTAATTTGTATTTAAAATGTTCTGTTTAAATTATTAAAGAATAATATATAAAGATATAACCCACAAAAACAAAAGTTCTTTAAAAGATTACTTAAGAATATAGTTGTTAAGAGCATGAAACAGAACTAAAACCAAACTTTTTAGAATATTTATTCTAGACTTAAATGGAGATAAAGGAATACCACAAGTTAATATGTGTCTGTGTATGTTTGAGTTCTGTACACCCTATTGTACTTCTGCATGAAAAGGTGTGAGAACATTGAAAACATGTTGATGATTTGAGCAGTTCTCTAACAATCACTTCAGCAACCTCATGAAATCTTGCATCTTCTTCAAGAGATACAATGTAATGTTGCTCTCATTTTCTATATTCACTACAGGGTCAGGTATTCCATACATGAACACGTAGGATTCAGTAAAAGACTGACAGGCAACCTCTAGCTGGAATAAATTCTAATATTAAGTGATAATCATTTAGTTGGAGATTTACTTTAAGTAGTTAATGCGTTAGTAAATATTTGCCAATGAAACAATTTTTCTTTTTAAAAAACTTTTTAATTCTAGAGACTTGGATAATGCATGGTTAGAACCTGGAAAAAACTCTGTAATTGAGAGCATTATGTTTTATTCAATGGCAACAAAATTGATGTTCTTTTGTGTGATGCATGATGTTATTTGTGTGTTTATGTGAGCATATATATATATATATATATTAAGTATAACACACACATGCACACGCACATGCACACACACACACACTCACACACTGGAATTTGGCCCAATTTGCCAAAATGAGTTAATTAGTTAACCATGAGCCTGAATATTACATTTAGAAAATGATCATGTATATATCAAATAAAATATATTTTGTTCTAATTCTTGGTTTAATAAATTCCAGTGTTAATCCCATATGACTCATCTGTCAGGAAGTGTGAGAATCAGAACTGTTCCTTTTGTTGCCTTTCACTCACTGTGAAAATAGAGTAAAGAACAGTCCCTTTGGCACATTCATCAAAACTATGATCAGGCTGATTAAAATGCAGATATACTGAAACTTATGTTTTATCTACAGTCCAACAGTGATATCTGATTTATGTGAATCTCATTAACACACTGTTTCCATGCCTCCTTTAGTATAGTTTGTTCCTGTTCCTGGCATCTAATTATACAAGCACAACCAGAAATTTTGTATGAGCATTTGCTCTATATATCTCTCTAATATTATTTGATATTATTTGAAACTTGTCTTCCTACCAGTAACGTAGTCCTCAAGGACAGCATGAGGGCGGAATGGTAATTTACTGATGTTCTGCATTGTATTACCATTGTGTGAGGAATCACAAATCTTATAAATTTTTTAATTGAACAATATCTTCTATTTGTTCTATTTTTCCATTTCTTTTCAAGCATTTTCCACTTGGTACAAATGTGCAATTTATAAGGATACATACATAAAATATAAGGAATGTAAAACCAGATGTCAAATTAATATGTCTATGAAAAACATACTACTACTAAATAAATGTCTGATTTAAAATTTCAAGTACAGGAGAGCCTTTGTGTGTTTTATTTTTCAATTGAGATATCATTGGTTTATAATATAAGTTTGAAGTGTACAGTAATATAACCCAACAACAGTGTGTACTCTGTCATGCTCATCACCAAAACTCTACTTTTTACTTATCATTATACAATGGGCCCCTGTTTCCTGTTTTGCCGTCCCTGAACCCCCATTCCCCTTAGGCAATCATCAATCTGTTGTCTACTTCTATGAGTTTGTCCGTTTTGTTTTATAGGTTTGTTTATTTTATTTTGAAGATGGGTATTTTTATTTATTAATTTTAGAGAAAAAAAAGGAAAAAGAAAAATATCAATTTGTTGTTCATTTATTTATGCATTCATTAATTAATTATTGCATGTGTCCTGATCGGGCATCAAATATGTAACCTTGGCATATTGAGACAATGCTCTAACCAACTGAGCTACTCAGGCAGGGCAAACATTTTTATTTTTGATATTTCACATATGAGTAAATTTATATAGCACTTCTTTTTCCTCTGACTTATTTTACTTACCAAAATATGCTGAAGATTCATCTATGTTGTTGCATTTGCCAACATTTCACTTTTTTTTTTCTTTTATTGTTTTTAGTGAGACAGAGGGAAAGGGAAAGACAGTAAGGGAGAGAGATGAGAAGCATCAACTTGTAGTTGCAGCACTTTAGTTGTTCATTAACTGCTTCTTATACGTGCCTTGATGGGGGGGAGGGGTTCTGCTGAGCCAGTGACCTTTTTTGAGCCAGCTACTTTGGGCTCAAGCCAGAGGCCTCTGGCTTCAAACCAGCAACCATGGGATCTTATCTATGATCCCATACTCAAGCTGGCGACTCTGTGCTCAAACTAGATGAGCTTGCACTCAAACTGCTGACCTCAAGATTTCAAACCTGAGACCTAAGTTTCCCAGGTTGATTCTTAATCCACTGTGGCATCGCATATTTTTTTAAAGATTTTATTTATTGACTCTGGCCAATTGACTCATTGGTAGAGAACATCTGCCCAGCATGTAGATATCCAGGGTTTGATTCCCTGTCAGGGCACACAGGAGAAGCACCCATATGCTTCTCCACCCTCCCCCTCTCCCTTCTCTCTCTCTCTTCCCCTCTTGCATCAATGGCTCAATTGGCGTGAGTTGGCTCCGGGCGCTATGGATGGCTTCATAGCCTCCCTCTCTAGCCCTAAGAATAGCTCAGTTGCTGAGCAACAAAGCAATCCCCAGATGGGCAGAGCATAGTGGGCTTGCTGAGTATTCCCAGTCAGGGAGCATGTGGGAGCCTGTCTCTGCCTCCCCACTCTCATTGAATAAAATAAAAAAAAAGTTTCATTTACTGACTTTAAAGAGAGGAGAGAGAAGAAAGAAAGAAAGAAAGAAAGAAAGAAAGAAAGAAAGAAAGAAAGAAAGAAAGAGAGAGAAAGAGAGAGAAAGAAAGAAGAAAGAAAGAAAGGAAGGAAGGAAGGAAGGAAGGAAGGAAGGAAGGAAGGAAGGAAGGAAGGAAGGAAGGAAGGAAGGAAGGAAGGAAGGATGGGAGGACCAGTGGAAAACATCAACTCATAGCAGTTGCTTTTCATATGAATATTGTCTTGTCAAGCTCTGGATTTTGAACCTGTGAATACAATATTCCAGGTGGATATTTTATCCACTGCACCAGCACAGATCAGGCAAGATTTCACATTTTTCATGGTTGAGTAGTATTCTATGTACATATGTGCATATGTATACAAATTATTACCAATTCATAACAAAAGACACTTAGGTTGTTTCTGTGTCTTGGTTGTTATAAATAATGCTACAATAAATACAGGTATGCTAGTGTTTATATCTTTTCAAATTAGTGTTTTTATGTTCTTTCAATCAATATGCAAAAGTAGAATAGCTAGATATTGAGGTAGTATTATTCTTAAATTTTTGAAGATTCTTCATACTGTTTTCCACAGTGGTTGTACTAATATACATTTCCACCAACAATATATGAAGGTTTTCTTTTCTTTATATCCTTTCCAACATGTGTTGTTTTTTGTCTTTTTGATGATAGTCATTCTAACCAGTGTGAGAAGATATTTGATTTTGATTTGCATTTTCCTAACAATTAGTGATGTTGAACATCTTTTCATGTGTTTCTTTATATATATATAACAACAACATAAGTCATGTGTTTCATCTGTATGCCTTCTTTAGAAAAATGTCTATTAATCCTCTGCCCATTTTTGAGATTAATGAATTTTTATATATTTTGGAAACTAACCCCTTATTAGATATATGATCTGAAAAAATATTTTCCCATTCTTTAGGCTGTCTTTTTATTTTGTTGATGGTTTTTTTTTCTATTCAGTAACCATTTATTTTTATGTAGTTCCATTTGTTTATTTATTTATTTTTGTTTCCATTGCTATTGGAATTGAAGCCACAAAATATCACAATGTCTTCTGTTAAGGAGCTTACTGTCTATATTTTCTTTTTTGAGTTTTATGGTTTCAGTTTTTTGTTTTGCTTTGTTCTTCCCTTTTTTTTTTTTTTACAGAGACAGAGTCAGAGAGAGGGATATATAGGGACAGAAGACAGACAGGAACGGAGAGAGATGAGAAGCATCAATCATCATCAATCATCAGTTTTTCGTTGCAACACCTTAGTTGTTCATTGATTGCTTTCTTATATGTGCCTTGACTGCGGGCCTTCAGCAGACTGAGTAATCCCTTGCTCAAGCAAGTGACCTTGGGTACAAGCTGGTGAGCTTTTTGCTCAAGCCAGATGAGCCCGCGCTCAAGCCGGCAACCTCGGGGTCTCGAACCTGGGTCTTCCGCATCCCAGTCCGACGCTCTATCCACTGTGCCACTGCCTGGTCAGGCTGGTTTCAGTTCTTAATGTTCAAGTCTTTAATCCATTATAAGTTAATTTTTGTGTATGTTTTAATTTTTGTGTGTATATGTAGTGTTACTTTTTTCCATGTGACTCTCTAGTTTTCCCAAGATCATTTATTACAGAATTTTTATCTTCATTTTGTGTTCTTGGTTCCTTTGTCATAAATTGTTTTTACATGTATATGTTGGTTTATTTCTGGGCTCTTGATTCGTTTTCATTGGTCTGTATGTCTGTTTTTCTGCCTATGCTATGCTGTTTTGGGTACTATAGCTTTGTAGTATAGTTTGAAATCAGGGAAAGCCACACTTCCAGCTTTGTTCTTTCTCAGGATTGCTTAGATATTAGTTTCATATATACTTTAGGGCTTAATTTTCTGGTCTTATTTTTATTAAAAATGCAATTGGGATTTTGATAGGTGTTACATTAATGGGTAGATTGTTTTAGGTAATATAGACTTTTCAACAATGTGAATTCTCCCAATCCATGGACGTGGAATATCTTTCCATTACTTGTATCTTCTTTAGTTTTTTTTTAACAATGACTTATAATTTCCAGTGTAAAGGTCTTTTAAATTCTTGGTTAAATTTATTTTTAGGTGTTTTACTTTATTTTTTGTTGCAATTGTAAATGATATTATTATTTTATTTCCTTTTTTGATTTTTTGGTTGTTAGTATAAAGAAATGCTCAGATTTTCATATATTGATTTTGTATTCTCTAACTTTACTGTATTTGTTTATTACTTCTATTCTTTTATTTGGGAGGAAGAGTCTTTAGGGTTTTTTATGTATAAAATTATGCCCTTTGCAAATAATGGCAGCTTTACTTCTTTCTATTTTGAATGCATTTTATTTCTTTTACTTGACTGATTGCTCTAGCCAGGACATCTAATGCTATGTTGAATAATAGTGATAAGAGTAGGTATCCTTGTCTTGTTACTGATCTTAGAAGAAAGTCTTCATTTTTTTTTTCATTGTTGAGTATAATAATTTATGTGGGTTTGTCATATATGGCCTTTGTTATGCTTAAGCACTTCCCTTCTATACTAGTTTTATCAAGAATTTTTATGATAAATGGATGTACAATCTTGTCAAATGACTTTTCTGTGTCTATTGAGATGATCATATAATTTTTATTGCTCATTTTGTTAATTTAGTGTACCATATTGAGTGATTTGTGGGTGTTCAACCATCATTGCATTCTTGGAATATATCCCACTTAATCATGATGTATATTTTTAATGCATTGTTGCATTTGGTTTACTAACTTTTCTGAAAATTTTTGCAGCAATGTTCATCAGAGTTATTAGCCTGTAATGTTTTATGTTTGTGTGTAAACTTTTTACCTGTACAGTTTTAAAATCAAGGTTAGGTTGGCCTCATAAAATGAATTAGAATGCATACTTTCCTCTTTAATTTTTTAGAAGAGTTTGAGAAATAAAAGTTATTAAATTGCAGAATATTTATAGAATTCAACAGTGAAGGCATCTAATCCTGGATTATTATTATTATTTTTATTTTTTTTTTTTGCGAGGCTGCTTCTATTACTGACTGTCTCCTAACTAATGATCAGTCTATTAAGATTTTCCATTTTTTAATGATTCAGTGTTGGAAGGTTGTATGATTCTAAGAATTTATCCATTTCCTCTGGATTTTCCAATTTGTATATATAAAAATATTTATAGTAGTCTTATAATCCTTTATATTTCTTGGTACCTTCTCTTGCTTCTGATTTTAGTTATTTGAGCATTCTAATTTTATTTTCTTAGTATGTCTAGAAGTTTTGTCAATAGTGCTCATCTTTTCAAATACAAATATTGATCGACTTACGACCTATGTAACTTATGACCATTCGACTTTATGATCACAATTGCTAGCCACAACTACTCCTTGTCCGGCAGCGCAAGCGTTGCCCAGCTGGGCATATGACAGTGCGGACCAGCTTCTGGCAGCACTACCATCTCCACGTGCACCACTTCAACAGTTATCCCAGACTCCGTACAGCAATTTGTGTTTTGTGTCTTGGATATTTTTCATCAAACCTCTCCCAAGATGTCTACTAAGAGGAAATTGTCTTTGCAAATATTAAACCAGTTGTACTGGTAATGCAGTGTTTTACTTAAACCTGATGAATGTAAAAAAAAAGAAACACAATCATGTAGAGATAATACAAATGGCATAAAATGAACAAAGAAATTATGATATATAACAATAATGAAAAAAATTATGATAAAATATGACTTAAAGATTTTCATAACATCATTTTACAGTACTGTACATATAGCCTACTCAATTTATGACCAAATCATGTTACGATTAGTCTGTTGCAACCAATTGTGGTCGTAAGTTGAGCACAAGCTGTAGCAAGTTCTTAGATTCAATGATCTTTTTATTGTCTTTTTTAGTCTCTATTTCATTTACTTATGCTCTTTAATTTTTATTATTTTCTTTCATCTAATAATTGTGGTCTTCAATGGTTCTTTTTTTAGTTCCTTTGTGTGTATGTTTATAATGTTTGAGAATTTTCTAGATTTTGTTTTTTGGAAGTTGACTTTAATTACCATAAACTTTTCTGTTAATACCACTTTTGCTACATTCGAAAGATTTTGATTTTTGATTTTTTTATTTGTCTCCATTTATTAATTTTTTTTTCATTAACCCAATAGTTGTTCAGTAGCAAGTTGTTTGATCTTCACTTATTAGTTATTTTTTTACTTTTCTTCTTGTAGTTGATTTCTAGTTTTATACCGTTGTGGTCAGATGCTTCATATGATTTCAATGGACCTAAATTAATTTAGATTTACTTTTGTCCAAAGATATGATCTGTCCTGAGAATATGCATATGTGCACATGACAAAAATGTGTATTGTGTTGCGGGTTTTTTTGTTTTGTTTTTTTTTGTTACAGAGCCAGAGAGAGAGCCAGAGAGAGGGACAGATAGGGATAGACAAACAGGAAAGGAGGAGAGATGAGAAGCATCAAATCTTTGTTGTAGCTCCTTAGTTGTTCATTGATTGCTTTCTCATATGTGCCTTGACCGGGGGCAACAGCAGAGTGAGTGACCCCTTGCTCAAGCCAGTGACTTTGGGTTCAAGCCAATAACCTTGCATTTCAAGCCAGCCACCTTTGGGTTCAAACCAGAGACCATGGGGTCATGTCTATAATCCCACGCACAAGCCAACAACCCTGCACTCAAGCTGGTAAGCCCTTGCTCAAGACACTGGGAACTCTGTGTCCCAGTCTGATGCTCCATTCACTGTACCACCATCTGGTCAGGCTGTGTTGTTTCTAAATAAAATGTTTTCTATATGTTCATTTGTTTCAACATGTAATTTATGGCCACTGTTTTCTTGTTGACTTTCTGCCTAAATGATCTATCCATTGATTTAAGTGAGGTGTTAAGCCCTGTGTTATCTGTGTTGTTGTCAATTTTCTCCTTTAGATCTGTTAATAGTTGCTTTATGTATTTTGGTGCCTTTATGTTATGTGCATATATATATTTATAGATATAATGTCTTCTTGATGGATTGTCTCCATTATACTTATATTTGTTCATTTTTGTCTCTTGTTATCTTTTTCTGGTTTGAAGTCTGTTTTGTTTGACATAGTGATATAGATATAGTTAACTCTGGTTTGTTTCTTTGTTTTTTTGGCTATTGTTTTTTGAAATATTATTTTCCACTCCTTTACAGTGAGCATATTTGTCTTTAAAGCTGAGTTTTCTGTAGATAACATATAGTTGAGCGGGGGTTTTTTTGTTTGTTTATTTTTTATTTGTTTTTTAATCATCTAGCTCCTCTGTGTCTTGATTGGTGAGTCCATTCTATTTACATCTGGAGTAATTATTGATATATAGCGGATTACTACTGCCATTTTATATTTTGCTTTCTTTTCATTTTGTATATCAATTATTTTAATTTGGTGATTTTTATGATGTTTTTACTGGTTTTCTCTCTCTCTCTCTCTCTCTCTCTCTTTGGGGAGGTTTGTTCTTTGTTTGTTTGTTTTATTTTCTTCTCTTTTCTTTTCTTATGTCTTATTCTGGATGGATGTCTTTTAACTGCCGGCCCATGAAAGAATTAACCACCCTGATGTTGTATGAAGACTATAAACCCATATAATATCATAGTGATTAACTCATAGTCTGGAAGAAAATTTCTGTCAGATTGCCACCAGTCTGTACTGATAGTTTAAAAACACTACTCTAGATTATTTTTTAGTTATTATATGTTTTGCATAAAATATATTATTGATAAAATAGTATTTTTCTGCTGATAGACTCATGTTCATTTGCTTATAAAGGTTCAATTGTTTTCTTGTCCCTTTTATGTTTTTATTGTCACAAATTGTCCTTTTTGATATGAGTTCATTACCAAATAATTATACTTATATTTAATGTTATCCTCTTTTTACCTTTATGCTAAACGTTAGTGATTAACGCTTTGAAATGGCTTTGTAATTGATTCTCTGTATTTATAATATTACTCAAATATTTGTATTCACTTGCTTTTTTATTTCAGGTAAATGAACTCCTTTGAACATTTTTAGTAAGGTAAATTAGTGGTGGTAAACTTCCTTATTTTATTTGGCAGGGAAAGCATTTATTTCTGCTTATCTGAAGGTTAACTTTTCTGGTTAGAGTATTCATGACTAATAGTTTTAATTGTCAACATATTGAAAATGTAATTTCACTTTCTCTTTGCCTATAGAGATTCTGCTGAGAAATCTGCTAGTAGCCTAATTGGTATACCTCTATAAGGTAACTTCCCTCTCCCTCACTGTAGGACTTTAAAATTTTTTCTCTAAAGAAACTGACTTTTGACAGTTTTAATGTATCTAAAAGGTCTTCTTGCAAGGAGATAATTAGTAAGCTACAATGATTTGTGTATTCCGTTCTTTCCTTTTTTATTAAATTTATTGGAATGACACTGATCAACAAAAGTATACAGGTTTCAGGTGCACTGCATTGTGTTCACCACCCAAGGTAAAAGGAAGTATAAAGGGATTGGAATTTGGAAAGTTCTCAGATATTATTTCTTTAAACAAGCTTTCTGCTTTCTTCTTCTCTTCTTCTAGGATATCCATTATAATTTTGCTTTTGCTTTAGATAGTTCTCCTAAAGTTTATTTTATTTTTTTTATATCTTTGTTTTTTCTCCTGTAACCCCTAAATTATTTCTAGATTTCTGTCTTTGAGCTCATTTATTCTCTTTTCTATATGATTTGCTCTATTTTCAATGCTTTCTAATGCATTCTTCATCTTATTGAGTTACTTAGCTACTGAATTTGTGTTTGGTTCTCTTTTAGAGTACAATCTCTTTGGGAAAGTACAACTTCTGTGCATTAATTTTAGCCCTGAGCTCATTGAATTTCTACTTTTTTTTGGAGTTTGTTTATTTTCTTCAGGAAAGATATTTTGCCTTCCCTACCAGTTAAATTCCAGTCTTCTATGACTGTAAGTTTACTTTTTGGAGAAATGTCATTTGCTTTTGTGATACATATTACTGTAATTTTATAGTGCTTGGATAAGTTATTTTTCTGCTGGAGCATTTGAAGTAGTAAACACCTGGGTTGTCTCCAGTTATATTTGCAAACTAGTGTTTTTTACCCTTCACTAACTTTGCCAGTAGCATTACCAGTGCCCTTGTAGTTGTGTGTATACTGTCAAGATCACTGGTATCTTGCTGGGTTGCAGGTGCTGCCATTGTTCCTGAAGCCTCTTGTCTCAAGTGCCATGGCAATTTCTAAAGACTCCATCTATATTGGGTGTTACTGCCAACTGTTATGGACTCTAAGGTTTTGGGTGTAACTCAATACTGGGAAGGCAGAGGCCAAAGTCCCTGCCACTGGGGAAGAGAGATGGGACTTATTCTTGAGTACTACCATTATTTTTGGAGCCTTTGGCCAGGGGTGCCACTGAAATTATTGAAGCCTGAGGTCACAGGTTTTATCATTGCTCTTCTGTTTTCACCAGCTCCATGAGGTACAGTTCACCCACCTTCAGGTGTACAGATGTATAGATCTCTCAGGTGTGCTGTTGTGCTATACAGAGGATCATATTTGGGGCAATTAATGTATTATTTATTCTAACATAAGAGGAAGAGACAAAGGAATGACTCATGTCATCATGATGCTGTCATCATTCTTTGTATTTCATTTTTATTGCACACACTTTCATTAGTCTGTTTTCCCTGTAGGTTTTTTCTCAAATAGTCCAGATCCTAGAAAAATTGAATTTATTAAGTGTTTTTTCTTAAATCTTCTTTTGCAGTATATCACTTTAGATTTCTCAATTACTGTGCTAGGCGACACAAACTAAGTGTGGGTAGAGCGCAGAGCACATTCCTAGCAGCTGTGGCTGGTGCAATGCTGTGAGAATACTCCAGTTCCCAGAAGCCTTCTGGGCATACCCAGGAAGGAAGCTTGCCCACTATAAGGAAGTGACTTAGCGCCAACCATGCAGCTCCATGATCTTTTCAGCCATTGGCTATGAAGGACACACTGTAACATCCTATTGGCTAAACCCATGTATATAAGCTAGCTTACTTCCTGAATAAAGCGTATCTGCATCACTGAACCTGGTCTCTGGAGTTGGGTCTTTGTGTCTCTGTCATCCTCACCCCCAGCAGGACTTGTCCACAACTAAGCATTTCTCTTCCATTCATTCTAAAAGGAACCACTTAGCTCCCTTACACCCACAAATAAAGAGACAGAAAGTAGAAAATAATAAAAATACCTCAGAGAGATATGAAGTTATTTTAAGTCAAGATCAACTTCTTTATTCTATGTTAGTTTTTATACTACAGAATTTGAGGGACTCTTTGAAAGTTAATCTTTTTCATATGTGATATTTGGTTCATTGCCATAAACAGCAGGGATTACATTACTTATTTGTGTGATTGTTTCCCCCACTAATGTTAACCAAAATAACTTAATTCAAGTCTTAGTAATTGTAAAAGAAATTGGGATACAATCATATTTCAATTATTGTGATGGTATAACTTTAAATTACACCATCTGATGCTTCTAGATTTAACCATATGACCAGCATAGAAAATTTACACTGAATATCTTTTGAAAAGTTAAATAGGGGAAGTAATTATTGTTTTCTTTTTGATGGAAAGTTGAGTACATATAGTTATCAAACATGTATGTATAATATAACAGCATGTACCTATTATTGGAAACTATTCTACTTTGTTATATTAGTGAACTTATATATAAATATTTAAATTATTCTTCTTATACATTTTAACTTATGGATAATATATGTATGTATCTAATCTTCCAAAATTGTGAGAACTTATTAGTGAAATATATTCTAAAGCTGAAGATCTAACATTTGGTGATCAGAAATAGAAGGACATTCAAATATATTATTTATGTGGTTACTACTTGGTGTCAGAATTTCGGAGGCAGGATTTTAGGATACATTACTCTTGTTTCATGAAAAAATAGTAATAGTTCCAGAGCTTTAGATAAAGAAGTGTTAGTATGAGGACATAAAAACATCTATCTATCTATATATCTTTAAGTATAATTTATTGAAATATAAGTTATAATAGCAAAGCATTGGCAATAATTTAAATGGCTATGATAAATGACCTTTTAAATATAGTAAAAGGTTAGAATCTAACACTAAATAACATTGCCAAAAAGTTAATATGAATATATATGTACTGAATTAGAAAACTATTCCAGATATATATATTTAATATCAAAAATTAAGTTTTTATTAAAAAACTTATATATAATATTATTTAATTACATATATCTATTAACTACATGGGTATTGTTTATACATAGAGATGTATTTCTATGACCTGGGAAAGGAAAGGCATTACATTGCTTACAAAAAGTACCTAGAAGATAAATAGTTGAAAAGTCAGGCAGAGGAATTTTTTTTCTTAACTATTCGACTTTAAAAGAAAAATAAAGAATTTTAGATAACATTTACTATTTAGTAATTTTTTATTCTTTCCATAAATATTAAGCAATTCTCAAATTCAATAATACTTTCTTGATGTTAGGTAATGATACAAAAGTTTTAGCCTTGCATGTAAATGTCATCTATTAGTATTAGTGGTTGACAAAGCAAATACGTTTCACACATGTTATATATTTTGGGATTCTGATCCAATTGACAACAATGCAGTGGCTTAAATAAGATAGACCTCTTCTAACACAATATGATAAATCTAGGGTACCAACACAATGCTGATCGATGAGGTCATTTAAGAATCCATCATTCTTCTTCCATATTGTTTTCACAGGTGTGTTTTTCAACAAAATCTGAATTGAGTGACTACATATTTGGAAGAAGGAGATAAAACCTAAAGAAACAATTTCTTATAGTTAGGGTAAACCCTCAGATGGTACTTATTCATTTTTGCTCTAAATCACTTGGTGTTAACTTAGTCACATGACCACACTTAGACAAAGAAAGTGTGTGTGTTTATGTATAGACTTTTCCTTACCCTGCCCCTAGACCAGCATTTAATGTGTTTCATGTGTATGTTTTTCTTTAAGTATAGTCCTGAAAAATGTGTTGTGTCAAATTTCTTGCAATGTATTAAAGTAGATGACTGTATGCTTTAATTATATGCCAACTACCCCAGCAGGAAAAAGTACTATCTTTTGTCTACTAGAAAAATGAGTTTATAAATATTAATAAGTAATAAATCTCCCTTCCCCCTTTATTAGTCATATCAATTAAATTTTATAAATCATGCTGATTCCTCCTATTTTTTATTCTTATAGTTGGGTTCTTTTAAAGTTCAAATAATATTGTCACATTAATTAGAATCTTTATTCAGAATATCAATTTTATGAATTTATCCACAAGTACCTTTAAAATGGTTTTTAGCCAGAGACATTCTGAATGGTTTTACTCTAATATACCACAATTTGCTCTAAAATTACTAATGTCCTGGAATAGGAAAAATAAAATTAAGACTCTAGCCATTTTCTTCTAATGTTTAAAAGGCATCATCTTTTCTCTCTTTAAAATAATGTGTATATTTTCAGATTTTGTAAATTTTGTATTTGTATTAAGAACTTGCACAGTTTAAGTTTTATAGATACTAATATATCTCAAAAAAAGAAGTATTATTTTCTCTGAGATTATTATAATTCTCTTTTTATTTCTATTTAGTATTTCAACATTCACTTTCTTTAATACCATATAATTACTTTAAACAAGAGCTAATTTTGGTCATTTCCTACTGATGCATCAGTGAGCATAAATTGCTATTCAGTTGTGTCAGCTTTCTATTCTGAGTCAATGACCCATAGAACCACTTATACCACAAATGTAAAATGATTTCATTAACACACAGTAGTTTTCTAGTTTCCCTAATTATTAGAAAATGAGCATTTAATATAGACATTTTTTATTCTACTAAAGTAACCTATTAACTAAACTATTTATTTTAGTGCCAAATTTTGTGTCATTCTCTATGTGGTCTACTGTCTAATCACATCTCAATTCTTTGTTATTAAACTTGTTTCCTGATAAATATTCTTGAACTGTTCTTTAAAAGATCACTGTTTAGGCAGCTAATACCTTTGGCCCTTTTTCATTCTCAATCTTAGCTTATAGTAATTATTTAAGATAATACAGTTTAGTGCTTATGACACATTGACATAAGCCTGAAATTCAAATTACATCTTTGCCAATTTTTTCCCATTTGAGAATTGAGGGAGGGTAAAAGGGAGAGAGAGACAGAGAAAGAAATAAAGAGAAAGCATGAACTTATTTTACTCAGTTGTCCCATTTAGCTGTGCACCCACTGATTGCTTCTAATAAATGCCATGGCCGGGACAGAATTCACTCTTTATTCACTGAGCTTCTCAGCCAGAACCTATCTTTGTCGCTTTTTAATAAGTTACTTAAACTGCATAAACCTTTGTACTTTGTGTGGCTAATCCTCCTCTTTTAAAGAGATTCTTTACAGTTAAGTAAGATGGTATAAAAATCACTTAGTGCTGGATCTGGCACATATTAACAGTAACTACAAATACTAGACATTATTTTCATTCTCAATATTCTTGATCCGTCATTATCTGTAAAATATATGATGCCAGTTCTCACCCTACTTCTCTGAATACTTTTTAATATCCTTGACCATTATTGCTTCATTTGAATTTTTATACTTATCTATTCCTCAGAGTTTCTTCCTGTTCACAGGCTCCCCTGTGTGATTCTTCTCCTGTCTCTTTCTTACAACTGCATATTTTTCCCCTACAAAATTCATATGTTGACCTTAATCTCCATGTGAAGTTATATGGAGATGGGGTTGGAGTCCTCATGATGAGATTAATGCCTTTATTATAAAAAGAGCTGAATGCATGTGCTTTCTCTCTCTGCCGTGTGTAGATACCACTTGCCATCTGCAAATCAGGAGGCAACCTCTCACCAGACATGCCATATCTTGATCTTGGACGTTGCAACGTTCAGAACTATGAGAAATAAATGTTTGTTGTTTAAACCAACCAGTCTATTGTATCTTAACTAATGGCAGATTGAACTATAACACTCTTGGAATCAAAAATCACTTCTCAATTATAATCATGTGAATTTTGGAATAAAGCTCTCTAAGGACACTTACTCTCTTAATATAACCCTTAAATTTCACATTTTCTTCAAAATACTCTAAATGTCTTTCTGATAGCTCAATCTATATATGTTTCAGTTTGAATTAATCTGATTCCTAAATTTGTTTTAATTATCATCAAATTTTAGTTAGTCCTATTTATATTCACTCTCACTATTGAACCTATTGTAATCTCTCACAGTTAATTATTTCCATAATGACATTAATTTTACCTTCAGTATAAAACTTTATTCATTCCCTTGTATTTCCACTCTGTTATGCTGAGGTTTTTAGCATTCATTGTCTTCAAATTTTCAGCATCTCCTATATCCTTTTGTATTGATGTCAAATTAAACCTATTTATCCACAGTCCAAGGAATTATTTGTTTCCCAATCATTAATTAACATACAAGGATAATCATGACTCTGTCCTATATATCTCATCATAAAAGAAACCCTCAATATTGATAATTAGAAATAAGTTAAAAGCAGAAAAAATATTTTAAGTAAAAGGGTATAGTATGAGGATTTTTTAAAAAGCATTATGTATGAAGGTCTTGGGAATGCTTTCTCTGGATAGAAAAGGTCATGGTTTTCTAACAAATTTTATATACATTACTTGAGAAAGTATACATTTAATAAAAGGATACTATCTAGACATAATACCATTAAAAAATATCTACAGCCTGACTAGGCAGTGGTGCAGTGGATAGAGCGTCGGACTGGGATGCGGGAGACCCAGGTTCGAGACCCCGAGGTTGCCAGCTTGAGCGCGGGCTCATCTGGTTTGAGCAAAAGCTCACCAGCTTGGACCCAAGGTCGCTGGCTCAAGCAAGGGGTTACTCAGTCTGCTGAATGCTCATGGTCAAGGCACATATGAGAAAGCAATCAATGAACAACAAAGGTGTTGCAATGAAAAACTGATGATTGATGCTTCTCATCTCTCTCCATTCCTGTCTGTCCCTATCTAACCCTCTCTCTGACTCTATCTGTCTCTGTAAAAAATATATATATATCTACAGAAATCATAGGAGAATGGTTTTTGAAACAAATTTCTTAAATATGCAAAAGTATTGTCAACTTCTAAAGTTATTCTAATATAGTAAGCCATTCAAAAGACATGAGTAAAGAAAGAACAACAAACCAGTTAAGAAGATCACCAGGGCAGAAAACCCCAAAGACCTAGCAAGAAAAACTGTAGGATGGGACTCGCCCTCCGGGTAACCTTTTCTCCACTAGCATATTACCAGTTCTGCAGTTTAGACCCCTGATCTTTCCACTTCTAGATGTCACTAGTCATGTAGTAGAAAGGAAACAAATTTGTTTACTTAGGTATCAAATGTGAGGTAATTAAAATGTATTTCATCAAAGGTACAGTGAGTTTTATGAAATAAATAAATAAGTATTACAAGCATAGTTCTGTGTAAGGCCAGTGGCCAGGGCCACCATCGCAGCCACCCAACCCATGCAGGTTCGCATTGGATTCGGACAGTCAGTAATGAAACAATGGAGCCAAAAACTGGTGTGCCATCATCTTTAATCCTAGCTTGCACCTAGCAGGCAAGTAAAAACACACACTGGGCTCCAAAACCCACTCATTCAGTGCTCACAAAGCTACTGACTTATCCGAGTTTCCTAGAATCAAAGGTTTCTAGCTCACCAGACTTATTCACCTCTGTTCCCCCATCTCCTTCCTTCTCCCTGCACAAACTCTGCACAAACTGACCTTTCCTTCAGCACTCTGCCATCTTGGCTGCTTCTCCTGGCCTCCTCCATGTGACTTTTCTCTGCTCTCCTCTCTAATGCTAATGTCAGGAACTGAGAGAGCAATCTCCCGGTATGCCCCATTTTATAGTGCAGAAATCCAAACCTTTAATCCAATATACAAAATAGGGAAGTCTCTAATACAAAGTCACTTATCTAAGGCATGATGGGATTGCACCACCCCACATCAAAAAAGGTGGGAAAGGCTTAGTCCTAAAACCAAGCCCCAGGCTACAAGGATCCTGCCTGCCCACAGCCCACCCCCAACACACATTAATATCACCTGGGGACGGGCCTCTACGTGGGCAGTGCCATCTTCAACAAAGTGAGCACAATACATTTCATCTGCTCAACATTCTGTCAAATGTTTTTCACCTTTGAACAGAACAAACATAAACACAGGTACTTAGAATATGCTGTTGTGCAGATGAATATTAAAAAAGAGTAAGGAATGTAAATTTGTGATTTCTACATGGGGTGGCTGCCTAGGTGCCCACCTTAGAAAAAACCCTGATTAAAAGTGGTATTTTAACAACCAGTTTGCGGGATGCAACAAAAAATTAGATATTGGTTCTGCCAAACTGGTGTGAACTGGTTATATTCCATTACTGCCTCGGGTGGCCAGTTCTTGCTAAAGAATACACATGCCTTTTCCCACCCTGTGTTTCCCCAAGTGTGTTTTCTTTGCATTTGTTTTTTCTAAGTTCAAAGAGCCTTTTTGCCTCTGACACTAGCTTCCTAAATTCATGCAGTCCAGCCCTCTCACTTCTTCAACTCCTGTGAGTTTCTAAATACACTT
The DNA here is from genome assembly GCF_036850765.1 of Saccopteryx bilineata. NCBI lineage: Eukaryota > Metazoa > Chordata > Mammalia > Chiroptera > Emballonuridae > Saccopteryx > Saccopteryx bilineata. The sequence goes on along the minus strand of NC_089491.1, from coordinate 72,230,511 downwards.
TCTCATTGTTGGGTGGATAAAATATATTATGCTCACTTGGTTAAAGATGACGCTGCCCACGTGGAGGCCATTGCCCAGGTGATATTAATGTGTTGGGGGCTGGCTGTGGGCAGGCAGGATCCTTGTAGCCTGGGGCTTGGTTTTGGGATTAAGCCTTTCCCTCCCTTTTTGATGTGGGGTGATGCAATCCCATCATGCCCCAGATAAGTGACTTTGTATTAGAGACTTCCCTATTTTGTATATTGGATTAAAGGTTTGGATTTCTACACTATAAAATAGGGGCAGAATGGAAGCTTGCTCTCTTGGTTCCTGAGATTATCATTAGAGGAGAGAGCAGAAAGGAGAGCAGAGGAAGGCCACGTGGAAGAGGCCAGGAGAAGCAGCCAAGATGGTGGAGTGCTGAGTGAGAAACCAGTTTGTGCAGAGTTTGCACAGGGAGAAGGAAGGAGATGGGGGAAAAGAGGTGAATAAGTCTGGTGAGCTAGAAACCTTTGATTCTAGGAAACTCAGTTAAGTCAGTAGCTTTGTGAGCACTGAATGTGAGTGGATTTTGGAACCCAGTGTGTGTTTTTACTTGCCCGCTGGGTGCAAGCTAGAATTAAAGATGACAGCCCATCAGTTTTTGGCTCCGTTGTTTCTTTTCTTTTCTTTTTTTTTTTTGTATTTTCTGAAGCTGGAAACGGGGAGAGACAGTCAGACAGACTCCCGCATGCGCCCAACTGGGATCCACCCGGCATGCCCACCAGGGGCGATGCTCTTCCCACCAGGGGGCGATGCTCTGCCCCTCCGGGGTGTCGCTCTGCCATGACCAGAGCCACTCTAGCGCTTGGGGCAGAGGCCAAGGAGCCATCCCTAGCACCCGGGCCATCTTTGCTCCAATGGAGCCTTGGCTGCGGGAGGCGAAGAGAGAGACAGAGAGGAAGGAGTGGGGGTGGAGAAGCAAATGGGCGCTTCTCCTATGTGCCCTGGCCGGGAATCGAACCCGGGTCCACCGCACGCCAGGCCGACGCTCTACCGCTGAGCCAACTGGCCAGGGCCTGGCTCCGTTGTTTCTTTACCAACTGTCCGAATCCAATGCAAACCTGCATGGGCCGGGCGGCTGTAATGGTGGCTGTGCCTACTGGCTTTACACTCATATAATTTTAGTTCTTGGTTTCAAATTCTTTCTCAGCTGAATTTAAGAACCAAGATTACTGAAGCAAAGTTCAACATATAATACTGTTTCTCCACTAACATCTTAACTTTCTTACAAGTTATTAATGAGAAGAGATATAACTACTATCAGGGAATCAGAATATTTGTCTTCAGAATTTGTGAAATTTTTATTTGATTAAGGTATCACCAAAATTCTTTATTATATGCGGCTTAAGTGTCTGTTTGTCACTGATAGTTTATTGGTTGCTTGCGTAACTGTACTAGCCAATGGGGTGAAGTTGCCATGGCATTCAAATAGTCCTGCCTTCTGGCATGCCACCTCACAAATTGAGGTTAAAGATTGGAGCAATTATTATGCTGTTAAGAAATCTTAACACCAGAAGGGGTCTTTGCAATGGTACAAGACTAGAGGTTCTCCAATTGAAAAATAATGTCATAATAGCTAAGTCTTTGACTGGCTCCTCTAAAGGTGAAATACATGTCATTCCAAGAATTGATTTGGCTCCATCTCAAACAGGGTTGCCGTTTCAATTGAGACGTAGACAATTTCCTGTAAAACTTGCCTTTGCTATGACCATCAATAAGTCTCAGGGCCAAACATTTAAGCATGTTGGCATTTTTTTACCTGAGCCTGCATTTGGACATGGTCAACTTTATGTTGCCTGTTCAAGAGTTCATGAAAGAATGGACATAAAATTAAAAATAATTGATGGTCCTCTGCAAGGCGAGCTTAAAAATGATGGAAAGATCTACACAAGAAATGTTGTGTACAAAGAGATCTTTGACATGTGAATTAACATTTTATTATTTAAGTCACCTTTATTTATTGAGCTAGCGGTGGCTCTTAAGAAATGTACCGCCAGTGGTTTCCTTCATTGCACTCTACTTTAAGCAATTAAACAAGTAGAAGGGGAAACCCCATGGGGCAGTAAGCAAAGGGGCATTCTCGCCGCCTGCCCTGGGTAATTCAGTTTGAATTAGCAGATACCTTTGCACAATTCATTTTAATTACAATTTATAATATCTAGAACAGCAGTCATTTCGTATGACCACCGGGCTTTCTAGTTAAAGTATAAATTCACTGGGAGGACTGATACCTTAAACATTGTCACCTAACACCTTAGGTTTCAGGTATCATCTTGATTAACAGCTAACGCTTTAGCAGAGACGAGCAACCATGTACAGCTGGCCCTTGAGAACCCAGGAAGGAAAAAGGCTAACGTCAGGAGATGCAAATGAACTTGAGTCTAAAAAGAAGAGGGACCCCAGATTACAAAATCTAGGGTATCATTTGCTGACAACCAGCTAACCACCAAAAACAGATTACTCTCTTAAGATTAAAAAGTATTACTGAGAAATCTGAAGTTAAATATAGCAGGAAAGGTTTTGTATACTATCCCAGTCCATTCTCATCACTTTCTTCACTACTTCTTCTCACCTTTCATAGAGAGGTTGTCTTTGGTAAAATAGTGATATATAATTATTCATAAAAGATTGCTATGAGAGAGAGGATCTATTAACAAGAAAAAATCTTATTGATGTTTCCCTATAGAGAATTTTCAATACTAATAAATGGTATTTATATTGCTATAAAAAATATATGAATGCTCTTCAAGGTTGAAGTATGATAAAAATATCACCATGAATTTGAAGCTACAGTAGCCAACCACCAGGATGGGGCAAGAATCGGGGAAGAGAAAGGAATTAAGAAACAGAACAAAACAAACTTTAATAAGATGACAATGAAACAAAAAGAACAATACTAAAAAGGAAGGACTGATTGCTATCCATTCAAGTAGAGCTATGTATGGATTTAAATGGGTGTGGTAAAAAAATTTTAATACTTGGTTTTGGGTCTATCCAATGAAATATATTTTTTATTATATGTATATAAAGTAATTTCATTTTTGGTAAATAAATGCAAATAATTATCCAATTATTGTGAAGTAATAAATTCAATATTATGCATGCAAGCTTTTATTTGACTTGTTTTAATTTCTCATTTTTACTTTTTAACATCTAATGTTTATATTAAGGAATAATTTAAAGTTAAATGCACTGATCTACAAATACATACATTCATGAAATTTATTCAAAGGCAGTACCCTAACCCCCTTCACATTAATACCCAAGAATCCGTTACTTCATTTTTTTCAACATGTATGAGCTTTGCTGGTTTCAGAACTTTATATAAATAGAATCATCCCATACATACACTTTTGTGATTGAATTCTTTTCCTTAGGTAGTTAAAAAATAGTTTGAGGTCCATTAATTTTGTTTCATCAGTAGTGAGCTCTTTGTTTCTTTGCTAGTTTTTGTTTTTACTGCTGAGTAGTATCCCATTTATGAATAAACCACTTTTTAAAAATCTATTCTGCTTATGGACATTTGCATTACTTCTAGATTTGGGCCACTATCAATAAAGTTCTTAAGGACACTTATATTTAAGTTTTTTTCTATATTTTTATTTCACTTAGCTATAAATAATATATATATATATATACACACACACACACATATACTTATATATTATTACTGAGTCACAAGGTAGAAGTTTCTTAAATTTTATGAAAAAATATGTCATACTAATTTCCAAAATGTATCACTTTATACATTCACCAGCACTGGATATGATTTTGAGCAGGGGATCGCTGCCTTGAGAGCAGTGGATCACTGGCTTGAGAGCATGGGATCGCTGGCTTGAGCATGAGATCATAGACATGACTTCATGTTCACTGGCTTGAGCCCAAAGGTTGCTGGCTTAAAGCCCATGGTCCTTGGCTTGAGCAAGGGGTCACTTGCTCTGCTGTAGCCCCTTGATCAAGGCACATATAAGAAAGCAATCAATGAACAACTAAGGAGATGCAATGGAGAATTGATGCTTCTCATCTCTCTTCCTTCCCTATTTGTCTCTCTCACAAAATAAATAAATAAATAAATAAATAAATAAATAAATAAATAAATGAAATGAAAAGTCCCCCACCATGTTAAGTGACTTTAGTACTTTTATTTGTTCTAGAACTACTTCTGAGTAGTCTTTATATTCCACGGAATCATTTGTTTATTTTAACATGAAGACCACATTTTCTTGTTTGCTGTAATCATTATAGTAAGACTTGAAAGGAGGTTTTATACATTCTCCATCATTGTCATTTTTCAAGGTTATTTTGGCTATTTTTAAATGCTTTGCATTTTTTTTATAAATTTTATTTATTTTTCTTTTTAATTTTATTTTTCAATTGCAGTTTACATTCAATATTATTTTGTATTAATTTTAGGTGAACAGCAGAGTGGTTAGAAAATTATATACTTTACAAAGTGGTCCCCTCAATATTTCAATTATACAACTGGCACCATAATTTGTCATTGCAATATTATTGACTATATTTCTTATGCTTTATTTTGCATTTCCAGGACTATTTTGTGATTACCAATTTGTACTTCTTAATCCTTTCACCTTTTTCCCCCAGCCTCACAACTTTCCTCCCCGCTGATAAACTGATAACCTTTAATCTGTTCTCTGTATTTTTGAGTCTCTTATTTTCCTTGTTCAATAAGAGACTTGTCTTAATTTGCTTGTTTATTTTGCTCTTTATATTTCCCATGTAAGTGAGATCACATGGTATTTATCTTTCTCTGTCTGATTTCTTTCACTTAGCATATTACCCTCTAGGTCCATTTATGCTGCCACAAATGGTAAATTTTAGAAATAGCTTGTAAATGTCTTAAAAATATCTTGCTATTATTTATTCTCAAATTTATATAAAATTAATTTAAAATTTTAATTGAATACATAAAGATGAATTTGGGAATAATGGACATCTAACTAATAGATTTAATTGATGAGCATGGGGTATTATTTATTTAGATTCTCTTGCATTTATCTTAGCAAACTTCTGTAATTTTTAGTGCAGTTATTTTATTTTACTTTTGTGAAACTTATTCCTGAGGACTTTGTTTAATCTTTTATTTTTTAATTTTATAATTTCTTTTTGTTTTTTTAACTGTTGACTTTATTTTTCAAATTTTCTAAATGCAGTTATTAACACTAACATTTTTATAGATTTCTTAGAATAAACTAAGCCATCTGATACCTTTTTTTCTAATTTTTGTCTTCTAATAGTTATTCTTATTGCCCTCTTATATTAAATCAGATACTTATATTAAACCTTTTTTTATAATTTGTTTATGTGTCTATCTCTTAGATATACAACATTATATGTGTATTAACATTTTTCAATGGTATTTTGGTTTCTACATTAGTGCCATTGTTGTTTAGAAGATATTCTTTTTTTTAATGTGTGGTAAATATTTGTATTCCTATTATTATGAATACTTAGATTTGTGCATTGTTATAAGTCCTTTGATTCTATATACATTGTAAAAATAGAAATTATAACTTTATTTATTATTTTATTAATTTTTGTTATCAAGGTATAGTAGCTTTAAAAATGGTTTTCAGCCTTTCCAGTAACCATCTTAGTGGGTTATATGAAAATATTTACATTATTGTTATTCCCCTTTATTTTTGAAAAAGTGGGATTATTATCCCAGGAACACTAATAAAAAAAAAAGAAATAATAGAAGTATTGACCAAATTCTTGAAAGATGATTAGTCAGATTTAGGTGGTAGGAAAATGAGAATAGATTTTTCATACCCTTGAAAATTGTCATTATGGAGAAAAGTATAAATTTTTTAGAACATTTCAAAATTAATGTTGATATACGAAAAGACTGGAACTTCTCGATATACTAGAATTTTACAGTATTTATTTCACCCTTTAATAGTTATACATCATTAGCTAAAAACATAAAAGATAAAATATATATGCTATTACAACCAATGTATTTTTATTGCCCCTTGTATTAAATAAAAGTTAAATTGTTTTTCAGGTCCTGCAGTTTTTTTCTAAATGAATATGGGATTCTAAGATAAATTATTAGATTGTTTCCTATGGTCTCTCTTAATTTGAAAAGACTGTTGTTTTCTTGTTTATTTCTGTTGTCTATTAGCACTTAACCATGACTGAAACTTAAAACTTATACCAGTTTCTGTTTACAATTTTCCACAATGTAAGCTATCATTCTCATCAGAGAAGCCAATTATCTTTTCTATCTAATTTAGAACTTCACATAGTGTTTGATTCATATTAAATGTTTTAAAATAAATGTTTAATAGACTGGAAAATAATCATTTGAAAAGTCCTAGATGGGATTATTTGTGAACTATCTGAGAGATTGCCAAAGAAATAACAGGTATAGGTATAACTAATTACTTTAGAGATAATAATGTACATCTTTATTAGAACATTAATCCATCTTCACTATATAGTCAATACAACCTTTAACCACTAATAGGTGAATAAAATCTCAGTCCTACTTTTACTTTTATTCCTATCCCCTAATCTACATTATATAATTCCTTTGTTTTATGGAATTTTTTCCAGTTAACTAAAAGGACTCTCTGACTCACTTTACATTTACATTTTTAATTTCCTCTAAAACTATAAACTCAGAGACAGAAAATATAAATTTAACACTTTTGCTTTTTTTCTATACTTTATCTACATTTCTGTTTTGAACGTCAAGAGCCATTTAACACATCACTTTTGCTCTGAGTTCAATACAGGTTTTAAGGTAGGGTGCTCATACATAGATCCTTAGGTATATCTGTATTTTAATCCATCATTTACTCATGCTGGTTTAGAATGGTTTCACCTAGGCATTCCAGTTCTGGCCCATGTGAGTGTTTGTTCAAAGAGGCAAAATCCTTTTTGAATCTCACTTTTACTCTATACCTTCTGGGAAGACTGGAATATTTCTATGTAGCATAGGTAATGTTCCACTGGTACCTTTTTATGATTAATTTTAAAGAGCTCCATGAAGCAAAGTACAAAGTATCTGCTCTCTCTCAGATGCCATTACTTAATAATATTTTATTATTTGATGCAGGTCAGAACCTCACTGTCTTGAGAGTTTAATAATTAAGAGACCGGTCATGCAAGGGCTTTTATGGGAGGCTTATGTGGCTATTCTTTCCCCTGACCCCTGGTTACTCCTTCAAGGAGTTCTGCATTTCTGGCAACATGACAGGAGAGGAAAGGTCTGGAAGGCTCCAAACCATATGACCAGCAATATGAAAGGTCAAGTGGTCTAAACTGCAAAACCAGAGATATGCTAGGGAAAAAGAAGTCACCCTGTGGGCAAGACCCCACAAGTAGATTTGTCTTTTGCCAGGCACCCAGGCCTCTCTGCTCTGATGTCCTTCTCTATCTGGCTTATTATTCCTACTCTGTTCATGTCTGTCTAACTTTCTACTCTATCAGTTTTCTCTTTTTGGTTGGTCTATTTCAGAGGCATCTGCTATCTGTCTATTATTCTTTTTAATACTAAGTAAACTTGTGGAATAAACCTCTCAAATCTAAATTTTGTCTTTTGTTTTTCTTTCATGCTCAACTACCTTTATATCAATTTCTAGAGTCAATGAATATCTGGAAGAATAACTGATAACAACAGGAAGGGAACATATCAGAAGATAATTGCTTAATATTTCCAAATATTACTCCATCATATATGATTGCATTGTAAATGTCTGGAAACCTTAATACAACATATACACACTTAGCACTTAAGCTAGTATTGCTGGTTCACTACCTTTGCTTTTTTCTGACAATTGTAGGTTATTATCTTATGCTGAGGTTCATATTCAACATTCTTTGTGATTTATTCTTCATCTGTTTTATATGATACTGATTCACTTTGGCCAACTCTTCTCCTAAGACTTGTCTTAGGCTTTCTTTGTGGTAGCATGTAGATAGGACATTATTATCCTTCTGGTCTCACAAACACCACTAGAATTACTTGTCCCAGGAAAGATCATGTTAAGAACTGATCTCATACTCATCAAGATTTTTGGGTTCAATGACACCCACTGTGTTGTGACACTGAAAGCTCAGAAGTTAACATCTAGTAACAGAGAAGGACCTATTTGGGTGGCTCCCAGATTTAGTAAAATAAAGAAAATATTAGAGAAGATTAGTTCTAGAAAATCATATTCACAAAATAAGATAGTTCTTATTCTACTGGTATTAGTGTCTTCTCCTTTAAACTACCCATTTCAAGGTTTATTAGTATTAAATACACATCTTTTAAAAAAATCAAGACTATTAGCCCTGGCCGGCTGGCTCAGTGGTAGAGCGTCGGCCTGGCGTGCAGAAGTCCAGGGTTCGATTCCTGGCCAGGGCACACAGGAGAAGCGCCCATCTGCTTCTCCACCCCTCCCCCTCTCCTTCCTCTCTGTCTCTCTCTTCCCTCCCGCAGCCAAGGCTCCATTGGAGCAAAGATGGCCCGGGTGCTGGGGATGGCTCCTTGGCCTCTGCCCCAGGCGCTAGAGTGGCTCTGGTCACAACAGAGCGACACCCCCGAGGGGCAGAGCATCACCCCCGAGGGGCAGAGCATCGCCCCCGATGGGTGTGCCGGGTGGATCCCGGTCAGGCGCATGCGGGAGTCTGTCTGACTGTCTCTCCCCGTTTCCAGCTTCAGAAAAAAACAAACAAACAAACAAACAAAAAAAAAACAATAAAAAAAAATTAAAAAAAAAAAGAAAAGCATTTGAATAGCAAAAGGATCAAAGTATATAATCGGCGATTTGTAGAAAATGAAATACAGTATGTACAAGATTAATAAAAAAATTAAAAAAAATAAAATAAAAAAAATCAAGACTATTTACCATTAGAAAAAAAGAAAGCTTCACAATACTTTGAAGTCTATGTTTCTCCTTGTTTTCTATGTACTTCAAGACTTCAGTTAACAAATAGCTCTTTTGTGACATTCCTCTGAGTCATATGCATTGCAGTATTATTTTACTGGCATTTTTTCACACTTCATTATTTCATTAGTAGACAAATGACTCAATTTTTAACAACTTACATTAAAACTAATTATTGATTACTAACAGCTTATTTTTCTTTTCTTAAGAAACAATTCTTTATAGAATCAGTACCAATGATAATTTAGATTGACTTTTGATTATGGTTATGTCTACTTTTAAAATTAAGACAAAAAGAAAAAATCAGAAAATTTGAAGATGAATTTCTCATTGTATAAATGCCTTAAGTCTCTCTAGAATGTGTATATGTTCAAAGTTACTATATTTCTAGATAGTGTTCTTTCAACATATAGCAAGTTTCTCTCTTTACTCTCAGCATTTTTCAGATTTAATTTCAGTCCTCCAAATAAAAAGAAAAAAATTGGGAGTAATGAAATACAAAATAGAGACCTTAAAACATAGAAGTGCAAATATATTTAGATAAAGTTATTAAATATTTATATAACAAGCATTCAGCAAAGTTGTCATATATGCAACACTTATGTAAGCAAAGGGTTTCTTTTACTTTCCAAGTGATTTACAAATCCTTTTTACATAGACAAAAAAACAGGTAAGAAAGTTGACAAAATATTGTGTAAGTAGTGGTCAGGAAAAAAATATAAAGAAAAACCAATAAGAAAAGATACTCAATTTCACTTTGATATAAATAAGTAATAAAAAAAATTAGGTGTCGCCTGACCTGTGGTGGTGCAGTGGATAAAGCGTCGACCTGGAAATGCTGAGGTTGCCGGTTCGAAACCCTGAGCTTGCCTGGTCAAGGCACATATGGGAGTTGATGCTTCCAGCTCCTCCCCTTCTCTCTCTGTCTCTCTCTCCTCTCTCTCTCTCCTCTCTAAAAAAAATAAATAAAATAAAATAAAATTTAGGTGTCATTTTGATATATCTGGCAGTTATTTGATAGATGTAATTTGGCAAAAAAAAATCTGTCAAAATGAAAATACATGGATAGCCTTAATAATTCTAGAACTTGCAAATTACAGCAGATATACTTAGATCTTTGTATGGCCAGTAGCCAAGAACACTATCACAGCTGCCTGGCCCATGTAGGTTCTCATTTGATTCGGACAGACGGTAATTAAACAATGAAGCCAAGAACTGGTGAGCCATTACCTTTAATCCTAGTTTGCACCCAGTGGGCAAGAAATAAACACAATGGGAAAACACTTCTCTTTCCATTCAGGGCTTTCAAAGCCACTGACTTATCCGAGTTTCCTAGAATCAAAAGTTTCCACCTTACCAGCCTTATTCACCTCTGTTCCCCATCTCCTTCTCTCTGCACAAACTCTGCAGAACTAGTTTCTCCTTCAGCACTCAACCATCTCGGCTGCTATCCCTCTTCCACATGGCCTTTCTCTGCTCTCCTCCAGCATGGGTTCCTCTGCCCCACTTTATAGTGTAGAAAACAAAACCTTTAATCCAATATAAAAACAAGGAAGTCTCTGATACAAAGTCACTTATCTGAGGCATAATGGGATTCCTCATGAGAGTGCACCACCCCCTATCATGCAACAGTTAAGGGTGTGGGAAAAAGTTTAGTCCGAAAATTAAGCCTTAGGCTATAATGACCCTGCCTGCTTATAGCCTGTCCCCCACACTCAATGCAAGATATAAGCCAGCAAACATATAAATCATATTTACAAACTTATTTGACCAACAATTATATTGAAATAAATTTAGTAATTTTTAATTAAGACTCAAAATATCTTATATGTCCCTAAGTGCAGATTTTCTAAGGAAATATAAATCACATTTATGGTCTGTAAGCTTCTTGAGGATAATATTACTTTTCTCTATTATTACATTTTTAGTAGTGCTTAGATGTAGACACATAACTATTTCTTGAATTCCTGATGTAAGGCCAGTAGCCAAGGCCACCATCACAGCAGCTTAGCCCATGCAGGTTCGCATTGGATTCGGATAGTGGGTAAAGAAACAACGGAGCCAAAAACTGGTGGGCCATCATCTTTTAATCCTAGCTTGCACCCAGCGGGCAAGTAAAAACACACACTGGGCTCCAAAACCCACTCACATTCAGTGCTCACAAAGCTACTGACTTATCTGAATTTCCTAGAATCAAAGGTTTCTAGCTCACCAGACTTATTTACCTCTGTTCCCTATCTCCTTCCTTCTCCCTGCACAAACTCTGCACTAACTGGCTTCTCACTCTGTAAAGCCAGGAGGCAGGGCCATGGCCAGCATCAGAGCTGCCTGGCTCATGCAGGTTCGCATTGGATTCGGACAGTCGGCAAAGAAACAGCGGAGCCAAAAACTGGTGGGCCATAGTCTTTAATTCTAGCTTTGCACCCGGTGGGCAAGTAAAAACACACACTGGGCTCCAAAACCCAGTCACATTCAGTGCTCACAAAGCTACTGACTTATCCGAGTTTCCTAGAATCAAAGGTTTCTAGCTCACCAGACTTATTCACCTCTATTCCCCATCTCCTTTCCTTATCCCAGATACAAACTCTACACAAACTGGCATCTCACTCAGCACTCCGCCATCTTGGCTGCTTCTCCTGGCCTCCTCCACGTGGCCTTTCTCTGCTCTCCTCTGCTCTCTCTTCTAATCTCAGGAACCAAGAGCCAAACTCCCGCTCCGTTCCCATTTTATAGTGTAGAAATCCAAACCCTTAATCCAATATACATAATAGGGAAGTCTCTAATACAAAGTCACTTCTCTGAGGCATGATAGGATTGTACCACCTTACACCAAAAAGGGTAGGAAAGGCTTAATCCCAAAACCAAGCCCCAGGCTACAAGGATTCTCCCTGCCTTTAGCCCACCCCAACACACATTAATATCACCTGGGCAACGGCCTCTTTAACAAAATGAGCATAATACATTTTATCTGCCCAACACACTCAATACTCTGCCATCTTGGCTGCTTCTCCTGGCTTCCTCCACGTGGTCTTTCTCTGCTCTTCTCTCTGCTCTCTCCTCTAATGCTAATCTCAGGAACTAAGAGAGCAAGCTTCCATTCTGCCCCCATTTTATAGTGTAGAAATCCAAACCTTTAATCCAATATACAAAATAGGGAAGTCTCTAATACAAAGTCACTTCTCTGAGGCATGATGGGATTGCAGTACCCCACATCAAAAAGGGTGGGAAAGGCTTAATCATAAAACCAAGCCCCAGGCTACAAGGATCCTGCCTGCCCACAAGCCTGCCCCCAACACACATTAATATCACCTGGGCTATGGCCTCCACGTGGGCAGCGCCATCTTTAACAAAGTGAGTGTTGGTCAAATAAGTTTGTAAACATGATATATATGTTTGCTCGCTTGTGACTTATAATGGGTGTGGGGGACAGGCTATAAGCAGGCCAGGTTGTTGTAGCCTGAGGTTTGGTTTTGGGACTAAGCTTTTCCCCACACCCTTGACTGATTGTATGATCTGGGTGGTGCACTCTCATGAGAAATCCAATTATGCCTTGGATAAGTGACTTTGTATTGGAGACTTCCTTGTTTGTATATTGGATTAAGGGATTTTGGTTTTCTACACTATAAAGTGGGACAGACCAGGAGCTCAGACACACAGTTCCTGCTATCACAATTGCAGGGGCTCCCCTGATCCCTTGCCCTTCATGGGAAGAGCTGGTTTTCTGCTTTTCCCTTGTCTTCTTTTGTGGTTTGCCTGTCTTGGTGAGACACCAATAAATAGGATGGCCCCCCATCCTCTGACTCCGCCATTTCTTTATCGCCTGCCCGAATCCAATGGGAACCTGCATGTGAATGGTCACGATGATGGCTCCTGGCCTTACAGTGAGCATAATATATTTTATCTACCCAACACCTGAAAAATTGAATTATGAAAATATTTCAAATATATGTATGTATTCAATCATTTAAAGTATAGAGCAATTATGATATATAAAACAATTGTGCTAAAATGTGAGAAGTAATAAAATTAGATGTACTGTTTACCTTTACTGACCTGATAAAGAGTTCAAGAGATTAAAAGGTTAATTTACATAATAATTATTAAAGTCATTAGCACTTTGGCCTCTATCCTCCTTGGGATTAATTAGGACAAGAGGTAGTAAGCAGATATTACATTTTAAGTATTTGTTTGATAAACTCCAATCTATGAGTGGGTTATTATATTAGTTTTTTAATCTGAGTAACAAATGATGACAAACTTAGTGATGTAAAATAACCCACACTTCAGTTCTATAGGTCAGAAACCCAGAAGAACTATACTGAATTCTCTGTTTAGGATCACATAGGCCTTAAAACAGTGCCATCTGGTCTGAACTCTTATTAGGAAGCTCAGAAGATAGATCTGCTTGCAAGTTGAGATTTTTTTGCAGCATTTAATTCTTTGGCTTTGGATTGCTGAACTTTCCATCTCCTTGCTGGATGTCAGCTAGGGGCTGCTCTCTGCTTCTACAAGCCACCCACTTCTTTTATCCTCAAGTGGCCTTTTCATACTTAACCTATCAAGGACAAGTGAGTCATAGTGCTTCTGATTCTTCTTTGTCTTTCTCCTAAAGGGTTTAGATCCACCCAACTAGTCTTCTTTTTGATTAAATCAAAGTCAACTGATTAGTAACTTTGAAAACATCTGCAAATCCTTTTTTTCTGGCAAGTCAGTTTGTGCAGAGAGGAGATGGGGAACAGAAGTGAGTAAGGGTAGTGAGCTAGAAACCTTTGATTCTAGGAAACTTGGATAAGTCAATAGCTTTGTGAGCGCTGAATGAGTGGGTTTTGGAGCCCAGTGTGTGTTTCTACTTTGCCCGACGGGTGCAAGCTAGAATTAAAGGTAATGGCCCACCAGTTCTTGGCTTCATTTTTTCATTACTCTCTGTCTAAATCTAATGCAAACCTGCATGGGCCAGGCAGCTGTAAAGGTGGCCGCAGCTACTAGCTTTACAATGACCAATAAAAATGAGACAAAAAACCTGAATATGAGATTTAACTAGAAACACAAGGCAAGGCTTTGCCTAATAACAGGAAAAGGTGGATATTGCATTTTAACAAGGTGATTTTTATAGATCATGCAGTTTTATTATTTGTTAAATTCACCAGTTGACAGCATATGCCCACTCATAGCTAGGGTGATCCATTGAATTTTGAATGCCTCACTCATTTTTAACTTTACATTTTATTTTTTAATTACAGTTTATAATCAAATTATTTTGTATTGGTTTCAGGTATACAGTATACTGGTTAGACAATCATGTACTTTGCAAACTGGTCTCCACCTAGCCCCATACATAGTTATTAAATATTGTTAATTATATTCCCTATGCTATACTTTACATCCCCATAACTATTTTATCACTATCAATCTGTTCTTTTTAATCCTCTTACTTTTTTCACCAAACTCCCAAGCCTCCTCTCCTCTGGCAACCATCAGTCTGTTCTCTGTATCTGAGTCAGTTTCTATGTTATTTGTTCATTTATTTTGTTCTTTAGAATCCTCATAGACATGAAATTATATGGTATTTGTCTTTCTCTGTCAGACTTATTTCACTTAGTATAATATCCTTTAGTTCTATCCATGTTGTCCCAAGTGGTAACCTTTCATTCTTTTTTTATAAACAAGATTCAACTGTGTGTGTGTATATATATATTATATATATAATATATATATACCGTTTTTATCTATTTTTTAAATTCACTTTTCTATGATGGGCACTTGGGTTGCTTCCATAATTTAGCTATTGTAAATAATGTTGCAATGAAAATAGGGATTTATATATCCTTTTTAAAATAAAGTTATTGGTATAACATTATTAGGTATCATTATATAGGTATCAAGTGTACAACTCTATGCTACATCACCTGTATATTTCATTGTGTACCCATCACCCAAAGCCAAATCTTCTTCCATCACAATTTTTGAACCCCTGTACCCTTTACTACCCCACCACACTCCTTTCCTCTAGTAACTACCAAACTACTGTCTGTGCTATGATCTTTTGTTTGTTTGCTTTTCTAATTAAGTTGTTGCTTTCAGTTCTATATCCTGCAAAGCCAGTACCCACAGCCACCATCATAGCCACCTGGCCTGTTCAGGTTTGCAGTTGATTCGGACAGACAGTAATGAAACAATGAGGCCAAGAACTGGTGGGCCATTACCTTTAATCCTAGCTTGCACCTGGTGGTCAAATAAAAACACACACTGAGCTCCAAAACCCACTCATTCAGTGCTTACAAAGCTACTGACTTAACTAAGTTTCCTAGAATCAAAGGTTTCTAGCTCACCAGCCTTATTCACCTCTGTTCCCCATCTCCTTCTCTCTGCACAAACTCTGCACTAACTGGCTCCTCCTTTAGCACTCCACCATCTTGGCTGCCTCTCCTTTCCTCCACATGGTCTTTCTCTGCCTTCCTCTCTGCTGCTAATCTCAGGAACTGAGAAAGAGCAAGCTCCTGGTCTGCCCCATTTTATAGTGTAGAAATCAAAACCTTTAATTCAATATACAAACAAGAAGTCTCTAATACAAAGTCACTTATCTGAGGCATAATGGGATTCCTCATAGGAGTGCACCACCCCCTATCATGCAACAATCAAGGTTGTGGGGAAAAGCTTAGTATTAAAACTAATTCTTAGGCTATAATGACCCTGCCTGCTTACAGCCTGTCCCCCACACTCAATGCAAACTATAAGCGAGCAAACATATATATCATATTTACAAACTGATTTGACCACCATATCCACATATGAGTTAAAAACCTTTTCTGTCTGACTTATTTTGATTAACACGATATTCAAAAGATCCAACATTTTTACAAATGCCAGTGCTTCATCTCTTCTTGTGGCTGAACAGTATTCCAGTGTGTGTGTGTGTGTGTGTGTGTGTATGTACTTCATCTTCTATATATTTATATAATCATCTATCAAAGGAAATTAGGTTGTTTGTATTTCTTGACAATCATCTTATTCAACAAAATACTGAAAGTCTTAGCCAGAGAATCAGAAAATAAATAAATAAATAAATAAATAAATAAATAAATGGCATATAAATTGGGATGAAAAAAGTAAAAGTGTCACCTTTTTGCAGATGACATAATTTTGTATATAAAAAACTCTAAAGGCTTCACCAAAAAACGAAAAACTATTACATACAACTAAAATTACAGTAAAATTTTAGGATACAAAAATCAATGTACAAACATCTTTGCATTTCTATATACAAAGATGAAATTTCAGAAAAAGAAGTGGAGCTTGACCAGGCAGTGATGCAGTGGTGCAGTGGTGCAATGGATAGAGCATTAGCCTGGGACACTGAGGACCCAGGTTCAAAACCTTGAGATCACCAGCTTGAGAGTGGGCTCACTAACTTGAATGCGGGATTGCAGGCCTGAGCATGGGATCAAACACATGACTCCAAGATCTCTGGCTTGAGCAAGGGGTTGCTGGCTTGACTGGAGTTCCCAGCCCCCATCAAGTCACATATGAGAGAGTAATCAATGAACAACTACGGCAATGTTTCTCAAACTTTTTGAAGTTGGGGCACATTTAAAATCCTACAAATAATTATAGGCACACTATATATAAATTTCTGAGAAATATGTTATAATAATTAAGTCAAATATTAAAGAAAAAATATAAAGTCTAAGCATGCTTTTATGATAATTAAATAAAATAAATACAACAAAATTAAATTTATTCTGACATTAGAAAACATTTTTGTTACATTTTTTTAAGTTATGCTTTTTAGAATTCATAAAAAACGGGTTAAAAATCTAAAAATTGACAAAGAAGTTATTTTATATATATATATATATCATTCTTAGTAAGATTTAGTACATTCGGCAGGTCCTGGAGTGAATGTGTTAAGTTTTTTCATTCTTGTGTTTATGAGAAACATGAGCCTGATGTGTCCTAGTGATTTCTTCAATGTGTGGGCATATATTTGAAAGGCAAACTCTCATTTCCTCATCAATACATTGAAGAATTCCTCTCTTTTTACTCTTAATTTTATTGAGGGTAGAAAATCCTAATTCACATAAATAAGATGTTAAAAATTGTAGTAAAATGTTCAAAGCTTTTTTATATATTGCCAAATATTCTTCTTTTATAGAAATCCAAAAGGCTTCAACAGACAATTCCTTATGTTTAATCATCAATCCAAAACCCCTACCATACATATCATCTTAACTTGACACCAAACAAAGGATAGAAGAAACTTGCTTCCAGTCTTTCAGGGGGAGGGTAGTGTAAACAATCTAGCACCACAGCTTAATAACCTTTTGCTACCTAATTAGGCAAGTGAGGTGGGGGATTGGGCAGACTGTCAGTTTATAGCAAATTCCCCACACCTCTGTCCCCAAAAATCTAAACTCCAAAAACCCTGTTGGTTTTTTGGTTCCCAACAGGCACATATTTCTCTGGAATATCATAGGGCACACCTGGAAACCTTCAAAATGGCGCACCAGTGCTCCCTGGCGCACATTTTGAGAACCACTGAACTAAGGTGATGCAATGATGAATTTATGCTTCTTATTTCTCTTTCTTCCTCCTTATCTGTTCCTGTCTGTCCTTGTTCCTCTCTCTCTTACTAAAAACAAACAAACAAAAAAACAAAACAAAAGTAGAATAAATATCTAGGAACAAATTTAACAAAGTATGGGAAGTACCTACACTGAAAACTACTACAAAGCACTATCTATTTATTTATTTATTTATTTATTTTATTTTTTAATACAGAGACAGAGATAGAGTCAGAGAGAGGGATAGATAGGGACAGACAGACAGGAATGGAGAGAGATGAGAAGCATCAATCATCAGTTTTTCATTTTGACACCTTAGTTGTTCATTGATTGCTTTCTCATATGTGCCTTGACTGTGGGGCTACAGCAGACTGAGTGAGCCCTTGTTCGAGCCAGCGACCTTGGGTCCAAGCTGGTGAGCTTTTGCTCAAGCCAGATGAGCCAGCGCTTAAGCTGCGACCTCGGGGTCTCAAACCTGGGTCCTCTGCATCCCAGTCCAACGCTCTATCCACTGCGCCACCGCCTGGTCACACCAAAGCACTATCCTTTTAAATTAGTGTTTTTGTTGGCAAGGATGTGGAAAAAAGGGAATCATCAACCACTATTGGTGAGAAGGCAGATTGATGCAGCCACTGTGGAAAGCAATATAGAGATTCCTCCAAAAATTAAAAGTACCCTGACGTGTGGTGGCACAGTGGATAAAAACGTCGATCTGGAAATGCGGAGGTCGCTGGTTCGAAACCCTGGGCTTGCCTGGTCAAGGCACATATGGGAGTTGATGCTTTCAGCTCCTCCCCCCTTCTCTCTCTCTCTGACTCTCTCTCCTCTCTGTCTCTCTCTCTCTCCTCTCTAAAAATGAATTAAAAAAATTAAAAAATTAACAAAAATTAAAAATAAAGCTGCCTTATGACTCAGATATACCACTTTTAATTATATATATATATCCAAAACACTAATTGCTCACTTTTTATGTAATCTTAAGGGTAGAAATGTGCATTTTTATTTGTATTTATACATGCCCAAAACTAAATAATAAGTGAAAAATTAATATTTTGTAAACAATTCCCCTGCTACCTAATTTTTAAATTATACAATTAGCCTACAATGATGAGTGTACTTTAAAACACAACTGTTCTTTATGTAATCTTTGTACTTCAGAGGAATCCTCAACTGTGTGTATGCTTTCTGAAGGGACAAAAAAGGGCATTTAGTGCCACAGTGAAAGTATAGTGAACAGGGTGCAATTACATGACTTATGTTTGATCAATTAGATCCACCAATTTGTAAGTTTGACCTTTGGTCTAATGAGAATGTCCATGGTAGGAGGCTATATCTGTGGTGTGATTTCCTTTTGTCTATGCAACATTCTATGGCATTCTGAGTGGAATTTCATGGTATTTATATAATTTGGGAAATAGTTCCAAGAATAATGAATTTTTAGTACTGTATTCAGCCATATAAAATATACTTGCATTTATTTTATTTATTTATTATTATAGATGTTTTTCAATAAAGATCTAGTAGTTCATTTGTAAATAATGATATAATGTTTTAATAAATTTAAAATCATCAATATAATTCATAAATAATTTTTTAAAACTATTTGTTTTTGGAATCAAACATATGTTAACTTTCATTAATTGATCTTATAATCATTAATATTTTTAATTTACTTGTTTATAATAATATATAGATTTTCTGGAGTTTTACCTAGAAAATCATATAATCTAAGATATTTTGTGTTTTCTTTTTTTAATTTATTAGGGTCACAATGGTTATTTTGTTTTTTTTCAAATTTAATGCTTTCCTTTATCAGAGATTGAGTGGTTCTTTTTAACTTTTTTGGAATTAAAAAAAATGTCTCAGACTAATTTTATGCTTTATTAGATCCAAACTCAGTAATTGGCCATTTCTTCCAGCATCCCAAGTTGCTACTAATGGAGCACAGTACTGAATAGCTAAAATGTGAGTGCTAGTTGTTTTCATTGCTACCAGATGTCATTGCATCCAGACCTTCTCACTCTCAACTGACAGGATATAAAATACAACTGCATATTTATTTACACATATTTATACATGTGCATGTACAAACATATAAGCACACCCAAGGCAGCTAGATTATATGATCTAAGAATATGTAAATTAACAGATTAAATCAGGTAAAACCAGGCAACCCGATTTGTCTAAAACATGTAGAACATAAAAAACCCCAATAAAATTACTTTCCTTGGCTCTGCTGAAATAAAGATCCTGCATGCAAAATTTAGTGGCTCATTATTTGAAAATTAAACTCTTCCTATGCAACTAATAAAGAATTCTAGGTAATTGTGCCTGGAAGTTACTGGTACCCCAAAGCTTAACTATGCACCTGCAGCACCATATCCTTTACCTGCATGTTTATGTTCTGTAGTCTTGTGAGTCCTTTAAATTATCTAACCTATGTAATTTTTGTAACACATATTTACCATTTCCATGATCATTTCTCTAAAGCACCATCTAAAAGTAAAGAGAAAAATATATGATTACATTGATAACACAAAATCAATCCAATGCCACAATGTTGTTACTATTATCCTTCATTCTTTCCGTGTTTGCTTTCCATATTGGTCATTCTCTACTCTGACAGTAAGAAATTTAGTTCCATTATCCAAAATATATAAGCTTGTTAGCTAATTTTTTTTTTTAATTCAGAAATTAAGTTTAGCCTGGCCAGGCGGTGACACTGGATAAAGTGTCGGACTGGGATGTGGAGAACCCAGGTTCGAGACCCTGAGGTCGCCAGCTTGAGTGCGGGCTCATCTGGTTTGAGCAAAAAGCTCACCAGTTTGGACCCAAGGTCATTGGCTCAAGCAAGGGGTTACTCAGTCTGCTGTAGCCCCACAGTCAAAGCACATATAAGAAAGCAATCAATGAACAACAAGGTGTCCAACAAAAAACTAATGATTGATGCTTCTCAACTCTCTCTCCATTCCTGTCTGTCCCTATCTCTCTCTCTCTCTCTGACTCTCTCTCTCTGTCTCTGTAAAAAAAAAATTAAGTTTAATGGGGTGACATTGATCAATAAGAGTACATAGGTTTCAAGTGAACATCTCTATAGCATTTGAACTGTTAATTGTGTTGTGTGCCCATCACCCAAAGTCAAATCATTTTCCATCACTTTACATTTGTCCCTCTTTACTCCCCTCCTCCCATCCCTTCTTCCTGGAGTTATTCACTAAATATTTGAACATAAAAAAAGTAGCTTCAGAATTACTGTTGCCTCTGCAAAAATAAACCTGTAGAGTTTATTTTCTGTTTGGAGGTTTTGTTTTTGTTTTATAGCACAAGGATATATAATTCTAATACTGTATTCAAAAGTTACTTTGGTTAATTCATTTTTATTCCTTTCACGTGATTATGCTATTCATTTGAAATATGGTTTGTTCTTTTGAGTCTGTTAAATTTAGAGATTTTTATTTCTTCCTTTAGATTATATTTGTATATTTATCTATTAACCTGTTTGTTTATTTATTAGTATGTAAAACATCAAAATAATGGCAAAATTGACAGTGCAAAAAATATATATTCAAAGAAATGTTTATCTCACCCAATTCCCTGTATCTTTTCTGTACCTTTTCTACCTATGCTGTAATGGGGTAGTTTTATCAATCTCTTGATTATCTTTCTGTAGCTTTTTCTGTTGTTGTTGTTCAAAACTATAGATACATATGTATTTTTCCTTTTTCTTTACTACAAATATAACTTACTATAGATCTGGGATCAGCAGTATTTTCTCTAAAAGCCAGATAATAAACAGTCTAGGTTTGTTGGGTAAGAGGCAAATCAAGAACGTTATATAGATGATTCTATACTGAGAAAAAAAATCTACAATTTAATAACTTTAAAATATAAAAATTAAAATTGCATATAATTATTTTACAATACATATTTGTTAATTTTAAGAATAGAATTGTTTTGGGGAGATATTTTCTTATATAGGGTTCAAAAAGAGTTCTGTATTGGCAAAATAAATTGCAAAATTCCACCTGTTAATGCTGATCTGTAACCAGAGTTTAAATATTTCATCTTTAAATATGTCTTTTCTCATAGAAAAATACTGCAAAATTCTGTTATTGATCTATGAGCATATGGGTTTAAGTGAGCATATTTATCATTTGGAAAGTATTTATAGAATTATATTAAAATCTTCTTTTACCATACCTTATCGCATACCATCACATTGCAAGTCAGTCACTTCCAATCAAGATTAGATGGAAGCTTTGCAGTTACATAGTTAAATGGATTGTGAAATGTGAAAATTTCCTTTGTGCATTAATTGAGGTCTGAAAAAATCTGTTGACATGTGATTTGAACTTCGAAAATATATTTGCTGCAAATTTTCATGGGAATAGAGATCACACACTTTGTTTTATCTTTCAACTGCATAAAAGGTATATTAAGTAGCTTAACGTTACTTGTGATTCAAACATTAGTCTTTCTCAAAATGACTTTGCCACAATTTAGATTTCTCTTATAAACACTGCTTTAACATCATAATTTAGATTGAATTCACTAAGAAATATATTCAATCTTATGGCAAAGATTATTTCCAAAACCATTTAGTGCTCAATAATAGTGATTTTAGAGTACTTCTTCCAGTTCAGAAGAACTTTAATCTTGGTTTTGAGCTCAATCAATTGAAGTACAACCTCACTATTTCTAAAACATAAAACTGCTGTGTTGTAAGACAAATCAGGATATTAAGTTTCTTTTATGATAAAATCTCATGGAATTAAAAAGGACTAAGTTGACAAGTGTGAATGACATCCACCATTGACATTACTGGCCTAACAGCATGCTAGAGCCACATTTTTTCCTCCTCAAAATACTTGCTGATAAATGATACAGTGCACTATTTGTTTAAGTACATAAATTTTTCACAATATTTGTTAATTTGTTCAAGGAAGCTTTTTTCTTTTCTGATCGCATATTTTACTATCATGAATGCTAACGTTTCATAGCAAATTTCATTTTAGGTTGTAATACATTAGTGCTTTCTCAACTTCTTCTAAAATGTGTTTGCATGCAATTGTCCATGCAAAACTATTCATTAAAGGTAATTATCTAATTTTGTTATCATGTCCCTTTAGTATTTAATCAATTACATCTTTCTGTTCTTTAAAATCCAATGCAAACAACACAAAATCAATTTCTTTGTTTTCTTTTTTTTAACACTTTAAAAAAGTGTTTAATAGGATTGTTTCTTTTTGCTTTTGAGTTTATGAGTTTATCTATAGATGATAGATAGATAGATAGATAGATAGATAGATAGATAGATGATAGATAGATAGAACATGAAAGAGAAAGAGAGAGAGACAGGCAGACCGACAGGAAGGGAGAAAGATGAGAAGCATCAACTCATAGTTGCAGCACTTTTTATTTGTTCATTGATTGCTTCTTATATGTGCCTTGACCCAAGGGCTCAAGCTGAGCCAGTGAGCCCTTGCTCAAGCCAGTGACCTTTGGCTCAAGCCAGCAGTATTGGGCTTTAAACCAGTAACCTTTGGGCTCAAGCGAAGTCACCATGGAATCATATCAACGATCCCACACTCAAGCCAGTGATCCCACATTCAAGTTGTTGAGCACACGCTCAAACCTTGGGTTTTTCAACCTGGAACCTCAGCATCCCAAGTTGATGCTCTATCCACTGCACTACCACCACTCAGGCAATTTGGATATTAATCTTTTATTGAATGTGTGATTTGCAAATATTTCCTTTCATTATATAGATTGCCTTTTCATTTTGTTGATGGTTTCCTTTGTTGTGCAGAGCTTTTTAGTTTAATGTAGTCCCACTTGTTAACATTTACTTTTGTCTTTTCTTCTGATGTCAATTTGAGAAATTCATTGCAAAGACCATTGTCAAGGAGCTTACCCATTTTTTTATTGTTGTCCAAAAACTATTTAATATAGTAACACTGTCCTGGAGGAACACCTGAGGCACTAACCCAGGCACCTGTTACTTGTAGTGAACCTCCACAGAGATTTCCCAGAAGGCATTGTTGTGGCTGGACTGGACTTTATGGTTTTTAGTATAATTTCATGATGCAATATATCAAAAACCCTCAGGGAATTTTCAAGAATAAGATTTATTACTCACAGGTCCTAGAGGGAACATGCATGCTTGAAAGTCATACAGCAAGGTCACAGGTAGAGAGAGAGAACCTGATGCTCTGCCTTTATTAGGTTCTTAGGGTGGTGTGTCTAGGTTTTCATGGGTTTATTTTTAATTGGCTAATTTATAGTATAAAAGCAGAAATTAGAAAAGGAAATGAAGGATCACTTAAAGAGTCAGTTAGCTAGGTTACACTGGGCCTTGCTAAAGAGGAAACTTCATGGGTGCCGGGGCCTAATTACTTATCTGGTTGTTTTTCTAGTAGCTGTGTAATATAGCTAGCAGTTGTTTATGCAAGGTGGATGTTTTTTGAAACGGATGTCTTGGCAATCAAAATTGTAATGCAAGTATTTACACTACTAATCAAAAAACTTAATGTCAGGCACATGACACTGTCTAGAGAAAGCTAAATATAGGATGTCTTTTAAGAAACAAATAGTCTAGAAAATGTGAAACTAGTAGATATATGTAGAGCATACTCATGTAATATTTGTACAGTATAATTATATTTAAGATAATCTATTTGACTCTCTTATGTATGTGGTTAATACATGTTTGCTCTCCTGACCTCTAGCTTCAACATTAATTCAGTGTAGAATAGAAATAAGAACTCTCTTCCAAAAGGCACATTCATTATGCTAGGAGCTGATGAATCATACAACTTGACACATATGGTTAATAGGATGAATCAAAAACTATCTTCTTAAAAAAAAAACTATCTTCTTAAAAAATTATTTTCATGGGCTAATTAACTGACAGTTCTAATATTCATGGTTATATTTGAATTTACTGAGTTTTTAGCAGTTTCTTTATTGGTACAATCATTTCAGAAAGAAAATCCTCAATTTGATATTTTCAAATCTCTATAGTACTGCAGTCATATCATCCTTAATTTTAGCCTGCCCAATTGCCACAGTGGTTATACAGTACTGAATTCTCAACCTGATACGGTAAATATCCATGAAACAAACTAAGTTTTTAGTGCCTTTCACCTTTATCTAGAAATAGCCACTCATTTGGTTTTAAAATCACATTATGTGAGTGACGATATTAATGAAGTTAATGATGTGATTCCATCACTTTATGCTTTAATTTAGAGCCCCCAACAGTAGAAAGTTTGATCAAGGCACCTAAAATTTTCTCTGCTGTTTGAGCAGAGCTAAGGTATAAAATATGTGACATATAAAACACATTAAGTAGAAATACACTTTCTAAAGAAGAAGCTTAAATGCATCTAAACTGTAGTGTAGAAAAAGTCTCAAAAGTTACTCTCAGCTCTATAATTTTTTTCAGTTATAAACATGAATAGAGCAGCAGGTATATTTGATTAATTTTTTCCATGGTTATTACTATCATTGTATTTCTACTAATAATATTGTTGAGTATATGACAATATATTTGTCTTTTCAGTATAACATAGGTGTGTTATTTTGATCTTTGGAAATGTAACATAAAACCTTAAAAGTCATTTGAGTTAAGTGTGCTCTAAGGTTTGTAATTCATGTGATCACTTTCACACAGAAAAGACAGAAAGTCCAAAATAGGGATATCAAAGGTAAAGATAAAAAAAAAGTGACGCAGGACATGTTGAGGTGTACAGTGAACATTTATTGCATTATCATTTACAATCGGGAGACAGTGATCCAGAGGGTAATAGATGCACTGGATGTTTGGACACTATTTTTAATTAATTTCCATAGAAATGTAACATCTTGTTCTCTTTGTATCAGGATTTAGTTCTACGATGAGCCACTCATAGATATATATTAGTCCTTAACATTCTCTATAGTATAACATCTGCAAAATATGGAGCTATAAATGACAAGTCGTGCAACACTACTAATGGAGAGTGCCATATACCAGTGACTTTCCAAGCACATGGGTTCACTGACATTTTTTTTTGTATTGAGATATTTTATGAAGCTTTCTACCAAAGGGGATATTTTATGAAATTATCAACTTTTACATAGTACCATGGAGGTAATTTTCCTTTAGGAAATGCAGCTTAAAAGACTGTTATTTATTGCTTTAACAACTTCAAAAGAAAAATATTATAAACTATTGATAAGAAGGCATCTATTGTCTTTATATGAATAACAAGGTATAGCAGAAGCTCTAAGAACAATCTATTTCTACTAAAGATTCTTTACAATGTTCAGGAAAAATTGTGCATTTTTTTTATATTTAACTATGTTAAACATCAAATTTTTTACTTCTTTTATAGGTATCATATTTCAAATAAGAGGCTTTTTTTTCTGTTTGTAAAAGTATTTTGCAGGGAGATAAGCAAGAAAAATACACTAAAGCTGTTTGTCTAAATACAATAAGTGTGGGATATTTCTTATCACCTGAGTCAATAATTTTTAGGATTAAAGTCATATTTGAACAATACTTTCTGTTTGCTTGTACAGCAAAGCTACTTCAGTGGATCACTATTAGCTATCTAATAATAGTTAGAGTCAGTTTTGCATCCATGTTCTCAGGAGTTACAAGTATACATTTATCATGCCTGTTTTTCAATTGTATGAGTCCATGGTTGAAATAAACATGGAGAGTTATTGAATCTCAACAGCAAGTTAGGAGCTAGATGCCTGACAAGAAAATATTTCAATGTTACATTGCAGTTCAGCTGCTATACAGAATGGCTTTAGACAATGCTCCAGTGAATACTATAATAACATGAGACGGCAGGGGTAATAAATGCTGCAGCATATTAGAGGTGGCTGAGTTAGTTCAATAAACTTTCAGAGAACAATAAAGTGTATATTATAGGCAGTAGAGATAATTTTCATAGAGAACCCCATAACTGATTCTTATCAATTGTCATGATAAGCATATCACATAATTGGCTTACATCAGCTTGGATTTTTTCATACTAATAAGATTTTCCTAGAAATCCAAATTATGGTGATTTATGTCCATTTCAGTCAATGTAGTTTTATGCATTTCTATAATATGCCAATAAAAGTTTTCTATTTATAATTTCAAAAAATGGAAAAAGAATATTTAAATGATCAAATAAGAGATGTGTAAGTATTCTATGTTGTTCATTCCATCTTCATGGTGCTATGCTTTAAAATCTATTGGGCAGTCTCAATAGATAGGAATCTGCCTGGCTTTTAAGGAGCAATAGTGTAAGAACTTCTGTGATCTGCTTATCTGATAAAATTTGCTATTTTTTACTGAATTGACACAATTGCCTCATTTTTACATAGAGACAGACATTTTCTCATGGTATACTGTTCCATTGTTTTAACTTCCTATTTACTTACATACTATTTGCTTCAAATTCTTTAAACATTACTGTGTATGGCACTTACTATTTGTACTTGCATTTATTTATGTACATATCTTCGCAAAATTGTAATAATTTCAATGTAGCATCTATGGTCTGTTTTGTTATTTTATTCTTATTACTGCCTTATGTTTCTTTGAAAAAAATAAAGGGTAAAAGGAGAATCATTTTTTTACACAGTTGTCAATACATAGAAATCTTTCTACATTTAACCTCATCGTAGTAAAAGCAATTATCTGACCTCTAAGTAGATGTACAGTATTATCACCATAATAAACATAGTAATTTTTTAAATATACAAAAAAACAGTCCTTTTTTAAGTAAAAGTAGAGAGAGATATTTACTGGAAAAAGTATAGTCGTAGTATATATAGTCCATTTGAAAAGTACTAGTATTCATGATTAGTTGAACATAAAAACAATTGTGTCAAAAATAAATGTGTATTTTTTATAAGAAATTATATAAGAATATACACTGGAATGAGGTCATTTAGTTCTTTATTCGTCTTCCTATATATTTGAATTGATTTATAATGGGGAACTCTATACTCATACTGAATTTTGTTTCAGGGAGAAATTAATTATGTTTCTATATGTTTTAACAGATGAATAAGTTATTTTATCCTTTTAAGCTAAGAGTTGAATTGCTATAATATAATCAATACTTTTATTTCATGTTATTTAAAAGATCTTCTTTGTGTACAAAAGGGAATTATACAGACAAGTTTCTGGAAAATTCTCTTTAGAAAGATAACAGCACCTGCTTCCTCCCCTGTAGTAACAATAACAAAAGCATGGTTGAAAGAGATGTAGAATTGATCATGAGAAATGTATCTAGTAGAATGAATAAATAAAAAAGTTGTTCTATATACATGTGAATGAAGTCTAGAAGAATAGTAACAACCAATCTGTGCTTCTTAAAATAATAAATGTTTCTGGGGGGAAAAAAGTAAAAGAAATCAGATTCTGAAGTCACAAATTTTTATTGCCAAGCAGGACTGCTTTTCAGAAGCCTGCATCTGTCACCAACAGACCAGACAGATATACACAGAAATAGAAAGCTTCAAAAAGAGGGTATGATTCATATGCCTTGGTTTAATAGCAGTAATCAGGCTTTCTTTTGAAGTAGATTGGTCTTTCAGGCAGGTATCCTAAAGGTGCCGTCATACTGCTACAAAACCAGCCAGTATTTGGAAGCTTGCCAGTTTGAAGGCCATTAAGACAACCTGTGAAAGCCTAGCTCTCAGGAAAGGAAATCACACAAAGAGGTGAGCCTCGATTTCCTGCACCTCCCCAGAGAAGCAGCAGAGGGAGCTGCCAATCTTTTCAAAACTGAGGTGTATGCATTGTGCAACTTCAATGATGGACCTCTAAATAAGAATTTCACTGGGCAGAAAGTCCTATAATGCTTTTAATTACCTTATGGCAGTTGATTTGTGTAATTTTCCCAAAATAAAGAGTTAAAATTATTTGTGGAAAAAAATTTAAAAGTGAAAAACTAATAACTTCCTGCTGATAGTTCCTAGTTGCTAAGATTTGTGCAGTAACCCAAATTATGTGACACTGATTCTCTGATAAAGACAATAGGCAGAATTAAGCTCATTCTAACCACAGATATTGCAAAACTCCTCAAAGCCTTTTCATCCATAAAGGTTATTTGTGTTTGTGTGTGTGTGTGTGTGGGTGTAAATATAGTTAAATTTCTCCTTGTCCCTTTCTGAGAATGTGCCTCAGGACACATTTAAAATTGGGCCCACTGAGCCATTGTGAAGATTTTGTTATAGGTTTTTTTTCTTTTGTTTTTTTTTTTTTTACACAACAAAATGATGAAATAGCACTAGCAATATTTATTCAGTATCAACCATGACTTGAGATGAGGTGCACATCTCTCTCTCTTTATTCACTTGACTGCTAATGGCCTCTGGCAATCCTGTTGAAAATACAACTGAGTGGTAAACTACAAAAAAGCAGAAAATCTGGCAATGCTAAATGGTGAGAGGACCTCATAAGAATTCAAAATTGGTTATTAGAGATTTGTTTTGTCTGCTACAGATGCAATCAAATATGGTGCCTTGACATTAAGGAGTGTCTCATTGCATTTACTGAGTGAGAAGCCATCCTTCTAATAGATGGTGTCTCATTGCTTTTATTTCTATGCTTTTTATTTCTACACAGTTTCAAACTTAACAGGCCTAGCTGAGAAAAAGATTTAGAAAAATGGCCATCCTTTCTTCCCATTACCAGTATCCTGATATTCCTTTAAAAATGTGGTCTATTTCTCTTTGCTCCTGCATTGAAGTAGAACCTAGGAATGTGAAGATATGGCATTATTCATATTTATATCCCCATTTACATAAAAGAGAATATTGAATGATCACTTTAAAAATGTCAGAATATAGCCTGACCTGTGGTAGCACAGTGGATGAAACATTGACCTAAAATCCTTAGGTTGCCAGTGCAAAACCCTAGCCTTGCCCAGTCAAGACACGTACGGGAAGCAACTACTACTATGAGTTGGTGCTTCCTGCTCCTCCCACTCCTTCTCTTTCTCTCTCTCTCCTCTCTCTAAAAAATGTCAGTGAAATAAAATTTTTTTAAACATGTCAGAATCTAAAATCTCTCTGTTTCTGTCATTTAAATAAGAGGTGTACCTGACAACCCAATATGCTACAACTTCTACAACTCTTGGAATGATGGTGCTGTATTGTTTGAAGACGTATGTATATATTCCTTTATCAAGGATCTCAAAGTAACCTGTTTTTTTTTTCTTTTTTACTCTAGTGCTATTTCTAATACAAGCAAATTCAAACTGACATATTCTCCACTCATAGCAAGATTCTTTTTGAAGCAAAACTATAAAATCTATAAAGACTTTTGGGTTCCAAGAAATTCTAAAATCATAATTAATCTGGTTTTAAATATATTTAAATGACTTTTGCAAAAGTATCTTTTAACTTTATACTTTGAAATGAATTTGGATTTTAAGAAAAGTTGCAAAAATAATACAGATTCTGGTCCTGGCCAGTTGGCTCAATGAATGGAGAGCATCAGCTGGCATGCAGAAATCCTGGGTTCAATCCTGGGGCAGAGCACACAGGAGAAGCAACCATCTGTTTCTCCTCCCCTCCTTTCCTTTCTCTCCCTCTTCCCCTCTCACAGCCAGTGGCTGAATTGGTTTGCTCATTGCCCTTAGGAGCTAAAAATAGTTTTGTTGGTTCAAGCATTAGACCCAGATGGGGATTGCCAGGTGGATCCTGGTCAGGGCGCATGGGTGAGTCTGTCTCTCTATACCTCATCCTCTCACTTAAAAAATAATAGTACAGATTCTATCCATAACCCCTTCACCCACCTTCTTCTGATGTTAATATTTACTTAACCATTGTACATTTATCAATCGTAGGTTATTAATGTTAAGTCACCAAAGGAGAGATGCACAACACCTGATGAGTTTTATTAAAAATTATTTTTGCATCTGAGAACTGATGGGCTGAGACCCTAGTGGTGTCAGCCTTGATGTCTGGGGATTTAAGCTTTTATGGGGTTAGTGAGGAAGGCTTAGCTAGGAGGTTAGTTTCTGTGTAAAAATTTTGGGGGTAGGAAGTGTGGGATATGCTC
Source organism: Saccopteryx bilineata (assembly GCF_036850765.1). NCBI lineage: Eukaryota > Metazoa > Chordata > Mammalia > Chiroptera > Emballonuridae > Saccopteryx > Saccopteryx bilineata. The sequence continues at coordinate 72,199,963 of NC_089491.1, read as the reverse complement.
AAGTGGGAAGTTGGGTGAGGGGATTGCTTACTGAGGAAGTTGTCCCAGTGGGAGGTTGGGTAAAGGACTTGTTTATTTGTTTTCTGTTATTTTTCTTGAATTTTTCTGAAGTGAGAAGCAGGGAGGCAGAGAGACAGACTTCCACATGTGCCCAGCCGAGATCCACCTGGCAAGCCACTAGGAGGCGATGCTCTGCATATCTGGGGACCTTGCTCCGTTCCAACCAGAGCCATTCTAGTGCCTGAGGCGGAGGCCATGGAGCCATCCTCAGCACCTGAGCCAACTTTGCTTCAATGGAACCTTGGCTGCAGGAGAGGAAGAGAGAAACTGAGAGAAAGGAAAGGGAGGAAGGGTGGAGAAACAGATGGATGCTTCTCCTGTGTGCCCTGGCCGGGAATCAAACTTGGGACATACGTATGCTGAACTGATGTTCTACTACTGAGCAAACTGGCCACGGCCAAGGGAATTGTCTAATGAGGCAGTTGTCCCAGTGGGTGGTTGGGTGAGGAGATGTGGGATATCAGTCAGGTTTGCTCAGATGGAAAGTTACAGAAACTGCCTTGGCACCAGATTACTTAAAGTTTAACCTAGAGTAGTAGAGGTTTTTTGGTAAGGGACCCTGGACGTGAACCTAAAAATTAACATTGGTGCAGTGTTTCTAACTAAACTATAAATATTAAATATATTAATTTTGAGATTTATGGACATATTTTCTCAGTTTTTTCTCCTTCTCTTCCAAAATACAATTTAGGACATCATGTTGCCTTTATTGGTTATGTCACCTTAAGTCTTCTCTAATCAAACAATTTCTCAGTCTTTCCTTCTTTTATGATTTTGACATATTGGAAGATTACTGCTAAGTTATTTTGTGGAATAGATGTAAATTTTCTTATAAGTATGGGATTATAAATTTTAGAGACAAATACCACAGAGATTATGTGTCTCATATCAGTCAGTGCATTACAAAATGACTCAGTGGTAATACTTGATCATTCAGATGAAATAGGGTCTGCTTGGTTTCTCCACTGTGAAGTTACTATTTTTCTATTTTCATATTTTATTATTCAGAAATGAGTCTCTAAAACCAGCTACACTCAAGGGGAGGGAAATGAATTTCAACCCACTGAAAAGAGAAGTACAAAGAGTGAGTGGAAATATATTAAAATAACCACAGTAATTAATATTTTGGCTAAGACAATTTAAAGTTATGCAAATATTCTGTTCCTTTTTATATACATTGTTTATTTTTTAAATGCATTTTTATTGTTGGGTCTGGTTTTTTATGCAATCTGATAATCTCTGCCTTTATTATTATTTTTTATTAATTTTACTAGGGTGACATCAATAAATCAGGGTACATATGTTCAAAGAAAACATGTCCAGGTTATCTTGTTGATCAATTATGTTGCATACCCATCACCCAAAGTTAGATTGTCCTCCGTCACCTTCTATCTAGTTTTCTTTGTGCCCCTCCCCCTTCCCCACTCCCTCTCCCTCCCCTGTAACCACGACACTCTTGTCAATGTCTCTTAGTCTCCTTTTTATGTCCCACCTACATATGGAATAATGCAGTTCTTGGTTATTTTCTGATTTACTTATTTTACTCCGTATAATGTTATCAAGATCCCACCATTTTGTTGTAAATGATCCGATGTCATCATTTCTTATGGCTGAGTAGTATTCCATAGTGTATATGTGCCACATCTTTATCCAGTTTTCTATTGAAGGACTTTTTGGTTGTTTCCATGTCTTGGCCACTGTGAACAATGCTGCAATGAACATGGGGCTGCATGTGTCTTTACGTATCAATGTTTCTGAGTTTTTGGGGTATATACCCAGTAGAGGGAATGCTGGGTCATAAGGTAGTTCTATTTTCAGTTTTTTGAGGAACCACCATACTTTCTTCCATAATGGTTGTACTACTTTACAGTCCCACAAACAGTGAATGAGGGTTCCTTTTTCTCCCCAGCCTCTCCAACATTTGCTATTACCTGTCTTGTTAATAATAGCTAATCTAACAGGTGTGAGGTGGTATCTCATTGTAGTTTTGATTTGCATTTCTCTAATAACTAAAGAAGATGAGCATCTTTTCATATATCTGTTGGCCATTTGTATTTCTTCAATAGTGAGAAGTGTCTGTTCATGTCCTCTTCCTATTTTTTTATTGGATTGTTTGTTTGTTTGTTGTTGAGTTTTATGAGTTCTTTGTATATTTTGGATATTAGGCCCTTATCTTAGCTGTTGTTTGAAAATATCATTTCCCATTTACTTGGCTGTCTGTTTATTTTGTTGTCAGTTTCTCTTGCTGAGCAAAAACTTCTTAGTCTGATGTAGTCCCATTCATTTATCTTTGCCTCCACTACCCTTGCCTTTGGAGTCAAATTCATAAAATGTTCTTTAAAACCCAGGTCTATGAGTTTAGAACCTATGTCTTCTTCTATGTACTTTATTGTTTCAGGTCTTATATTTAGGTCTTTGATCCATTTTGAATTAATTTTAGTACAAGGGAACAAACTGTAGTCAAGTTTCATTCTTTTACATGTAGCTTTCCAGTTTTCCCAGCACCATTTGTTGAAGAGGCTTTCTTTTCTCGATTGTGTGTTGTTGGCCCTTTATCGAAAATTATTTGACCATATATATGTGGTTTTATTTCTGGACTTTCTATTCTGTTCCATTGGTCTGTGTGTCTATTTTTCTGCCAATATCATGCTGTTTTGATTGTCGTGGCTCTATAATATAGTTTGAAGTCAGGTATTGTAATGCCTCCAGCTTCGTTCTTTTTCTTTAGGATTGCTTTGGCTATTTGGGGTTTTTTATAGTTCTATATAAATCTGATGATTTTTTGTTCATTTTTTGAAAATGTCATTGGAATTTTGATGGGAATTGCATTAAATTTGCATATTGCTTTGGGTAATATGGCCATCGTGATTATATTTATTCTTCCTATCCAAGATCAAGGATTATTCTGCCATCTCATTATATTTTTTTCAATTTTCCTTAACAATGGTTTGTAGTTTTCATTATATAGGTCCTTTACATTTTTTGTTATGTTTATTCCTAGGTACTTTATTTTTTTTATTCCAATCATGAAGGGGATCATTTTTTTGAGTTTGTTCTCATACGTTTCATTGTTGGCATATAGAAAAGCTATGGACTTATGTATGTTAATTTTGTATCCTGCAACCTTACTGTATTGGCTTATTGTTTCTAGTAGTTCTTTTGTAGCTTCTCTGGGGTTTTCGATGTGTAGGATCATGTCATCTGCAAAAAGTGATACCTTTACTTCTTTTTTAATATGGATGTGTTTTAATTTTTTGTCTTGTCTGATTGCTCTGGCTAGAGCCTCTAGCACCACATTAAATAAGAGTGGAGAGAGTGGACAACCCTGTCTTTTTCCTGATTTAAGGGGGAAAGCATTCTGTTTTGTGCCATTTAATATGATGTTAGCTGATGGTTTATCATATATGGCCTTTATTATGTTGAGATATTTTCCTTCTATACCCATTTTGTTGAGAGTCTTAAACATAAAATTGTGTTGTATTTTATCAAATGCCTTTTCTGCATCTATTGATAAGATCATGTGGTTTTTGTTCTTTGTGTTGTTGATATGGTGTATTATGTTAACTGTTTTACGTATGTTGAACCATCCTTGAGATTCTGGGATGAATCCCACTTGATCATGATGTATTAAATGTTTAATATGTTGTTGTATTCAATTTGCTAGTATTTTGTTTAGTATTTTAGCATCTGTATTCATTAGAGATATTGGTCTGTAGTTTTCTTTTTTTTGTGCCGTCCTTGCCCGGTTTCGGTATGAGGGTTATGTCGGCCTCATAAAATGTGTTTGGAAGTATTGCTTCTTCTTCAATTTTTTGGAAGACTTTGAGTAGAATAGGAACCAAGTCTTCTTTGAATGTTTGATAGAATTCACTAGTATAACCGTCTGTGCCTCGACTTTTATTTTGGGGGAGGTTTTTAATAGTTTTTTCTATTTCTTTCCTACTAATTGATCTGTTTAAGCTTTCTGCTTCTTTTTTTTTTTTTTTTTTTTCATTTTTCCAAATCTTGAAACGGGGAGGCAGTCAGACTCCTGCATGCGCCCGACTGGGATCCACCTGGCATGCCCACCAGGGGACGATGTTCTGCCCCTCTGGGGCGTCACTCTGTTGCATTCAAAGTCATTCTAGCACTTGAGGCAGAGGCCACAGAGCCATCCCCAGTGCCCAGGCCATCTTTTGCTCCAATGGAGCTTTGGCTGCGAGAGGGGAAGAGAAAGACAGAGAGGAAGGAGAGGGGCAGGGGTGAAGAAGCAGAAGGGCGCTTTTCCTGTGTGCCCTGGCCGGGAATCGAACCTGGAGCTTCTGCACGCCAGGCCGACACTCTACCGCTGAGCCAACCGGCCAGGGCCTTTCTGCTTCTTCTTGACTCAGTCTAGGAAGGTTGTACTGTTCTAGGAATTTATCCATTTCTTCAAGATTGTTGAATTTAGTGGCATAAAGTTTTTCATAGTATTCTACAATAATTATTTTATATCTATGATATCTATGGTGATTTCTCCTCTTTCATTTTGAATTTTGTTTATATGAGTCCTTTCTCTGTTTTCCTTGGTAAGTCTTGCCAACGGTTTGTCAATTTTGTTGATCTTTTCAAAGAACCAGCTCCTTGTTCTATTAATTTTTTTATAGTTTTTCTGTTCTCTATTTTATGTATTTCTGCTCTGATTTTTATTATCTCCTTTCTTTGGTTGGTTTTGGGTGGTCTTTGTTCTTCTTTTTCCAGTTCCTTTAGGTGTGAAGTTAAGTGGTTCACTTGGGCTCTCTCTTGTTTGTTCATAAATGCCTGAAGCGATATGAACTTCCCTCTTATCACTGCTTTTGCTGCATCCCATAGAGTCTGATATGTTGTTTTGTCATATTCATTTGTCTGTATATATCTTTTGATCTCTGCACTTATTTCTTCTTTGACCCATTCATTTTTTAAAAGTATGTTTTTTAGTTTACACATTTTTGTGGGATTTTTGTTCTCTTTTTTGCAGTTGTATTCTGGTCTCAAGGCTTTATGATAAGAAAATATGCTTGGTACAACTTCGATTTTTCTGATTTTTCTGATGTTATTTTTGTGTCTCAACATATGGTCAATTCTTGAGAATGATCGATGTATACTGCAGAAAAATGTATATTCTGTCACTTTGGGATAAAATGTCCTATAGATGTCTATCATATCCAGGTGCTCTAGTGTTTTGTTTAAGGCCAATATATCTTTATTGATTCTCTGTTTGGATGACTGATCTAGAGCCGTCAGTGATGTATTGAGGTCTCCAAGTATGATTGTATTTTTGTCAGTTTTTGTTTTTAGGTCAATAAGTAGCTGTCTTATATATTTTGGTGCTCCTTGGTTTGGTGCATATATATTAAGAATTGTTATGTCTTCTTGATTCAGTTCCCCTTAATCATTATGAAATGACCATTTTTGTCTTAGTACTTTTGCTGTCTTGTAGTCAGCATTATCAGATATGAGTATTGCTACGCCTGCTTTTTTTTGGATATTATTTGCTTGGAATATTGTTTTCCAGCCTTTCACTTTGAATTTGTTTTTATCCTTGTTGGTTAAATGAGTTACTTGTAAGCAGCATACAGTTGGATTTTCTTTTTTAATCCATTCTGCTACTGTGTGTCTTTTTATTGGTGAATTTAATCCATTTACATTTAGTGTAACTTGACACTTGTGGGTTCCCTACTGCCATTTTATACATTGCTTTCTGTCAGTTTTGTGTCTGGTTTGATTCTTCTCTTTTGTTTTTTTATCCTTTGTTTTTGTTTGGTTGTATTCCATACTTCTTTTCTCTGTTGCTACCTTTTTTAAATCATGTGCTTCTGTGGTGGTTTTTTTCAAGGGTGGTTACCAGTAAGTAATGAAAAGGGTTCTTACCCTGTTCATTGTAATGCACTGTCTTGTGAGTACTTCTGTACTCCATCATCCTTTGAAACTGTTAATTTCCATCCTCTCCCTTTTTGTTTGTTTGTTTTTGTTGTAACAGTTTAAATTTGGTTTTATTATTTTCTTGGTGGAGCTTTTACTTGTGGTTTTGTTTTTTGTATCTGGTTGGAAAACCTCTTTAGTAATTCCGGAGTGGGTGTTTTCTGATGATAAATTCCCTCATCTTTTCTTTATCTGTGAATGTTTTTATTTCTCCTTCGTATTTGAAGGATAGATTTGATGGGTATAGTATTCTTGGCTGAAAGTTCCTGTTTTTCAGGACTTTAAATATTGGGGTCCACTCTCTTCTAGCTTGTAGAGTTTCTGTTGAGAAATCTGATGATAATCTAATGGGCCTTCCTTTATATGTGGTATTCTTTTTTCCCCTGGCTGCCTTGAAAATTTTTTTTGTCCTTGGTTTGTGCCAATTTCATTATGATGTGCCTTGGAGTAGGTTCGTTGGGGTTAAGTAAACTCGGAGTTCTGTTTGCTTCTTGAATTTGAGGCTTTAGTTCTTTCCACAGGCTTGGGAAGTTCTCTTTTCTTATTTGTTTGAATATGTTCTCCATTCCATTTTCTCTCTCTTCTACCTCTGATAAACCTATTATTCTTTTTTTTAAGTTTTTTTATTTATTCATTTTAGAGAGGAGAGGGAGAGACAGAGAGGAGAGAGAGAGACAGAAAAGGGGGGGGGAGGAGCTGGAAGCATCAACTCCCATATGTGCCTTGACTAGGCAAGCTCAGGGTTTCAAACCAGTGACCTCAGCATTTCCAGGTTGACGCTTTATCCACTGCACCACCACAGGTCAGGCAAACCTATTATTCTTATGTTATTCTTTTTGATGGAGTCAGACAATTCCTGTAGGACTTTCTCATTTTTTTAAATTTTTGAATCTCTTTCTTCTTCTCTCTGTTGTGTCTCAAGTTCCGTTTCTTCTATTTCACTAATCCTACCTTCTATCTGGGTTGTTCTATTAGCTAAGATTGTTACCTCGTTTTTTTAGCTCATGAATTGAGTTCTTCATCTCTGTTTGATTTGTTTTTATAGTTTCAATTTCCTTGGTAATATATTCTTTGTGTTCATTGAGTTGTTTTCTGAGCTCTCTAATTTACCTTTCTGTGTTTTTTTTGTATATATCTGAGTATTTTTAGGATTTCTATTTTAAATTCTCTGTCATTTAGCTCCAAGTTTTCCAATATATTAAATTTTTTCTTCATAGATTTTTTCTCATCTATCTGTGCTACCTCTCTGTCTTTTGTATCCGTGATATTTGATTTACTTTTCCTTAATGTCATCTAAGGGTGGTTTTGTTGATAATACTAATGAGAATTAATAAAGAATAAAAAGTTAAAAAAATAAAAAATAAAATTATTTCCCTTTTTTTTTACTCCTCTCCTCTCCCCTCCTTCTTGAGAGAATCTTGTGGTGAACTGTGAATTATAATGTGCAAAATAGAATAAAAACTACCTATAGTGGAAGGCCTGAGTTGGGGAGAAGTGATAAAGGACAAAAAAAGGGGTATGAACACACAAAATGCAAAAAAGGAAAAAAAATTGGGTCAAGAATAAAATGATTTGCTTTTTGGTGATGGTTAACTAACAGATAATATGAGATGAATAAGAGGGAAACAGGAAAAATGGAAAAAATATTAAAAAATTATTATTATATTTAGTGGAGCAAAAACAAGATAAAATGGAGATCCAGGGTTAGGAGCACTGCTAGTGAATTAAAAAAGCAAAGTAAAAAAACCCCAAAGCACTACAAAGAAAAATTTGAGTCCCAAATAAAATAATTTGTTCATGATTGAGGATTGAGTGAGAGGAAAAGTAAAGGAGAAAAGAAGAAACTAATATAGAGGGAGAAAAAAAAAGAAAGAGGAAAACAAAAAAAGAAGAAAAAAGAACAAAAGGAGAGAGAGAGTTAAGGGTTTTGGAGTGCAACCCTCATAGAGAGAAAGGAAGAGGAAAGGAAAGATAATGAGAGATGTAACACTTGTGGGTAGTGTAGTTCAAAGAGAGGAGAGAGTAAGACTGGCAGAGAATCAAATGACCACATTGGAAAAGGAAGAAAATAAGACAAGAAGATAAGAGAAACAAACAAACAAATATAATAAAATGGGATAGATTATAAAGTCTGTGGATTATTCTTGATTTTGAAAGGTTATCTTCTTGCTCTTTCTTTTCTCTCCCTCTTCCTGGTCGGTGACTCTGTACCCCAGGTTCTGCCCCTGTGTCACATTTAGGTAGAGGTTTACAGTTGATAAGTCTCTATGGCGATGTCATATATTGGGCTTCAGTCTCGTTGGCAGTCGAGGCTCACACCATTTGCAGGCTCCGCCAATGAGAGAGTCCGTTTTCCCGGAGCCTCTCTCCTAGTCTTTCCTTCCTGAATTAGCAGCCCAATGATCCAGCTATGGGGTTGCTGATGCCTCTGCCTGGAGAGTAAGAGGCTCAAAGAGCTGGCAAATCCTCACTCTATTCCCACTCAGTGCTGGGCTCTGGGTAAGGCTCAGTCAGTCAGAGCTGCTAGCATAATCAGGCAGGGCTGGGAATCAATTGTTTGCAAGGTGCCTTTCTATGCACCTCTAGGTACATCCTGAATGCCTCAGTAGTCTGTGGAATCCCTTTCCCCAGGCTTTTGGCACTTTGTAACCTGTTTTGGCTGGGTAGAAGATGCCCTAGTCACTGTTTGCAAAGCAGGAGGACTTACAAGCTGTCAAATCCCTCTTTTAACATATAGCCCTGTGTATGCAAGCTCTGCCAATCAGAGGTTTCCCTCACCCCTGTGTGCATAGCATAACAAGAGGTACTAAAAAGTATCTTCCCTCTTATCTTAGATTGCTGACCTGAGAGAGAGCTTGTCAGTTAGGGTTGCATAGGTCATTTGGGAGGCAAGCAGACTGTGGGTTAAGCTAATCCCTCACTGGTCTGTTAGCTTATATGGCTGGGTGAGGCACCCCACCCACCTGGAGAAGTTCAAGCGTGGGGATTCTCGCTTTTGAGCACTGCTCTTCAGGGCGCAGGGGTGACACTGAGACTCCGGTCAGAGCCCACGCAAAGGCCTCTGTCTCTGCCCCTCTGTCCGGGAACATGGGTGCCCACTCCCAGGGGAATCTCTCACCCACTATCTGCACTCACCAACCAGAATATCAGGCCAGCCACCTCTCACTCCATATGAGGAGCCCCATTCCCACGGAAAAGTTTGACGTAGGGAATTTCGCTCCCACTCACTCCTCGCGCTCCGCTTTTCAGGGTGCAGGGGTGGCCCCGAGACTCTGGATTCAGCCCACACAAAGGCCTCTGACTCTACCCTTCTGTCCAAGAACACGGACACCGACTCCCAGGGGAATCTCTTGCCCACTCTCCGCATTCGCCAACCATGATATCATGCCGCTGCCTCTCACCCTGGGTGAGGTGCCCTCCCTGCTGGGAGAAGTTTGAGCATAGGGAAATTTTGCTCCTGCTCACTCCCCACGCGCCACTTTTTCAGGGTGCCGGGCAACCCTGAGACTCTGGATTTGGCCCACAGAAAGGCCTCTGACTCTGCCCCTCTGTCCGGTAACACGGGCGCCCACTCCCGGGACTCTAGGAGGAATCTCTTGCCCACTATCTGCACGCGCCGACCAGGAGATCGGGCAGATGGCTGCCCCACTTGCCTTTCTTTGTGTGGGTTTGGCACGAGTGTTAGCTTGTGTTGACTGGGTTGCCACAAGCACAGTTTTTCCTCGGCTTGGATCTCCATGCCACAGCCTGGTTAGGACTTTTGTGTGGCAGTCTGGTTCTATTCACACCCTATGCCAGCCTGAGTTCCTATACTCTCAGTTCCCAGTGAAAGCAGCCCTTATTTAGGTTAGTGAGGAAGGTGGAGTGTTTCTTCCTCCGTCTTATTTCCTTTGGGGTTGATTATATATTTAGTCAATTTTTTGCTCGATCATACCTTTGCGTTTAGTGTGGAACTGCTGGAGGCTCCAAGGATAGAGTTTTCTGTCTCTGGTTGAAGATCTTGTTGAATTTTTGGGGAGATTTACCGGTATCGCTCCTTATGGCACCATTTCTCTGACGTCACTCGCATAATTCAATCTCTGCCTTTTAATTTAAATATTTAACTACCTTTTTACTTAAGATGATATGGCTATGTTTCAATTTAACCACTTTGTATTTATTTTCTATTTACTCTATTTTTTGGACCATTTTTCTTTTCCTTTTCTAACTTGTTTTGGATTATTTATTTTTTATAATATTTTTCTCTCTTCTGATGATTTACTGACTAGAACACTGGTTGTTATTTATTTACTTTTTTCCTGTATTTTTCTGAAGCCGGAAACAGGGAGAGACAGTCAGACAGACTCCCACATGCACCCGACCGGGATCCACCCAGCACGCCCACCAGGGAGCGATGCTCTGCCCACCAGGGGGCGATGCTCTGCCCCTCCGGGGCGTCGCTCTGTTGCGACCAGAGCCACTCTAGCACCTGGGGCAGAGGCCGAGGAGCCATCCCCAGCACCCGGGCCATCTTTGTTCCAATGGAGCCTCAGGTGCGGGAAGGCAAGAGAGAGACAGAGAGGAAGGAGAGGAGGAGGGGTGGAGAAGCAGATGGGCACTTCTCCTGTGTGCCCTGGCCAGGAATCAAACCTGGGACTTCTGCACGCCAGGCCAATGTTCTACCACTGAGCCAACTGGCCAGGGCAACACTGGTTGTTATTTTATGGGATGCTTTACGGTTTATCATAGACATTTTTAAATTACCACAACCTACATTTAAATGATAATATAATAGCTTTAAAATAATGTTTTTATTTCTCCCATGCTGTTCTTTGAACTAAAGAGGTCCTACATCTAACTTTTACATATGTTTTAGGATCAATTCCAAGTTGATATTAAATTTATTTACATCACACTGTACATCTTAAATTTCAAAATGCTGTGTGCCAATTACATCACAAAAACTTTAGAGGAAAAAATATTAGTGGTTTTCAGAGTTGGAAGAGGAAAAATGAGTGATCAGAATGCAGAGAGATTTCCAGGCAGTGAAAATACACTGAATAAGATTATAAAAATGGCTATATATCATTATACATTTGTCCAAACCATGGAATGTACAACACTAATAGTGGACCCTCAGTAAACAATGAACTTGGGGTTCGTCCTTTGTAAAAAGTGTACTATTCTCATGAGCAATATAGATAACAGAAGATGCTACACATGTGTGTAGGCAGAGTGTATATGGGAAACCTCTGTATCCGTCTATACATTTTGTTGTAAACCTAACACTGATGTAAAAAAAACTCTTTAAAGTAATATATTTTAGAAGTGCTTTATATAAAAGGAAAATAGGTTTATTATTAACCCATATAGTATCTATCTGGTATCTTTTACCATATACCTGAAAGACTTCCTTCAACATTTCTTTTAGTGAAGCTCTTTCCCTAATAAAGTCTTTCAGTCATTGTATCTAGAGAAAAGATTACCTCACCTTTCTTTTGGATAGATATTTTTCTTGAGCATTAAATTGTAGGTTGACATTATATTTTATACATTTAAAGACTTTGTTCTGCTGTCTTCTTTCTTGCACTGTTTCAAAAAAGAAATGTGCTGGCATATATATATTTGTTTCTTCTGTATAATATTTCTTATCTGGCTTCTTGTAAAATTTTCTCTTTATTACCAGTTTTAAGCAAAAAAAGTACTACTTTGTGTAATTTCTTTATTATTCTTATGCTTTATGTTTTTTGAGTTTCTTGTATCTGGAAAAATTTTAGTCATTATTTTTTCAAGAATTTTTCTTTTACTTCTTCCATCTTAAGAATTCAATTACAGCTATATTAGATTACTTAAAATTGTCTCATGTTTCACTTGTGCTTTATCCATTTGTACATATACTGTATTATGTGTTTTTTTATTATATATAAAGATAATATAGTCTTACTTTCTCTTTGTTTTGGATAGCTTATATTTCTATAATTTTACATTTATTAGTCTTTTAGTTTATAAAATTTAATTTTCTCTTCATCTCTGACATTTATACTGTTACCCTTAGATGTTTAAATATATGTATAGATTTGAATATATATATAATATCCAGTTATAATAACTCCTTTAATATTCTTGTTTGTTAATTTTAACATCTGTATCAGTGGCAAGAGAGTGTCTATTGATTGATTTTTCTTGCAATAATGGATCATATGGTTCGACTTTTTACACACCTGGTCCTTTTTGACCAAATGCAAGACATATATTTTAACTTGTTGGATGTGGGCTAATTTTTATTCCCATACTTATTTTTGACTTTGTCCTAGGACACAGTTCTATTACTAAGATTTATTTTGACTCTTTGGATTTTGTTTTGCAAGTTCTTCAAGCAGGACAAGAGCTATATTAAGTCCAGAGCTATTCTAATTATTGTTTACTGAGTATACTGTTCAATATCTTGTGACTCATTAGTTTTTCTAGTATGGCTGGTAGAAATAAATAAAAGAAATAGAAATAAAACAAGCACATACAGAAAAAATTTTAAAGTCACTTCTGCGTGCACATCAGGTACTTTTAGTAATATCATTTTCTCTTGGGCCTCAAGTAGTTTCCTCATGAGCACCAATATTCATATTCATATTTTAGGGAAATCTGCAGATTTCCAGAGTTCTCTTTCTCTCTCTGTGCAGTTCTCCTTTCCAGTACTTAGTACTAATCTCTAGCTGCTTTCTCTTTCACAGGTTCTCAGATGTCTCTCCCTAACTCAAAATGTCTGCTTGACCTGGCCAGGCTCCCTCTCATTGCACTGCAGCTTGAAAACACTTTCAAGGCTGTAGGCTGTAAACTGTGGCAGTCATAGGGTTATTTGTTTCCCATCTTTCACGATCACTGTATTTTGTTTCATGACACATAATGTCTTGAAAACAACTGCTTATATTTTTTCCAGTTTTTTTTTATTGTTTCAAGTGAATGAATAAATGAAGTCACTGTTATTCCAACATATTCAAAGGCAAATTCCTTCAGCTTGTCTTGATTTCATACTGAATTCACTTCAGCAGGTATTTTGAAACTATTTAACTGTCTTCTTCTCCAAAAGTTTATTGTTTTTGGACCTCCCCCTGAATTCCAAGCTCACTTTAACAGAGGCTAATCTATGCAGACTTGTAGATATTCCAAAGCAGTTTGTTTAACTATTTATCTATAAAAATGGCCACATAGAACAAGCTTAAAATATTGAAATCATGCAAAGTATGTTACCTGAGCATAATTAAAGTAGAAATGAGTAAGACAGTGACATCTAGAAAATAAAAAGTATTTGAAAAATATGCAACTGACTTCTAAGTAATGCATTGGTCAAACAGGAAGACATACATGAAGTTAGAAATTTGAACTGACAAAATAAAAACATATCATACATATATATATATATATCCAGATATATATAATCTCCATAAAAAATATGATCTGTGTTGAAAATAATAAACAATAAATAAACTAAAACAACAACAAAATCTTCATGCCAAACTCATGCTGCCTTGACTTTGAATTCTCTTGCATGAAGTAACATTTTCCCTTCCATTTACCCAACTTTACTTATTCTTTAAGACCAAGTTCAAGCCTCAGCTTCTAAAGTGTCTCCAAAATGCACAGAGTTCTCTATTTCTCTCTCTCTCTTTTTTTTAACTGAGCTTACTGGGGTGGCATTGGTTAACAAAAGAATACAGGTTTCAAGTGTTCACCTCAATAAAACATTGTCTTCACTCTGTATTGCGCTCTCATCACTCAAAGTCTCTTTTGGCCTCATTTATCCCCTCTTTCCTTCCAGCTAGCACCATACTGTTATCTGTGTCTATGTGTTTCATACACATATATAGTTCTTAAACGGTTGGGAGGGTGTTTTTGTTTCAATGCATTTTTTATTGTCATTGTAAAAATAAAATCTTAGTGACCCCATATTATACCATGAATGAATTGCTGAGCCTTTATAATACAATGAAATCTATTTTCAGGCATAATCATGGAACATAGAAATGTCCTTTAAACTGATCTTTTCATTAACAAGTTTAATGAATTTCACAGCTTCTGGCATTATTGTCATATAGTTAACCTTGCCATTTGAAGTGTATAATACCCTTTTATGTATTGTAATGCTAACAAAAATTGTTTTGTCTTGTTTTATTTTTAGTTCAATTATGAGACTAATTTATATTTGCAAATTCTGCTTTTTAAATGTAGACAGTGACTGTTTAAAAATGTAAAAACATAGAATAAAAGAAACAATTAATCCCTTCACTTTTTCTTCTATCTTAATGTGCTATTCCAACCATACATATTGTGTGACACTGTATTGGAATGAACCCAGGTTCATGCCAATTTGATGATATTTTTTAATCTTCATCTCCTTTTCATTCAGTTGATTGCTCTATCTCTGCAGATAGAATAATGCCTGGAAAGAATAGATGCTCAAGAAATATGTTGAATAAGTGAATAAACATTAACAAATGATATTTGTTATAATTGCTAAACTGCATGAGGCTAATTAAGTTAAGCATAGTATGTGGATCTTTAGCAAGAGATGCAGTGATCCAAGTGGAAAATCCATTACCTTCTCATCATCATCTCTTATCTCTCCACCTCAGAGATAGCCTCTTATTTAGAGCTCAGTTACAGTGTATTGCTATAGAAACAGTGGGATTGATTTCTGCACGCAGGTATTACTTTAGACTTGGTATAAAGATTTTCCTGAAGTGATTAGAAATTTTACCCCACAATGTCTCAGGATGTTGTCATGAGATGTTTGCTTTTGGTTGTCCTTATTGGAAAACAATTTAAGAATGCCTCTTTTGATTTTTTTCAAGTGATTTTTTATTCTGGGAATATTTTGCCATTTCAATTCTATTTAAATATTTTGAATTCTGTATTCTATTGACTCTCATATCCCATTCATATGGAGATACCACTTTGTTCCAATTACTGAATAGATAGAAAATATATTTCTTTTGTAGGCATATTTCAATAATGCTTTACAAGAATCACTGAATTCAAAGAATATTGAACATTTAAATTAATGAAACAATTAAAAGTAAGTTATTTCAATCAGGGCAAGTTGTTTAAAAATCCAGATCTGTCACCAAGGTGAGTGAAGTTAAATTTTTTTTTACCTTACTAAGACTCAGTTTCCTCTTTCATAAAATAAGAACAATTATAACTACTTCTTAGGCTTACTTCCAGAATTATAAGCTATAACACTAACCCTTGCTAAGAGTTAGTAGTGAAAATAATGACAAAAGTTGTGTTAGTATATTTGTCATCATTATCAAGATGTTTAATAATATTAACATAATTCAATATTTGATAGAAAAATCCCATAAAATAGTATATTACCTCTTCATTGTAGAAAAATGTATGTAGGGAGTTATATTCTAACAAGAATACTTCTTACAATTAGGTCTAATAGTAACTAGTACATGATTCATCCTGTTAAATAATTTGTTCTTGATAACAGGCTGTATTTCATATCTAGATAACAAAAACATTATTTATGACAGAAATACAGATTATATTGGAAAACAAATATCATTAACACATTTCCCAGAAAATTCTTAAACAATCCCAGATATATTTCTCACTTTTCCTCTAGTGATTGAGCTTACCATATATCTGCTAAATTAATAGAGTTTAAAAGTCAGCATCCTAGTAGAGTTTCTGACTTTTCCAAGGTGAATGGTGATAACTTATACTGCAATGTCTCTATTTTACCCTGAGCTGAAGGCAACACAGATCTTATTAAGATCAGAACTACAAACAGAGGAAAAATAATCAAGCTCTAGAACAAAAATATATATATATATCTGCCTTTCTAATCTCTTGCGTTTTGTTTTGGCTTCAGCATTCAACCTCATTCTGCCACTAGCATTGACTTGCATACTGAGTTTTGTTATAGTGGTGACCTCCAACTAAAATAGGTTTGGTAAAGATCATTTTGTTTCAGTTTTTCTTCCTTTAACACACCCGTTTTCTGATGTAATGTTTTTATATATAGTATCTTAAAATTATCTTTGAAAAAATATTTATTTACATGATGACCATATTATGCTTCATATATTTGCTGAATATTTTAGTTATTCACTCAATTAATAAATGTCTTCAGAAATAATAAATCATTTTGGTGAATAGTTTTGACTTTCATATATTGAATCAGAAAAAAAAAACCTTCAGCATTGTATTATAGAAATAATTAGTATGGTCTTTATATATGAAGTTCAAAGAATTTGTTTCAGTTGCATCTTAATAGCATGGCATAGTTCTAAGATATACCTCATACTATAAGTGTATGCAATCATAAAACAAATATTTAAGTTAACACTTCCACTTTTGAAAAAACATATGTTGGAGTTTAAATCAAAATGACAAATATTTTATTTGAATTTGGTAAATATGCAATTGATGTGAATATCTGTAGGAAGAAACAGTTTACAAGTATGCATAAGGACATGCTCACACATATACATGTGTGCACACACACACACACACACACCAGCTTTCAATCATTATTTGCTGCATAACAAACCACTTCAAACTCAAGAAGACCTCCCTTATATGCGAGTCAATTGTGCAAACTGTAGCCTGAAACTGTTTCCACAAGATCTCTCATCTTCCAAAGTAGCTAGTCTGAGTTTCTTTACATTTCAATCTCAGAACATAAAAATGAACAGAGTAGAACCTGAAATACCTCTTGGACATTGCAGTGTCACATCTGTCATATCATATTGCTTAAAGCAAAACAAGCCAACAGCCAATCCAGATTCAAGGAGGTGGAAAATAGACTTCACCTCTTAAATGAGGAGTAGCAGAGTCACATTACAAAGATGCATATGTATAAAGATGGGAAATATTTTAGTAAGTATATTTGCGAACAATCTACCACATCTGCTATAAGTATGCTCTTTAGGAAGTGACACGGAAGTTCATAAAACCAAGGTGACTACACAAAGCAGGGTTGTAACCACACACATCTTTTCTTTCTAGATAATTGCTAAAGTATTATCACTTTATTGTTGTCACTGTCAGGATAGGTAAGATCAGGAATTTATGCTGTGTCTTCAGCTTATATTCGCAGCCTATCTCAATATTTTGTTAGAACCTTCCTTAAAAATCTGTGTGCTATTGTTTAAAGACATGTTTTATGATGTCCCTCTCTTTTGTTTTATTTTTCTAACTTAGTTTTCGGTTGTTTGATTTTCCTAAACTCAGAGACCAAAAGAAGAAAATATGGTCAGTGAGCAAGTGTACCAAATCCTGTATAACAACAACTTTTCCAATGGCCAGAAATTCTATACTTTTACAATGTGAGATTTTTAATTTGAAGTAAGAGAAGCATTAAATTTTGTGCTTTTTGGTTTTTATTGACTTTTAAATATATCCCAGTGAAGTATCAATCATTTGTTTTGAGTACTACACATATGTAAAATACTTAGATGGGTCTATTATAAAATTTTTTTCTGGCTTTAATTTTTATTGGACTCAATTTTATGTAGTTATAGCATAATATTTTAGAAACACAGGTGAAGCAAAAGTAGAATTACAGTTGCTCATATGGAAAATAATACAAGAATAAGATGTGTTTTGCATGCTCACAACTATAGACCTACTTTTGCCTCCACTGTATTATTTGCCTTCTCTCAATGTCATTTTTAAGATTTGTATTTCAAAGTGTGATGAAATTTAACACAATTTTCTTCTTTATGTGTTTTTAATTTTTTTCCAATTATGGTTGTCATTCAATATCGTGTTTGTTTCAGGTGTACAGAATAGTGATTAGACACTTATATAACTTACAGAGTGATCCCAAAAAAAGTCTTGCACGCACCTGATGATGTATAATATAATTATTACAACATTATTGACTATACTTCTTAAGCTGTAATTTAGATTCTCATAGCTACTTTGTAACTATAAATTTGTACTTCTTTAGCTCTTCATTTTTTTCACGCAGTTCCTCAACCTCTCATATCCAGGAACCATCCGTGTGTTTCTGCATCTGACTTTGCTTTTGTTTTGCTTTTTTTAAAAGATTTTTCATATATGTAAATCATATGGTATATATTTCTTCTCTGTTCCTTTCTTAATCTTTTGCTCTCTTCTATGTTGTTAACTCTTTATGGTTTGTGTTTAGATTCCTTTTTGTCTATGTCTTGTATATTTTGATTTGTGGTTAAATATCCTTCATACATATTAAGCTGTGTTTATTGCAGTCTATTTCAACTTGATTGTCACTTAAGTTCGAACATATTCTATGATCACTACCATTTTTATTCACCCTGTTCATGTTTGATTTTTAATATTTCTATTTCTGTGTGTGTGTGTATGTGTGTGTGTCTATCCCTTAATTTACTGTTGCAATTACAAATGATCATACCACTTTTTTCCTTTTAAGCTTTGTACTAGCTTTAGTGCTGGTTGACTACAGCATGGGTTGGGCATTGTCAGTGAAATTTTTTCCTTTGAAATAATTTCTAATTCATATTTTACATATTTTCTGCTGCTTCTTAAGGAAGTCCCTTCAAAATTTCTTGTAAGACTCATTTGGTGATGATGAACTCCTTCAGCTTTTTCTTGTTTGGAAAGGTCTTTATCTCTCCTTTGATCTAAATGATAGCCTGGCTGCGTAGAGTACTCTTGGTTTTAGTTCTTTGCTTTTCATCAGTTCTCATATTTTATACCAGTGCTTTCTGGCCTACAAAGTTTCTGTTGAAAAATCAGCTGACAGTCTTATGAGAGCTCCCTTCTAGGTAACTAACTGCTTTTCTTTTCCTGCATTTCAGATTATCTCTTTGTCTTTAACTTTTGGTATTTTAATTATGCTGTGTCTTGGTGAGAGTCTTTGTATTTATTTTGGTAGGAACTCTTTGCACTTCCCTGAACTTGTATGTCTGTTCTTTTCACTAGGTTAGGAAAGTTTTCTGTCATATTTTCAAATAGATTTTCAATCCCTTACTCTCTCTCTTCTCCTTTGGATACCTCTATGATGACCATGTTGAATAGTTGATGTCATTCCCAGAGGTCTATTAAACTATCTTCATTTTTAGTTTTTTTTTTCTTTTTTCTATTTCAGATAAGTGTTTTCTTATATCCTCCAAATTACTGATTGAATCATCTGCTACTGATTTCTTTATTTCAGTTATATTTATTTCTGATTGGTTCTTTTTTAATGCTTTTATTTTATTTTTATGCTATTTCTGTGAAGTTCTTACTGAGATAATCTACTCTTCCCCTAAACTCATATTGTATGCTTATAACTGTTTTTTGAACTCTAAGTCTGGTATATTGCTTGTCTCCATTTAGTTTAGTTCTTTTATTAGACTTTGGTATTGTTCTTTAATTTGGGACATGTTTCTTTGTTTCCTCATTTGAGCTGCCTCCCTTTGTTGATCGCTACATGTTATGTATACCTACTATGTTTCTCAGTCTTTGTAAAGTGGCCTTATGTACTAAGTGTCTTGTGTGGCCCAGTGGTGCAGTCTCCCTGTTCATTTGAGCCAGGTGCTCTAAAGGTATCCCTTTTGTGCATTGTGTGTACTTTCTTGTTGTGGTTGAGCCTTTCTGTATGGTCATTAGTGGGTGAGATTGTTCCTCAAGCTGATTGGCAATGAGAACTGGCCTTGATTTAACTGACAGATTTGTTGCACTGTAGCATATCCATAGAGCAAGATTTGCTTTAGCATGGCTCATATGCTTGCCAAGTCTACCCTGTGGGTATTTCATTTGTGGTACTAATTGGGTGGTGCCCTGGTGTGATCTAAAGCTGGCTACCAAGTGTGTAGGTTCTGAGACCTCTTGAAAGAGGCTCTGGTGCAGGTCTGTATCCAGCCTGGGGACATCTTGTAGAAGCCGCAAAGTGTTCTTTGATTGGTAGCTTTTTGTGTTGTTCTTGGAGCCACCCGGGAGTGATTGTGGTATGAACGAATGCTGTATGTCACTAGTGCCAGGCTTGGGTTATTTACCAAGAGGTATAGGGCATGCCAAGGCAAGTTTATTCTTCTTT
Source organism: Saccopteryx bilineata (assembly GCF_036850765.1). Taxonomy (NCBI): domain Eukaryota; kingdom Metazoa; phylum Chordata; class Mammalia; order Chiroptera; family Emballonuridae; genus Saccopteryx; species Saccopteryx bilineata. The sequence continues at coordinate 72,179,973 of NC_089491.1, read as the reverse complement.
GAAATTCGTGGACTTTTGTGAAATTTTAGGAATTTTTTCAGAGCAGGCTCAGGCTGGCCCCTTTTGTGTGCCAACTCCCAAAAGAGGTTTCAGTTAGGTCTATAACTTAAGTGGGCAGGCTCTCAAAGAATCTCCAGGGCTGGGTGAGAGTAGTGTTAGCTGGAAAAACAGAAACTTAGACTTGGTAACTACCTATGCTTACAGATTAAATGGGGGGTGCATTTAACAAAGAAACAATGGTGTCCACTGGCACGAAAGAGAGCAGCCCCTCCAGTCCTTACTTTGAAGCCAAATAATTCAGTTTTTCTTCAAATATTACTGGCATTTTTCAAGCTGCTATGTGTTCTCTGGAACTTAGAGTAAGAGTTTTTGGGCATATGAGTCTGTGTTCTGGCTCTGTAAGACGATACCTAGAATTTCACTTGTATGTGAAATCTAATGAAGAAAATAAAAAACAAAATAGAAAAAGACTCATAAATATATATAAAGAAAAGACTGACAGGTGTCAGGGGAGAAGGATGTTGGGGACTTAGTGGAAAAGGTAAAAAGATTAACCAAAAAAAAAAAAAAAAGCTAATAGACACAGACAGCAGTATGGTGATTACCAGAGATGAGGAGGTAGAAGAGGGTAAATAGTGGATAAATGGTGATGGAAGGAGACTCTACTTTGGGTAGTGAACACAATACAATATACAGATGATATTTTATAGAAATATACAGTTAAAACCTATATAATTTTATTAATCAATATCACTCCAATAAATTCAAGAAAAATTTTAAAAAAATAAATAAAAAGAATGCTTGGAACTCTGACAGCCTTTGGTCTTGCCTGTACTGAGTTCCTACTGATTTTTATAGCTTTCTGTTGTGGAAACTTTTCTTCTTGGCAATGGTGCTCCAGGCTGGAATCCTAGTGAGGTCCTGGGACCCCTAGCTCTTCAGTGAGGACCTTTGTAGTTGAGATATCCCTCCCTATTCTTAATCTCCATGTGTGAGTGCAGGACCAGATAATTTCATGTTTCTGTTCCTCCTACCAGTCTCTATGTGGCTTCTTCCTTATATCCTTAGTTATAGGAATTTTGTTTGGTTGTGGATTCGAACAGTGGGGTCAGATTCTATGATGGTGAAATTGTATAGTTTGCCAGCATACTTGTAAATAGTGATACAGAGGTATTGGTCAAATGGTGGTGTTGTTTCTCAGGCACAGTGATGATGAAGAAAAAATAATTTTGTAGTTGCTTATGTACATTTAAATGCTGGTATAATTTAGCGGCACCATGTATACTATTATAATGTTTCCTAAAGACATACAAAACATTATATCCAAGAAGATATTTAGATATTATTTCATCTAGTTTCATATTTGGATAATGAAGCTCAAAGTAGTTGTTAAGAGTGACAGTTTTTACAAAGTTCCAGAATACTAAACTCTAATTTCCATATTTTGGGAATAATTATCAACTAGTTAGCATATATTATGTTCTATATCCTTTTCTTAGTTTTTATCATTTTAATTTTATCTATCACAGCAGCCATTTGGTTCAGCAGCATTATCCTGAATTCACAGATAAGAAAAAAACTCCATTCAGTGAAGATATTTAACAAGTGGATCCTAGAGCAAATTAAGCCTGAAACATCGCTGTAGGCAAAAGTAACAAAACGAAAGTATCCTGCTTTAGTTACATCTTGAGAAGGCAGAGTTCTATGGAAAAGACAATAATGTTGAGAAAAATAGAAAGCAGCAAGGAAAGAGGAGGGTTAAATAAAAGGTGGTTAGACTTCACTAAAGAAACCAAAGGCATGAGTCTACAGGAGCTGAGCAGGGCTGTTGAGGACAGGACATTGTGGACATCATTCACTTATTGAAAGAAGTTATAGCTGACTCTGTAACACAACACACACATTTAACAAAGCTAATATATAAGGAGTCTTTGAAATGAACATCCAGCCTGACCTGTGGTGGTGCAGTAGATAAAGTGTCTGGAATGCTGAGGTCACTGGTTCAAAACCCTGGGCTTGCCTGATCAAGGCACATATAGGGGAGTTGATGCTTCTGGCTCCTTCACTTCTCTGTCTTTATCTCTCTTTCGTCTCTAAAATAAATTAATTGTTTAATTACTTTAAAAATGGATATCCAAGTCTTTCTGATGCTAAATTTTCAGTCCTTACCCACTTAACTTCATTGCCTGATAAGTCACTCTGCCTAATTCTCTGATAGAAAAAAACCGTAAACATATTTTGTTGTATATTTTCCTCTTTGCAGTACCCTGCTCCAAGTAGGACTTACTTAAAAATACTTATTCTATCATTGAAGACCACACTATCACATTTTTACCCATCCAGTTTTATTTCCCAAATCCCCAATATATATATTTGCTCTAATGATGCTGGTCAATATTGTCTCCTATACAAAATAAATATAAAATCTATATTGATGCCTTACTTAGGTTATTCTTAGAATTTGCCTCCACTTTCTCCTTGGCAATGTAAAACCCACTTTTCATTGAAAATATAAAACTTCCTCCTTATATACTTAACCTTTCTTTTGTTTTAGTATTTAGGTATATTTAAAAAAAACTTTTTTGCCTTGAAATTCTTCTTTATTTCAAAGTAAATCATATAACTCTTACTGCTTTGCAGAATGATGCTGCTTTTATATAACACAGTCTAAATTTTAAGTATGAATCATAGAAGTCTATAACTGATTTTAAATGCCAACCCATTAGCAGTTAAATATGCTTTCTCATCTGTGACACAAGTGCTGTAAACTGTGTGATGGTGAGAAACAGCTGTCTCACTTCAGAGGCTGGGTTCGACAGAACGGGGACAGCCTTCAGGAACAGCGCACTGTAACTTGTCTTTGGGTTTGGAGTTCTTTCCAAGTCATGTTACTGAAAGTGGTCCTCAAAAAAATATGTGTACTGCCAAGGAGGATGAATGAACACACACTCATGTAGGAAGCTGCTACCCCAAAACCCCTTCTGAAACAACGGAATACTTGAACTCATTTTGTCATAGAGCATTGGAATGGCATTGGGTTTTTCAGCCACAGGCAGCTCTCTTTAGAGTACCCAATGGTCTGTGAAGTAAGCTGGAATGACATTACTACGAGTCTCTTGAAACTGGGTAATGAAACGATAAGTTACAAAAATATTGTTCAGAAGTAGTCTGAATAGGAAATGAGGATGAGTCAGTAATTGGTAGTTGAAGCAATGAATAAACATCAACCATAGAGAAGACAATACCCAGAACTCCTGCATAGGCTGAAATCTGGGGTCTGTGGCAAGCATCATAGAGTAGCTGAATTCAAAGGGACTGAATCACCAAATGGCACAATAGTATAAAGACCAACACATATCTACTGCTGGAACCACAAATAGACACCTGTTGCTAAAGCTGTTTTGAATTTTATATTTCTCCATTTCCACAAGCTTGACCCTCAAGCGAATTCAAATGTTTCCTTTCCTTTTTAGACTTCAATTCACTAAACACCTACCATAAATCCAGGTCAATGCCATCTGTTCAAATTAAAAGTGCTTGCCTAATATCAGAGTCCATAAAGGCTAGATTAGTTGTCAAGGAAAAGGGGTGAATATTAACACTACAAGGCACAAAGTTAAAAAGAAGTATACAAATGGTCAATTAAAAATCACTGAATATACAATATTAATTTTATACTGAACCCACTGTAGCCTCTCCATGGGTAAGGGCAATAGTTTCCTTTTAATTTTTCAAAATTCTAGGCCCTGGCTAGTAAGCTCCGTGGTAGAACATTGGTCTGGCATGTGGATGTCCCCGGTTTGATTCCTGGCCATGCAACACAAGAGAAGTGCCCATCTGCTTCTCCACCCTTTCCCTTCTTCTTTCTCTCCATCTTTCTCTTCCACTCCTGCAGCCAAGGCTCCACTGGAGCAAAGTTGGGCCAGGCACTGAGGATGGCTCCATGGCCTCTGCCTCAGGCACTAGAATTGCTCCAGTTGCAACAGAGCAACCACCCAAGATGGGCAGAGCATCGCACCCTGGTGGGCATGCCAGGTGGATCCTGGTTGGGTACATGTAGGAAGGAGTCTGTCTCTCTGCCTCCCCACTTCTCACTTCAGAAAAATACAAAAAAATTTTTTTTTCAAAATTATAGATAATTACTAGCTTAAATATTGGTCAATTATATTTAAACTATACTTTGAACTTTCTTATAGAATGTAATTCTAATAAAATTTGATTTACCAATATTCATTTTAATAATAGGAAATGTGATTTCAAATAGTAATTATTTTAATTTATTTAATTAGTATATTTAAATTCAGAAATAGCCTATAACACACATGAAACTCAATATATAACAAGTAATGCTAAGAATTTACTCTAATAATTAGAGATCTTACTTCATTATATTTAACTTTTAAGACGATGATGTGAAATGTATTGCTAAGTTAAGAAGTAAAACAACTAAATTAAGGTTTAAATTACAATGTCAACTGTCATGTGAAATGTTATTATCTACTTCATTTATCATTTGGCAGGAAAAGTAATTACATTTTCTGAAAGATTTTTCATTCATGTTATATTTTTATATTGTGAAAAAGTATGAAAAACTGACAGTTCAGCATGTATGTTTTGATGTTCTTTACATGAGAATTTTTGTAAAATGAGAAATAAATGTGATTGAAACACTGTTGTAACAGCTGTATAAATCATCTTCTTTATTTTGATTCTTGTTTTATAGGTTCATCAGAGAAAGTTATCAATTATAGAAATCTATAAGTACTGGTATATTCTTTATCTCCCTTCTCTTTGACCTTTATATTAACAGTTTCATGTTTTTATTAGTGATTCAAAAACTGTGTATGGTTGACTGAAAGAATACACACATCAACTCAATGTTCAATATAATAAGAAAAATAGGACAAATGAAATTTATTTTTTCTGGATACCCAATTGATAAAAATATATTGATGACTAATTTTCAGCCCTAAATATTTTATATATATATTTATTTAATGTTATTCCAACAGATAATAAATATATGCCTTAGTATTAAGTGCTTACTATTTTATATTTTGTTAATAGCTTAGTAAACCTATTAGAAGTTTTCTTTGACTTCATAGACTTGAAGGTGCAATCATTTTCACACCAGCAGAGCAAGACCATCTCTTCCAATGACATTGATTTTTATTCCTTGTAATAGCATCTGTTTTTAGAATAATGTATACTTATACAGTGCATTCTGATTTGAGACAATGTTATCCACAGTTGTCAAAGAAAATGAAAATATACTTCATTAAATATATTTAGTCAGGAATAGAAGTTAAGTTTCAACACTTTATTTTAGCAATGAACTTTAATTTGAATAATATGACAAAGGTAATAATTCCTTTTCATAGGAAATAATATGTTTACTTCTATCCTAATAACTCCCATTTAATTAATATTGAAGAGTCCTTATTGACAACCGGTTGAATATAGGCCAATGTAACATACCTGCTCTGAACATTTCTCTTTATTCACCTTCACTTATAAATGAGATAAAAGTGAAGGGTTTTTATCACAATGTATTCATTTAACACATAATTATAGAACATTATTTATTAATATGTTAATAAACACCAATAATCTGGAATTTAAGAAATTTAATATCATCTATGAGTCCATGAAAAATAAAATTTATGGTAAAAAATGCTCACTTTTCTTAATCCCAGTTTCTTAGCCATGGGCATGAAGAAGAATAGAATGTCTGATTCTAGAAGACCAGAATATCTGCTCTTCTAGAAACCTCCCACATTAGAAGACATTTCTTCAACACTCAAGGTTATTGGAAGAGTGTAGAATCTAAAATTCAAAGAGAAAAGAGACAGGAAGTAAGCATTAAGAAAGAAATACATGAATAATTTATTTTTATGCAAAGAATATCTTTAAAATAGCTACAGGGACCAATGAAGAATATATGAAGACTTGGAATTACAGAAAAATATGAATTTTAAAGTAATACATGATTAGGTGCAACTAAACTTAGAAGATATAGATATATAACTGTGTAAATAATTATAAATATATATTTAAAAGCAGAAGCCCCTACTAAAATCTATTTTAAGTATTTGAAAATTCACTGGCTAGGGTAATGGAAATGATTTTGGAAAAAATGTAACAGATTCCAAATTTACTTGTAAGCAGATTGTAGAGTATTGGTAACCAATTGGCTGCTGAGGATTTATGAAAAGAGAGGACTGAATCATAGATAATTATGATATGCTCATCTTAAAAAAGTTGCAGATGGTGGTGTCATTTACTTTTGTAGAAACTGGATAGAAAAAAATGGGAAAAAGTAGGAATGAAAAAATGGAGAAAAGCTATAGAAAAATGGAAGCTAGCTTAATATGTAAATACAGATATGTTAAATTGCATTTAAGGTATTAGTGGGCCAACTAGCTTGAGATAATAATAACAGCAAGTCATATTAAATAATAAAAGAATCTCGCCTGACCAGGCGATGGCGCAGTGGATAGAGCATTGGACTTGGATGCCGAGAACCCAGGTTTGAGACCCCAAGCTCCAGCTTGAGTGCGGGTTCATCTGGCTTGAGCAAAGCTCACCAGCTTGGACCCAAGGTTGCTGGCTCGAGCAAGGGGTTACTCGGTCTGCTGAAGGCCCACGGTTAAGGCACATATGAGAAAGCAATCAATGAACAACTAAGGTGTCACAATGAAAAACTGATGATTGATGCTTCTCATCTCTCTCCTTTCTTGTCTGTCTGTCCCTATCTATCCCTCTCTCTGACTCTCTCTCTCTGTCTCTGTAAAAAAAAAAAAAATCTCAAATCAAGGTCTTGGCTGGAGGGTAATTTTGAAAATCTTTATGACAAAGGTGGTAGTTGAAGCCACATACAAGGATGGCTTTTCTTAGAAAGAATAGTGCATTGAAGAGAGGAAATATTCTGGGTTAAAATATGGCCAGTGGCTAACCTATAAACTCCATAGACAAATATATCTGTATTTTCACTAGTATATTGCAAATGACTAAACTAATTTTAGGCTTATATCTATAATGATTTTAGTAATCACTGAGCAAATTAATTCTTTTAACCTATCAGTGGCTTCCCTTGTCTTATTTAAACTTAATAGAAATATCCCTTACTAATTGTACTAATTACATTTTATCAGATATGACCTATGTTCAACTTCTGATAACAGATAACCAAAGTAACAGTAGTGTTAACATTACTATCATATTATATTTCTATCATATCAAAGGAACACACAACAGATACACAAGATTTTTAGCCAAGAGATATTGAAATTTTAGATTCCTGTTTTCTGCTCTTTATTTCTTACTGAGTGACTACCATGCTCAAGGCTATCTTGTCACTGCGTGATGGCCTGCTCCAACTGTTATGTTCAATTCCAGCCAGGAAAAAAGGAAGGAGATGAGAAACTGCTTCCTGAGTCAGACCTACCCTAGGACTTTGGCTTATTATATATAATTAACCAGCCCTTTATGCAAGATTGAATAAAATACACAATTTTTAAAAATGCCTATTTGGCCTGACCTGTGGTGGTACAGAGGATAAAGCATAAACCTGGCATGCTGAGGTCACTGGTTTGAAGCCCTGGACTGGCCTGGTCAGGGCACATATGTGAAGCAACAACTATGAGTTGATGCTTCCTGCTTTTCCATCACCGCCTTACTCTCTCTCTTTTTTTCTTTAAAAATTAATAAGATCGTTTAAAAAATAAAGAAAACACTGCATATTTGTACAAGCCCACAGATAACATCTTACCTGAGAAAAATTGAAAGCTTTCCCCCTAAGATTAGGTACCAAATAACTGTGCTCACTCTGACTATTACCATTCAACCTAGAACAGTAAGTCCTAGCAAGAGCAATTAAACAAGAAAAAGAAACAAAACAAAGGCATCCAAATAAGAAAGGAGAAAATTAAAAATGTGTCTGTCTGTCAGTGACATAATGTAATATATAGGAAATCTTAAAGCTTCTCCCCAAATCTGTTAAAATTAATTCTAACAATGAAAAAAATTCAGTAAAGCTGCAGGATATAGTAGCAACATACAAAAGTAAGTAGTATATCAGTAGACCAACAGCAAATTATCTGAAAAAAAAAACATCCCATTTATAAAACATTAAAAAATACTCAGAAATAAACTTAAGGAATGAGATGAAAGATCTGTACACTGAAAACTATGCAGCACTGATGTAAGAATTTGAGGAAGACACAAATAAATGAAAAGTTATCCATTTTTATGGATTAGAAGAATAATATTGTTAAAGTGTCCATATTACAAAAAGACAAAATCACTTATAAATTCAATACAGTCCCTATCAAGATTTCTTCTGTAAAAAGAAACATTTCTTTTTTACAGAATAGAAAAACAATTCTAATATTCACATGAAACCACAAAAGATCCTGAATAACCAAAGCAATCGTTGAGAGAGGAGAAAAACTCAAGACATCACAAATCCTAACTTCAAACTATATTATAAAGCCATAATAATAAAAGGCGTACGGTACTGAATTTATTTTTTAAAAAATCACCCCAAGTGAAAACTGGAAAGCCACATGCAAAAGAATGAAACTGGACTACAGTCTCTCCCCCTGTACAAAAATTAACTCAAAATGGATCAAAGATCTAAACATAAGACCTGAAACAATTAAGTACATAGAAGAAGACATAGGTACTCAACTCATGGACCTGGGTTTTAAAGAGCATTTTATGAATTTGACTCCACAGGCAAAAGAAGTGAAGGCAAAAATTAATGAATGGGACTACATCAGACTAAGAAGTTTTTGCTCAGCAAGAGAAACTGATAACAAAATAAACAGACAGCCAACTAAATGGGAAATGATATTTTCAAACAACAGCTCAGATAAGGGCCTAATATCCAAAATATACAAAGAACTCATAAAACTCAACAACAAACAAACAAACAATCCAATAAAAAAATGGGAAGAGGATATGAATAGGCACTTCTCCCAGGAAGAAATACAAATGGCCAACAGATATATGAAAAGATGCTCATCTTCTTTAGCTATTAGAGAAATGCAAATCAAAACGGCAATGAGATACCACCTCACACCTGTTCGATTAGCTGTTATTAGCAAGACAGGTAATAGCAAATGTTGGAGAGGCTGGGGAGAAAAAGGAACCCTCATACACTGTTGGTGGGAATGTAAAGTAGTATAACCATTATGGAAGAAAGTATGGTGGTTCCTCAAAAAACTGAAAATAGAACTACCTTATGACCCAGCAATCCCTCTACTGGGTATATATCCCCAAAACTCAGAAACATTGATACGTAAAGACACATGCAGCCCCATGTTTATTGCAGCATTGTTCACAGTGGCCAAGACATGGAAACAACCAAAAAGCCCATCAATAGATGACTGGATAAAGAAGATGTGGCACATATACACTATGGAATACTACTCAGCCATAAGAAATGATGACATCGGAACATTTACAGCAAAATGGTGGGATCTTGATAACATGATACGAAGCGAAATAAGTAAATCAGAAAAAAACAGGAACTGTATTATTCCATACGTAGGTGGGACATAATAGTGAAACTAAGAGACATTGATAAGAGTGTGGTGGTTACAGGGGGGAGGGGGGAATGGGAGAGGGAAAGGGGGTGGGGAGGGGCACAAAGAAAACAAGATAGAAGGTGACAGAGGACAATTTGACTTTGGGTGGTGGGTATGCAACATAATTGAACGATAAGATAACCTGGACTTGTTATCTTTGAATATATGTATCCTGATTTATTGATGTCACCCTATTAAAAAAATAAAATTATTATAAAAAAAAAAGTTAGATGGCTTGCTCTAACATCTGCTATAGAGCATGTTCTACAATTATTTGAGCCTCTCCATTCATATCTTTTAAGTTTAGACAGATGTCTTAAAATACTGGAATCATTTTTTTAGTAATAAAATATCTGAGATATTAATGTATTTTGTACATAAGCATCTATTTTTCACAAAACGTTTCAAAAGATTGAAGGTGAACATATTTCAGCTTCGGAATTTAGTCTTATTTTGAAAGACTGTATCCTTCAATATAAATCTCGTTTTGAAGAAAAATTTATTCCTTTAATTATAAAAAGAAAATTGGCAGACTTAGAGGAATCAAATCTGGGCATAACAGAAAAGTTTATTAAAGAAGTGCAGAATTTTTACCAGACATGTTTTCAATATATCGAAGAATAGTCTGAAACAAACATTATGGGAAATAACAGTTTTCAATGGTGTTTTTTTACTTCATTGCAAGTATATTGGACAGATATTGAATCTTTTCTTGAGTTCTTATCTAAAGAAATGCCAGACATCAAAATAGACAATTGTCTCTTTGAAGAAATTAGAAGACTGAATGTTTATTTAAATTCTGAAAAATTAATACCATGGGAAAATAAACACGTTGAAACTAATAAAAGATGGATGGAAATATTCAGCCTTTTCAAAAATGAACATATTCCATGTGAAAGTTTATTTATTCTTGTTCAATTTACATTGTGCTGCCCTGGAACTAATGCAGCAGTTGAAAGAGTTTTTTCAATTGCTAATGATTTTTGGACAAGTGAGAAATCCAGATTGAATGTTGATACTCTAGCTACAGCACTTGCCCATAAAATTCAATATGAAGGATATTTCTTGTTCACGTATTTCCAATATATTGCTACAAGATGATGCATTGACAAAAAATATTCATTTAATGGAAAAGTACTCATTTAGGTAATATTATTTAAGTGAATACTTTTTTCTTACAATTATTAAAAATTAATAGGCATGTAATCATAATTACAATATAAAATATTAAAAATGTTTTATGCATTTATCATATTATACTGTATTATTGTTGCAATGAATAAAATGTTTCTTTTATTAAAAAAAATCACCCCAAGCATAGACTTTTTATGTCCTTCTCCCTCCCCCACTTTGTCCATTTCAACTTACCTACCACCCCCTTTACCTTCTTTCTATCACCACACTGTTGTCTGTGTTTGTTATATATATATAGTTATATATATATATGTTATATGGTTATATATATGTATATATATTCACATATTATATAGATATTTCCTTTACACCTTTGCCTTCTTTTCATCCAGCCCCCCAAATCCCCTCCGCTCTGACACTATTCAGCCTGTTCCATGTATCCATGCCTTTGTTTCTATTTTGTTCAGCAGTTTATTTGGTTCAAGCGAGACATAAGGTATTTGTTTTTCTCTGACTGGCTGATTTCCCTGAGCATAATAATCTCCAGGTACATTCATGCTGTTGCGAAAGGTAAGATTTTTTAATGGCCATGTAGTATTCCATTGTGTAAATGTTTCACAGCTTTTTCTACTCATTTTCCTGATGAGTACTTGGGCTGTTTTCCAATCTTGGCTATTGTAAATAAAGCTGCAATGAACATAGCGGTATGTATATGTATTTTTTAAATTAGTGGTTCAGGTTATTTTAATATATTCCCAGTAGTGAGATTGCTGGGTCAAAAGGCAGCGACATTTTTAACTTTTTGAGGAAATTCCATAGTGTTATCCACAGTGGCTGCACCACTGCATTCCCACCAATAGTTAACTCTCAGAGAAAACAGGGAAAAAGCTCCTTGACTTTGACCTTGGCATTTTTTTTTTGGATATGGTACTAAAACACATGCAACAAACACAACAAAATGAGTAAGTGGGACTGATTCAAGCTAAAACTTAAAAGCTTCTACTAGCAAAAGAAATAAGCAAAATAAAAGTGCAATCAGAATGGGGAAAATACTTGCAAACAAAATATTTGACAAGGTGTTAATATTATATGTATTTATTTATTATATTTATTATATAATATATAAATTATATCACATATATGATACAATTCAATAGCAAAATAATTCAATTTAAAGATAAGCAAAGAACCAGAATAGACATTTTCAAAAAAGATATTCAAATGCCCAAAAGATACTTTAAGAAACTAATCATCAGGATAATACAATGTCACTAATTATCAGGGTAATACAAATTAAGCTCTGTACACTATTGATGGGAATGCACAGCTAACAGAACTACCATATGACCATATGATCCAGCAATTCCACTTCTGAGTACATTTCCATAGGAAATGAAATCCCTATTTTGAAGAGCTATCTGCAGCCCCCATATTCATTACAACATATTTTATAATATCCAAGAGATGGAAGCAACCTAAATGTTTGTCAACGAATGAGGTAAAGAAAATGTGATATGTGTCAATGGAATATTATTCAGCCATAAGAAGAAAGAAAACCTCTCGTATGTGACAACCTATAAACTATGAAGACATATGCTAAATGAAGTAAGTCAGATAGGAAAAGGCAAGTATTATATCATCTCACTTATATGTGGAATCTAAAAAAGAAAAAAAAAATGAACTCATAGAAAGTGAGATCACATTGGTGGTTGCCAGAAGTAACAGGTGGTGAAGTGAGACCTATGATCAATGGTACTTAACTTCTAGTTAAAATATAAATAATTTCTGGAGATGTAATGCACAGCATGGAGACTTTAATTAACTATACTCTATTGTGTATTTAAGAGTTACTAACAGTAGACCTTAAAAGTTTTAATTACAAAAAAAAAATATACCCAAGTGAGGTACTGGATATACTAACTAAATTTCTTGTGATAATTATTTTTGCAATATATATATCAAGTCAAATCATTATATTGTACCCCTTAAACTAATATAATGTTATGTTAAATGTCTCAATAAATAAATATCTCAAAAATAAAATAAATTTTATATTTTAATTCTCCACATATTTATAGGGTAATAGATAAATAATTGCCAGCACATAAAATTAATATTTAACATACACTGTTTGTCACTTAATGCAAAGGAAACATTGAGTCTTAGCCTTATGTGAGTACCCAACAGAAGTCCACCCAGTTGGCCAAGTATCTAGCTGAAAACACTTTCTCACTTAGCTACTTCTGAGTAATTCTATCTCTGTTCTCCTGGGACACAAGTTTCTTGTTCAATATTCTTTTTTTATATGATCTTAACCACTTATAAACTTTATAATTTACACTTACAACCCAGACTTCCTTTTTAATATCTGTATTGTATATCCAACTCCCTATTTAACTTTTTTTTTTTTTTTTTTGTGACTGAGAGAGGGACGGGTAGGGACAGACAGGAAGGGAGACAAATGAGAAACATCAATTCTTCTTTGCGGCTCCTTAGTTGTGTATTAATTGCTTTCTCATATGTGCCTTTACTAAGGGGCTACAGCAGAGTATATGACCCCTTGCTCAAGCCCACGACCCTGGGCTTCAAACCAGTGACCTTTGGCCTCAACTCAGTTACTATGGGGTCATGTCTATGATCCCATCCTTAAGCCAGTGAACCTGAGTTCAACCTGGTGAGCCTGTGCTTAAGCCAGAGAGCATGGGGTTGAGAACCTGGGTCCTCTGCATCCCAGTCTGACATTCTATCCATCGCACCACTTCTTAGTTAGGATCTTTTTATTTTTCATAAGAGTTACCATATATGCCACATATAAAAAATCAAAATTATCCTTATTATCCCCAAACCTGCATCTTTTCCCATATTCATATATATATATATTCATATATATATATATATTCATATATATATATATACCATATATATATTTGTGTGAGTATATATATTTATGACACAAAATTTATGGTAGATATTAATAATTATCTACCTAAAATTATTTTTCTATTCTCTACTATAAGTATATAGTAGAATGCAAAATATATATTTTTATATTATATATCCTTATCTCTTTTCCAAATCCAGACAAGTCAGAGAAATATCATTTGGAGTCAAGACTTTAATTCATATGTATAAGACCATACAGTTAATTGCATTCACCATTTCACCATCATGCTCTATAGCTACTTAACACCAACCCAGAAAAAACTCTAAGAAAGAGAAAACGGAAACATAATAAAGAGGGAAGAGATATGTATGAGTCATTAATTTTAAAAATCTTATAATAATAAGCTAGTAATAAAAATTCTGAATTTTTAGAGCTGCAACTTTTGATTAAAAGGCCTATGCGTGATGAAATTTGAACAAGTAAATAATTCATAAAGTACAAAGATAAATCATTTGTGAAGTCTTCCTTGTAAGGTCCTTGTTTGAAATCTTGGTTTCACAGCCTTTATAATATAGTACCAAATCTACCCGAGAGAGTTGGGAGATTTTCTGTTTAAAGAATAAAAAGCACTTAAACACTTTCATACAAGACACTTAGATTTCAACTTGATGTTTTTCTTCTCAGGACCCCGTTTTATAAACTCTTGAGTGCAAAACAATGGGAGAATTTTTAATGTGCTTTCAGGAGCAATATGTTCCTAAACCTGAAAGACCCAGTAGATTGTTCCTTTTCCTGTGATGACTATTTGAAAGTGAACAGAAGTGCTAATTTAAAATCCGTTAAAGATTTAAACATAATACCTGAAACAAAATTTCTAGAAGAAAATATAGGGAGAAACTCCTTGACATTGTTCTTGGAAACAATTTTTTAGATGACACCAAAAGCAAAAATCAATAAGCAGAACTACATCAAACTAAAAAGCTTTTATACAGCAAAATAAACAATCAGAAAAAATAAAAAAAAAAACACTTTCAGAATGAAAAAAAATTACGTTCAAGCTATATATTTGGTAAGAGCTTTATATTCAAACTATATAAACAACTCATGAAACTCAATAATAGAAATCAAATAATCCTATTAAAAATGAGCAGAGGAACTCAATAGATATATTTTTTAAAAAATATACAAATACCTATAAGGTATATAAAAAGATGTTCAAGATTTCTTATCACAAATATATACCACCTCATATCTGTTAAAATGGTTATCATCAATATAACAAGAGTTGCTGAGGAATAAGGAAAAAGAGAACATTTGTGCCCTGTAGGTGGTAATGTGAATTTGTGCAGTCATTATGGAAAACAGTATGGAGATGCCTTGAAAAATTATAAACAACACTACCATATGATCCAGCAATTCCACTTTGGGTATACATATAAAAGAATTGAAAACAGGATCTGAAAGATATAGCTTCATACCCATGTTTATTTTAGCATTATTCATAATAGCAAAGATGAAACAACCTAAGTGTATATGAATTGATGAGTAGACAGAAAAGATTATCTATCTGTCATCTATCTATCATCTATCTATCTATTATCTATCAATATTATTCAGCATTGAAAAAAAAAGTCCTGTCACTTGCAACAACATGGCAGGATTATGGTAAATGAAATGTAGAAAGAGTAAAAAGAAAATATTTTATGGCATCACTTATATGTGGAGCAAAAAAGGTCACACTTAGAGATAGAGAGTAGAGTGGTGAATCCAGTGGATGACAGGTGAGGGAAATGGAAAGATGTTGATCAGATCATGTCAACTTCCAGTTAGAAAATGAGCAAGTTCTAGCCATCTAATACACAATAATATAATTACTATTAATATTATATTATATATTTGAAAGTTGTGAAGAGAGAAAGTCTTAAATTGTTCTCACTACAAAAAAAATTATGAGCAGAGGAACTCAATAGATATTTTTCTTAAATAATATACAAATACCTATAAGGTATATAAAAAGATGTTCAAAATTTCTTATCACAAATATATACCACCTCATATCTGTTAAAATGTAATTATGTGACATGATGGAAGTATTAGCTAATACCATGGTGGTAATCATTTTGCAATACATAAGTGTAGCAAATCAAGTACAGTTTAAACTTGAACTTTGACTTATATGTAAAATATCAGTAAAGCTGAAAAAGATTGCTAACACCTATAATTTTTTCTTGAATGAATAAAGAATTTGGAGAATAAAAAAGAGTGAGAGAGGAGCCAAATACTGTAAAAATGATATCTTCTTTCTTAGCAAAGAAGACTTAGATGAGATCTAAACTATGAGAAAAAAGGAGAAAGGAAAAAGTGGGTTCATTTTTGATATAACTCTAACTACATGTAATAATTTATTACTTATCTGCTCTAGTTACCTCATTGCTATGCTGGGAGTTATATAATTTAGAATTTAATTAAATTATTTATGATTAATAAATGTTTATTTTGTACTTGTATGAGAGAAGTTATGTGAGATAAAGAGATAAGAAAAATGAAACTGAATCAGAAACAAGCATTGCCCTTATATACGTTATGATATAGATTTTTTAAGCAAATACAGCTTAAGAAACTACAAGCAAAACTTACTTAATTCAGATTTCTAGTCTCGAGCAGTTGTCCATTTGATATGATCCTCTTTCATCCTTTGTCTTAAGTAGTTCATTCATTAGACTAAACTAGTCCACATTCCACATTAGTGGTGAGCAGAAATATTTAATTAATTCATAATATAGGTCAAACCATATACAAATAATTCAGAATTTAGTACATTTTTGGTGAAATAATATAAAATATTTTATTTTATAGAGTGTATACAAATAATTACAATTCCTCTCTAGTGAAGGAAACAACTCTACCTTTTCCTCCCTATTTTATATTTTTGATGTCACAATTTACATATTTTATATTATATATTCATTAACAAGTTATACTATATTTATTTTAATATTTTTTTCTTTTATCTATAATTAAGTATTTGACACACTATCTTGTTACAAAATTAGTTTTCTAAATCCTGCTGTATAAATCCTACTGTTACCGTTAGTAGTCGGTTGTATATTTTTCTGTTTTCATGTTGTTAATTAGCTTTCTTTTGTAACTTATTTTTTGTATTTAAGTATAGTTGGTGTACAAACTTATATTGGTTATATTTGTTTTGGGTGTCCAATATAGAGTTTAGACATTTTTATTCTTTACAGTGTGATCACCCCATTAATTCTAGCAATCATTTGTTACCTGTAAACTTATGACTATATTATAGACTATATTTTGCTTTCTTTTTTTATTTGTTTTTCTCATCTCCTCCTTTCTGATAATCTTTCTTTTGGTGTCTATTTTTATTTCATTTGTTTTAGATTACACATATAAGGAAAACCATATGGTATTCATCTTCCTCTACCTGACTTACGTCACTTGGTGTAATACTTTCTGGGTTCATCCATGTCATCACAAATGGCAAAATTTTATTTATTTTTTATTGCTGTGTAACATTTCATTATCCATTCATCTATCAGTAGACACCAAGGTTGCTTTAATTAGTGTCTTTTTATTTCTGCTTTATATTCTATCAGCTCTTCTTATAGGGAAGGTCTAATGGAGAAAAACTTTCTCAGTTTTTGTTTTTGTAGGAAATTATTATTCTTTCTTTATTTGTGAAGAATACTTTTGTGGATATGGTTGTTATTTTTCTTATAGCACTTTGGATATATTATTCCACTGTCTCCTGGCCTGTAAATTTTCTGCAGAGAAGTCTGCTGACAGCCTACAGAGGGTTTATTTGTAAGTTATAATTTTTATTCTCTTGGTGCTTTTAGGATTCTTCCTGTCTTTGATTTTGACAATGTCCTTATAATATGTTTTTGTAAAGATTGGTTAGACCTATTGTCTAATGAAATAGAATTGAATGCTCATAAACTCTCAAATTTATGCTAAATTAAATTTTCACAGTGGTGCCAAGCAATATAATGGAAAAGGAACAGTCTGTTCAAAAAATGATACTTGGAAAACTATATATATGCATTCAAAAGAATGACATTTGTATCTTACCTTATGCCATATAGAAAAATAATTCAAAAATGTATTAAATGACTAAATGTAAAAGCTGAAGCTGTTAAAGGCTTAGAAGAAAACACAGAGTCAATATTCACAACCTTCTTTTTAGTGGTTTCTTAAATGTGGTCCTGATAACACAGACAATAAAGCAAAATAATAGAAAAATTAGACTCCATCAAAAGCACTGGATAGTGATGTTCCTAGCCTTGGCTGGTAGCTCAATTGGTGAGAGCATCTTCCCGAAATATAGAGATTGCCAGTTCAGTCCCTGGTCAGGGCACATGTAAAAACAGATTGATGTTCCTGTCTCTCTCTCTTCCCTTCCTTTCTTGCTAAAATTAATAAATAAATGTTAAGAAATGATAATAATGTTCCTAAATTAGTTTGCACAATGTAAATTGGTATACATTTAATGTATACAAAAATGTTATATACCACAACTTAGCTCAGAAGCCTTTGCTATCCCTTGACTTTTTATAAAATATTAAAGTTTATCTGCTTTAATGTTTAGTTTTTTTATTTGAAAAATATGTACATTTTTTTAGAAATATTCTGAATTTAAACAGTCAGTTCAATGGTGCTTGCCCACAGATCACACAGCCAGATGTGACCAAACTTTGTTCCCTTTAATACTGATCTGTGTTTTAGAGGGAACAAAGCATACCTGCCTAACCCTGTTGTAATCTTTGTCTTTCTGTTGTTTCAAGTACTTATGTAATTTCTTGGAAGATGCTGCCTATGTATACCAAGAAAAGACTTAAAGCCTTTTTTTCTGTGTGTGTAATACTTGAAGGCAATAGTGTTTCTTTCATGACTATAAAGATGAGAATAGACATAGAACATTCCAAATAGATCATTTAAAATATTTTTTTTAATTGCCTGGCCAGGCGGTGGCGCAGTGCATAGTGCATCAGACTGGGACACGGAGGACCCAGGTTTGAAACCCGTAGGTCGCCAGCTTGAGCGCAGGCTCATTTGGTTTGAGCAAGGCTCACCAGCTTGAGTGCAAGGTTGCTGGCTTGAGCAAGGGGTCACTCGCTTTGCTGTAGCCCCCAGGTCAAGGCACATATGAAAAAGCAATCAATGAACAACTAAGGTGCCGCAACGAAGAATTGATGCTTCTCATCTCTCTCCCTTCCTGTCTGTCTGTCCCTATCTGTCTCTCTCTCTGTCTCTCTCTGTCTCTGTCAAAGAAAAAAGTATATTTTAAAATTGATTTTAGAGAGAGAGGAAGAGAAAAAGAGGAAGATAAATGAAATATTGATTTGTTGATTCTTGTATGTACCCAGACAGCGGATCAAACTCACTACCTTGATGTATCAGGACAACACTACGAATAAGCTACCAGCCAAGGTCCAAAATAGGTCGTTTTAATGCTCTTTGTGAGTTTTGAGTGCTTCTTTAGTTTAACATTACCTTTAGTCGTCAAACATGCCTGATATTGTAAATCCACATTTGTGAGTATGGCTATTCAAAGATGTTAAAATATGAAGATGACTTCCAAGTCATCATTTGGGGACTACATTTCAGATTAATTAAAATTACAAACATGGCCAAATAAGTGTTCTCTCTAATTGTTTTTATATGAAAACAAAATATGCTTAATGTAGACATGTAGGTAATATATGAAAGATTAAGCTATAAATGAATCCTGATTACAAGCACTTTCCAATCAAGGAGATGCTGTTCTGAGAGCTGATAAAAAATTTCCATACGATATTGAATTGGAAATCACTGGGTCACATTAAAATTGCATAGTGAGCAATTGCATTGCTCTATTCATAGATCTTTTTCACCTAACTGCCTCCTCACACACAGCTGTCAGCCTGCTCTTTATGTGTAAGTCCGTTTCTGTTTTGATTGTTAGTTTATTTTATTAGGAACCACATATGAGTTAATCAAATGGTACCTGTCTTTCTCTGACCTTTTTTCACTTAGTATAATGATCTTCAGGTTCATCCATGCTATAACAAAAAGTAAGATTTTCTTCTTTTTTATGGCTGTGTAGTACTCCATATGTAAATACCAATGCCTTTTTTTTTTGTATTTATCTGAAGTGAGAAGCAGGGAGGCAGAGAGACAGACTCCCGCAAGTGCTGGGCCAGGATCCACCTGACAAGCCCACTAAGGGACGATGCTTTGTGCATCTGGGGCCTTGCTCCATTATAACCAAAGCCATTCTAGCACTCGAGGTGGAAGCCATGGAGCCATCCTCAACACCTGGGCCAACTTTGCTTCAATGAAGCCTTGCCTGTGGGAGGGGAAGAGAAAGATAGAGAGAAAGGAGAGGAGAAACATGAGTGCTTCTCCTGTGTGCCCCGGCCAGGAATCAAACCCAGGACTTTCACATGCCAGTGATGCTTTACCACTGAGCCAAATTATACCAAACTTTTTAATCCACTCATCTATTAATAGGCAATTGAGCTGTTATAGATCTTGCTTATTGTAAATACTACTGCAGTAAATATAGGGATGCATATATTCTTTGATGTTAAATTTTCAGGATTCTTAGGATATATTCCCTGTCCGGAGTCCCCAAACTTTTTACACAGAGGGCTAGTTCACTGTCCCTCAGACCATTGGAGGGCCGCCACATACAGTGCTCCTCTCACTAACCACCAATGAAAGAGGTGGCCCTTCTGGAAGTGCAGTGGGGGGCCGGATAAATGGCCTCAGGGGGCTGCATGCGGCCCGCGGGCCATAGTTTGGGGACGCCTGCCAGTGTAATGGGATCACTGGGTTAAAAGGCAGTTCCATTTTAAATTTTTTGAGATAACTCATTATTGCTTTCTACAGTGGCTGTACCAATCTGCCAGTAATCTATTTTTTAGAAACAAATTTTTTGTATATTTTTTAGAAACAACATTAAATTATCTATTCAATTTTATAAATGCTACATTTCCTGAATTGTGTTATTTTAACTTTTGTGATCCTTTTCTTTTTCTTTTTTAAAAGACACATTCTCAGTTGGTGCTAGTTGCTATGACTCTATAAAATATTGAAAAAAAATATAACATTAATGACATATATACTAATATTTACATTATCTTGAAATCTCTTTAACTATGTAGACAAGACCTAAAATTTTCCTAATTCTAAGAAAATTAAGCTAGTGATAATAATGACTTGCAACTATTTATTCTTTCTGTTTATTTTTCTTTCTACTTATTCTTTTGTGGAGAAATACATGTCTAAGCATATTAGCTGACTTATTTTCTGTTTTAGTAAATACAGTGTTTACCAACATTTGTATAAAGTTACTTTGTATAAATTATACATAACATAATAGGAAAAATTGTATTTTCACAGTGCTTTATTTGAACCACAGGTTCATTACATTTTGTCTTATAATTTATCTTGCTTAGAATAAGATTATTGCCTTGTTAATTAGCAAGATTGTATTATTATTGCTTAATTTGAGAATAAATTGGAATATAATTTTTGTGTTATTTATATACATGTATATTATAATATAGAAATCACATATTACCTATTACATTTGCCTTAAAAATTTGTCGACTCCAAATGAAAGAACTCTTTGTTTAAAATAATCTAAATATACTATCTTTATTTTTAAGGTTTGATATATTTAAAAAATTGCTAATAATATTTTTATCATGATATTTAACATGAAAAATATAAAATATATAATATCAAAACAGGTTAATGCAAGAAACTGCTGAATCAAAACCTCAGCAATTCAAGTCATGAATATTAAAAGAAAGAATGAGAAAAGAATGGGAATGATGGATGGTGGGAAGAAAGGAGGGAATATGGAAAGATGAAATGAAGGCAGGAAGAAAAAAAAGAGCACATTTTAAATCCCAAATAATTAATGATTGCTTGTCATTTTGGTTGAGATATCAGTGACTGCAATTTTCACTAGTATTTGTAGCTTTTGGATTATTCCTATAATAAAGTAAAAGTTCTTGCTCAAATGTATTCATCTTTGGCTTTAACATAGACATATAATAAACACATGTAGTGACAAGCATGCTCATTCACACACAAGTACTAGGACTTTATTTTTCTTTTGTAAACGTATATATTTTTAATTAAGAAATTAAAGTTAATTGGGTGACATTCATCAATAAGAGTACATAGGTTTGAGGTAAACATTTCTACTACATTTGAACTATTGATTGTGTTATGTTTAATGAAATATATTACATCATTAGTAAGTATATATACTATTAAAGTATACTTATAGCAGGCTTGGAAAATACTAAATAAACCTTCAGATTAGATTACTTTATTCTATGTTTAGGGTATTTCCTTGAATTATTTTTTCTCTTTTTATTAGAACAGTTTTAGGTTCATAGCAAAATTGAGGGAAAAGCGAAGAGATTTCCTATTATACTCGTTGCTCCTAAACATTATGCATAACTTCCCCCATCATCAACATCCACCACCAGAGAAGTAAATTTACTATAATTGATAAACCTGCATTGATATATCATAATTTCTCAAAGTCTACAGTTTACTTTAGAGTACACTTTTGGTGTTTTACATTCCATGGGTTTGGACAAATGCATAATGACATGTACCCCTCATTTTGGTATGCAGAATAGCTTCATAACCTTAAAAATTCTCTATGCTTAACCTATTCATTCCTACCTCTCCCCAAACCCTGGCAACCATGTATCTTTTAACATCTCCAGAGTTTTGACTTCTACAGAATGTCAAATAATTGAAAATGTACACTCTTGAACCTTTTCTGATAGGTTTCTTTTACTTAGTAATATGCATTGAGCTTCTTTCATGTGTATTCATGACTTAATAGCTTTTTTTTTTAGCACCTAGTCCATTATCTGGCTGTGCCACAATTTATTTACCCATTCACCTACCACAAGTCATCTTGGTGGCTTCCAAGTTTTGGCAATCATAAATAAATAGAGCTTCTAAAATCACTCATGTGTGGCTTTTTATGTGGGCATAAGTTTTTTAATTCTGTGGTTAAACACCAAGATGCTGCATTGCAACCTTAATGAAGGTTTTCTAAATTTCGACTCTGCTAATATTTTGAGTTAAATAATTCTTTATTCATGGCATAGTCTGTGTATTATAGGATATATTAGTATCCCTCTGCCTAATAGATATGAGTAGTATCTCCCCTTTTGTCCCAGTTTGATAAACAAAAATGTCTCTAAATAAAGTTACACGTCTCCAGAGAGGTACCTTCTCTAAGAACCACTGACTTACAGGTATTTTTAAAGAACTATTTCTTTTTTCTTTTTTTTTCTTTTTTTTGTGGCAGAGACAGAGAGAGTCAGAGAGAAGGAAAGACAGAAAGGAAGGGAGAGAAATGAGAAACATCAATTTTTCGTTGCGGTTCCTTAGTTGTCCATTGATTGATTTCTCAGATGTGCCTTGACAGGGAAGCTACAGCAAACCGAGTGACCCCTTGCTCAAGCCAGCAACCTTGGGCTCAAGCTGGTGAGCCCTGCCCAAACCCAATGAGCCCATGCACAAGCTGGCGACCTTGGGGTCTTGAACCCAGGTCCTCCGTGTCCCAGTCTGACGCTCCATCCACTGTGCCACTGCCTGGTCAGGTAAGAATTATTTTTTATGATTAGAAAAATAAGTTGTCTAAAATAAAGCAGTTTTTAAATTCATAGTAAATTTTTTATTGAACTATTATTGCATTTTCTTTCATTTCCCTTGCTCAGTTTGGTATCAATAATTACCAAAATCATCAGTGAAAAGAGAATTTTATGGCCCTGGCCATTTGGCGCAGTGGTAGAAGGCCAACCTGGCATTTTCACGTTCTGTATTTGATTCCCAGTCAGGGCACACAGGAGAAGCAATTATCTTCTTTTCTACCCCTCTTTCTGTCTCTCTCTCTTCCCCTCCTGCAGGCATGGCTCTGTTGGAGCAAGTTGGCCCGGAACACTAAGAATGGCTCTGTAGAGCCTCCACCTTAGGTGCTAAAAAGTGCCTGGTGGCAGAGCAACTGCCTCAGATGGGCAGAGCATTCCTACCTTGTAAGAGTTTTGCCAGGTGAATCCTGGTCAGGGTGCATGTGGGAGTCTGTCTCTCTGTCTCCCCTCTGTGCACTTATAAAAAAGGGAAAGAGTTTTACTCAGATGTTTGACCATTATGTTTTCTGAAACTAAGTACATTATTTCTCAGCATCCAGTATGATAATGAAAACAGAATTTCTGAATATAATTAGTTAACTATATCAATGATTTTAATAAAGAATCAGAGGTTATTCATAATTATCTAATTATTTTAATAAAGAATCAAAGGTTATTCACAATTTTCTTGAGTCTTTTAGTTAATTAAGCATTAGATAATTAAGTTTAAAATTAATGTAAAACAAGATATTAATATTTCATATCAATACCAAGTCAGTTAATGTAACTTGAGCAAATACAGAATTAGAAATTTTACCTTAGCATGGATTGCCACAGTTTTATTGATATAGGCTCAAAATATTTACACAGATTACTGATTCTATGTATGTCAGCAACTGCTGATACTGTAGACTAGTTGCCCAATAAACTACAAGTTCAAGGATTTTTCTGATTTTGTTCATTATTCCAGACAAAGTGCAAATAACTACTTTGGGGCATATACTAAATGCTTAATAAATATTATAAATATAGAGGTCGTCATACAGTTGACCTACAGTGTATACTTTTTTAACTCTAAATTACCTATTCAATTCCAAGTTCTCTATTACACGGCAATGCATTACTAATTACTTTTTAACAATTTAGATAAATGTTAAGC
Organism: Saccopteryx bilineata; assembly: GCF_036850765.1. NCBI lineage: Eukaryota > Metazoa > Chordata > Mammalia > Chiroptera > Emballonuridae > Saccopteryx > Saccopteryx bilineata. Next base: position 72,155,523 of record NC_089491.1, on the reverse strand, counting down.
ATCAAATCATTGAAAACAACTTTGATTAGGTGACTTCCTTTGTTTTTTGTTTTTTTTTATCCTAAGGAAGCCCATATGCTTGAACTTTGCTATTTTATTCTCCAGTCCCGGGAATTTATCCACATGTAAAATGACATATTAAGCTGTACCTACAGAGGGATAAAAGAATCTTTAAAAATTTATGAGAAATTGTGACATATGGCTGTGCTTTCTTCAATCTTTCTTTCCCTCATTTTCTGTAACACTTAAAATTTGTGTCAAAATGTGGAAAACCCACCCCCTCTGCAAACTGAAATCCATATTTAATTAGCCTGATTTCAAATAAACACTATTTTTTCATCTGGAACTTGAGATTGCAAACTCCTTAAAGGATGCGGCTCTGCAGTCGTCTGGGTAAAAGCTCCTCTTGGGCGTTTTGGGCCAGTTTATAATGTTCTCTTAATATGAATTTGCTTTTAGAATTATTTCAGGCATTACAATTGATCATGTTTATGAGTACTCAGGGACTTTTAAGTATGCAAATTATTTTAGCTGACACATATACAAACTAATGAAATTTTACTAAACATAGAGCTATTATTATGAGAAATTAGTTTACAATATTTTTGTATGCATATCAACAATATATATTTTATTTACATTTCATTAATTATAATAAGGTTAACTTATTTTTTAAGGTGACTTTAAAGCAAAGCTTTCATTCACATGGTTTATGTGATATAAAATTTTTTCCTTTTATAGTCTTCATTATTTCTCTGTTTAGAGTTTTCACTGTGTTTTATTAATTTGTCTTGTCATTGCAAACTCTAAGGTATTTTCTTTGTTCCAAAAAATGCCATTTACATTCACTACACTTATATAAAATGTTAGCTCATCAAAATGTGAGTAACATGCAAATTTAGACTATTTTTGCAATAAAAGAATGCTTCTCCACTGTGGGTGAAAATTCAGGTAAAGTAGCTGGTTGGGTCAGGTATTAGAAAATTGCCCCACTCTCATTAGAAGATGAAGGGAGGGTTCATCCCAATTCTGAACTCTGTATGCCATGCTGTATATTTATGACCTTAGACATACGGAACATTTTTTGAATCTGACCCCAAAGACAAGGGAAGTAAAGGCAAATATAAATGACTGGGATTATATTAAACTAAAGAGTTTCTGCACAGCAGAAGAAAACAACAACAAAACAAAAGGCAACCAACAAAAAGGGAGATGATATTTTCAAATGACAGCCCTGACAGTGGCTTAATATCCAAAATATTGAAGAACTCATACAATGCAACACCAAACAAACAATCTAATTGAAAAATGGGCAGAGAACCTAGACACTTCTCCCAAGGAGACATACAAATAGCCAACAGATATATAAAAAGATACTTAACTAGCTATTAGAGAAATGCATATCAAAACTACAATGTGATACCACCCATACCTATTGGAATGATTATTATCAACAAGACAAGTAATAATATATGGTGTAGATATTATGGAGAAAAAGGAACCCTCATTCACTGCTGATGGGAATGTAAACTTGTAGAGCCACTAAGGAAAAAGAATAAGGCAGTTTCTCAAAATTTTGAGAATAGACTTAACATACAACTCAGCAATCTCTCTACTGGGTATCAACCTGAAAACTCAAAACACTGCTTTGCAAAGATATATATACCTCTATATTCATTGTAGCATTATATACAGTGGCCAAGACTGTGAGGCAAAGTGTTCTTTTAATAGATGATTGGGTAAGGAAGATGTTGTACATATACAATATGGAATTCTACTCAGCCATAAGAAAAATTCAATATGGCCATTTCAACAACATGGATGGACCATAGAATATTATACTAAGCCAAATATGTCAGTTAGAAAAAGCTAAGAATGATATGATTTCACTGATATATGGGGTTTACAACTGAAACTCATGGACACAAACAACAGTATGGTGGTTACTAGTGGGAAGGGGTTAGTAGAGAATAAAGAGGGACAAATAGATGGTGACGGAAGATGATTTGACTTTGGGTGGTGGGCACACAATGTGATATACAGATCATGAATCATAAAAATGTACACTTGAAACCTATATGATATTATTATCCAATGTCACACCAATAAATTTAATTTTTTTAAAAAAATTAAGAAATTGAGGGAGAGAAGGTGATAAGTGATGTTTCCTTCATTACTCCATAAATTACTGGAATTATTTAGATGAGAAAGCCAAGGGACCTGACAGATTAAGCCCTTCAACTGCACCCAGTCTTCTCCTAATTGCTGTGTCCGAAGAGCTATACCTGTGGACATTAAGAAGTGGGTTTGGGGCTCAAAATTATTAAAGACGTATATATTGTAATAAAATTCAGTCTTTCATGCAAAGCAGAAAATTAGCTAACCATTTTAAATAATATTTGTAAAACTTTTATCTTGTATTTGTCTTTCTTTTAAATCTTTCAGACATTAACAATAAACATTTTCAAAATTTTCTTTCCAGTATAAAATAATGGTATTTTAATAGTAGTTTATAGCATGCATAATAAAACACAGGAGGCAGGGTTAGCCATCCTTCTAATGCATAACCTGTCCTGTAGTCCTATTGCTCATTTTGTAGCATCTGTCTTACAAATCAAAGCTATATCCATTAGTTAATGTTCTCTATTAAATGACTTACTTTCTACACAGCATTCAAACACCTGTTTGTCACATTACAGAAGATATGAGGAGTAAATGGACTTCACAGAGAATTGCTCAATTTTATGTGGTTTTATATCCTTTACAATATAACTTTTTTTGTTGTATTTTTTTTCTGAAGTTGGGAACAGGGAGGCAGTCAGACAGACTCCCTCATGCGCCCAACCAGGATCCACCAGGCATACCCACCAGGGGGCGATGCTCTGCCCATCTGGGGCGTCATTCTGTTGCGACCAGGGCCATTCTAGTGCCTGAGGCAGAGGCCACAGAGCCATCCGCAACTTTGCTCCAATGGAGCTTGGCTGCGGGAGGGGAAGAGAGAGACAGAGAGGAAGGAGAGGAGGAGGGGTGGAGAAGCAGATGGGTGCTTCTCCTGTGTGCTCTGGCCGGGAATCAAACCCAGGACTTCTGCATGCCAGGCCGATGCTCTACCACTGAGCCAACCGGTCAGGGCCAATGTAACTTTTTTATATATAAATCTTGGCAATATAAGAAAGTGAAAATATAGTTCTGTATTTCTTACATTGTCCACCTTCTATTTATTCTCATTTCTATGCTTTTTTGTCAGGTAAAGTATAGCAAATTCTTAGGTTGTTACCAGATATTAATGTGCTATTCAATTTATACTAACAATTAAGCCTTCATTTGGGAATAATAGCAGGAAAATCACTGCCAGGTCAAATGGGCTGAATTTAACACAATTGGCATTTAATGTAACTTCAAATTTGTTTCACAAGCATGCTCAGGGATAAAAAACTATAATCTCAAAAATATTTTATCATATTTATTATACCTCTGTGAAACATAATGTAGCTTAACATACTATGTTATTATATATGTTTATCTCTAATTCTGACAACATTGTGAGGAATACAATGTGTAAAACGGTACCATCACTGGCATTCCAGATTATAGAAGGAAGCTGAAACCCAAGATCACATGTGATATAAAGAGCAGAACTGGGATTCATTCCCATGTTCTCCAGACTCCAAAGCCTGCACTTTTCCACTATAACCCCCACAGAAACAAAAACTATGGAGTCAACCATTATGAAATTTTTGTCAAACATATGATTGTTTATTCTATCGTTAAATTGTGGGAAGAAAGTTCAATTTACCAAGTTCATATCTCAAATATACAATCATCATTCTTATGCACATAAGGCATAAGTGAAATCTAGCAGTGGATATTTTCCAGATTTTTGTTTGTTTTATTTTTGGCTTTAATGTGAGACAAATTATTTGTAACTTAACTAAAATTTATAGTTTTGTATATGTGCTAACACACACACAATGCATGTTTTTATTTGTTTCTTAATTGCAAACAGAATACATGATTTTGTTGCACATGTGTAATTATATGTTATGCCACTGTGTAGAGTATCTAATATGACTTTTAATATAAATTGATTTCCTAGGTTTCTTATCTACAATATAAAAAGTTTAAATTAATTTCTTCTTCCTACAAATATTTAATTTGTAACATCTTAGTTATGCCCTAATAAGAATTCTACTTTTGTCTTTATTTCATGTTCCAATTTGTTATAGAAATTAAAATAGTCAATCATAATTCATTTTCCACAAATCAGTAATGACAACTATACTCAATTGTCAACTACACTTATTCAAATTGGATTTTACTTTTAAAGTCAATTTTCTGTCTATGTAAGTAAACTAAGCTACCTGGCTGGCAAGGTTTAGTTTCTAGTACTCCCCACTCCTGGGAATTGAGAAAAAAGGCACAGTGTATCCTTTCACCTATTTTATTCTTGTTCATTTAATTTGTTTGCTATGGTAGACAATAAAGAGGGCAGTCAGGCCCAGAGAATTGTGCAGTAATTTGTGGGTTAGAAATGTGAAAATAGAAGCAGCTGGCAAATTTTTAGTGTCAGATGATGTTTTGCAAACATTTTATAGAGAAAATCCTGGATCAATTCATTTGTGGAATGAACAAAGAGGAAGGAAGAAAGGAACAATACTCTAGGTGTTTACTGACATGACATTTTAATTAAACTGTATTACAGAAATCTGACAAAAGGCAATCTGAAAATAAAATACCTATGAAAGTTCAAACAAAATAATTCCTTTAAGTCATTAACTACTTATTTACTTAATAAAGCAGTACATAAACATTTTTCTCAATGGGATCAATATATTCAACTTTTTTCTCTCACATACATTTTACAAAATGGTCCTTTTATAAAGAGATGTAGCTACATTCATCCAAAGGGTCTTAATTATGTGTCCCTCATAACTTGAAATAGAATTATTCTCTAAGACAGGAGTCTGATCTCACAGGAAGTTGGGCTAGCAAACAAGGCCTATTATAGACTGATTAGAAAATATGATACTATCCCAAAGATGGGAGTAGATGTGGAAAATTGGGAGTGGGAGAGCTGAGCCAGGCATTTCCAATGTTTCTTAAGCACATTCATCAATAAGATAAGGCCAGGAGTAATGTTGGCCTCGACTACTTCCTGTTTAGAGATTTCTCCCCACATTACATTGTAAAATACCTGAAGTCTGTTTTGTTTGTTGCTGTTTCCGAGGACCTATAACAGTATCTCATACAAAGTAGATATGAAATATTTGTTGAATGGTAATACAATGAATAAATAAACGTATTCAAAATAGTTTTGAGGAACAACCACTTACTTCTATGTTATAAAATCATTGCACCTTAAAAGAGAAATGATTATGCACATAAGAATGTTTGTTGCAAATCAAAATATGACTTAGATACTTAAGTACAGCCAGCTTTACAAAGCCCTAAAAGAATGCAAGTTTTTTTCACTTTGTATTAAATGTTAATGGAAATAATTTATGAGCACATTCTTATTATAAACTATGTAAGAAACAGTGACATATATTGATAAAAAGTAAAACATCTTAATAAGTGGTATCCTCTCCTACCATATGTATTGTTATGATACTATTTTATTTTATTAATGATAATTAGAATATTTTCTGAATCTGTATATATATTTTTGTTTTAGCTTTTTTAATGGATTCATGAAAATGTCCCATTACTTAACCATTATTTCATTGACCCATTTTAAGTGAATTTTTCATTATTTTTAAGAATGCAATTAACAATCATGTGCCTATTTTAGAAACATATGAAAATACTTTTAAAGAATACATACAGAGAAGAATGTCAATTTTTAAAATTTATCATCAAAATAATGTGCACTTAACCTGTTCTTTTTCTACAGATCTTCACTACCTAGCCCAATGTTATGGGCAAAATATTTTATTGAAAATTTCTTTGACACATTCAGTATTATCAAGGAATTTTTATCAGATATAAATTTGTTTATGACAATTTATAGCTTTTAGTCTATATTTTTTTTAAAACTGCTGCAGCAAGGAGGTTTTAGGATGTTCACCTTAGCCTAATTTACCATACTGAATGGTAAAGAAGAGGGGTTTAGGTAGGGAGTTGTTAGCTAGATACCCCTGTGTTCCATTGCTTCTGAGTGCCTAGCAAAAATTTACCTGCCATGTATGATTAGCCCTTCTTCAACTGTCTGTAAATCACCCATTCACACTTTTAAAATCTAGTACCCTGTTCTTCTCTCTCTCCTTTGCCCAAGATGTCTTATATACCCAACATTGCCACCCTGTCTTTGTAATTTTCATGCCTATGTGAATTGCCCATGCACATGTATTAAAACATTTATTTTTCTCTTAGTCTATAACTTGATGAAACACTCTGTGTTATGCTCCTGGGGAGGATTCAGAAGGAGATAAAGTAAGAATTCAAAAATATGTATATTTTACCTAGTAAAAACACTTAATAAAAAGAATAAGAGAATATCAAAGTCTAATGTTGTTTGGATCTCTTAAAAGATGTGTGTAGTAAAGTCAAATATTTGTAGATATTCATGAAAAATAGCATGACTATTTTTGAGATTTCAGTTATTAACTTTTGAAATCTGAATATTAAAATCTCTATAAAGTTTCTCACTCAAACTTTCATATTTTCCTTTTGTGATATTTAGAGTCCAGGTGTAATTATGGCATATTTTCAGCATATTGGACTGCCTTAGCATTATAATCTATAGTGTAATTCTCACTCAAGATTTTACCTAGCTATGATCTTTAAATTTATTTTTATTGTTTATATATATTTTATTGAATTTATTGGGAAAACACTGATTAACAAAATTATTTATATTTTGGATGTACAATACATCATCTCTACACCATATTTTATGTTCACCCCCAAGTCACGTTTCCTTCCATAACCATTTAACCACCTTGACCCTTTTTCAGTACCAGCTTCCTTTCCTCCCCCCCATCAAACACCACATTGTTGTTATATCCATAAATTTTTCCTCTCTCTTTTTTTTGTTTGTTTGTATTTTTCCGAAGCTGGAAACGGGGAGGCAGTCAGACAGACTCCCGCATGCGCCCAACGGGGATCCACCTGGCATGCCCACCAGGAGGTGATGCTCTGCCCATCTTGGAGCGTTGCTCTGCCACAATCAGAGCCATTCTAGCACCTGAGGCAGAGGCCACAGAGCCATCCGCAGCACCCGGGCAAACTTTGCTCCAGTGGAGCCTTGGCTGCGGGAGGAGAAGAGAGAGACAGAGAAGAAGGAGAGGGGGAGGGGTGGAGAAGCAGATAGGCGCTTCTCCTGTATGCTCTGGCCGGGAATCGAACCGGGACTCCTGCATGCCAGGCCGACGCTCTACCACTGAGCCAAATGGCCAGGGCTCCTCTCTCTTTGTTTTAAAAATGATCAATATTAGCAAAATTTGCAGGCCAATTTACAACATAACCTTTAACTATGACACTCATGAAAACTATCATGTATCATTGCATTTGGTAAAATTTTAATTCTTTTGTGGATATGTACAAAGCGTTATTTTTAAATTTTTAGCAATTAGGTAACAGTTTATTTTTAGGTAAAAACATTAACAATATTTTATCTGCTGTTTTACCTAATTAGAAAATTTGAAATTTTAAAATATTAATATAATCATAGTTTCATACATTCCTGACAAATATCAGAAATAAGATAGCTTCTAAGGAAGTACTAAAAGTAATCAATACAACTGGGAAAAAGCAGTTTTAACAGTGGATGGACCTATTTTTCTATAAGAATTAAAATACTGAAGTTTCTAATCCAAGCCACCTATAAATTTCAAGACTTTCTAGAATTGAAGTTTTTCTTCACATGGCAGTTAATAAAATATCTTATTAAAATATCAAGCTCATATGGAGAAAACAATAATCCTGTCTAACAGAACAATTAAAGAGATTTATATATATGCTGCTATCTCATGTATCATAAGAATATTTGTGAAAAAAATTTTATGTAAGATACAAGCCCCAACCAATAAGAAAACTGATTCAAACCTGAAATTTTAATGTTTTTAGATTGTATGGCCAAGGCTGTTATTTCCATAGAAACCTACTTCTAATGCATGTACTTGAAAGAATAACCATGACTTAAATTATCTATTTGCCAACAAAAAATCTACAAAAGATTAAACTGAAAGGTAGTCTTCAGAACAAAAAGGAGTTTCTTGGAACTAATCCCTGTAACTTGATTCAAAATTACGTAAAAACTTAATCTTGGAGTCTGATGAAAGTGCAGTTTCACTTCAAATCTGTGGCCTGTACATCATGAAAGGGTTATATTCTTGGAAGACCATAAAGATTCAGGTTATATAATTGTATTTTTCTCATAGTTTCTATCTTTTACAATTGGATTTTCTAAATCCCAGAGGCTGGGAAGTGATTCAACTTTTTTTTTTTTTTTGCAATTTTCAAGAGAAAAAAAAAATTGAACTTTTGATATATTTACAACTTGTTAATATATTTTTAAACAGTATTTCATCTTTAATTTTATCTTATTCTTAATTATAAAATGACATGCAGTTAGAAGAGAGCATTTTGCAAATATGTAGAGTTGATAAAACTCGGGAAATAAGCTTCAAGATCAGCCATTCATTTTATATCTTTGACAAATCTTAGATTTCCAATATATTTTTTAAGTAATGTAGCAATTTTTAGTCAGAATGTTGTATTTTAGGTGTTTTATACTGTATTGTATGTTATCTTAACCAAAAATATCATTTCATTGACCTTTTGACTTTTTTAGACTATTCTTTGTTTATTTCTGCTCTGATCCTTATTATTTCCTTTCTCTGCTAACTTTTGGCTTTGATTGTTGCTCTTTTTCAAGTTAAGTGTAAAGAAACTGCTATTTGAAAGTGAGACTGCTATTTGAAAATATTCTTATTTCTTGAGGTAGGCCTGTAATGTTACGAATTTCCACTTTAGTACTGTTTTTGCTGTGTTTCATAAATTTTGAATTATGTTATTATTTTCATTTGTTTCAAGGTACCTATCAATTTATTACTTAACATGATTGTTTACCCATTCATTATTTAGTAACCTGTTATTTAGCTTCAATGTCACTGTGTGTTTTTCAGTTTTTTTCATGTGATTGATTTCTAGTTTCATACATGTATGGTCAGAGAAGATGCTTGATACGATTTCAGTCTTATGAAATATACTGAGACTTGTTTTGTGTCCTAACATGTGGTCTATCCTGGAATATGTTCCATGTGTACTTGAAAAGAATGCATATTATGCTCCTTTGGAGTGAAATGCTCTGAAGATATCAATTAAATCCATCTGATCTAGTTTTTCATTTAAGGCTGCCATTTCCTTGTTAATTTTGTCTGGAAAAGGTGTTAAAATTTTCTACTATGACTATATAACTGTCCATCCCTCTCTTTATGTCCATCAAGATTTGTTTTACATATTTAGGTGCTTCTGTGTTGGGTTCGGATGGCGCCATTTATCATTATGTAGTATCTTTCTCTGTCTTTTACCATAGCCTTTGTTTTAAAGTCTATTTTGTGAGATATAAGTATTGCTACCCCAGTTTTTTTTAATTTCCATTTTCATTAAATATCTTATTCCAACCCTTTACTTTTTGTCTATGCGTGCCTTTCATTCTCAAGTGGGCCTCTTGTAGACAGCCCATATATGGGTCTTGGTTCTTCTTCATTCAGCCACCCTATGTATTTTGATTGGAGCACTTAAGCCATTTACATTTATAGTGATTATTGATAGGTGTGTCCTTATTGCCATATTATTCTTTTTTAAATTTATTTTTAAATTTTTTATTAATTTTTAATATATTTGTGTTTATATGGATTCAAGAGTACCACTGTATTTAACTCCCTCACCCCCTACCCCTGTGTCCCTGTTTATATCTTCTTTGCCCCTTCCCCCTAACTTCCTCCCCCATTCCCTCTAGGATTTGCTGTCCTGTTATCTATATCTCTGTATTATATATAGTTTCACTAATCCCTTTACCTTCTCTAAACCCATCCCCTCATCCCCCTTCCTTCTGACTGCTGATCCTCTGGTCCCTGTGACCCTGCCTCTGCCTCTATTCCATTCCTCAGTTCACTTGGTTCATTAGATTCCACATATATGTGAGATTATATGATATTTTTCTTTCTCTGCTTGACTTATTTCACTTAGCATAATAATCTCCAGGTCCATCAATGCTTTCACAAAAGGTAATATTTTATTCTTTTTCACAGCTATGTAGTATTATATTGTGTAGGTGTACTACTGTTTTTAATCCACCCAGCCACTGACAGATACTTGGGCTGTTTCCAGATCTTGGCTATTGTAAACAATGCTGCAATAAACATGGGGGTGCATTTCTTCTTTTGAGTAAGTGATTTGGTATTCTTAGGATATATTCCTAAAAGTGGGATAGCTGGGTCAAAAGGCAGTTCCAGTTTTATTTTTTTTCAGGAAACCCCATACAGTTCTCCACAGTGGCTGCACCAGTCTGCATTCTCACCAGCAGTACAGGAGGGTTCCCTCTTCTCCACACCCTCACCAGCACTTATTGTGTGTTGTTTTGTTAATGAGCACTATTCTGACAGGTGTGATGTGGTATTTCATTGTAGTTTTAATGTGCATTTCTCTGATGAGTAGTGATGTTGAACATTTTTTCATATGCCTATTGGCCATTTGTATGTCCTGTTTGAAGAAGTGTCTATTCAGTTCTTTTGCCCATTTTTTAATTGGATTGTTTCCCTTCCTTGTGTTGAGTTTTAGAAGTTTCTTACAAATTTTGGTTTATATGTCAGATGTATTGGCAAATATGTTCTCCCATTGTGTAGGTTGTCTTTTTATTTTGTTCATGGTGTCTTTTGCTGTGCAAAAGCATTTCAGTTTGATATAGTGCCATTTGCTCATCCTGTTCTTTATTTTACTAGCCCGTGGAGAAAAATCAACAAAAGTATTGCTAAGAGAGATATTGGAGAATTTACTGCCTATGTTTTCTTCAAAGATGTTTATGGTTTCATGACTTACATTTAAGCCTTTTATCCATTTTATCCTTTTATCCATTATTTTTGTGAATGGTGGAAGTTGATGGTCTCATTTCATTTTTTTGCATGTAGTTGTCCAATTTTCTCAACACCAGTTATTAAAGAGACTGTCTTTACTCCATTGCATGCTCTTACCTCCTTTGTTAAATATCAATTGACCATAAAGGCATGGGTTTATTTCTGGGTTTTCTTCTCTCTTCTATTGATCTGTATGTCTGTTCTTATGCCAGTACCCAGCTGTTTGATTACTTTGGCCTCATAGTATAACTTGATATCAGGAAGTGTGATACCTCCCACATTATTCTTCATTTTCAAGATTGCTGAATCTATCCATGTTCTTTTTTGGTTCCATATAAATTTGTGGAATATTTATTCTATATCTTTGAAGTATGCCATTGATGTTTTAATAATAACTGCAATAAATGTACAGATTGCTTTGGGTAATATAAACATTTTAGTGATGTTTATTCTTCCTATCCATGAACATGGTATATGCTTCCACTTGTTTGTATCTTCCTTGATTTCATTTTTAAATATCTTATAATATACTGAGTACAAGTCTTTTACCTACTTTGTTAAATTTACTCCTAGGTACTTTCATACTTTGTTGCAATAGTTGTTTTTCTTTGATCCAATGTACAGAACTAGAAAGACTACTTGGCAATTAGAGGATGATCATATGAACTGAAGCTTTCTATCAGCACTGTCTAAAAAAAGAATAGATTGCCACAATAAACAGCGTTTTACTAAAAATGAATGACTATCAAGGATGTTGCAATGGCAAATAAACAAACAAAAAGATTCTGTTTAGGTGACTAAACAACATGAGCTAGTTTAAATTTTAAAGTCCTCTTAAACTCTCTGATCTTATTATTATAAAATTATTTTTGAAAAAAAAACAAAGTTTAGAAAGTATAACTCTTTAAAATTTTAGTGTCAACTGAGCAGTTTTAGATAAAATTGGTTTATACTCAAGACTAAAGTATATAGATATCAAGAATTAAATAATGCCTGACCAGGTGGTGGTGCAGTGGACAGAGTGTTCAGACAGGGATGCGGAGGACCCAGATTTGAGACTCCGAGGTCGCCAGCTTGAGCGCAGTCTCATCTGGTTTGAGCAAGGCTCATCAGCTTTGACCCAAGTTGCTGACTTGAGCAAGGGGTACTTGGTCTGTTGAAGGCCCGCGGTCGAGGCACATATGAGAAAGCAATCAATGAACAACTAAGGTGTCACAATGAAAAACTGATGATTGATTCTCCTCATCTCTCTCTGTTCCTGTCTGTCTGTCCCTATCTATCCCTCTCTCTGACTCTATCTCTGTCCCTGTATTTAAAAAAAAAAAGATGTCTTTAAAGAATTAAAATAAATCTGAAGTAAATGCTGGCTCTAGATGATAAGATGCTCATAGGAATCCACTGCCAGATTCTATTTTGAGGACATGGCAGTCTTTAAAAATTCAAGAAATGTATCACTACTCTATTTAAACTTTAAAATATCACATTCAAGATGTATGTCTCCACATCAAGTAAACTTTGGAGTTTATCCCCCTTAAAAAATATATAAGACACATGAAGGATGTGACTCATGTCTCTCTTTAAAATTACATGTGGAGAGTTTATAGAAAAAAAGATTATATCTGTCTCAAGCTCAGAGACATTTTAAATTGGTCATCGTCATATTTTACACAAATGCAAATGACAAGAACCTGGCATTGTATGTAATCTATTGGTCTTTTCTCAAAGAGATAGATAATAACTCAAACTTATCGAACAATCCTGCCATGACAGTAGCAGAGAGAGTAAATTCACCCATCTTCTTTATCTATCATTAGCTGAGTTTGAGTTCATAGTAGACATCTGAACACTTGACAGATCTAGCTTGATTTCTAATAGACACATAGCCCTGTGCATTTATCTTTCATGTGATACATTCTTTAATAGGGGTAACACAAACATTGTTCATAAAGAGTATTAAAACAATTATAAGTTGCAGAAATGTTTAACATTTTTTAAATGAAATTACAAAATTTTGTTAGTTACATATTAATACCAATATTCACAAACTTAGTAAAATAAAAACAGTAAAAATGATTGCTTCTATTACTTCTTCTATGATGGTCAGATAATAAGATGTATCATTTAATATATTGCTCCGGTATCTCATAGCTGTTGTGCTAAGGCTAGAGGCAAAACTTGCACATGTTCTCTCTCTACCTGTGGCTCTCTCTCTTTGCCTTAAATTTGCTACAAATCAAACAAACCCATTATTTAAAAGAATTTCTTCAACTTCTGAAAGTGTCAATTTTTCCAATGTTCGAAGCACCCTACTTATAAATACCATTTCTTTTTTTTGTATTTTTCTGAAGTTGGAAACGAGGAGGCAGTCAGACAGACTCCCGCATGCGCCCAACCAGGATCCACCCGGCATGCCCACCAGGGGGCGATGCTCTGCCCATCTGGGGTGTTGCTCTGCTGCAACCAGAGCCATTCTAGTGCCTGAGGCAGAGGCCATGGAGCCATCCTCAGCGCCCGGGCCAACTTTGTTCAAATGGAGCCTTGGCTGCAGGAGGAGAAGAGAGACAGAGAGGAAGGAGAGGGGGTGGGGTGGAGAAGCAGATGGGTGCTTCTCCTGTGTGCCCTAGCCAGGAATCAAACCTGGGACTCCTGCATGCCAGGCTGATGCTCTACCACTGAGCAAACCGGCCAGGGCCATAAATACCATTTCTTACAGAAAGTAGTAATTTTACTGAGAACCATATAGGAGATCAAAGATAAAAGTATGTTTTTCTAGGCCCTCTCTGGTTGGCTCAGTGGTAGAGTGTCAGCCTGGCATGTGGATGTCCCAGGCTCAATTCTATTCAGGCACACAGGAGAAGCTACCCTCTATTTCTACACCTCTTCCCTTCTCTCTGGCTTTCTCTCTTTCTCTTCTTGTCCCACAGCCATGGCTTGATTGATGAAGCACAGTGGCCTCAAGTGCTCTGCCTCAGGCACTAAAAATAGCTTGGTTGTGAGCATGGTCCCAGGTAGGCAAAGCATCAGCTGGAGACAGGGTTACCAGGTGGATCCTGGTCAGGTAACATGCAAGAGTCTCTCTATCTCCCCTCCTCTCACTTGGAAAAGATTTTTTAAAAAGTATATGTTTTTCTACTCTCTTTGCAGGATCCGTGTAAATGGAATGAAAACATTGCTTAAAGAACAACATGTGAGCAAAAGCCTGGATTAGAAAGGTATTGCCCACTATAGTGCAATGATACCCCAGGAAGAATATTTACTGGAGATGTCAAAGGTAAGCATATTGAAAAATATGATCATAATTATTATAAAGTGGAACAGAAAACCTATCTGTTTGTAGTATGAACATTCATGTACAATCTCGTGCCTCCTGACCATCCAGAGTACGATCAATTTATTTTAAAAATGTATAAGGCAACATTAAAAAAGGCAAATGTATGTTCTTCTTGTTTCTATAAATTGGTTATCAGCAAATATGATTTTAAGTTAATAGGACTGTAACTGGAACTAATTTCATCTAAAAAAAAAAAAAAACTCACTCCCAGGGGTCAGCGAACATGAAAAATACTCACTACTCAAAAAGTTAGTTAATAGATGGAATGATAAAATTGGCTTAAAATCAAGTGTAAAAATATGTTAAGCATGTCAAATATACTATACTTTTTTTAGCATTGTTCTGTGTCTAGTACTTGGAATGACTGATTTCCAGACCATAAATGAACATGTACAATGTTTAATTTTGAACAATCTAAAGTAATTAAAGTACACTATAAAAAAATTCTGATTTCACATATGTAAGTTATATTGAGCAACTTGTGCCATTAAGGAATAATACTTATTTTGTTATATTTTATCAGACACTTTTTACCTAGTCACTTGATATGTCTATGCACATTTCCTTCAGTGAGGTTCTGTCCTGTTGCCTTTTTTTTTCTTTTTTATTTATTCATTTTAGAGAGGAGAGTGAGAGAGAGAAAAAACCAGGGTAGGGAGGAGCTGGAAACATCAACTCCCACATGTGCCCTGACCAGACAAGTGCAGGGCTTCGAACCGGCAACCTCAGCGTTCCAGGTCAATGCCCCATCCACTGAGCCATCACAGGTCAGGCCTGTCCTGTTGTCTTGATCACTCACTATATGGATGCCTGTGTTTTTAATTAAATTTTTATTTTAATCATTTATTATTGATTTATTGAACATCTCCATTGTTTTGGTCAGTAATAGTTATAGTCATCCAGATAATATTATCTTTCTAGTCTACTGATTCCTAGAAGGTCCCTTAGTACTATATTTCCTATGATTCAATAGGATTCAAAGAGCTAAATATGATAAGTATCTGCCATTTGCCAAAAATTGGCTTATATATATGTATTTGAATGTGTGTGTATAAAAGTATAAAATTAGCATATATATCTGTTTTCATTCCAACTGTAGTTCTACAAGTTTTGTATCATTTTGTATTGTCTTCAATTTCTTTAGAAAGGTCAGATTCTTTGAAATAAATGTTATAGTACAAATGATCTTTCTCTTAAATTCAAGAAAAGTCTTAATAAAGAATGGCCCATATAGTTTAGTCATGGGGTACTATCTTATCAAACTAGGACATTACAAACAGGGGCTCTATCTTTAAATCATCTCCCCCCTCTAAAAAATTTAAAATAATCCAAGTGTGAAACTATAGCCACTCTTTGAAATGCCCCATATTTTCTAATTGTACACTTCCTCAAATCTTTGGGGCCTTTTGACTCTAGTTCTTCAAAAGAACCCTCATCCCCACCTTTGGCCTTACACTGTCTTCACCTGTCTTTCAATCACTAGTTCACCTCCAGTCCACATGTTCATTGCCTTTATAATCTTAATCCTAAACACAACGGGCACCAGCAGTCTAAATAGAGAAATAAAGGCAAATCTCTTCCCCCAATCAACTGGATCATTTCCATAAAAACCCTCTTGCAGATGAGGCTTTGCAGTAATTCTTGACCTACCTCTAAACATAAAAGGTGTCTCAGACTAATTGGGATTGTCTGATTTAGAAATCATCGGTATTTTCTTTTCTAGACCCTCAAAGTTTGTTTTGCCTTACAGTCCCTACACTGGTTTTGCATTTTATATAGAAAACTCTGCTTCCAGATAATTTTCCTCACTGACTCCTTCAGAAAAATTAATTAGAAAATCAGCAGCCTAGGAGGCAATTTTTTGACCACCCTCATAAAGTAGTTTTCACATTACCATTCACCATCACTTTACTCTACATACTCTTGAAGATTAGAATTAAGCTTCATAATATTAGAGATATTTTATATTTTATAAAATATATTTATATTTTATATTTTACTGTTTCCAAATGAGCTAGAGAATAGAGCATAATAAGCATCAAACATTTATTTAATAAAAAAATGTAAATATTGTGGCTTTTAATAGATATTTCAGCAAAATAAATTACATGGTCATAGTTATTTTTTTATTAATTTTAATGGGGTGACATTGATCAATCAGGGTACATAGCAGGGGTCGGGAACCTATGGCTCACGAGCCAGATGTGGCTCTTTTGATGGCTGCATCTGGCTAGCAGACAAATCTTTAATAAAAAATAACAATAAATAATAATAACATTAAAAATATAAAATATTCTCATGTATTACAATCCATTCATTTCCTACCACTCATGTTCATGGTTGTGGGTGGCTGGATCCAATCACGGCTATCCTCTGGGACAACACCAAATTTTTATTGGATAATGCGTAATGTACATGGGTCGTTGTATGTCTTTCATGGAATTACATTTTAAAATATGTGGCATTCATGGCTCTCTCAGCCAAAAAGGTTCCTGACCCCTGGTATATAGATTCAGAAAAAAACATCTTCAGGTTATTTTGACATTTGATTTTGTTGCATACCCATCATCCAAAGTCAAATTGTCTTCCGTCACCTTCTATTTGGTTTTCTTTGTGCCCTTCCCTCAACCCCCCTCCATCCAAACCCCCCGTAACTACTACACTCTTGTCCATGTCCCTGAGTCTCATTTTTATGTCCCACCTATGTATGGAATCATATATTTCTTAGTTTTTTCTGATTTACTTACTCAGTATAATGTTATCAAGGTATAATGAAATCATCAGTATTTAAATTTAGATACCAGTTTCCTAGCCATTTATGTATTGTGTAGGAAATACATATATAAATATATATATATATATATATATATATATATATATATATATATGGGTATTGCTTTTTCTACTAAAGTCCATATTACAAAAAAAAAACATTATTGGTCCTAATGTATAGTTAAATGATACTTTCTAATGCATATAAATATATTTTTAGTTCTTCTAGATATAATTTTTTGATTATTATTTAAATCATTTCTAAAATTATTGTAATATTCTTGTAGCAGTGCAGTATAGGTAGCTCAAGACTTATAAATTTGAATTATAAAAACACCCTATCTGTAGGTTTCAACTAGAAAACAGTCTGCTGAATACTATGACCTTTGGTTTGTGTTTCTATCTATTTCTGTGTCTAAATTTAGCTTCAGTTGCTCTTCCAAAATATTAATTATATCACTTTTATTATTGTATTAGGTATATTTTTGTGAGTTCTGTAGAATTATTAACTAAATTCTTATACTAGATTACCAGTATTTGCTTTTGATTTTCTGTATGCTATTCTTCTCCTTGAAAAACGCACCTATTTTAAATTTCTCGTTTTGTGTGTGTGTTTGTGTGTATGTGTGTGTGTGTGTGTTGGTGGCATGTTGTTTTCAATGAAAATAAAATTTATTTATTCATAATAGAAAATAGATTTATGGAGAAAAATATTTTCTATTCCAGGTAGCAAGAAAAGATAATAGCAGGAAGGTATAGTGCAGGAGAAGACAGAAAATTATTAGCCTATTTTAAAATTATATTCACTCATTTTTTCACTGTATTTTTTCATCATCATTGAAATTTGTTCCCAATTTAAAATTTAGATTACATTAAAATTTAAATTGTGTTTGTGTGATTGATCTACACATCCAATCAATGCAACACATGCTTGATTTTACGTATAATAGTACTGTTTTATGTAATTATATATATATATTTTATCTTTTTGGCATTACTGTAAGTCTTGCTATGTTGATAAGTGATTGTAATTAGTTAACTAAGTCTGCTGTAACAGAATTCATAAGTCTAGGTGGCTTAAACAACAGAAGTTTATTTTTTCACAGTCTAGGGGTTGGAAATGCAAGATCAAGGTGTTGACAGGGTTGATTTCTGGTGAAAACTTTCTTCTTGTCTTGCAGATACCAACCTTCTCATTGTGTTCTCACATGGCCTTTCCTCTGCACAGGCACATTCCTGGTGTCTCTTCTTATAAAGACACAAATCCTATTGGTTTAGGGCCTGCTATAGCCTGCTATAGACTGAACATTTGTATGTCCCCAAAATTTATATATTGAAACCTAATTTCCAATTTGAGGGTTTTAGAGGTGGTAATTAAGTCATGACTCTTTTATAAGAATGAGATTAGTATTCTAATAAAAAAGAAGTAGAGAATTCCTTTGTGCCTTTGGAGATCTGAAGACAATAAGATGACTGCCATTTATAAACCAGTAAGCAAGTCCTCACCAGACACTGAATCTGGCAACACCTTGATCTTGGACTTTCTAGCCTCTAGAAAATACCTGTGGTTTATAAGCTACCCAACATGTGGTATTTTTGTTATAGTAACCCAAACTAAATAAGACAAGACCCCATGCTTATGACATTATTTAACCTTAAACACTTCTTAAAAGGCCCTGTTTCCAAATATATTCACATTGAGGGTTCAGGTTCAACCTATGGATTTTCTTTGGGGGGGGCACAATTCAGTTCCAAAAGTTGTATATTCCTCGAAATATTGCCATTCAAATATGTCCCCATTATATTATACAATTATTGTCACATTTTCTTTCATCTACCTGGTTTATGTGTACTTAACACTTTATATTGATATGGAAAGGATTTTAAAATGTATAAAGTAACAAAGATTTAAAAAAATACTCAAATAAACTTTTAAAAGGGAACCCATGATCATTTAGATGATTTTCATTTTTCACAAGCATTTATAAAAAAAATAATACTTTTTAAATCATTGACATTTAATAGCAGAGTGGGCAACATCTGCAGCAGTAGCTGATAATTAAATAATGTTCCTCAATAAAATCCTAGGATATAAATGAACATGCAGTTCAATGAAAACTATTTAATTGATATTTCATATGAAATATCCTTAGATTAAGCTATTCAAAGCCAAGACAATAAATCTAAGAGGCAAGAAATGCAAAATTGTAGAGCATAAAACCATATAACTAAATATATATATTTCTCACTTAAAGGCATTCAGATATGTTTAGTGTTGGAAAGCACTGTGTCAGGAATGCTAAACTCTTTTGGGAATAAAATTTAAAGTGCAGACCTCTAATTTCCATTCTTGCTCACAGTCCATAAAGAATTGGGAAGTGTTTGTCTTGTTAGACATCTTTTAAAAATCTTTTAGCCTGACTTGTGGTGGTGCAGTGGATAAAGCATCCACCTGGAACACTGGGGTTACTGGTTCGAAACCCTGCACTGGCCTGGTCAAGGCACATATGGGAGTCGATGCTTCCCACTCCTCCTTACCTTATCTCTCTATCTCTCTTTTTCTCTCTCTCCTTTCTAAAAAGAATAAATAAAAACTCTTAATAAAAAAACTATTTAAAACATCTTTTATGGCCTTGGGTTTTGGATAAATGCAAACAGTTTTCCCTGGGCAATGGCTCAGTAGATAGAGCATCAACCTGGAGTATGAATATCCCAGTTTCAATTCCCATTCAGGGCACACAAAAGAAGCACCATCTGCTTCTCTTTCCTTCCTCCCTCTTTTCTCCTTCTTCTCCTTCCATACCAATGGTTGAGTTTGTTTGAGTGAGGTTCTGGGTGCTGAGGTGCATCGACCTCAGGCACTAAAAATAGCTTGGTACTCAAGCATCGGCCCAAGATGGGGCTGCCAGATGGATCCTGGTCAGGACACATGCAGCAGTCTGTCTCATTATCTCCACTCCACTAAAAAAAAAAAAAATGCAAACAGTTTGCAGTCTGTAATATGGGCTAAATTTCCTATCTAATCCATGAAAAAAAGTTTGCTTTGTTATTTCAAGTTGGATCTTGAGACTTAAAAAAATCAGTTGTCTTGCCTGACCTGTGGTGGCGCAGTGGATAAAGTTTCAACCTGGAACGCTGAAGTCGCTGGTTCAGAATCCTGGGCTTGCCTGGTCAAGGCACATATGGGAGTTGATACTTACTGCTCCTCCCCCTTGTAACTTTCTTCTCTCACTCTCTCTCTCTCTCTCTCCTATCTCTCTAAAAATAAATAAATAAAATCTAAAAAAGAAAAAATTAAAAAATGTAATTTAAAAAATCAGTTGTTTCACAGTTCTGGATATAAGAAGTCTGAAATCAAAGTGTTGGCAGCATTGCTTCTTTCTGAGGGATGTGAGGGGGAATCTGTTTCCTGCCTTACTTCCAGATGCTGATGATTTGCTGTAATAGTTGGTGTTCATTGGCTTCCGTTGTATCACTCTGATCTCTGCTTTCATCTGGTGGTGGTGTTCTCTCTCTCTCTCCATGTCTTTCTCCAAAGTTATCTTTATTATAGGCACTAGTCATATTGGATTTAGGGCCTAGTATGACCTCATCTTTACTAATTACATATGCAATGACCCTGATTTCAAATAATGTTACATTTCTTAGGTACAAGGGTTTAAGACTTCAACAAACGATAGAACACATTTCAACCCATAACATAAGAATGATATAAACTAAGATTGTTGACTAAAAGAATGACACATCTATTTGCACATTGAGCTCTGACTTTAGGCAAGCTCATTCATTTTCCTTCACTTATTATATAAATTAATAAATAAATAAAATTTTAAAAGTCTAAGTTTCCCTCATCACAAAGCTAAGAGTTTATGAATTTTTATGACAGAAAGCATGCAAAGGCTGATTAAAATACTACTGAAAATTCCTTTCATATCAGAAATTGCATTAGAATTATGGATTGGTATTAAGGAACACATGTTTACATTGTAAAGGGGTATGTCAAGGACAAGGGTGAATATTCCTGCTGGGTATTAGGAGATGATCCCTGAAATAGAAGCCAAATAGAAAAGGTTTTTCACTCCAGAATCAGAGGTGAGCTGAAAACAGAAATTCACCTTTGGGTATACAGGAAGTAGGAGCATAGATTTCTAGATCTCAGGGATTTCCAGTGTTTTGTAGCAATTCTTTTGGAATTCCTGAGAAAACTGATTGTAGAATGAGTCAAGAAAAGGAAAAACTGACCTCAGAGTGCACCAGGTACATTGATGAAGCCAGCGTATTCCAGAGGTTTTAACCTCACTAATTAGGGAAAAAGGGTTGACCTTGGGAAAACTTTTGCTAGCTAATCCTCTTGTAGACAGCTCCTCACTCAGTGCATTTCTGACTAAAACAACTCAAACAATATATAGAGACTCTCATAACTTCCAACTTCTTGGGAAAGCCTGATGTTTCTCAGTTCTAAGCAAGTATGCCCCAGTCCTGGTTCCCTATATTTATCTCTCAAGGCTAGCTGACCTAAAACTCACCGTTTTCAAATTTGGCCAGTTATAGGTAATAGGCAGTAATTGTCCACCCTGGTCAGGTACCAAGGTAAGGACCAAGAAGAGATTTCCTTGTGGAGCAACTCACGTGAAGAAGAGCTAATTCTGAGACTTGGTAGCTAAGCAAGGAGGAACCTGCGCCCATCCTGGGTTCCTCCTCGCCTATCCCATGAGGGAACTCATGTACCTTAATTCAACAATGGCCTCAGCAGTACAGGCCCAGCTGTCCTGTTTCTGGTTTGGGTAGGTCTTAGGTTCTCCATGTTAGCGTGCCTCAGAATCACATGGTAAGGTTATTAAAACATCAGTTTCAGATATCTGGATTTAGAATATCCAGATTCAGGCCAGATGTGGAAAACTAATTTTGATATTGCTACATGTGATAAATTTACTTCTTGATTTAATAGTTATTGGACAGATTGATTAGATTAATGGGCATTCTTATTCAATTTTCCACACTTGTTTTTTTAAGATTTTATTTATTGACTTTATAGAGATTGGAAGAGGGAGTAGATCAAGAAATATCAACTCATCATTGCTTCACTTTTGTTGTTTATTGATTGCTTGTCATATGTGCCTTGACTTGGCAAGCTCAGGGTTTTGAACTAGTGACTTCAGCATTACAGGTTGACACTTCATCCACTGTGCCACCATAGGCCAGGCTCAATGCTCTACACTTTAATTATGTTTATCATTGCATAATAAATACATAAATAAAATATTGCCTTTTTAAATCAGTAGAATTAAGACTTTACTTTTAATCTTGGTCATACCTAAACTCCTTTCTTGAGTTTATTATTAGTTTTTTATGTAGCTTTTAAAAGTCATTTTGAATATATTCATATAATCATGAATGTTTGAAACATTATTTTGTTTTATTGAGGTGGTATTTTTATATATATGAATATTATATGTACTTCTGGAAATTGTTGTATTTACTTTTATTGTCAGTCTCATTTTGGATTTTAATTAATGTAAAATCACTGCAGTATTATAAAAAAACGATGCTTGGTGTACACTCATATTTTTATTTGGCATTTTAATTAAGCTTTTTACACTTGGAAGTGATTCCCAAAGTCACTTAAAAATGTTAGTGCTAATTTGTACTAATTTTCTGACAGACAGTTCAGTAAATAAAACTATTACTGTCCAGAGGCTATAATTCTTGAAATCCTAGTTGCTTTGGGAATGTCGGCATTTTGTTAGATTGTGATAAATTAAAATGTTATCCACTTTATATTATTACATAGGTATATTATTAATTTCATTACTTAGGTATTAATAGTAGAATTGGCAATTTTACATTAGGTATAATAGAGATTTACGTTCAATTATAAGAATTATTTCTGGAAGCAACACTTTTGAAGCATATTTTGATGTAGAGAGATATCACATAAATAAAAATTATGCGACCCTGGCCATTTGGCTCAGTGGTAGAGCATCAGCTCAGTGTGTGGATGTCCCAGGTTCAATTCCCTGTCAAGGCACAAAGGAGAAGTGCCCATCTGCTTTTTCACCCCTCTTTGTCTTGTTTCTCTCTCTCTCTCTCTCTCTCTCTCTCTCTCTCTCTCTCTCTCTCTCTCTCTTCGCATTCTGGAGCCATGGCACGATTGGAGCAAGTTGGCCCTGGGTGCTGAGAATTGCTCCATGGCCGTGGCCTCTGCCTAGACTCTAAGAAGAACTTGGTTGCTAAGCAACAGAGCAACACCCCAGATGGGCAGAGCATTGCCCCTTAGGGGCTTGTTGAGTGGATCCTGGTCCAGGCACATGTAGGAGTCTGCCTGTGTCTCCCCTCCTCTCACTGAATAAAAAAAAAAATGGATGCAAAAGAATTATGTAAAAATATATATACCATCTTTGAAAGAGAATAGTGAAGTACTGAAAGATGATTTTAGTTGCAATGCTGTTGTAAATAAAACTCTTCTTGTTTCTCAAATTTTAGCACCTTTTTTCTGTATCATTGTATAGTTATTTTCCTGTGTGATGACATCTTCCTAACAGCCTATAAACTTCTTGAGAGAGGAATCTTGTTTATTTTTTCTGTAATATACCCAAGAGTGAATTCCAAGCACTGTACTTGGTCTACAATGACTGTACAAAATGTCGAGTGATTTTTCTGTAAGTGCTTTTTATTTGTAAGGCACTTAATACTCACTTTTCAGTAGATTTTTAAAAATCTTACGTGTAGTGCCATTTAGAAATCTCTCACACCAGATAGTATTAGCATCTCATCCACAGATTAACCTTTTATACACTTAGCACTTTCCTATGTGCACTGTATTATTTTTTAATATTTTATATTTTTGTATAACATACTGTTGGTCAAATAAGTTTGTAAAATATGACTTTTATGTTTGCTCACTTTTAGTTTGCCTTGGGAGCTGGGCAGCACCAGGTATACATGGTCCATGAAATTGTAAATTATCTTCCTGCTTGGGAAGGGCCATGGTTTTGCTAATGTTTGCTGGAGGAGAGGTTTCACACCAGAAAGTTTTGAAAAGAGAAGAAAGAGAAGAGGCAGGAAGAAGCCATGTTTGCAGAGTGAGAGCAGAGAGAATGCAGAGTGCTGAAGAAGAAGCCAGTTTGGCAGAGAAAGGAGAAGGTGTGCAGATGGGAACCAGAGGTGAGGGGCTAAGACTGGTGGGGCCGTGATTCTAGGAGAAACTGGAGAAGATTCTCCTGCTTGTGAAACTGGAAGGAAGTATTTTCCCTGTGTGTTTGCTCGTGGCCAGTGTGAGACTTTAATAAAGGAATGGCCCACCATTTTTTGGCTTCTCTGTTTCTTTACCATCTGCCTGAAATTTAATGAGAACCTACATGTACATGGCCACAACGGCCATGGCTACTGGCCTTACACATACCTTTTTTACTTTTATTAGCAATAATGCACCTTAATTTCACCCTAATCAGTGACAGCTCTCCTTTTCCAAATATACTGCCACATATAGTTCTTCCTCCAACAAGCATTCCACTGCTCTTTACAATATTTAAAGTAGATCATCTGCTGTGGATGTGAAGCTAATGACCATCCTTAGAATGAGGTGTAATTTTACTTTTTGTTATCTAGTCATCTTCTCTTATTTTCTATTTTTAAGTTGTCATTTATTTTTTTCCAAATTGAAAATTATGGTTTTAGGGTCAGGGGCCGCCACCACTGCGGCCATGCACATGCGGGTTCTTTTTGAATTCACACAGACAGTAGAGAAACATTGGAGCCAAAAAATGATGGGCCATTCCTTTATTAAAGTCTCGCACCGGCCGACAAGCAACACACAGGGAAAACACTTCTCTTTCACTCAGGGCTCCCAAAGCCACTGACGCATTCTCAGGTTCTACAACCAGGAGAATCTTCTCTGGTTTCTCCTAGAATCAAGGCCCCACCAGTCTTAGCAGAGTTCACAAAAGCTCCTCAGCTCTGGTTCTCCATCTGCACACCTTCTCCTTTCTCTGCCAAACTGGCTTCTTCTTCAGCATTCTGCATTCTCTCTGCTCTCACTCTGCAAAATTGGCTTCTTCCTGCCTCTTCTCCTTCTTCTCTTTTCAAAACTCTCTGGTGTGAAAACCTCTCCTCCAGCAAACATTAGCAAAACCATGGCCCTTCCCAAGCAGGAAGGTAATTTGCAATTTCAAAGACCAGTATACCAGGCACTCACCAGCCCCCAATGCAAACTATAAGCTAGCAAACATAAAAATAGATTTTACAAACTTAGTTGACCAACAATGGTAATGACTAATATCCAGTTTGACTGAGATAGTGGAATAAATCTTTCCCTGGTAAGTTTGATAAGGAGATGATTTGGTGCTTTAGATAAAAACAGTAAGATAACTCACTTTAGAAAAATCTTAAGGATGCTTTTTTTTCTAGGTCTGTTTTTGTATTTGGGGACATTTACATAGCATCAGGTAATGTATGAATAAGAAATAACCTTGTCGTAAATCACTTTTTATGTAAGGAAACTGAGACTTATTGATGTTAAATAGATTTCCTAAAGTTAACATACAAATGATGTTTTAGCTTTATCCTATTTCCCATAAATGTCAAGGATAGCTTTATTCCATCCCTACACTGTGATATATAAGTCATTCTTTCTAAGATTAATAACCTTTGCCAAGATTGGAGTTGATTTATACTCTGGATAGGTTGGCAACAGAGGCCTCCCTACCCCAGCCCTCATCAGCTACATTGATTGGGCACCAGAGCTTCCCCCAGCCTGCTGCTTAAGCAGATGCTAATGGGCAAATGAGCAACAGCAGGGGGGCAGGCTGGGGTGATCTTCATTCATTAGCAACTGTTCTAGCAGCAGGCTGAGCTAATCTGCAGATGCTGAGAAAGACACTAGGATGAACATTGACCTCAAAGGTACTTGTGAACAAAACTTGGATTTTCTACCAGAAGGTAATATTGCTGTGTTTACTAAAATCCATATCCTGTCATATATGATATGTAATAGGTTTTATTTCTTTTATAAGCCTTTGTTTCTGATATTGATGCCAATGCACACATCAAAGTCAGTCAAAGTCATATTCAAAGCCAGTGTCTTATGAAATTGTCTAATCATATTAATCACATTAGGTCTTACAAACCTCAAATTCAAATTCAAATGGGTCAGGAGAAAAAATCGGAGACTATATTTAAAACTGTTGTTGGGTAAATGAGTTAGTAAAATTTGTAGTTTTTGAGTTTGCTCACTTTTATTGTTATATAATAGCATTGGGCAGCACCAGGTATATGTATGTGGTTTGAAATTGCAAATTACCTTCCTGCTTGGGAAGGGCCACTGTTCTGCTAATGTTTGCTGGAGGAGAGGTTTTCATGCTAGAAAGTTTTGAAAAGAGAGCAGGAAGAGAAGAGTGATTCCGCCCCCACCATGGAGAGGTGCAGTAGGGTTTCTTTTTAATTCCCTGATCCCTTGCCCTCCACAGGAAAAGCTGGTTTCTGCTTTTCCCTTGACTTTCTTGTGGCTGCCTGTCTTGTTGAGACACTAATAAACAGAATAGCCTACCACCCTCTGGCTGTACTGTTTCTTTACCGTCTGCCCGAATTCAATGAGAACCTGCATGTGAATGGCCACAATGGCAGCGGCTCCTGGGTTTACAAGCGTCATGAGCTATTTTAAGATGGAGTAAGGATAGAATACATTTCTCTAAGCAGTACGCTTAAAAATGTTGTCCAGCACCTTTTTTGTCACAATTACCCACATGATTGCTAAAAATGCAACAAATTCACATTGCCCCAGGCCTACTCAATGAGAATCTCTGAAGAAGAATGAAGAATTTATGTTTTAAGCAAGGGTTTTTAGGCTCAAGATTGAGAAATGTGGATAAGTAAAAAAGCAAAAATCTGTTAAAGCGGCTGATTTCATATGATTTAATAGTGCTGAGACTTTTTTGAAATGAGTTCTATCTTCACAAAGGATTAAAGCAGAATTATAACAGCAACTGTTGAATTATCAGTGTTGGGAGAACAGCTGTGTTAGGCTTACTCTCTTGCACTTCGCATGATTAGTGCATGAAAACGTGGCAGATTCACGTGTGTGTGAACTACATAAGGCTACTGGCACTTTCACTCAGGTTTGTGTTTGTGGATTGCTTGCCCACCACTGTGAGGGGCCATTTTGCCATTTGTTTGCCTGCTGTCATGAGAAGCAGTTTTCTCCTACCTTGTGCTGTTCACCAAAGAAACAGGAATGGCTCACCACTTTCCAGTTCCACAGTTCCTCCACCATCTGCCTGAATCCAGTGTGAACCTATCTGGCCTTGGCCATCAGCATTACAACCAGCTTGCCTTCTGAACATTGAATGTCTGTAGAATTGTTTTAATTCTTCTCCCACTTACCTGATGTCTGTCTGTCTGGGGTTTTTTTTGTTTGTTTGTTTTGTTTTGTTTGTTCGTTTTGTTTTGTTTTTCTGAAATACAGTGTGTCCGTAAAGTCATGGTGCACTTTTGACCAGTCACAGGAAAGCAACAAAAGATGATAGAAATGTGAAATCCACACCAAATAAAAGGAAAACACTCCCAGTTTCTGTAGGATGATGTGGCAGCATGTGCGCATGCGCAGATGATGATGTAACATCGTGTCTACAGCGGATCAGCCCATGGCCAAGCCAGTCGAGATGTGGACGGTACAGAGGAAAGTTCAGTGTGTTCTGTGGCTCACTAAATTCTAATCCGTGACCAAAGTGCAACATGAATATTGGCGTGTTTATAATGAAGCGCCACCACATAGGAATAACATTACTTGGTGGGATTAGCAGTTTAAGAAAACTGGCAGTTTGGTGGAAAAACCCCATTCTGGTAGGCCATCAGTCAGTGACGAGTCTGTAGAGGCTATACGGGATAGATACCTAAGGAGCCCTAAAAAATCTGTGCATGAGCCCACATCGAACTGCACTGAATAGGTATGAAGCTAGGAGAGTTTTCCTTTTATTTGGTGCAGATTTCACATTTCTAGTGTCTTTTGTTGCTTTCCTGTGACCAGTCAAAAGTGCACCATGATTTTACGGACACACTGTACTATAATGCAGCTTTGAAAACTTTCAGGAAACATTCTCTGTAATCACCTCTGCACTGAATGTATACAGACTACAGGAGATGGCTCTTGTTGGATTATTTGAATTGTAATATACAATTATTAGATGTTGCTAATTAAAAGTGTAATCAGGTGTCTTTAATTTAGTGCTAGATCACTGTAATAGTTTCCCACTGCTGCAGTAGCAAGTTACCACAAATGTGGTGGCTTAAACAACATAAATTTATTCTCTCACAGTCTGGAGGCCAGAAATCTGAAATCAAGATGTCAATAGGTTTGCCTCCTTCTGAAGGATTTGAGGGAGAATCTGTTCTATGTCTCATTCTTGGCTTCTGAGGCACTGGCATACTTGGATGTTCCTTGTCTTGCAGAGGTATCATCCTAATCTCTGCCTTTGTCTTCACATGGCTTTTCTCCTCCTTCCTCTATGTCTCCAATCTTTTAGAGAGAGAGAGAGAGAGGAACAGATAGACAGGAAGGGAGAGAGATGAAAAACACCAACTCACAGATGTGGTGCCTTAGTTGTTTATTGATTGCTTTCTCATATGTGCCTTGACAAGGGAGTTCCAGCCAAGCCAGTGACCAATTGCTCAACCTAGCAACCTTGCGCTTCAAGCCAGTGACCTTGGGGCTCAAGGCAGCAGCCATGAGGTAGTGTCTATGTTCCCATGCTCCAGCCAGTGACACCGCGCTCAAGCTGGCCACCTTGGGGTTTTGAACCTGGATCCTCAGCATCCCAGGCCAACACCTTAGCCACTGCACCACGACCTGGTAAGGCTCTCGTTCCTTTTTAAGGATATTTATCATTAGATTTAGTCCCACTCTAAACCCAGGATGACCTTATTATAATATTCAGTAAGTTCATATTCACAGATATCTGGGCTTAGGATTTGGACTTATCTTTTAAAGAACACTTCATTTCATACCCTAAAATATATATATTCTAAAGATGTATATCTAAGAAATGACATGTATACATTATTTACCATAGACATGTATCAATAACTATGTTAATTATTTATCTTATGCATGTATTTCAAGTCTTTCTTGTAAGGCAAAACTAAAATAAATAGTATGTCTATTTTGGGGAGAAGAGTTTAAATATTTTTAACTTTAAAAACACTAACTATATATGTATGAATTATAAATTAAGCTGAAATTTTAGAACTGAAATAAATTTAGCATGTGCATTTCCTTTTAGATTCATGAAATTATCAAATTTGGTCACCCACTATACTAACTTTTGGTGCTGTTTAGATATATTCATGTCTTGTCGGCTCTTTCGAAGTAAATATTTTCAAATTTATTTTTATGCAAATTTAGAGGGAAATGTTTTGAACAATATATCTAATGTTTGTTCAAATCTATATCAGCCTTTGTTATTCAAAATATACTTACCACCAAAAAGAAAAAGAATATTATCCTAATCCTCATTTTATGATAGCATTGACTATAAGTTTTGATGAGTATACAGCAAAAATTTTGTCTTTTCATTTTCAATTATTTTCATTAACATAGTTCTACAATGAGCAGTAAATCTCAAGGCAGCTATTGATACGTACTTGTATTCTCATTCTCTCTCTCTCTCTCTCTCTCTCTCAATGTTACAACTCTTGCATGGCATTAAATTTTATATTCTCGGTTGGTTTAATTGATGAAGGGAGAAAATAGGTCTGCAGTACACCTCTTGCTGAACACTGAGAGTGTAGCTTTTCCATTTTAAATTCACAAAATATAGACCTTTTGGCCCTGGAGGGCTGAGCCATTTTACCTTACTGGTATAATAAAAAAAATACTGACACATTTTCATTTTTAGCTTAAAGAAGAGGAATAGTACATGAAGTCACTTGCAAATGAAATATCAAAATTGGCTGGAGTATACACTTTCATTCTAATCAAATACCATTCTTTTTTTTCTGAATCAATAGAGGAAACCAAAGAAAGGAGACATATAGTCCATTTATTCCCAGTTGACTCTAATAAATGAAACATGGATTTTATAATTAGAATGTCTTGAAAAAGCAACTTAATGTATAGGAGGGACACAAAAAGTAACATGTTGGTTCTATTAGTTTTAGTATTATGTTGTACTATATTTCTGATTCGGTAATTCAAGGTAAAATAGATTTAACAGATTACTTCAAATGGTCATTTTCTTCTATAATATAGCAACATGGCTTTCAATTGTATATACATTTAACCATCTAAATAATTATCTTTTAAAATATTGGTTTCTCTTAGCCTAATTCAAAGTCAACTTAATTCTCATTTATTACTACTGTTATTGTTTTATAACTAGTGTCACCAAGTATAACAAATCAACAAAATGTTTTATTAGAGAAAGTTGAGACTTGAGCTTGTCAAACTGCTTGGGGTTGATAAGAACATATCAGTTCTCTCAAATATATACGCCAAATCCTTGATACCTTGGGGCATGTTCTCTGAAAATATACTTACACTGCAGCAAATTGAGAAGTCTATAATTTGCTCAAGGCATATTTTTCACCAATTGCAAAATCTAGATGATCTTAGATATGAATGCTTGGATTTATACAAAAATAATGTGTGCAATATGTCTGGGAAAATACCCATTTTTTAGTGGCCATACATTTAAAAAAACACATATATTGAAATACATATTATATATACCACTTCACATCTAAGAATAACTATTATGTATAATATTTAGGGGTGTAAATAATCAAGTGGGTTAGAATAAATATGTGTATAGTTGTGATTATCCTGTTGCTCAGATCAAATGGGTACTATAAACTTTCTCTTAGGATTTTTTTTTCTTAAATGTGACCTGAAGTCACCAGCCTTTTCAACTGAAATGAGCAGAGAATGATATTTAATAGTTATAGGGATGCTGCCATATCTATGGTACAGTCACCAGATATGCACAAAATTATAAACAATAGCAAATGTTGACAACCATTGCAGTTTCTGTGTTAGCACGTTTTATTTCAGTGTTATAAGAGTCCTCACATAAGGCTCACAAGTTCTTACAATTTCAGAGAATAATATTTAGGTAAGCAGCAGTGTCATCTGAAGAGTCTATTTTACTAACAAATTAATTCTTTTTTAATGGAAAGAGGAGAAAGTGGTCAAAAGTAATGCCCACAACTTGGCCTGCGTGTTTCCAGGCATCTTAGCAAAGTTTGAATTGCATCTAAAGTAGTAGATCTGGGCATTTGAGATAAAATCAAGACTGATTTTTTATTTTTACTGTTCAATGTTAAAAGTATAACAGAATAAATGATACATGGGTTATATGCAATAAATGAGACTTAGACATTCAGGCTCTTAATCTACATTTCTAAATAAAATGTTGCACAAGTATTTAAAAACATAGTTCATAGTCTTTATAATGTTTTTGGATAAAAATTCTAAATTAATGAACAATGAGGGCATTAAAAGATTCAATAAAATTTTAGTCCAATTGTTTCCTTTGGAATTCTGCTTCTAATCAAAAATTATTTTATATTTCTATGGCTCCAAAGTAGTATAGCAAAGATATTCGTACCTGGAATATTCTGTTATAGAAAAGGTATCCTATGGCTAATTACTAAACACATGGAATGATTATAGCTACTCAGTTTCACTATAATAACTTACTCATATTATTTTTATTAAAGTAATACTAGGGAGGCTATTTTCAATGTGAAATGAAAACCTTTGAAGGTATGATTTATTTTAATTTTAATCACATGAATCTAGTTTCAGGAACCATAAAGAGATTGCGCACCTATGGATTTAACTATATTCTCAAAACTAAAGTATTGTGATTTGGGTCATTATTTTACTATGTATTTTCCCCCCTTATTTGGAGTTGATAGTATGACTATTTAATAATAATTATGCATCTGATATTTCTTCATAATACCTAAGAATTAAATTCGCCTGTGCTTCATATGGGACCATTTGAAATTTTCATTAGTTCAACACTTCACCAGGATTTGTTTAATTTATGTGGTAGACCTTTGACCAAACTGTGTTAGAAGCCTGGAAACCAGAATGAGTCAGTGTAAACTTCATAAATATTTCTTAGCTTAAAGGTAATTTGCCTGCCTTTGAATGCTTCAGCTTCTAACACTTCTGTTTATTTGTTTAAAAAGTCATCCTTGCATGGGTGGCTGGCCTAGTATGGCTGTGAGATCATTTAACCAAAATAAAAACCATGAGTCATTTGGTTTTCTTGAACTGACTGAGAATTTAGGTAAAACTAAGGGAGATTTTAGAATTGGGTGTTTTCTTTTAAATAAATAAATTTTATGGAATTTTACCTCTCCAAAATTTGAAACTGCAGGATAATTTAGTTAGATTTAAACTTTTAAACAACTTCCACAATTGAAACAAACAAAAACTCTAATTGCGCACAGTGCCTCAATGTACCTCGTTTCCTGTGGTAGCTTTTCCGGTTCCTTGTGACCATCACTCATATTTTAAAACAAATTTCAAAAAGAATAAAATTGAAAGTCAATTATTACTTTGTTTTAAGACATTATAAAGCAATAGTAATCCAGACAATTAGTTATCACTGTGAAGAGAGATGAATAGATGACAATAAACTCTACTTTATCCAAATTGACAATTTCTACTATTTAAAAGACAATGGTGAGATAATAAAAAATCAAGACATAGATTAGGAAAAAATATGTGCAATTTCCATATTGTAGCATCCACCGGGTGAAAGAACAAATGTCAGAGAGTTTCAGGAGTTAAGATGTTACTTTATTGGCCAGTTTAACCTGCACAGGGGTGAACTCCCGAGATGTCGGGAGACACCGTGCCCACAAGGAGCTGCAAATGGGAGCTGCGCCTGGAGCTTACAGCCAGGCCCTTATATATCCTAAGTGAGCAAGCATATAGTACAGAAGCAGATGTGGCAGTTTAGCTATTGGCTAGGGAGGTCACACGCAGCATAGCAACAGGGGCCAGCATAGCAACAGGGGCCGGTTTTAGCTTAGTGGCGAATTTCAAACCTAAACTTCTGATAAGGGTCTCTGACCTTCTTTGTTCCCAGCCTCACAGGAGCCATATTAGCACTTACTCTTCCTTTAATAGTTACACTCTTTGCAGCCCCAGTACTCCCTGAATCTAATACATATCTTTAAAGGGTCAGGTAGCCTGAATCTACCGACAATCTTCAAACTCAATAATAAGAAAACAACTAACTTAATAAATAACTGACCAAAATATTCAAACAGACACTTTACCAAAGAAGATGCAGAGATAGTTGGAAATAAGCACATGAAAAGATTTTTAACGTCATTAATCATCAGGAAAATGCAAATTTAACACCACAATAAGTTACCACTACAGGCCTATTGGACTTTGGAAAGGAAAATGAACTTTTTTGTTTGTTTGTTTGTTTGTTTGTTTTTTGATATAGTGGTAATTTCAAAGGCCTATTCATGTTACAAAATTATTAGTTGGTATACTTTAATAGATCTAATTTATTGCATGTCAATTATAATTAAAGCCACTAGAAAAATCTAGGTTATCTATGGATGAAGATAGGCAACAGAACTTATTATAAAGGAATCAGATAAACCTGGGATTAATACAAATTCCAACATTTATTAACAACATTGCCACGAGAAAGTTAGAAGCCTTTCTTTCCTCACCTATAAAATGGGGGAAAAAAAAAACTTATCTAAAAGGCCTAGCCTAGGATTTAAATGTGTTAATATATATAAATGCTTTAATGATACCTCACACATATTAGATTCTCAATAAATATTAATTGCCTTCTCCTTTGTATTTGCCATCTCTAATGGTCCTATTGTACCCTAAGTAAAAAGAAAAAAAAAATCACTAAAAAAGGTCTAAATTAAGTTCTGTACAAATCATAATTTTTATTTTCCCCAGAAATGTCATAAACCACAAAGTGGATGATATTAGGCATGTACATGACAGGCACCACTTAGCAGGCAAGTCTGAAAAATCATCACTTCCATTTAAAATCATACCCTGAAGGGAAAAGAAGTGTCAGAAATGGCACCCAAATAAGAAATACCTACAGGCCTAGATGAAAAGAGAAGGTCTAAAACAGGCAACAGACCCTGTCATGAACAGGAGGAATTACGTTATGACTAGAGACAGTAATAGTCCTTCGCCACAACCTAAGAGTTGGGAAAGTTTAAGCACTCTAAACTTGAATATGTGATCACAAACACTGAAATGAAAATGGCTGAGTCAGTGATTTTGGCAAAGTTAATGACAGAACTAGATCAACTGAAAATTCAGTCTGGCCCATTATGTAAGGATGGATCATTAAAATATCAGGATAAAAAATGACCAAACTTCTTAATACTTAGATTGTGACTTAATTAAATAGCTTGTGTAAAGAGAAAGCCAACATTTATAATATATGTATTAGCATCTTTAAAACTAATCAATTGCCTTGGTTACTCAGAAAATTCAATTTAGTAGATTATAAAAGGGTTTTCACTATACAAAGCTTTAAAATACATAGCAAAAAATAAAACTCAAGGTAACTATCTAGATGGTATGATTTAAAAAAAATCATATGAGAATGAAGATAAGCCTTTATATCATTTTATGTAAAAGATAAGTTTCTGCATCAGTTTATATAATGAAAGTTTGTCTTAAAAAAAGAATATTAAATTTTGGAAATAATATAGTTTTTCAAAAACATTCTAGGTGATCAACATTTACTGGAACCATACAATAAATCGTGCTTTATAATACTAACATTTTTTAAAGAACATAATCACCTCTGAATAATCTTTTGTTAATCTATATTTCTATGCAATTTCTTGCATTCGTATCATGTTTTATAAATTATAAACACCTTACATCTACATTGTATCATTTAATCAATTTTGTTTTAGAAAAGATAAGATGTCCAAAAGATGCAAAATACTTTTTAAAACTCAGCAATAAGAAAATGAAAAAAGCAGATTAAAATGTGGACTAAAGAGATCACCAAAGAAGATGTACAGATGGGAAACAACCATATGAAAAGATGCTCTACATCATATGTCACCAGGGAAATGCAAATTAAATAACAATGAAATACCATGCCACACCAAGTAGAATGGCCAAAATCCAGAACAAGGACAACACCAAATGATTGCAAGGATGTGGAAAAAAGGAACGCTAATTTATTACTGATGGGAATGAAAAAAAACAATGCATTTACTGTGAAGAGTAGTTTAGTGATTTCTTACAAAATTAATATGACATTCTCTTTTTTTCTTCTTTTTTTGTATATTTCTGAAGCTAGAAACGGGGAGAGACAGTCAGACAGACTCCCGCATGCGCCCGACGGGGATCCACCCGGCACGCCCACCAGGGGTGACGCTCTGCCCACCAGGACCGATGCTCTGCCGCAACCAGAGCCACTCTAGCGCCTGGGGCAGAGGCCAAGGAGCCATCCCCAGCGCCTGGGCCATCTTTGCTCCAATGGAGCCTCGGCGGGAGGGGAAGATAGAGACAGAGAGGAAGGAGGGGGTGGGGGTAGAGAAGCAAATGGGTGCTTCTCCTATGTGCCCTGGCCGGGAATCAAACCCGGGTCCCCCGCACGCCAGACCGACGCTCTACCGCTGAGCCAACCGGCCAGGGACGACATTCTTAAAGGGGCAAAAAAATAAAAACTATGGAGACAGTGGAAAATGGTTGCCAGGGGTTAGTGAGAAGGAAGGAATAAACAGAGAACTAGGCTTTTAGGGCAGAGAAATAATACAATATGATAATATAATGATAGATATATATTATATTTATACAACCCTTTAGAATGTAGAACACCAAGAGTAAACCTTAAAGTTATAGACTCTGGGTGATAATAATGTATCAATGTATATTCATCAATAGTAACAAATGTACAACTGATGGGGGGGGACTGATAATAGAGGAGTTTCTACATGTATAGGAGCACGGGTATATGTTAAGTCTTTGTATCTTTCCCTTAATTTTACTGTAAACCTAAAACATCTCTGAAAAGTAAAGTTTAAATGATTTTTGCCTAAAATGTGATGGCACAGTGGATAAAGCATCGACCTGGGACACTGAGGTTGCCTGCTCGAAACCCTGGGCTTCCTGGTCAAGGCACATACTAAAAGCAACTACTATGAGTTGATCCTTTCCACTTCTCCTTATTCTTTCTCTCTCTCAAAAAAATATGAGTCTGAATTATTTTATTTGAATCATTTCAACTTTATTTTTTAGAGCATTGTTAAGTTCAGAGCAAAATTGACTGGAAGCTACAGAGATATCCCATATAACCCTGATCTTACACATACAGGGCCTCCCTTGTCAAACAGAGGACATGAATAGACATTTTTCTAAAGAGAACATACAGATGACTAGTAGACATATGAAAAGATGCTCAACATCACTAATCATCAGAAAAATGCAAACTAAAACCATAGTGAACTCTGGTCAAGATGGTGACTTGCAGTTAGTACTCAAATCCTTCCACAGCTACATCAAAATCACAACTAAACTACACAACAACCATTGTTCAAAACTGACTAAAATCTAGCTGAATGAAAGTCCTACAGCTAGGAATAGAGAAGAACCCATGTTGAAACTGGCAGGGGAGGTGGAGTCATAGAACTTGCTGGTCTCACACCCATGTGTGGTGGTTTAAAGCCAGGAGGAGTATCTTGGCTGAAAAGGTCTCCCCTGAGCAGCAAGGTATCCAAGCCTCACGCTAAGCTTCCCAACTCATTGCTTCAGAGCCAGGAAAAGAAGTTCACATAATTTCTGGCTGTAAAAGCCAGTGGGGATTCTGGTTGAGTCAGACGAAAGGCTGCCTAAGCCCCACACACTTCTTAAAGTATCAGCACATGGACATATGAGACTTACTGCCTCTGAGCACCAGTGCTGTGGCAGCAGTTTGAAAAGAACCAGGGACATATGGGAGGAACTGAATTATCTGGCATCAGGACAAGAACTTGGTGGGCAGCTTTCAGCCAGACAAAAGGGCTGGCTGAAGCAATTGTTCCTTTTTTTTTTTTTTAGACAACCTGCACCACAGCCCTGCACACACTGTATTGACAAACAGTACCATATCTGAGTCTCCATCAGCCTGGCTAATAATGTTCAACCAGCCCTGGTGATTCTCTAAGGCCTTGTCCCACCTAACTTCTAAGCACACCCACGCTGTTTCCAGTGGGTTTTCCATACAAATGTCCTCTCTCCCCTCATGCTTTAAACCAGGGGTCCCCAAACTACGGCCTGCGGGCCACATGCGGCCCCCTGAGGCCATTTATCTGGCCCCCACCACACTTCTTTCAATGGCGGTCAGTGAGAGGACCACATTGACCATCTCATTAGCCAAAAGCAGGCCCATAGTTTCCATTGAAATACTGGTCAGTTTGTTGACTTAAATTTACTTGTTCTTTATTTTAAATATTGTATTTGTTCTCGTTTTCTTTTTTTTACTTTAAAATAAGACATGTGCAGTGTTCATAGGGATTTGTTCATAGTTTGTTTGTTTTTTATAGTCCGGCCCTCAAGCGGTCTGAGGGACAGTGAATTGGCCCCCTGTGTAAAAAGTTTGGGGACCCCTGCTTTAAACTTTCCTAAAATCTCTTAAACAATCAAAGTATGGCCTCTGTGTACCCCTTACCTCTTTCTAAGAGGCCCCAGGCCCAGAGCTAGCAGCAGCTCACCTTGATTCACAGATTGGCCTTTCTTAGGCGCTTCCAAGTTTAACACAATTAACAGCTATCTACAGATTGCTATGTATCTCCTGCTGGATAGCCCCAGGCATGGCAGAGATAGTGACTGACCTTTCATCTCCCAGGAGGCTCCAGAGTCATTGCAACCAATGAACCGCTTTAGACCATGCCAGGATACAACCCTACCACCTCCACAAGCAACACACTCAAGGGGCATACTTGGAGAACAGAGCCCCACTGAAGCAATTCCTACTTCATAAGGTTGCCCCCTGCACAGCACCTCCTCTGCTACAGTTGAAGCCAATCCTCACAGCCAGTTGGCCTGGTGGTGAATCTCTCCCAGTGATGCTAAGAGTAGTCAAGGTTCAACTACAACAGGACAGTGCACACAGTCCACACAGGGTGCACCTGGGGTGCCCAGCTTGGGTGACTGAGGATGCTGCACCACTGGGCCCTACAGGACACCTGCTAGATAAGACCACATAACCAAGTCTTAGAGACTTAGAAGCTCTATCTAATACATAGAAACTAACATAGGGAAGGAGGCAAATTGTGGAGACAAAAGAAAAAAAAAGATGTCAAATAAAAGAACAGGCGATATTTCGAGAAAAAGAATTAAATAAAATAGAAGCAAGCAAACTACTAGGGACAGAGTTTAAAAAATGCTTATAAGGATGCTCAAGGAACTATTGTGAACTTCAACATCATTAAAAAATAGAAATAAAAAACATAGAAAAGGACCAGTCAGAAACAAAGGATGCTCTAACTGAAATAAAGAGTAGTTTACAGGGAATCAAAGTAACGAAGATAAATCCAAGAATCAAATCAGCAATTTGAAATATAAGAAAGCAAAAAACACCCAATCAGAACACAAAAAACCGAAACAAACAATATAGTGTAAGGAGAGTCTGGAACAACTTCAAGTGTAGCAACATTATCGTGTGCTGTAAGGAGAAGAGAGAGAGCAAGAAACTGAGAAGATATTAATATCTATATCGACAGAAAACTTTCTTAACCTGGGGAAGGAAAGAGATACACAAGTCTAGGAAGCACAGAGAGTCACAAACAAGATAAACCCACAGAGGCCCTCACAAAGACGCATCATAATTAAAATGCCAAAAGTCAAAGACCAAGATAGAATCTTAAAAGCAGCAAGAAAAGAGCAGTTATCTATAAGGGAACTCTCATAAAACTGCAGATTTTTCAACAGAAACATTGCAGGCCACAAGGGAGTGGGAAGAACTATTCAACATGATAAAAAGCAAGGACCTATAACCAAGATTAATTCACCCAGCAGAGCTATCATTTAGAATTGAAGGGCATATAAAGCACTTCCCAGATGAGAAAAAGCTAAAGGAGTCCATACCACCAAACTGGTATTACATCAAATATTAAAGTCTTCTTTAAGAAAAAAAAAGATTAAAAATATGAACAATAATATGGCAATAAATACATATCTATTAACTATGGAAACTAAAAAAACAAGACAAATGAGCAGAACAGAAGAAACTCATAGATATAGAGAACACTTTGACAGTTTCTAGTGGGGAAGATGTGAGAGAACAGGTGAAAAGGTGAACCAATTAACAAGTACAGATTGTTACAGATTAGTCATGGTGATATAAAGTACAACATAGGGTATATAGTCAATAATATTCTAAAAAAAATACCATAATATGTATGGTCTCCCATGAATATGAGATTTATTGAGATAATCATTTAATAAATTGTATAATGTCTAATCACTGGGGAGTGTACTTCTGAAGCTAATATACTGTATGTTAACTATAATTGAAAAATAAAAATTATTTAAAAAATTACAAGGAGATATCACATCTGTCAGGATGACTATCATCAATAAATCAACAAACAAGTGCTGGCAAAGATATGAAGAAAAAAAAACCCTTGTGCACTGTTGGGAATGTTGATTGGTGCAGCCACTATGGAAAACATTATGGAGGTTCCTCAAAAATTTAAAAATAGAACTATCTTATGGCCCAGAGATTCACCTTCTGGATATATATCCAAAGAAATCCAAAACACCAATTAAAAAAAATATATGCACCCTTGCTCTGGCCAATTGACTCAGTGGTAGAGCATCAACCTGGTGTGTGGAAGTCCCAGGTTCAATACCCAGCCAGGGCACACAAGAGAAGCTCCTGTCTCCTTCTCTACCCTTTCCTCTCTCCTATTTCTCTCTCTCCCTCCCACAGCCAAGGCTCCACTGGAGCGAAGTTGACCCAGGTGCTGAGGATGGCTCCATGTCCTCCGCCTCAGATGCTAGAATGGCTCTGGTTGCAATGAAGCAATGCCCCAGATGGGCAGATCATCGCCCCCTGTTGGGCTTGCTGAGTGGATCCTGGTCAGGTGCATGTGGAAGTCTGTCTCTGTGCCTCCCTGCTTCTCACTTCAGAAAAATACAAATATATATATATATATATATATATATATATATATATATATATATGCACCCCTATGTTTGTTCACTGCAACATTATTTACAATAGCCAAGATATGGAAGCAACCCAAACGCTAATCAACAGACAAGTAGGTAAAAAAAAAAAAAAAAATCAGTGGTACACATCTACAGTGGAAAATTACTGGCCCATAAAAAATAATTAAATCTTACCATTAGCAACAGCATGAATAGACCTAGACATTATTATGCTAAGTAAAATAACTCAGACAGAGAAAGACAAATACCATATGATTTTACTTTTATGTGGACTCTAAAGAATAAACTAAATGAATAAAATAACCAGAATCCAATTCATAGATGCAGAGAACAAATTGATGGTGCCAGTATGGTGGGGGTTTGGGGGACTGAGTGAAAAAACTGAAGGGTTTGAAATGTACAAACTGGCAGTTACAAAATGATTATGGAGAGGTCAAGTTCAGCATAGAAAATATAGTCAATAGTATTGTAATAACTATGTATTGTCCCCTGTGGGTACTTGAATTATTGGGAGAATCACTTTGTAAATTACATATAAAAATTTTAACCACTATGCTGTATGCATAAAACTTCATGTAAAAAATACTGAATGGCAAGTGTAATTAAAAATAAAATTAAAAAATAAAAATAGTCTACTTTTAAATTTAAAGATAATGTGTAGTCTTCTGAGAAAATAATATAAACAGATATCTGTAAATTAATTTGATTACTAATAAGCCCTTTAAAAAAGTAAGAAAAATACAAATTATATTAATATGTAAAAAATACAAAGGGTACCCTGTAATACAGATAAGAAAACAGATATGTATATAACAAATATCTATAAATTTATGTATATTTATAAGCCTATTTACTAAAAATTGAAGTAGTAAATATTAAAATTATATTTTAGTAGCTGAAAGAGGTATTGATTTTTTCTGAGTTCAGAATAATAAATATTACTGTTTGTTGCTGATCTTATGAGAAAATAGCCTGTCATTTTTTTCTAGATGAGTTAGCAAAAATATGTCTATCTAAAGGAAAAGAAGAATTAAGGATAATATCAGTTTTTAAATGATTCAGAGAAAACTTGTTTTCCCTGCATTGGAAAAATTGAAGATATTCTTTACAGAAACTCTGGGAAATATATTATCACTTGTGTAGGAAATTGATACTGTACCCACAGCAGAAGGATGCTCTCTGCTTGGAATCTGTCCAGTGTTATAGACAACTTGCCTTATGCATTTCTCCCCTGATGTTAGTCAATACCTGAATGCTTAGAACATTCTCTGGATATAATAAAATCTATGGCCAGGTTCTCTCTCTCTCTCTAAGTAAACCTAACTGAATATGTCAATATTGAGCTTGTGACTTTACTTTATTAATCACATATTCTAATCAGGTAAATTAAATGATTCAAATGTAGTAATTCAGAACATAGACTGGAGAAAAGGGGTCTTCACACAAATGTATAATAAACCCAGTCCCTATTCCTAACTCTATGACCAAATGTGTGGATTATTTTACAAAATGAAGAGCTTAGTTTACCTACATAATGAATACAAAAGAATTGATTTAGTGACTTTCACATGAACTTTGTAGCAATAATAATATTTGCACGTTTCACTTGTAAATCCACAAGGAGGCCCTCATCTATGAAAAATGCATTTTAGTCAACAATTCTTTCTGAATATTTACAAAAATAATTTGATGAAAAATATGGAACTATTTTGACAGTTTGCTTTCCCTTTATAATAAATTATATTGTGAGAAAAAAGATATATACAGTGTGTCCATAAAGTCATGGTGCACTTTTGACTGGTCACAGGAAAGCAACAAAAGGTGATAGAAATGTGAAATCTGCACTAAATTAAAGGAAAACTCTCCCAGTTTCATATCTATTCAGTGCAGTTTGATGTGGGCTCACGCACAGATTTTTTAGGGCTCCTTAGGTAGCTATCCCGTATAGCCTCTACAGACTCGTCACTGACTGATGGCCTACCAGAACGGGGTTTCTCCACCAAACTGCCAGTTTTCTTCAACTGCTTATCCCATCGAGTAATGTTATTTCTATGTGGTGGCACTTCATTATAAACACGCCGATATTCATGTTGCACTTTGGTCACGGATTAGAATTTAGCGAGCCACAGAACACACTGAACTTTTCTCTGTACCATCCACATCTCAACTGGCAAGGCCATGGGCTGTTCCGCTGTATACATGGTGTTACATCATCATAGGCACATGTGCACATGCTGCCACATCATCCTACAGAAACTGGGAGGGTTTTCCTTTTATTTGGTGCAGATTTCACATTTCTATAGTCTTTTGTTGCTTTCTTGTGACCGGTCTTAAAAGTGCACCATGACTTTATGGACACACTGTATATATATTTATTTTAAATTTAATT
Source organism: Saccopteryx bilineata (assembly GCF_036850765.1). Lineage (NCBI taxonomy): Eukaryota > Metazoa > Chordata > Mammalia > Chiroptera > Emballonuridae > Saccopteryx > Saccopteryx bilineata. Next base: position 72,112,771 of record NC_089491.1, on the reverse strand, counting down.
TAATGGAAATTTAATTTAATGCATTTTGATAGCGTATAGCAAAATTTCTTGAATTAACAAAAATTTGTCAAGAAATGCTGAATTAGGGTACCACTGAAGAACAAGCATTACATTTTGCATAATTTACATATTCAGTAAATAATTTTAGTTTGGAGTTATACATTGCTTGTTATCTAATTTTACCATTTATTATCTCTGAACATATCATTTTAATTTACTTCTTTATATATTTACCATCTCTTTCAGTAAATTGAATGGTTCAGGAAAGCAGAAATTATTTCTTTAGCAATTGGAATATTCCAAGTGCTTGGGGTATGTGTAGCACATATAGAATGAACAAAAGAAAAAATATTTCATGTATTTGCCTAAATACAACATGAAGAATGGATATAGATCCTTTGTCTCTTTAATGTGAATATATTATTTAGTATTTGTTCCCTTTTGTATATTTTTCTATTTTAGATGATTATATAAATCAAGGAAAGTAAAATTACTATACACATTAAAGTGAAGTGACTAAGTTCTAAATTGGTAAGCATTCCCAAGACTGTGATTTAATGCAGTTATGGCCCTGTAGGTAGCTTTTAATGGTTTCTATTTTCTGTAATTATTAAAGATCATCAATTTGCTATTTAAATATTTCTTTCTAACCACTTAAACTTAGTTTTTACCTTCTATTCAAGATGTGTGTGTCTGTGTGTGTATATACAGAGTACTAACCCAATTTAGAAACATTTTCAAATTTAACAAAAAACTTTATATATAAAATTAACTTAAGCTAAGAGCACTTGTTCTTAATTAGTTTTTTCATTATGATATTTACATTGTATATTCATTTGTTTAAATAAATTATGGTGATTTACTAAAATAGAAGGATTAAACTATGTTCCTTGAAAAACTATAGAAAATGGAGCATTTATACAAAATATAAACAGCTTTGTTGTCTTAATTGACCACATCATTGAAATCTTTTCAGTGTGCATGACCTGCATGTGAAATTATTATGTTGCTAGTTTCTTTAAATAAGATAATCTTATGTAATGGAAAGACTATAGTATAATTTCTATTTTTAGTTTACTTTAGCTATCTAAGTGCTCTAACACACATTATTGATTTAGTGATCTTTACAATGTTATTCTATGAAGTGAAGCTAACAGAACAAAAAACAAAGCACTACTGAAATATTTGAATTGTGACAAAACTTTGCTAATATAATTTAGAAACTCTATTTCTAAACTGATATGGTTGTGAAATTAACTATGCACTAGAAAAAGTGAACTGTTCTAGCAATTAACACTGGTCATAGTCATTTTTTTTTTGTCTTATACATCAAAAATTGATTTTGCTCTGAAGAAACTCTGTCCTCCACCAAAGTAGAAAAAGAAACGGATTCTACTTTTTATAATTACAAAGTTATGTAGCATTCTTAATTAAAAACAAATATAAAAGAGAAAGACCACAAAGTCTTGTTTGCTGTTACATAAAACAATATTTAATGGTTATTAAGCCAATAATAACACCATAAAATAAAGAAGAAATGAATAAAGTATATGTTTCAATGTGGAAAATATAGAAAGCAATACCAAGATGTGGGTAATTTCTGAACAAACTACATTTTGCTGAAGCACATATTTTGAAATTGCAAATACTCTACTGGCAGGAATAACCTCATAAACTAGACATAGCAGGAAAGTAACGATAAAGTCTAGATGGTTCTTACGAGGATGTGTAAATATCAATGCATTCTATTACTGATTGTGGAAAAAATAAAGTCAAGTCAAACTTTGAACTTTGCAGTGGATTATAGTGTACAAAGTATGAAAAAAGTAGTATACAGATTAGACAGGTCCACAAAAGCTAATCATCTTGAAGGGGGATATAGAAGTAAATTCCGGGAGGAAGGATTTTTGACACATACTTTTTGTATTTCTCCATTTTCTCCCATCAAGATAAACAGAGTAACTTTAGAAAACAAATAATTTCCATTTCCAGCCAGGATAAAGTAATAGAATTGGAATCCCTCCCCTCTGAAAAAGTGAAAAAACTGGACAAAGTATAATAGAACTTTTTTTCCCCAAAATTTAAACTATAGACATTGTAGGACAGTGACCCCTTTAGAAAGGAAAAATGTGAGCTCAACAATTGGTTCAGCTCCCTTCCTTAAGAAAGTTTCCTGGATGTATCATAGGAAGAAAGAATGAAGCAAAACATTAGAGTTTCTCTAAGTTGCAGGGAACAAATTTGGTTCCCAGAAAGAACAATATGACCAGTGTTTGTAGGGCAGAATATTATACAAAAAATATAGTAAAAGAGTGTCCAGAGTTCTGTGGAAGGTTCCCTTTGATATTTAAATGAGTACTTGTGTATGAGGAAACAGAGAAAGTAAATAAATCTACAAAAATGTGTATAGAAAGAAATTCCTAGAACCTACACAGGGCTAGGAATTAGTGTCCCCAACAGCCATACTGGAAAATTCTTATAGTACACATAAAATTGGATGATAATTAAAGAGTATACTTTATTTGGTGGGACAAAATTTGCCACAGACTGCTAGTAGCTCTGATTCCCTCTAAAAAGGCTTAAAAGCTACACTCAAGAGCAGGGGTCCCCAAACTACGGCCCACAGGCCACATACAGCCCCCTGAGGCCATTTATCCGGCCCCGCCGCACTTCCGGAAGGGGCACCTCTTGCATTGGTGGTCAGTGAGAGGAGCATAGTTCCCATTGAAATACTGGTCAGTTTGTTGATTTAAATTTGCTTGTTCTTTATTTTAAATATTGTATCTGTTCTCATTTTGTTTTTTGGGTTTTTTTTTTTACTTTAAAATAAGATATGTGCGGTGTGCATAGGGATTTGTTCATAGTGGGTTTTTTTTTGTTTTGTTTTGTTTTTTGCATTTTTCTGAAGCTGGAAACAGGGAGAGACAGTCAGACAGACTCCCACATGTGCCCGACCGGGATCCACCCGGCACGCCCACCAGGGGGCGACGCTCTGCCCACCAGGGGGCGATGCTCTGCCCATCCTGGGCGTCGCCATGTTGCGACCAGAGCCACTCTAGCGCCTGGGGCAGAGGCCACAGAGCCATCCCCAGCGCCCGGGCCATCTTTGCTCTAATGGAGCCTTGGCTGTGGGAGGGAAGAGAGAGACAGAGAGGAAAGTGCGGCGGAGGTGTGGAGAAGCAAATGGGCGCTTCTCCTGTGTGCCCTGGCCGGGAATCGAACCCGGGTCCTCCGCACGCTAGGCCGACGCTCTACCGCTGAGCCAACCGGCCAGGGCAATAGTTTTTTTTATAGTCTGGCCCTCCAACGGTCTGAGGGACAGTGAACTGGCCCCCTGTGTAAAAAGTTTGGGGACCCCTGCTGAAGAGGAAGAGACTGTTGCCTAATAACCTAAATGTGTACCAGAATGTCTCAAGCGTATGAATGGGGACAAGAATGAATAATGTATTTTAAAATATTCAAACAGTTAAATTATACAATGTCTAGTATGCAATAAAACATTACCAGTCATGCCTGACCAGTTGGTGGCACAGTAGATAGAGCATTGGACTGGAATGCAGAGGACTCAGGTTCAAAACTCTGAGGTCACCAGCTTGAGTGTGGGCTCATCTGGTTTGAACGTAGCTCATCAGCTTGAACCCAAGGTCACTGACTTAAGCATAGGGTCACTTGGTCTGCTGTAGCCCCCCAGTCAAGGCACATATGAGAAAGCAATCAATGAACAACTAAGGTGCTGCAATGAGGAATTGATGCTTCTCATCTCTCTCCCTGTCTCTTTGTTCCTAACTGACCCTCTCTCTGTCTCTCTCTCTGTCTCTGTCACACACACACACACACACACACACAAAATTACCAGTCATGCAAAGAAATAGGGAAATTTGACCTATAATAAAGATAAAATTACATCCTGAAATCATACTGCAAAATTATACCCTAATAGAATTAGTAGATAAAGAGATTAAACATTATTTATAAATCTTTACATTTCTGTATGTTCAGAAAGTATAGGGAAGACTAAGTATGCTAAATAGAAATAAGAATAATTTTGAAAAATTTTAATTAAACTTCTAAAGATGAAAAATACAATGTTTGCATTGAAAAATTAATATTTATAGGATATCAAAAACTGTATAAAAGATTAGTGAACTTGAAGACTAAACAAAAGAAATATCCACATGAAACATAGAAAAAAAGGAGAAGAAATTTAAATAAATGAAAGAACCATCAGTGATCTGTAACATACATGGTGGGGCAAAAGAAAGCTTATAATTTTTCATATTAAAAATATAATAACTAATAATAATTCAAGAATAAGATTTGTGTTTAGCATACTCACAACTTTAAACCTAATCTCCCCCACTCTGTGTGTGTAATTTAAATTAAAAAAAAGATGGAAGAATTGACGGGAAAGGGAGAGGAGGAAAATAACATGTAAAAATAACAGTAGAATATTTTTCTAAATTTAACAAAAGCAAGGAAGTCAATAAATCCCAGTACAATAAACACAAAGTATATCAAGTTGCTTCATTATCAAATTGCTAAAATGTGTAATTAAAGAGATAACTCTTAAAATAATCAGGAAACAAAAGACACATTACATAGGAGAAAATAATATCAGCAGACTTTCTTCAAAGGCAATGCAAGACTTCATATGAAAAAATCTGTCACACTAGAATATTGTGACCATTTAAAATGTACTTCAAGCTGAAAAAGCAAAACCTTATTTTTTACACATACAAAAAACAAAGAAATTTATCAGCAACAAAACTACACTCAAAGAAAGGATAAAGAATGTCTTTCAGGCAGTAAAAAAATTATACCTGATAAACATCTGGATCTGCACAAAAAAAGTGAAAAGCTAAGGAAATAGTAACCATGTGGGTAACCATAAATATATATTTTACAAAATTAATAGACCTTAGAGTAGAAAATAATAAAATATTATTTTCATAACATATCTTGCAGTAACATGTATGCTAACAATAGGAAAAATATAAGGAGGAAATAAAATCATACTCTATGGTTCTTATACTCTACACTTGACCCTTGAACAATGTGGGAGTTAAAGTCACCAACTCCCATGCAATCAAAAATTCATGAATATATTTTGACTTCCCCAAAGCTTAACTATAGTCATCCCTCAGTATCTGCCAAGGATTGGTTCCAGGATTACTGTAAATATTAACATCTGCAGATGCTCAAGTCCCCGACATAAAATGGCATAGAACAATGCATGCAGTCTACCCTTGCTCTCTCAGATTCCCAACCACAGACTAAAAACACTGTCTTCCATCCTCAGGTGGTCAAATCTATTGAGGCAAAACCCAGAGACACAGAGGGGCCCACTGTATATTTAGTTTAAATATATTATTATATAAATGGATTTGTGCAGTTCAGACTGTGTTGTTCAAGGATCAATTGTATATGAACTGGCATACTATCACATGAAAATAAGTTACATAAATATACTATAAACTATAAAGTAATCAAAGAAAAGGATTATAGCTAAAAAGGAACAAAGAAGATAAAATTTATAAGTATTCAAAAGAATAAGGAATAAAAATAACATCAAACATTAAAAAATAATAATTTGTTAGGGTTAAACCCAAAAATATCAATAATTAAATATTTAAAGTGAAAACACTTCATATAGATGACAGAAATCTGAGGTTGTTAAAGAATGGGTTAAAGTAAGGAATGTAAAAAGATATACCATACTAACACTAACTAAAAAGATAGAATGGCCATATTAATGTCAGATCAAGTAGATTTCAGAGCAAAGTACATTATCAGAGATAAAAGGATTATTTAATAATTACAAAGTGGACTTAAAAATCTTGCACATTTTCACTTATTAAATAAACATTGAATACATGAAGCAAAATTTGTTTGAACATAATGGTGAAACACTGACTGCAGTTTTTCTAATATTGTGTATAATGTAAGAATATCTACTCTCATCACTTCATTTTCATATTCCTCGGAGGTTATAGCAAATGGTATAAAGCAAGAGAAAAATAGTGTTCACATTAGAAAGCAAGAAATGAAACTGCTCATCTATGCAGACAAGTCTATACAGAATATTCTACAAAAGCTGGGAAATGCTACAAGCAAATCTGAAGGATATAAGAATTAATATAAAAATCACTTCTATTTCTATATACAAATATTCTAAAACATGCATAAAGTATAAATCATGAGAATTAAATATATAACCTAGACTTCTTCTGTATTTAAAACTTCTGCTTCTTGAGTATTACTATAGAAGAATGAAAATGCAAGCCGCCAACTGGAAGAAAATATTTACCAACTATATCTTTGACAGTTAAGTTTTTATACAGGTGTATTAACAACTTTCAGAACTCAATACTAAGAAAACAAGCCGACTATTTATTTTAAACAAGAAATTCTGTGTTATTTTGTGGGTGGAGCTTTATCTACCACACCTTCTATATTTTCTTTTTTTAAAATATTTTTTATTAATTTTAATGCAGTGACATTTATAAATCAGGGTACATATGTTCAGAGAAAACATCTCCAGATTATTTTGACATTTATTATGTTGCATACCCCTCACCCAAAGTCAAATTGTTTTCTGTCACCTTCTCTCTGGTTTTCTTTGTGCCCCTCCCCTCCCCCACCCCCTCTCTCTCCCTTCTCACCCCCGCCCCCGTTACCACCACATTCTTGTCCATGTCTCTGAGTCTCATTTTTATGTCCCATCTATGTATGGATTCATATTTTCTTTTTGAATTCTTCTAAGTCTCAGCACTTGCCTGCCTTCTCTGGTGACCACAGCTCTCTCTTGTGCTGGGTAGCATAGTTGTCAAGTCACTCATTCTGATTAGCAATCCAAAACACAGTCATGATACAGGAAAAACCAAATGCTTTACGTTTCAAAGTAGCTCAAGGTGGCTTTACTTTTGGATGCTGTGGAGTTAGAGCAATTTTTTTTTTTTTTGCAGCAAAAAGATGAAAGATGTATTTAGATATTTATTTTCTGTTCTGTTTAGAAACAAGGTTATAAACAAGAGAGCTGAAGGAGAAGCAAACACACACATCCACTGAAACATAAAGTCAGCCAGGGTCACCTATGCTTTTTCTGTACTTGGTGACCATTCTGGACCGGCGAGGAGAGTCTATATGGTTGAGGATGAAGACAACAGCCGCGATACTGAAATTATTATTACTTTTATCTGAAGTGACAAAAGGTGGAAACAAGCTGGTGGTTGGGATCAGCTGGTCCCTGCCATGGCCATTCTTATACTGCTGGAGGTGCTTCTTCTTCTCTTAGTGGCAGTAAACACCTCATTGATTCTCTACTTTTTCCTAGCCATAGCTGGTATCACTTGGGTATTGTAGCTGCTAGTGTTTTGTACCCACCAACTCAGACTTTGTATTTGATTAAATACCTTTTCATTTAGTTTTGCCTTAGAACTTGTACACATTTTCTCTGGGAGTGTTAAAGCAATATATATTTCACCATATCATAAACTAAGAGTAAGCAAATAAAAATGCATTATTAGTGGTGCATTAAGAAATGCACTATTAGAAATTTCTTTTGATTCTTGAAATATTATAAAAAATGGAAGGAAAGGACAGAAATATGTAAGAAAATTTTCTGAGTACTTTTTCATAGCTTTTATGTAAAAGATTCTTTGTGCCTTTGGAAAAATAACTACAAATGACCTATGTGTTAATTTTTCATTAACACTGACTTCATTACTTTGAGCTAAATCTAAGTTTTTAACTATCTAGTGCTATAAAGTTTTGTTCCCTGTATGACTTTGAACTTAATGATTTTAAAAGTTATCATGGAGAAGATGAATACCAAAAAATGCAATAAAGGGTATATATTTATCTAAAAATTAGTTTGAGAAAAATATAAAGTCACAATAATCTTCTAAGTCAGTGGATCTCAAATATTTTGAAGTCAGGGCCCATTTAAAATCCTAAAAATAACTGTAGGTGCACTATATACAAATTTCTGAGAAAAATGTTATAATAATTAGGTCAAATATTAAAGAAAAAATAGAAAGTCTAAGTGTGCTTTTATGGTAATTAAAGAAAATATATATGACAAAATTAAATTTATTCTGACATTATAAAAACATTTTTTTAACTTTTTTTTTTTTTTTTTGCATTTTTCTGAAGCTGGAAACAGGGAGAGACAGTCAGACAGACTCCCGCATGCGCCCGACCGGGATCCACCTGGCACGCCCACCAGGGGGCGACGCTCTGCCCACCAGGGGGCGATGCTCTGCCCATCCTGGGCGTCGCCATGTTGCGACCCTCCTGGGTGTTGCCATGTTGCGACCAGAGCCACTCTAGCGCCTGGGGCAGAGGCCACAGAGCCATCCCCAGCGCCCGGGCCATCTTTGCTCCAATGGAGCCTTGGCTGCGGGAGGGGAAGAGAGAGACAGAGAGGAAGGCGCGGCGGAGGGGTGGAGAAGCAAATGGGCGCTTCTCCTATGTGCCCTGGCCGGGAATCGAACCTGGGTCCTCCGCACGCTAGGCTGACGCTCTACTGCTGAGCCAACCGGCCAGGGCCTGTATATAACAACAATAGCAAGATTTAGTAACAATTGTAAAACCTTAAGGTAAAGTCACCTATGGCTTTCTATTTTCCTACTGAAAAAGTATTCCAGAGGTAAGAATATGATCCTTAGAAATTATATTCTGATTTTGTCACTTTTTGGCTGCTTGTCTCTGTTCAGCCATTCTAGCTAGAGCGATGGTAATAATAACATCACCCTCCAAATTTAGGTTAGTACTCAAGTACAATGTCTGACATAGGGTAGGCATTGATAAATGTCAGTTATCTTTCTTTTCTAATATTTTTTAAAATTGCAACAGTATACCAATTGCAAATTTTCAATCCAGTCATCAAATATCAAACAATGAAAATATGTTTTGAAAGATTATGCATAAAACATAACATTTCTCCGAGGGATTTTAGCTTAGCAAAACAAATCTGAAAGGAAAAATGTTTTTGAAGTTTATGAAATTTAAAACCGTGCTATTTAAGACAGATGACAAAACTGATAGTTATTTTAAATAACCAATTTTGTCTAATCATGTATGAAAATAAAAATGAGCTCTGGTCAGTGGTGCAGTGGATAGAGCGTTGGCCTAGCTTATGGACATCCCAGGTTTGATTCCTGGTGAGGGAACATAGGAGAAGCAACCATTTGCATCTCCCCCCTCTTCTTTCCCTCTTCCCCTCCCACAGGCAGTGGCTCAGTTGGTTCGAGCATGGTTCAGGAGCTGAGGATAGCTTCATGGGGCACAACAGCCTCAGGCACTAAAATTAACTCTGGACTCGAGCATTGGCCCTAAATGGTGTTGTCAGGAGAATCCTGGTTGGGGCACATATGGGAGTCTTCCTCACTGTCTCCCATCTTCTCCACTAGAAAGAAAGAAAGAAAAAGAAAGAAAGAAAGAAAGAAAGAAAGAAAGAAAGAAAGAAAGAAAGAAAGAGAGAGAGAGAGAGAGAGGGAGGGAGGGAAGGAGGAAGGAAGGAAGGAAGGAAGGAAGGAAGGAAGGAAGGAAGGAAGGAAGGAAGGAAGGAAGGAGAAGAAAAAAAGAGAAATAAAGAAAGAGAGAAAGAAAGAAAAAATGGTTCTTAAATGTGGGGGAATTCCAATAGTTATCCCTGTTTTGATAAGGTTTAAAAAGTCAATGGTAATTATTTAATCTGTTTACTTTGATATTTTAAAGTAAAAAAACACATATCTAGTAGATAATATATATAAAGGCAGATACATCTGCTGTGTGAGAAAATTAAGGATTTTATAGATTAAGATATACAAATAAATTCTTATTAAATGATATAGTCAAAGTTTGAAAACTCTAGAACTGTGCAATTCATCTCTCTAAATAACTCTTCACCCAGTGGCTGAAGTGAATTCTTTCTACTGTCTTCATATCAGGCAGAACTCTTTAAACCACTTTCCAATGATTTGGAACATAGGTAAAATTTGTGTTATATTTTCATATTTAAAACTAGATACTAGGCCCTGGCCAGTTAGTTCATGGTAAAGCATTGGCCTGATGTGTGGAAGTACCAAGTTTGATTCCCAGTCAGGACACACAGGAGAAATGACCATCTGCTTCTCCACTCCTCCCCCTCTGCATCTCTCTTTCTCTCTCTCTCCCCTCCTGCAGCATGGCTTGAAATGGTTCAAGCAAGCTGGCCTCTGGTAGTGAGGATGGCTTTATGACCATGCCTCAAGTACTAAAGTGGTTCAGTTGCAGAGCAACGGAGTAGCGGCCCCAGATGGGCAGAACATGGCCTGATAAGGGGCTTGCTGGGTGGATCCTGGTCAGGGCACATGTGGGGAGTCTATCTCGCTGCCTCCACTTCTCTCAAATAAAAAAACAAAAACAAAAACAAAACAAAACAAAACAAACAAACAAAAAAACACTAGACACTCTATAGCAAGGGTCCGTAAACTATAGCCCCGCAGGCTGCATGCAGCCCCCTGAGGCCATTTATTCGCCCCCAGCCGCACTTCCGGAAGGGGCACCTCTTTCATTGGTGGTCAGTGAGAGGAGCCCATTGACCATCTCATTAGCTAAAAGCAGGCCCATAGTTCCCATTGAAATACTGGTCAGTTTGTTGATTTAAATTTACTTTTTTTTTATTTTAAATATTGTATTTGTTCCCATTTTTTTTTTTTTTTTTTTTTTACTTTAAGATATGTGCAGGGTGCATAGGGATTTGTTCATAGTTTTTTTATAGTCCAGCCCTCCAATGGTCTGAGGGACAGTGACCTGGCCCCCTGTGTAAAAAGTTTGGGGACCCCTGCCCTATAGCACCTACTGTGAGGTTATTCAAGCATATTACTATCATTAAACTAACGTGGACATAGTGGTTCATTGATCAGTTGTTAAGTCAGATCACGAAATAACATCCCACAGGTTACCCAATCACTTTTAATTCTTTTCACTTTTCATGTACTTTCTTTTTTCAATTTGGAGTACTTTTATTGCTTTTGTTTTTCACATTCATAGATTACTTTGTCTGTAATGTTTAAATTGCTATTGTTTATTTACTATTATACACATCCCTACATTTATTATTCCAAAATTTGTGTATTTCAGATCTTAAATTTCTATTTGGTTTGCTCTCATTCTCTCTATTTGTGTACAGTGACCCCAATTTTTTTACCCATTGTATCTTTTAATTTTTCTTCTGAATATTTGAACATATTTTTAATCTAATCATATAGCTACTTTGAAATCCTTACTCTTTAATTCTAATGCCTCTGTCATCTCTGCCTCTGTTTCTGGTCCTGCTTATTATCCTGGTTAGCAGTCTCATTTTCCTGCTTATCCCCATGTTTAGTAACTGTCTTGTATATACTGGACCTTGCAAATGCTATTTTTTCACATCTTGATTTTGTTTGCTTCCATTTAAGAATGGTTCTTTCTCTTTTTCACTGGCATTCAATTTTCTGACAAACCAACTTTATTCGGTCAAAGCTTATTTTTAGTTTTGGTTATGGTAGATTTAGTGTAGTCCCACTCCTAATGTATAGTGTTTTGCAGCAGGGAGGAAAGGTCTTAATTAAACTCCTGATATATTCACCAAGGTCTGCAGCTCTTAGCTGCTTTGACTGTTCACAATTTCCATTTCAATACTGTATGACCTCAGAGTCTCTTGTCAGCTCTTAGTCATCTCTCCTTCCATGAGCTGGCTTCTCCAGCTCTCCTGGCATCTGGCTGGAAATACGCATACATATGTGGTAAAAGACTCAAGGCAATTCTTACACAGATTTCGAGTGCCTTCTTTATTCTGTCCTCTCCTCTCTATTACATTAAGACACAAATTGCTACCGCCTCAGCAGTCCCAAACTGTCATCTTCATCTTCTCTGCCTAATGGATCACATCTGTCTGTAGAGTGCTCCAAGGTAAAAAAAAAATATATTAAGACAAAAAAAAATAACAGGGTGAATATGGACCTCTTCTCATGTGTTTCTTATCTTTTCAAAAATTCCTGCCTTGGGTTAGGTCATGTTAATGTCTGAAAATAGGATATTTTTTTATATTTTATGGAATTTGAAAATTGTTTATGATAGGCAGGTATCAGAATTCCCTCAACTTTTGAAATGCTCCTAATTTGATATTTTTGTAGAAGAGTAATATGAGAAATAAAAAAAAATGAAGTTCTCAATGTCAAAATGAAAACAAGCTTCTCAAACAATTTAAAATGAGGTTTCATCATTAAATAGCTGAAGAGGAAAGGACAGTGTTCCAGACTGAACCTTGTCCTCTGGAAAAAGTTGACGAATGGTTCATCCAAGTATATTCTTTAATTAAATCACTTGGGAAGATATACCATTGACCTAGTGACAGGATCCACAGAAAAAGATAAATTTTAGAGGACTAGTATTTTATCTAAAATTTTGAAGTGAGATAGAGAAAATGAGCCTTAAAGGAGTAAACAATGACATTATGAATTTTCATCCTACAATATTAGAAAATATTAATATTTTTATGATCAACCCACTTCATATGCATATATGCATGTATCTCCTAGCTGCCCATGAACTCTAGGATAGCTTTCACATTTTTTTTTTTTTTTAAATATCTCTAAGCCTCACAACCACTTTGCAAAGCTAGGTTTTCTTTTTTTTTTTTTTTATTTATTTTTATTTATTCATTTTAGAGAGGAGAGGGAGAGACAGACAGAGAGAGAGAGAGAGACAGAGAGAGAGAAGGGGGGGGAGGAGCTGGAAGCATCAACTCCCATATGTGCCTTGACCAGGCAAGCCCAGGGTTTTGAACCGGCGACCTCAGCATTTCCAGGTCGACGCTTTTTCCACTGCGCCACCACAGGTCAGGCCGCTTTCACATTTTTTATTCTTCCAAATTTCTCTAATACCTAGTCCAAGGCCTGGTATAGCAAATGCTTTTTAAATGTTTCAAGAGATGTTAATTTTGTATTTGAGGTGAATATATAACAATGACTAACATGCAGTGAGTGATCAAAGTATGCTTGTCATTTTTCTATTTAAATTTTATTATAATCTTATTAGGTCACATAGTATAGAGTAAAGCGACTTGCCCAAGGTCATGTGGCTAGTGAATAGCAAAGATCCAAACTCAAATAGACTAACACAAAGTTCTTAACCAGTGTGTTATGCTGCTTCTCAAGCAAGAGTACAGGATATATTCATTTAAAAAGTCCCATTCTAAAAGTTCACTAAAATATTATGTCTTCTATGTCAAATGCTGAAAGATCCTAAAAGATTTATATGTATTTTTTTATTCAGTGAGAGGAAGGGAAGCGAAGATAGACTCCCACTTGTGCCCCAATGGGGATCCCCCTGGCAATCCCAATAGGGGGCGATACTTTGCCCATTTATGACATTGCTCCATTGTTTAGCAACCAAACTCTCCTTAGCACCTGAGTGGAGGCTATGGAGCCATCCTCAGCACCTGGGACCAACTCACTCCAATGGAGCCATAGCTTCAGGAGGGGAAGAGAGAGAGAGAGAGAAAAGTGAGGGTGAGGGGTGGAGAAGCAGATGGACACTTTTACAGATGGACACTTACTGTGTGCCCTGACCAGGAATCAAACCCTGAACATAACACGGGCTGACTTCTACCACTGAGCCACTGGCCAGGGCCCCTAAACTTTATTTTAATGAAGGTAAATACAGAATATTAACACCTGATATTTAGTAGTTTGGCAGCATACCTATTAAAAAGCAAAAGCTAATGTATGGTTAGAAACTTTACATTCACAGGGAAATATTTTTTCTAAGGTAAAAAAATGTTTCTTTTAGCAACAAAGTAGTTTGTAAACCCAACAATTTGTGATAAGTTGGGAAAGGCAGGCAGGATAGGGTAGAGGGCAACTTTAGATTTTATGCTGCCTACTCATGTGTTAAGAAAGGATGACCATTTGGTGTTTGAAAGTTATCAATACACATTTGATAAATGGATGAGTATATTTTTCTTCAAAATTATTTTATTTTTATTCTAAAAGTTTACATCCATCAATACTTCTGTTACAATAATATCTTCTCAGAATGGTTTTCTAACGACATCAGTAGTGCCCTCCTTGACTTTGGATCCAGTGTGGAAGCACAGAAGTCTACATAGCTTCTAAAATTAAAGGAAGAATTTCACAAATAAGCTTTCATCATTTCTGTCATTTTTATGGAAACTAATCTAGGAAAGGAGAATACTGCAGTTAAATGACTGACTGGGAAAGTGTCTTTTTTAATTGGCACTGGGCTATTTATCAGACTCTGATGTCAGGGTCACTCCATTAGGCTGTGTGAAAGTGATTGGTGGGGTAACATTCAATTGGAAATCTCTGTGGATGATAGTTCACACCACCATTACATCAACTTAATGAATGAGGCCCAATAACATCCTCCTCTTTCTAGAAGGAACACATCCATCATGGAACAAAAGAGTCCCCAGTGCCAATAAGATGTCATATTTTTTCTTCTTAGTCTCTGTGAGGACAAAAAGATTTCAGAGTCTAAACTGAGCAAAGTACAGGCATCTTCATCCCATGGAAAATAATTGGCTGGACTATCTGAGTGCATTACTTTTACTGCACCTAGATTATTTACCTTAGACAAACACAAAACTTTCATATCTTTTTCTTGAAATAGATGAACAATATCTGGAGAGTGATGTTTAAAAACTTTGTAAACTCTTAATTGCTGTCACTGATATGCTTCTTAGCATAGCATCTAAGTGTAACTAATAAAATCTTGAAAATTCAATACTCAGCTAAACCATCAAAGATATTTCCTACCATTTTCATAAACATTGACCCATATCTTGTTCTCACACTTTTAAGAGAAAAAAAGGGGGGTATAAAGGATAGTTGAAATTTCTTTTCCATCTTTTTTTATTCTCTTTTCTTTCTCTCCTTTATTTTTCCATTGCTCCTTTCCCTCCTTGATTTATTTTCTTCTTCATCTTCAGAGCACATAAGAAAATCTGTAAGAGATCATGTGGCCTGAGTGTACATGGTCTGAATTGAAACTAACATATCAAATCTTAGTTGTGGGAATATGTTTCATTTTCGACAAGAAAAAGAATCACTCTTTTTCTGACATAGTGTAAATGTATGCATTATATGACATCTTGATCTGGCCTAAATAAACGTCTTCAATCCTGACACTCCATACTGGATATTTTACTAAGAAGTTTTATCTCACTACACCATCTATTTTTATCAATATCTAACTAAACATTTGTGTACCATTGATGTAAAAATGCTCACAATAAACTTATTCGGTGTCAAATTCATGTCATATACCAATGAATATTATTTTAATGGTTACTATTTTTTCATTTTAATCTTTAAATATTGTATCACTATTGCTATCACCTTGGTTCAAACTTCATAAAATTCAAATTGATTTGACAGTGATCTCAGTATAAATAATATTCATTCCAAAACCAAAACTCACATCTCTGTATTATAGTTACACATATTTTAATAGCAACTATTTAATACTAGAAAGAAGAAAGTATGTTTTTAATCTTTCTGGCAGAATGATTCTGCCTAGGATGGCTCAAGGTTCTTTTATTTGTCTGTTCCATTTTATTTTATTTCTTTTTTTTACTGCAGGTAAGATAGTCTGTCAAAAATCAGAGTTTAATGAAAAATAAACATCACCAGTGGAGTCTTGCCAGAAAAGTTGATGTTACAATTTCTAAAATTGATGTAAGTTACTGTTAGTCAAGCCAAGGTAATTTTTTAAAAATTTTGTTTTTCCATCCACATAGTACATATACAGCCATATATATAATACTAAGTTTGAATTTTAGGTTCAGATAAAATAAATTAAAAGGAAATGTTATGAATTCCTGGGGAACTCATTCAGTTATAATACACAGCATTCATTTTCAATTAATATTGCTTCTAAATGTTTTATTTTCTCAATGACAGCATGTAAAACCTTTACTGAGAATATATTTTATTCCTATGTAATAATTTCAGGCATTTAGAGTTACAGAAGACAAAATTGCTTAGAGTCTAAAATTTATCATACTAAGTGCAGATTTAAAGCACAGATAATTTTTCTCAAATAATTTCAACAAATTTATAATAAAATCCCTTGCTTGAAGAACTGGCTTGGCCTGATTTTGTATTGGCATTGGTCATCACCTTTTACCACATTAAGGAAAACATTAAACAGACTAAATCAGGGCTTGGCAATTTAGCTTACCATTTGATTCTTGGCAGCTACTTATTTAATTTTTCTTCTGCTTTATTGAAATATAATTCTCCTATAACATTGTATAAGTTTATAGTATATAAGGTTCAGTGTGATTATATACACACATATATATGTATACATGTGTATATATATAAAATGTAAAATGTGATTTCACATATATATGTATATATATGTGTGTATATATACATATATATATAGTAAAATGATTACTACAAGGTTACTTAACACATATTGCAACATATATTTTTTTAAATTCATGATGAAAACATTCAAGGTCTACATTCTAAGCAATTTTCAAGAGTATAATACAGAATTGTTAACTGTAGTCACCATGTTGTACACTGGATCCCCAGAATTTATTTATATCTGGAAGTCTTTACCTTTTTACCAGTGTCTCCCTACAGCTCCCTATTGTTTTATCTCTCCTGTTAGAGGTTTCCTCAGGTGATTGTTGACTGTTTGTTCATATTTAAAAATGAGACTGGGAAGCATAGAAAATGTTATGCATATGGTGGGTAAGTCTAGTAAGCTAAACCTGGGTTTGTTAGAGGAATTCCAATATTGATATATAATATTTTTTTTCCCTTGACCTAATCGGATTCTCCAGAGAAGAATCATTCAATCTCTCACTTGGAATCCAGCAATTTGTGATTTGGGGGAAAATATACCTGAGCATCAAAATGTTTAATATAAACACTTTAAGTTAATTGTTTACTTTCAAAAAGACCATATATTTTTGAAAATTGGATAACTAATAGATACAGACAAATGTGTGGGGAGTCCAGGAGGAAGAGAAGGGTAGGGTAGAGGACTAGGGTAGGGGAGAAAGATGGTAATGGAAGGAGACTTAACTTGGGCTGGTGAACACTCAATGCAATATATAAAAGATGTATTCTAGAATTATATACCTGAACTATGAATAATTTTATTAACCTTCACCTCAACAAACTAAATAAAAATTAAAAAAAGAAAAAAACTAATAAATAAAATTGACTTAGCCTTGGCCGGCTGGCTCAGTGGTAGAGCGACGGCCTGGCGTGCAGGAGTCCCAGGTTCGATCCCCAGCAAGGGCACACAGAAGAGGCACCCATCTGCTTCTCCACCCGCCTTTCCTCTCTGTCTCTCTCTTCCCCTCCTGCAGCCAAGGCTCCATTGGAGTAAAGATGGCCCGGGTGCTGAGGATGGCTCTGTGGCCTCTGCCTCAGGCGCTAGAATGGCTCTGGTTGCAGCAGATTGATGCCCCAGATGGGGAAAGCATCGCCCCCTGGTGGGGGGTGCCAGGTGGATCCTGGTCAGGTGCATGCGGAAGTCTGTCTGACTGCCTTCCCATTTCCAGCTACAGAAAAATACAAAATAAATAAATAAATAAATAAAATAAATAAAATAAAACAGGCCTGACTTGGGGTGGTGTAGTGGATAAAGCGTCGACCTGGAACATTAAGGTCACCAGTTTGAAACCTGGTTTCTCTGGTCAAGGCACATATGGAAGTTGATGCTTCCTGCTCCTCCTTACTTCTCTGTCTCTCCCTTCTTCCCTAAAATGAATAAATAAAATAAAAAAAATAAATAAAAAAAAATAAAGTAGTTTTTATTTCACAGATCCCTGGTCTTATATCAGGAACAAAAAGGGAGAGTGGTATAAACTGAAAGTTATGTCCCACCAAAAGCCATGTTGATACTTAATCCTCAATGTGATGATATTAGAAAATGGACCCTCTGGTAGGTGACTAATTTATGAGGTTCATCGTGCTAAAAAAAAAAAAAAGCCTAAAGAACTGCCCTGTTCCTTTCAACATGTGAGGACAAAGCAAAATATAACCATTTATGAATCAAGATGCTGGCTGTCACCAGACACTGAATCAATTGGTGCCTTTGTCTTTGATTCCCAGAGAAAGAAGTTTCTGCTGCTTATAAGTGATGCAGTATGAGAGTGTTTTCATAGCAACCAAAACTGACTAACATATAGAATCTGTTGTCCAAAGTGGAACAAGTGATCATTAGGCAATACATTTCTTCTTAAAATAATGTACCCCTGAACCACTCAGAACATACCAGATGTAAGCAATTATTACCAACTTTGGGGATTCAGCAAGGCAAATAAGATGTTTTATTGCTTTCAAATAGTTGTATCAAGATTCAGTTTTTCAGGTCACTTTCTTTCTCTCCCTTTTTTAAAATTTTTTTATTAATTTTAATTTATTATGTTAACATGGATTCAAGTGTCTCACTAATATAACTCTCTCACCCGCACCCCCTTGTTTCCTATTATACCTCCTTTGCCCCCGTCCCCCTAACATCCTCCCCCCTTCCCTCTGGGATTTGCTGTCATTATCTGTATCTATGTGTTATGTATATATAATTTCACTAGTCCCTTCACCTTCTCTGATCCCATCCCCTCCTCCCCCATCTCTCTGACAGCTGTTCCCTCTGCTGCCCATGACCCTTCCTCTACCTTTTTCTATTCCTCAGTTCATTTTGTTCATTAGATTCTACATATAAGTGAGATTATATGATATTTGTCTTTCTCTGACTGGCTTATGTAATTTAGCATAAGGATCTCCAAGTCTAGCGTGTCATCGAAAAAGGTAAGATTTCCTTCTTTTTTTTATGGGGGCTTAGTATTCCATTGTGTATACATACCACAGCTTTTTAATCCACTCTTTCACTGATAGACACTTGGACTATGTCCAGGTCTTGGATATAGTAAACAGTGCTGCAAGAAAATGAGAGTGCATATCTTCTTTGGAATGAGTGATTTGGTGTTCTTAGGATATATTCCTTAAAGTAGGATAGCTAGGTCAAAAGGCAGTTCCATTTTTAATTTTTTAAGGAAATGCCATGATGTTTTCCACAATGGCTGCACAAGTCTGCATTCCCACCAGCAGTGCAGGAGGGTTTCCTTTTCTCCACATCCTCACCAGCACTTATTGTGTGTTGCTTTGATAATGAGCACCATTCTGACAGGTGTGAGGTGCTATCTCATTGTGGTTTTAATTCGCATTTCTCTGATGATTAGTGACAAACAAATTTCCATATGCCTTTTGACCATCTGTATGTCCTCTTTGGAGAAGTATCTATTCAGGGCCTGTGCCCATTTTTTAGTTGTATTGTTAGCTTTCTTGATGTTGAGTTTTAGAAGTTCTTTATAAATTTTGATTATTAATCCCTTATCAGACATATTGGCAAATATGTTCTCCCATTGTGTGGGTTGTCTTTTTATTTTGTTCATGGAGTCTTTTGCTGTACAAAAACTTTTTAGTTTGATATAGTCCCATTTGTTTATTTTTCCCTTTATTTCATTTGGCCACAGAGATAAATCGGCAAAAATATTACTACGAGAGATATCAGAGTTTACTGCCTATGTTTTCTTCCAAGATGTTATGGTTTCACGACTTACATTTAAGTCTTTTATCTATTTTGAGTTTATTTTTGTGGATAGTGTAAGTTGATGGTCTACTTTCATTTTTTTTGCACGTAGTTGTCCAATTTTCCTAACACCATTTATTAAAGAAACTGTCTTTATTCCACTGAATACTCTTACCTCCTTTGTCAAATCACTGGGGAACAATTTTTTTTTTCATTTTCTGTTGCATGAGATTTTAAAACTTTTTCTGTATGTTTTTGCATTGCTGAATCCAAATCTGAAATCTGTTTTTTGGTGCATGCTCTACTTTTTATGCAATTATAATTTATTTTTGTTACAGTTAATGGCATGCATTGGTTTTTAAATTGGAATTAAAGGACAACAACTCTTGGATTGAACATAACCACAAGGCAATTAATGTATGACAAACATCACTTTTACATAATTATAGTTGTTTTTAAATGTAAAAAATTATTATCTGATAAAAACACCCTTTTATATTGTTTTAAGATTGAATCATGGCTTCTTGGAGTAGGCATAAATGTAAGAATAGTCCTGAAACCTTCTGTTATATATGTGGCTGTTACATACTTCAACGTCAAAGGTGCAATATTTCATCATTTGTGACATGTGCATATATTGCCTATTTTCAAGTTCCCCTTGGCAATCAAGACAAGAATATGGCTCCTCATATTGTGTGTCATAATTGTGAGGAAATGCTTCGTGACTAAATAAAAGGAAAACGCAAAGGAATGCCTTTTGGTATTCCCATGGTTTGGCATGAACCTAAGGACCACAGCAGTGACTGTTATTTCTGTCTGATCCATACAAAGGGCATCAGCAAGAAAAAAATGGCATATGATCGCAAATCCTAATATCTCTTCAGCAATACAACCTATCCCACACTCTGAGACACTCCAGGTTCCAGTTATCAATGGTTTTATTTCTTCTAAAAACAAAAAAAGTGAACATGATGATCAAGTGTATTTTGGTAAGATGCATGAGAAAATAGTTGTAGAATCTGAAGCATCTTCTTCTAATGCCAAGCAGTCATTAACCCCTCAGCAGTTTAGCCAACCCAAATTGAATGACTTAGTAAGAGATTTGGGACTATCAAAGTAAGCAGCTGAGTTATTAGCCTACAGGCTTCATGAAAAGAATGTACTTCACTGATCAGCTAAAGTATCCCATTTCAGGAAGTGTGAACAAATTTTTGTGGACTTTTTTTTCCAAAGACAAACACTTTGTTTACTGCCATGATATCAGTAGTCTTCTCAGCCAGCTAGGTGTTACCACTTATAATCCAACAGAATGGTGCCTATTTCTTGACAGCTCAAATTGGTGTCTGAAATGTGTTTTCCTACAGAACAGTAATGTTTATGCAGAAGTTCCAATTGGTTATTCAACTCATCTGTGAGAAGATTATAATGACATAAAAATTGTCCTCGACTTTCTGAAGTATGAGGAGCATAACTGGATCATTTGTTTGGATTATAAAATGGTAAATTTTCTGCTAGGACAACAGAGAGGTTTCACGAAGTATCCTTGCTTTCTATGTTTGGGACAGCCGAGCACAGGAGAAACACTGGACACAGAAGGAATGGCTGAAACGTGAAGCTCTGGAAGTAGGGGTGCAAAGTATTGTGAATGAACCTGTAGTTAATTGAAACAGGATCATTTTTTCCCTACTTCACATCAACCTTGGCTTAATGAAGAAGTTTGTTCAGGCTTTGAATAGAGAAATGAATGCTTTCAACATATTCTTTCTGCTTTTCTTGCCTTGTCTTTCAAGAAGATAAAAGCAGATGTATTCGATGGCCCTCAAATTCGAACCCTCAAATGTGATGAAAAGTTTTCCAGGAAGATGAATAAGGAGGAGAAGTCAGCATGGCAGTCTGTTGTGGCAGTTAAAAAGAACTTCCTTGGCAACAAAAAAGCAGAAATTTATGAACTTCTGGTTCAAAGGATGCTGTTGGCTTTCTGCGACATTGGATGTAACATGAACTTAAGATTCACTTCCTGAACAGTCACCTTGATAAGTTTACCAAAAATCTTGGAACTGTTAGTGATGAGCAGGGAGAACATTTTCATCAAGATCTGAAGATGATTGAAGAGTGTTATCAGGGGCGATGGGACAGATATATGATGGCAGACTATGCTGGAGCATCAAACAAGATTGTCCTCAACAAGTACACAAACGCAAGAACTACAAATGCAAATTTTTGCCTGAATAGAATTTAAGTAAGTTTTGCACAAATTTTATTATTTAAATAAGTGTATTAATATGTTCTATTTTGAAACTAGATAAATTTTGATGCCAACATATATTTTAGTGTATTAGTGTATTTACTGCATTATATAAACTATTATATTTTCACAAAGATGATGTCCAAGAAGACATTCTACTTCATTATGTTAAACTAAATGTTGAAAATTTTACAATAAGATGAAAACCTAAAATCTTTTTTTATTAATTTTAATGGGGTGACATTGATAAATCAGGGTACATATGTTCAGAGAAAACATCTCCAGGTTATCTTGACATTTGATTATGCTGCATTCCCATCACCCAAAGTCCAATTGTCTTTCATCACCTTCTAACTGGTTTTCTTTGTGCCTCTCCTCCCCCCCACCCTGTAACCACCACACTTTTGTTCATGTCTCTGAGTCTCATTTTTATGTCCCACCTATGTATGGAATCATATAGTTCTTAGTTTTTCTGATTTATTTCGCTCAGTATAATATTATCAAGGTCCATCCGTGTTGTTGTAAATGATCCGATGTCATCATTTCTTATGGCTGAGTAGTATTCGATAGTATATATGTACCAAAGCTTTTTAATTCACTCATCCACTGATGGACACTTGGGCTCTTTCCAGATCTTTGCTAGTGTGAACAATGCTGCCATAAACATAGGGTTGCATTTCTTCTTTTGAAACAGTGCTATGATGTTCTTGGGGTATATTCCTAAAAATGGGATAGCTGGGTCAAAAGGCAGTTTGATTTTTAATTGTTTGAGGAATCTCCATACTGTTTTCCACAGTTGTTGCACCACTCTGCATTCCCACTAGCAGTGCAGGAAGGTTCCCTTTTCTCCACATCCTCGCCAGCACTTATTCTGTGTTGTTTTGTTGATGAGCACCATTCTGACTGGTGTGAGGTGATATCTCATTGTGGGAAAACCTAAAATCTTGAATTGCTGTAGCTTAAAGAGAAAAACTAATATCATATTTGAGGTCAGCACACTTGAATTAGGTAGGAACAAGTGTTTTGTAAATGCAACATAAATTTTGTTCCCCAGTGATATTAATTGACCATAAAGGTGTGGGTTTATTTCTGGGTTCTGTTCTGTTCCATTGATCTGAATGCCTTTTCTTATACCAGTACCAAGATGTTTTGATTATGCTGGGTTTGTAATATAACTTGATGTCAGGAAGTGTGATGCCTCCCTCTTATTCTTTATTTTCTAGATTGCTGAGGCTACTCGTGTTCTGTTTTGGTTTTATATAAATTTTTGAAATATTTCTTCTATATCTTTGAAGTATGCCATTGGTATTTTAATAAGAATTGCATTGAATTTATAGATTGCTTTAGGTAATATAGACATTTTAATGATGTTTATTATTCCTATCCATGTACATGGTATATGCTTTCACTTGTTTGTATCTTCCTTGATATCTTTTTTCAATGTCTCACAATTTTCTGAGTACAGGTTTTTTACCCATTGGTTAAATTTACTCTTAGGTACTTTATTTTTTTGTTGTTGCAATAGTGAAGGGAATTGTTTCTTTCAGACAGTTTATTGGTGTATAAAAAATGCCACTGATTTCTGAATATTAATTTTATATCCTGCCACCTTGCCAAATTCATTTATCAGGTCTAGTAGATTTTTTGGCTGAGACCATAGGGTTTTTTATGTTCAGTATCATGTCATCAGCAAATAATGATCATTTTACTTGCTCTTTTCCAATTTGGATGCCTCTTATTTCTTCTTGTTGTCTTATTGCTGTGACTAGGACTTCCAGAACTATGTTGAATGAGAGTGGTGAAAATGGGTACCACTGTCTTGTTCCTGATCTTAAGCAGATTGCTTTTCATTTTTGCCTATTGAGTATGATGTTGGCTGTCAGTTTGTCACAGATGGCCTTTATTATGTTGAAGTATGTTCCCTGTATTCCCACTTTGCTGAAGTTTTAATCATAAAATGATGCTGGATTTTATCAAATGCTTCTTCTGCATATATTGATGTTATCATGTGATTTTCACCCTTCCTTTTGTTTATTTGATGAATCACATTGATTGATTTGCAAATATTGTACCAGTTTTGTCTTCCCAGAATGAATCCCACTTGATCAGGATGTGTGACTTTCTTAATGTATTGCTGGATCTGGTTTGCTAATATTTTTCTGAGAATTTTAGTATCTATGTTCATCAGGGATATTGTTCTATAGTTTTATTTCTTTGTAGTGCCTTTACCTGGTGTTGGAATGAGGTTAATACTTGCCTCATAAAAGCAGCTTGGAAGTCTTTTCTTCTCTTGAATTTATTGAAATGGCTTGAGAAGTATAGGTGTTAGTTCTTTGAATATTTGGTAAAATTTGTATGTGAAGCCATTTGGTCCAGGACTTTTGTTTTTTAGGAGATTTTTGATAACTGTTTCAATTTTGTTTGTTGTAATCAGTCAGTTTAGGTTTTTTGATCTTCCAGATTGAGTTTTGGAATATTGTATTTTCTAGGAATTTATCCATTTCACCTAGTTGTCCAATTTTTTGGCATATAGATCTTCATAGTATTTTCTTACAATCTTTTGTATTTTTGTGGTGTCAGTTGTTACTTTTCTATTTTCATTTGTAATTTTATAATTTTATTTATTTGACTCCTCTCTTTTTTTCTTGATGAATCTGGTTAAAGGTTTATCAATCTTGTTTACCTTTTCAAAGAACAAGCTCTTGGTTTCATTGATCTTTTGTATTGTATTTTTAGCCTCTATTTCATTTATTTCTTCTCTTATCTTTATCATTTTTTCCTTTTACTTCCTCTTGGTTTTACTTATTTTTTTTTCTAGTTCTTTTAGATGGAGGGTTAAGTTGTTTATTTGAGCTTTCTTTTGCATCTTATGGTATGCCTGAAATGCTATAAATTTTCCTCTCAGGACTGCTTTTGCTGTGTCCCATAAATTTTGAGTTGTATGTTCATTTTCATTTGTTTCAAGAAAAACTATGATGTCTTCCATGGTCCCTTTGTTACCTCATTTGTTATTTAATAACATGCTATCTAGCCTCCAAATGTTTGAATGTTTTTCATGTTTTCTATTGTACTTTTTTTTCTAGTTTCATGCAATTTGATTAGAGAAGATGCTTGATATCGTATCAATTTTTAAAAAAAAATTATTGAGACTTGTTTTTTGTCTTAACAAGTGGTTTATCCTAGAGAATGTACCATGAGCACTTGAAAAGAACGTATATTCTGCTGCTTTGGCATGAAATGTTCTGAAGATATCTATTAAATCCAGTTGATTTAGTGTGTCATTTAAGGATGCTGTTTCTTTGTTAATTTTCTGCCTGGAGGATCTATCCATAGATGTTGGTAGAGTATTAAAATACCCTATTATTGTAGTATTGCTGTTAATCTTGCCCTTTATGTCCATCAAAATCTGCTCTGTATATTTAGATGCTCCTATATTAGGTTCATAGATATTTACAATGGTTATATCCTCATGTTGGATTGCTCCATTTATCATAATTTCATGACCTTTTTTATCTCTTACTGTAGCCTTTGTTTTAAAGCCTATTTTGTCAGATATAAGTATTGCTACCCCAGCTTTTATTTCATTTCCATTTGCATGAAAAACTTTTTTTCTATCCCTTTGCTTTCAGTCCATGTATCTTTTGTTCTGAAGCAGGTCTCATAGATAGTATATGCATGGGTCCTGTTTTCTTATTCATGTAGCTACTTATGTCTTTTGATTATTATTGACATGCATTTATTTATTGCCATTTTATTCTTTAAGTAAAAAATTGTCTTTTTCTTTATTTCTTTTCTTTTTCTTTGGTTTTTATATAGGCGCCCTCTTAACATTTCTTGCAGTACTGTTTTGGTTGCAATGAATTTCTTTAGTTTTTTGTTTTTGTTTTGTTTAATTTTGTCTGGGAAACTTTTTATTTTTCTTTCAATTTTAAATGATAACCTTGCTGGATAAAAAAGTGTTGGTTGTAGGCTCTTGTTTTGCATCACTTTCAATAGTTCTTGCCAATTCCTTCCTGCCTCAAGGGTTTCTGTTGAGAAATTGGATGTAATTATTTTGGGTCTTTGCTGTAGGTACTTAACAGCTTTTCTCTTGCAGCTTTTAGTGGGTTTTTTTGTTTGTTTTGTCTCTTTTTTTTTTAAAGAAGGGTTTTTTTGTGTTTTTTTTGTTTTTTTTTACAGAGGCAGAGATAGACAGGGACAGATAGACAGGAATGGAGAGAGATGAGAAGCATCAATCATCAGTTTCTCATTGCACGTTGAGACTTCTTAGTTGTTCATTGATTGCTTTCTCACATGTGCCTTGACCGTGGGCCTTCAGCAGACCGAGTAACCCTCTGCTGGAGCCAGCGACCTTGGATCCAAGCTGGTGAGCTCTTTGCTTAAGCCAGATGAGCCCGCGCTCAAGCTGGTGACCTCAGGGTCTCAAACCTGGGTTCTTCCACATCCCAGTCCGACACTCTAGTCACTGCGCCATCACCTGGTCAGGCCTGTTTTGTCTCTTAACTTTAGTGCTTTAATTATGATGTGTCTTGATGTAGGCCTCCTTGGGTTCCTCTTTCATATGCCAATCTGTGCTTCTTGAACTTGTGTGACCTTTTCCTTTATCAATTTAGGAAAATTTTCAGCTATGATTTCTTCAAACAGGTTTTCTATCCCTTGTTCATTCTCTTCTGCTTCAGGAACTCCTATGGTGCAGATGATGTTCCTCTTCATGTTGTCACAGAGCTCCCTTAGAATTTCCTCAGTCTTTCTGTGCCTCTTTTTGTTTTGCTGCTCTGCTTCTCTGCTTAAGTTTATCTTGTCTTCTAAATTGCTGATTCAATCTTCCATTTCATCCAGCCTGTTATTAATTTTTTCTAGTATAGTCTTCATTTCTGATATTGTATTTGTCATTTCTGACTGGTTCTTTTTTATGTTTTCAATGTCCTTTTTGATGCTTGTTATCTCTTTATTTAGGTAATCATTATGTCCATTCATTGTTGCTCTTAAGATCCTTAAGCATCCTAAAAATCATTATTTTAAACTATACATCTGGTAGCTTGGTTATTTTCATTTCATTTAGTTCTTTTCCTAAGGATTTCTCTTGTTGATTCATTTGGGTCATATTTCTCTGTCTGCCCATTTTATCTGTACATTAGGTAGTGCTGTCTGACTTTGAAATTTTTGTGGTGTCTTTATGAAGTGGATGGGCTTAGTGCTAGTTACTTCCAGGCTACCTGTTTTTCTTGTTCTAGGAATGCTTCTTGAGGGTGCTATTTTCCCTCCTATTGTATCTGAGTATTGAATGCAATTGGTCCTTTCATGGGTATTGTTATCCCTTTAGGCTGGCTGGCTCTAAGGGTCGACTTTGATCATGTGTGTTACGCACTGTGCAATGCCTATCCTGTTGGGTGTATTTACTCTCTCCACAGTGTCTGGAGCCTGCTAGACTCCTTCTTTGGGTGCACTGTTTGTGTAGCTAGCTGAGTCTAGGGTTGGTGCTGTCCACCACTCATACCAGTTGTGTTGACTCTAGATCTTCTTGGATTGGCATCAGCTGACATTTGTAACCCTGTGGGATACCTGCCTTCAGCTACTGCACTTTTAGCTGTTTCTCTCTGCCTTTCCTGTGTCTGGGTAATGTGGGAGGGGCCTACTACTGTATAACAATCAGCTTCCTCCTGCTTAAAGATGAGAACAGCTCTGTAAATCCCCAAACACTGTAAGATTTGTCTCCACATTTCAGCTGCTCCTCCTTCTCTCACAGCTGCCTGGTCTTCCCACAGAGTCTTCTGTAGTAAGACTGTAGTGAGGGTTCAGACTGGCCTTACTCAACCAACCCTTCTACAGGTTGCATGTTTGATGCATTAGGGCAGCTGAGGTTTGGAATACAATGTTAGTGGGACCCCTTACTTCAGGGGTCTCTTGGTCAGGAGCTCAGTATGGGGAATGTGGCCTCTACTCCAGAGCCTAATCCATGATCCACTGCTAAATACTCAAATTTTATTTCTCCCCAACTAAGTGAGCAGGAGGTTCAGACTGAGCGTGGCTGACAGTCCACTCTGCAGAAGTTCTTACAGCTGGTGAGTCCGTAGCCTCAGGAACTAAGACTAAGAGAGTCGTCTTCTGGGGCTGACTCTGCCCCTACCCCAAAGGTGTTTAAGCCCTACAACCAGATCCAACAATAGGATCACAGGGACCCACACATTAATATTCATGTTTCAAGCCTCTCTTCCTTCCCCCTGTGAAATTTAGCCCAGTAGGACAGGATATCCAACACCCAGGCTGGCTGACTGTGAAGCTCCTCCCTATCAAATGCACATGAGTTGCTGTGCCAATGGTGATCACAGAACTCATGTCAGCTGGGTCAGATGTGAGGAGCCTTTTCTTAGGATATGACTGCAGCAATGCATTTTAGGTCCTAAACTGATGCTTTCTGCAACTGACCCCTGGATATGTCAGCTCTGGGCCTTCCTGGCAGGAACCCAGGTACAGGTCATTGGGAATCACTGCCCATGACAAACTTTCAGCAACCTTCTTGAAGCTACAAGCAATTCAGTGTTTGTGGCTGCCTCTGCTGGGCCCAGGTGCACATGGAAATACAAGATGTACACCTAGGCTAGCTTTTACCCACTCTGGGCCTGGGGGGAGGTCCACTTAAAAGGCCAAGGCTTCCTGAATCCTACCTCCTACAGCCTCTGTCTGCTAGCTGCTTTTTAAGCTCAGCTACTGAAAAAACCACTGGTAGAGTCTAGAACCTACAGCAGGGGTTGGGAAGCTTTTTGGCTGAGAGAGTCATGAATGCCACATATTTTAAAATGTAACTCCATGAGAGCCATACAATGACCCATGTACCTTCTGCATTATCCAATAAAAATTTGGTGTTGTCCCAGAGGAGAGCTGTGATTGGCTCCAGCCACCCACAACCATGAACATGAGTGGTAGGAAATGAATGAATTGTAATACATGAAAATGTTCTATATTTTTAACGTTATTATTTTTTTATTAAATATTTGTCTGAGAGCCAGATGCAGCCATCAAAAGAGCCACATCTGGCTTGCAAGCCATAGGTTCCTGATCCCTGGCCTACAGCCATACAGGAATCAGAAAGGGTGGTGGGCTCTGTCCCTTGGCCCCAATTGTCAGTTTGACCAGACTTTTTTCACAGATCTCAGTAGGATATGGCCCCAGGAGTCTGGTGGGTATGGTCTCTGAGACCCAGAGCTGTGGTCTGCCTGCATTCAGCACAGTTTCCACTGATTCTCCCATGAGGTGGAAGCACCAGTCATAGAGTCAGGATTGTATGGGGGAAAGCTTTTACCTTAACACCAGAAAACTGAGTCACTGATTTGCCCCCTGCTTCCTGGACTCTCAGAACAACCCTTCACCATAACTGGGGTAGGAGAAACCCCCTGAAGGAAGAGCAGTTGCTTTCCCCTAAGTTGGTGCTGCTCAGAGGTGATGCTGCACTCAAGAAAGATAGCAACTTCGGTATAGGAGAATGACTCAGCACAGGGGTTCCAGTGGCCTTCCCTCACAGTGTCTCCCCCTGGGCCACCAGCTTTACAGTCTCCTCAGCTTTACTGTCTCTGCATGCAACTCCTGTCCTCTCAGCTCTTCCTCCACTGGAGCCCTAGGTAAGTGGCTATGAAAGAGATTATTTTTCTCTGGCACTTTAAGACATAGCCTTCATCTCCAAGATCTCAGCCTCTTTCTTGCAGATGGAAACCCAGTTCTTTCCACCTCCAAATGCTGTGTGGGTGCCTCTTCTAAGCTCTGGGGCTCTAGGCTGGGGCTCTGGGCCTGAGGCTAAAGACTCACACCTCTGAGGACGAACCTCTCCACAGTGAGAGTCCCTCTGGACCCTCAGCTGCTACTGGGAGCGGGCAGCCCTTTTTGTGTCTTTGCCCTTCTTACCAGTCTCAGTGTGTTTTCTTCTGTAATCTTTGAGCAAAGATTCCTCTTTGTTTAGTCCAAAGTTGGTTTCTCAAGATAATTGTTCTTAAATTATGTTGTAATCCAATTTGGTCTTTGGGAGGGTGGTAGTTGGAACATCTGTTTACTCCACTGCCATCTTGGAATCTCAGGTCACTTTCTAATTATTCAATTTTATTTTTATTTTTCTTCCCTGTATCCTTCTCTCTCAATTTTGTACCCTTTATTTTTTTATTCCTTTAGAAATATGTAAATATTATTAAAATATCCATGTGTTAGGAGCAAAGGATGTATTCTTTTCGAATTTTTTGAACTATAATTGACAAACAAAACTCATATGCATTTAATGTGAGCACCTGGGTATTTTGATATATGTATACATTGTGAAATGATGAGCATAGTCTAGCTAAATACCATATTCATCATTTCAAATAGTTAACTTTTATTTCTTAATTTTTCTGTTGAGAATGCTTAAAATCTACCCTCATAGCAAATTTCAGTGTTACCATACAGTATTAAGTATAGTCATCATGCTGTACATTTGATCTCCAGAGCTTATTTATCTTACAAAGCTAGAACTTTGTACACATTGACTAGCTTCTTATCTCTTCACCTCTCCTGGTCCCTGATAACTCACATTCTTATCTATGCTTCTATTACTGTTTTAGATTTCATATATAATTTACATCATACAGTATCTTTCTATGTCAGGAATGTGTTTTAAAAATATGAATTTATAACAGTATCCTACTGAATGTCAAAAATCTTTTAGTCCCCTTTTCTCTTATTTTCAAAGCCTCTTTCACTACTGCCCCTTAAAGAAAAAACAATGACAATATTGCAGGGTTAACCCTTAGTACACCGAACAATCATTTAGACACATCTATCTTCCACCTGTACTGCGTATGTGACATGAGCAAGATACTTAAAATGGAGAAAACCAGGCCTCAGTTATTCACTTGTGAAATTAGGTTAATAATAATAGCTACTAATCACTACTATTCTGTAGATAAAATCAGATAATAAATACCTAATTGATGGGGAGATATCAGTTTCTCAACTATTGGCGTATTTGTGCTTGATTGAATTATTTGATGACAAGAAATTGAAGTCTATCCTTTAGCCTTGCTTCCCACATAAAATATGTAAAATCCGACTCTCTGTTTTTGAACTTCCAAAGGTAAAGGACAATTAAATGGTGTGCTATTCACAGATGGTGTATCAGCAGGAGGTACACACTCAAAATTAATTTGGTGCTGAGTCTCTGTATAGTACATGAACCTCACCACAGGTGGCTCTTCTTCACATCTCAGAAATTCGGCTCCCTCTTTACCATGTTCTCTAGGTCCACTTACCTTTCATGTTTCCCCATGCCCCACAAGAGCATAGTTAAAAAATAAATTAAAACATTGCTTCCAAGAGTAAATCCATTTCATTATTTCTCCTGACAAATATTTAGTTATTCTTTGAGTCTTTATTTGTGATTTTAAATAAGAGGTACTTTTAGTTAAGAGTAATAAATTAGGCCCTGGCCAGTTGGCTCAGTGGTAGAGCATCGGCCTGGCATGTGGAAGTCTTGGGTTTGATTCCCAGTAAGGGCACACAGGAGAAGTGCCCATCTGCTTCTCCACCTTCCCCCCTCCTTTCTTTCTATCTCTCTCTTCCCCTCTCACAACCAAGACTCCATTGGAGCAATGGTGGCCCAGCCGCTGAGGACAGCTCCATGGCCTCCACCTCGGGTGCTAGAATGGCTCCAGTAGCAGTAGCACAATGCCCCAGAGGGGCTGAGCATCGCCCCCTGGTGGGCATGCTGGGTGGATCCCAGTCAGGCACATGTGGGAGTCTGTCTCCCCCCACACACACACACTCTCCGCTTCACTCTGGAAAAAAAAAAGAGTAATAAAGCAGTTATGCATAAAAAGGCTAATAATTGTGATATAACAATGCTACATTTACAAATTGCTCAATAAAATTTCTGACATATAGTGTACACTCTAGAAATATTTAGGTTTTGCTCCAAATGCCTACTTTAAAATGATTATAATTATACTGATTATATTGTTAGTTAATTTTATTGAAGGACTTATAATAAGTTTTTTCTCTTAATCCTCAGAGTCACCCTTATAATGGGTTACTTAATTTTTCTTTTATTTTCTTAATCTTAAAAAGATTATAGGCCCTGGCTGGTTTGCTCAGTGGATAGAGCATTGTTCCAGCCATGCAGATATTCAGGTTCAATTCTCAGTCAGGGCACACTTGAGAAGTGACCATCTACTTCTCTCCCTCTCCCTTTTCCCACATTCCCATCCTGCAGCCAGTGGCTTGATTGGTTTGAGCATCGGCACCTAATAGGGGTGGCTGGGTGGATCCTGGTTGGGGCACATGCACGAGTCTGTCTATCTTCCCTCCTCTTACTAAAAAAATAAAATAAAATAAAATAAAAAATTCTCAGCATTATATATACTTTTACCAATTGGAAATTTCCAATCCAACTGATTTAAGATCCGTGAGTTTCGTTACTGCCCCAGGCTGCCCAAATCTGAAGTCCTTTACTTTTTCTTTTCTCATCGCAATGTTTGATCCCCATATATCACTGTGTCTAAGGAGATCATATAACCAGCCATACCTCAGGGGGAGGAGAAAACCACTCAGGGATGTGGTTGATGAAGGGTAGGTAAATGAGTGGATAATAAGAAAATAGATAAATAAATGTTTTTCAAATGTCTATTATTATCACATTTATTTTAAGAATTAATATGTTCAAAGAAGTGAATGATGTAGTAAAGGTGAGGTCGACAATAAGTTTTATAGTAGGTGTATATAGATGCAATGGAAAAGAGTTGGGGACATGCCAAAGAGTAGGGAACTGAGGACCATCAGTCCGAGCTGTGAGTCTTTGCCGGGGGACTGCTTTGAGGGTTCAGATAACAGAGCCCGGGAAGAGAAGCCCTGGACTGTGCAGGGTATCTCTGAAGACAGACTTCATCATTTTGCCTAAGGTCAGATCCAGTCTGAAAGCAAAATCCACAGCTAAGACAATTATTTTGAGGGCTTCATGTCTTTAACCACCACAATATAATAATACAGCATTGGTTTGTGTCTAAACCTTATTGTCTGCCTAGTATAAAATTATTTGTACAATAAAAATAAATATAATTTTGAAATTCTATGAATTTTTGGTAGGGGGGCTAGAATCTTAAAGATTTTATTTATTTATTTATTCATTTTAGGAGGGGAGAGAAAGAGAGAGAGAGAGAAAATAGGGGAGGAGCAGGAAGCAGCAACTCCCATACATGCCTCTACTGGGCAAGCCCAGGGTTTTGAACTGGCAACCTCAGCACTCCAGGTGCTTTATCCATTGCACCACCACTGGTCAAGCATTAAGTAGCATTATCTCACACAAAAAATGCTAGAAAACAATTAAATTTAACCTCCAATTAAAATACTTGTTACTTTTTCCACAATTGCTCAAAACAAACACACCTAAATTAGAACTATTGCTATAAGGGGTAATAAAATAGAATAATGGGTTTAACTATTTTATTTGATAGGAGACAGCAAAGTTTTGAAGATAAAAGATTCTGGTGTGTGTAGGCATGTACACACAAGCACACAGCAGGCATACATGTGTATTACTTGGAAACAGGAGTAAAGAAAGCTGTGGATATGCTAGGTTATACTTGGTCATTCTCTAATAATTAGGTGTTGTTACGTTCTATATTATCTTCTAATGATTACATATAAATTCAATGCATAGAAATAAATAGATATTAGAGAGGCCAGAAAAAAAAGTGTAAGAGGAAATGAACTCAGTAGAAAGGCAGGTATGTAGTGCAAAGTGGGACATTGATGAACCATTTGGCACCAGCCTAAATCAGGAGAAGCAGAGATCATAATCCAAAATGAGCCCAGACCTCAGTGTACAGGCAACTGTGCATAGTTAAGAATAGCATCCTAATTTTCTATAATAAAAAATCTAAATGGGAGGAGTAGGTAGAAGAGTGTAAATGGAGGATAAATGGTGATGGGAGGAGAAGACTGGGGTAGTGAACACACAATACAATATACAGATGATGTATATAGAACAATACACCTGAAACCTATATAGTGTTATTAACCAATGTCACCCTAAAAAAGTCAGTTTTAGAAAAATCTAAATATGATGACACGGTTAAGAAGGTAACCTTTTCTATATGTTTACCAAATGTTAGACATGATTGCTAAAATGTCCCCTTCTGTAATATTTTCCTTTAGTATTTACAGAGTCATGTACTAGTTTTAGTTTTGCTTTCATTAACTAAAAGCATTTAATCAGATTTAGCAGTAAATATTCTGAGACTCCAGTCACCTGGCTTAAGTACTTCATTCTTATTACAATATAAAGATGACATATTTGTGATTAGGACAGTCAAACTCCCCATTTTAAAAGCACACTTAATATATAAGGTCTACCGGAAAGTTCTGTCCGTTTTTGGAATTAAAACAAAATACAAATTTTTCTTACCGTCAATAAACTTTATTAAATAATATAATTGCCATTATTATTAATGATTTCTCACCAGCACGAGGGCAATTTGTATATCCCATTTTTGAAAAATGTTTTATCTTTTGATGCGAAAAATTAAACCAGTGCTTGTTTGATATCTTTTTCATTTTTGAATTTTTTGCCCTTCAAAAAATTTTATAAGGACAAAAACAAGTGATAGTCAGAGGGTGCTAAGTCCAGGGAATATGGTGGATGCAACAGACATCCTTCTGTAGCATTTCTTCCTTGTTGAAATTTGTAAAAATTACAGTGGCGTAAATGAACTTTATCAGTAGCCATGGGTACACTATCGCTTCACACTTAAGACTAATGTGAATCAACTTTGTTTTAGTTAGTTTGCTATGTCAGTATGTATACATTAAGTGATAAAAATAGAGAGGCACACATGCGCCAAATAAACGTGCTTACGTGTCGAAACTTGTGATAGAAATGGACAGAACTTTCTGGTAGACCTTATGTTAGAGACCAGAAGATCTGCTCCACTTCCTATTTCCTCACCCTCTTCCTTCATTATATGGATGTTTAAATTTCTCCTGTTCATCTTGGCAAGACAAGAGTGTCAGTAAAACAAAAGTTTCCTTCTATTTTGTAACCACTGAAGGTGTAATTTAGTCATTTACACTGTAGTATAAATGAGTTTTAAAAATTATAGATAAAAAGAAAAAAGATAATATTGGGCATCTAGGCTTTCTAAAATGCTAAAACATCTGTGATAGGACAGAAAATGAGGTTATCATTTTGAGTGATGCTCTAGGACACCAACCATTTTGGGTGTTGAAGTTTCCCAACATTCTTGTGAAGCATTTACAGTAAGTTTACAGATTGGAAGTATGAGGCTCTCTAAATGTATTCAATAGTTTATGTTTTTAATAACATATCATGGAAGAGTACAACAAAAGTATTTAAAAAGTTATCAAAGATAGGTCAGGACACCAAATGATATAGTTTACTAATTTTAAAAATTTACATGGGAAAGGTCCTTGTATGCCAGAAGCCAGATCCTCGTTTATTATTTACAGTAAGAGAAAATTAATTACTTTTTGCCTTGCTATTCATGTCTTATTTGCCAGTGTTTTGAAATAAAATAGCGTTTTGCAGTAATAATTCTGAGTTGTCAGGTGGACATTGGACTTTCTTACAATGCTGAACTTGGTTTCTATTTATTTAAGAACATACTGATTTGAAAAAAGCAAAAGTGGAATGTAGGTTTGAAATACTTGAATTGTGTATAAAAATTTCTTCAGGCATTCTTTTGGAAACTTAGCTTACTTGAATTTTATTTTACTTGAAAGTTAAAAGCAATTTTATCAGCTGTTTTATTCCTTTACTTTCTATTGTCCTGTTTCCTGTTGGTACAAGTTAAAACAAAAATGAACACGTAGTATATATACTAAGATATGAAAGATTGATAATACTGAAAATATAATAATTAGTTCTCTTCTGATTAATATGTTTCATTGTTAAAAAGAAGTACATAGCTTATTGACTATTCCTGCTACCTCATTCTTTACAAATTCCAACTGAAGTCAGATCTTAAATGTTAGCTTTCAGTTTACTCCTAATAATAATAATAAAGTACATTTTATTCATAAAGCTATGTCAGAATCTAAAGCTATCTTTGGCTTTATATTACCACCTTCTTTTATTTATATAACTCAATTGTCTTTCTTGGCTCCCCTGAAGAATTATTCCCTCCTAGAAAACTTGAAGTCTGAGTTAGGAGAAGCACTTTTATTATATTTTATTTATAAGAAATTTTATTAACTTAGTATAAGCCATTGTGATTTTTTAACAAAGTTATTTTTTAGATGCTTAGCTCTTTGAAGGCAGACACCACATCTTAATTTTTTGTACCTACAAAGTTCAGTGCTTGACATCCGTAGTGTGTAGGTTTCTTTTAAATGAAATATTAAATAGATTAAAGGGTATATAGCAACCTTCTGTAATTGTAAAATAATCTTGACATTAGAGAAAGGAATGCTTAATGATGGGTCACAATTATTAAGTTTAACTTGTTTCATTTGAATGTATTGCTTATTTTGAAGATTTCTATAAAGAGATTAAGAAGATTTTAGAAGTAAAAGATAATGAATACATGAATAATGAGGAGAACTCCTGTATTTTAAAGAGGACAGTTATTAAAAGAATAATAAAATATTTTAATTGGGTTTTTTTTGTACAAGTGTCTATCATGTTATGCCACGTTGTTAAGTATCATTGTTTATGTTTTAATTCTGTATGTGTAAATATTGAATGTAGTAGGCCTTCTATTCATTTTGTTAAAATTTTAAAAATTTACTATTTAGTTTTAATAGAATTAGAATATTGTATGCAATGTTGTAAATTCTCTTATCCTATTAATATTATGAGCTTTCCTCATACTGATAATTGGCTTCTATAGGCAAATAGTTTTGCCAAATGACTCATACAAATATCTAGTAGTTTATATTCATAGCTCCAAGAAAACATGAGTGTAAAACAGGTAAACACTCAAATTATACTTGTCTTATGTAGAGTACTAGGACCTGTTAAAGAAGAGTATGACATTACTTTTTATTTCTCATGGAGGAACCATGATATGGGAAGTGATAACAAAAGTGCTCCACAATCTATGCTGGCCACACAACTGAAATGTTATATACAACTAAGACTTGGACCCTTTAAGTATCAATTTTTACTGGTGACTGTTTACCTGATCACCAAAATTTGACAATCCATTCATAATACCAAAGTTTTTCTTGACACCAAAATATCAACTACCTTTTTTACTCAAAATATCAAGTTCAGATTTTTTTCCTTAGTTATTCTTCAAAAAATCTTAAGTAGAATTTTTTAAATGAGAAAATGAAATTCAGTTATATAACTTTCTATATATCACTAACTAAAAAAAATCTGTCTAAATTTATATAACAAAAAATATGCAGGCATAATAATTAAAATGTGTTTTTTTTCTGAAATCAATTTTTTTAAACTTTGAACAGCTTTGGCATATATGTCACCATATTTCTCACAGTGTTTTTTACTTTTGTTTCCTGGTCCTCTATTTACCAAGTTATTGATTCTCAACTATTAAGGCACATCGCTGATGTGATATGTTTGAAGTTACTGGAAGTTTCTTTCTGTTACAAATAACTAATACATTTTATTAGCAGCTAATTTTTACAATAAAAATAGCATATTGAGAATAATTTTTAGTAATATTATGCTTACCTGCTTTTAGATAATTTTTTTTTAGTTTTAAAGAGAAGGATAAGGTTTCAGCTAGTATATGGGAAGTTGAATGTGACATGTAACTGATTATATATCTAGTAATGAGCAACCTTAAATGACTTAATGTTCATAGTCATGGAAATTCTAAATTATTGAAAGTCTGTGGTACATACAGCATGCATTAGTCTTTCAGGGCTCCCTTAGCAACAGAGCACAGAATGGATAGTTTAAACAACAGAAATGTATCTTCTCAAAATCCTGGAGGTCAGAAGTCCTAGATCAAGGGGCCATCAGAGCCAGTTCATTCAGGCTGATATCAAGGTGAGGCCTCTTTATTTGGCATGTAAATGTTCACCTGCTCATTTTGTTCACCTGTGGTCTTTTCTCTGTTTACAAATAGAGAAAGAGCATGCTCTAGTGTTTCCCCTCTTCTTTAAAGGACAGCAGTCCTATAGGATTAGAGCCCCAACTTTATGACCTCATTTATTATTAATAACCTCTTTAAAGGCCTTATCTTCAACTTCAGTCATGTTTTAGACTTTGTTAAGGGTTTTGGGATCAACCTACCCACTTTGAAGGGACACACACAATTCAGCCCATGGTTTATCCCTAAACCTGGTATGTTGGATTGGAACTAATTTGGCTATGCTCACACTCATTTCTCATTGAGGGAGAAAGAAGCTGGAACCATTTCCCATTGTTTGAAAAACAAACTGCTTGAGAATAGGAACTACATCTTTTATTTGATGTAATATTCTTAGTATTAAATAAAGTAGTAAGTCCACAGTGGTAGTTATAATATGTCTATTTAATGAAAAACTCCAATAAGTCTTTTTTACAATCCATATTGATCCACACCGGTCCATGTCAGACTAAATATTGTTTTATGTTGGTATACTAATTGCAGCTATTTCTCAGTTTCTTGATATCTTTGCTTAACAAAATAGCTTTTTAATTTTATTTCTATCAGTAAATTTTACTCAGATCTTTGCAGATAACATGGATACTTCTCCTCTATAAGCCCCTTAACAAAATGTAACTTGTGGAAAAAGCTACATACATTCTCTCAGCTTTTGGCAACTTGAGGAGGAGCTTCCCAGAAGTGCTTATGACAAAATTTAGTTTTTGGTTTGGTTCTCTAAATATTCCTTATATTTCTCAGAGCTTAAACACACACACAACATACACACAACACACAAACACAATTGACTTTCTAAGAGTTATATTGTTTTAGACTTCAAAACAATGAATTGACACACATATTCTATATATTTATATGGCTTTCATTTTATATTACAAAGAACACTGAAATAGGGTTAGAGCTACACTAGTATTACATTGTCCTTGCATTCAAAAGTAGCATATGGATCAAAGAAGAATCAACTCACCAAAAACAATTATGCCTTCTTCTTATGGCTGAAACATTTATATTTTTTACCTGAGATTATTTTATGGAGTTCAGTTTGAAAAATAATGTAGAATGCATATTGTTTTTCTAATGAATTTTGTAGTTATATTTTTAATTTTTTGAAGAACTTCCATACTTTTTTTTATAATGGTTGTGCTAATTTACATTCTCAACAAAAGTGTACAAGGATTCCCATTTCTCCACATCCTCACCAATACTTGTTTCTTTGATAATAATCCATTCTAACAGGTGTAAGGTGAGGTCTTGATTTGCATTTCCTTGCTGTTCAGAGATGTGCAACACCTTTTCATATACTTGTTAACTATTTGTATGTATTCTTTGGAGAAATTTCTATTCAGTCTCTTGCCTAATTTTAAAATTGGGTTATTTGGGATTATTTATTTATTTATTATTTATTGCTACTGAGTTATAGGAGCTTCTTATGTTTTTTTAAAATATTTTATTTATTGATTTTTAGAGAGGAGTGTGTGTGAGACAGAGAGAGAGAAGGGGGAGGAGCAGGAAGCATCAACTCCCATATGTGCCTTGACCAGGCAAGCCCAAGGTTTCGAACCGGCAACCTCAGTGTTCCAGGTCGATGCCTTATCCCACTGCGCCACCACAGTTTAGGCATTATGTTTTTTTTTTTTTATATTGACCCCTTATCAGATAATAGAATATATGGTTTACAAACATTTTCCATTCTGTAGATTGCCCTTTTATTCTGGTATACTTTTCCTTTGCTGTGCAAAAGCTTGTTTATTTGATGTAGTCCCTCTTGTTTATTTTTACTTTTGATGACTGTGCTTTTGGTGACATAGTTAAGAAATCATTGCCAAGACCAATGTCAATGAACATTTTTCCTGTTTTTACTTCAAGGAGTTATATAGTATAATTCTATCATTTATTTTGAGTTGATTTTTATGAATGTTATGAAATAAGGGTCTAATGTGGTCTCTTGCATGTGGATACACAGTCTTCCCTGCATCATTTGCCAAAGAGATTTTTCTTTTATCCTTTTGCACACACATATCAGTTCAACCGACCTTCAGTAATGGTGCCAAGAGTATTCAAAGGGGGAAAATCTCTTTAGCAAATAGTGCAGGGAAGACCATATATCGACATGCTAAAGAATTACGTCAGACTCTTATCTCATACTATTCATACAAATCAACTCAAAATAAATGAAAGGCTTAAATTGTAGAACTCCTTCTTAGAAGTAGAAACAACCTTTTACCTCTTTGGTTAGCTTATTTCTAAGTATTTTATTTTTCTGATGCTAATGTAAATGGGATTGTTTTCTCAAGGTCCATTTAAAAATAATTCATAGTATAAAGATATGGTTTATGAAGTCAAGATTTTAAAAAATTATCTGCAATCACATATTTATTGCACCATTATTAACAATAGCCAGTACATGAAATCAACCTAAATGTCCATCAGCATCTGAGTGGATAAAGAAAATGTGTTATACATATACAATAAAATATTATTTGGCCTTGAAAGATAGAAGTAAATACACCAAATACAAAAATATGAGTGAACTGGATGACATTTATGCTAATTGAAATAAGCCAGTCACAAAAGGACATATACTACACGATTATACTTATGTGAAGTATCTAAAATAGTTGAACTCATAGAAGCAGAGCATGACTAGAGATGGGGAGTAGGAAGTGGGGAATTGCTGCTCAATGGTTATCAAGTTTCAGCTGTTCAAGACGAATAAGCTCCAGAGAACTGCTGTGCAATATCTTCCCTAGAGTTAACAATATTATGCAACAAAAATATTAGAGGGTAGATCTCATGTTAAGTATTCTTACCACAGTTTAAAAAAAAAGAGGGGAGAAACAGGAGGAAACTTTTGGAGGTGATGGATTTATTTATTATCTTTAATATGGAATATGGCTTCATAGACATATACATATGTCAAAATTTATAAAAAGACTTTAAATATGTAGAGTTTCTTATATATCAATTACAACTTAAAATGAATTTTAA
This sequence comes from Saccopteryx bilineata, assembly GCF_036850765.1. Taxonomy (NCBI): domain Eukaryota; kingdom Metazoa; phylum Chordata; class Mammalia; order Chiroptera; family Emballonuridae; genus Saccopteryx; species Saccopteryx bilineata. The sequence continues at coordinate 72,071,857 of NC_089491.1, read as the reverse complement.
AACATTACTATTTAATTCTAAACAACTAAATTTGCAAGCCCACTTTTGGAATGCAAATTGTAATGCAGGAAGTGTCAAGTTAACTTTAGCAAATTCACAGTTTAAGTTTTATTATTAATATTATTATTCATTATTTTTATTATTTTGTATGTGATATATATTCCCATCCTATATTTTGCCTTCATTCCTTTAAATTTAGTTGTTTAATATTAATGACTGAAATTCTTTTCTGTTAAACTTTCCCAAAGCCATTGTTTTATTAAGTTCTTCCCTAGACATTCTATGTAATAAATAATACATCAGAAGTAAGTTCTGCTATAAAAAGTTAGTTATTATTAACATTGCTAAAATCATGTTCTAAGACTGCTAAATCTCTGAAGGATGAGATCATGTTTAGAAAATAAATTGGCTCATTTTAAAGCTGGGTCAACATCTAATACTGAGCAAATCATGTTATACTGATTTTAGCAAACTTTGCAGGTTGGACTGATCTTGTTCTTTTTCACAGGACCCCAGAAAGCAGGTTTCCAAATAGAGATAAAAAGTCAACATACGCATCATTATTATGCAGCTGGAGCTACATACTATATAGTATGAACTAAATATGTAGAAGTCGGGTATCCAAAGTTTTTTTTTTTTTTTTAATCAAATGAGAGACTGGGATGTAGAGAGACAGACTCCCGCATGAATGCCTGGTTCCACCTGAATGCCATCAGGGGCTGATGTCCTGCCCATCTGGGGCTGCTGCTCTTTTGTTTGACAACTGAGCTATTTTAGCATCTGAGGCAAGGCCATGGAGTCATCCTCAGTGCCCAGAGCCAACTTGCTCATTCAAGCCATGGCTGTAGAAAGGATGAGAGGAGAGGGGAAGGGGTGGAGAAGCAGATAGTCGCTTCTTCTGTGTGCCCTGATCAGGAATCAAACCTGGGATTTCCACACACCAGGCTGACATTCTACCACTGAGCCAACAGGCCAGGGCCCAAAGTCTTTATACATTAAATCTTTTACTGAGAAATATAAAGTATAGCAAATGTTAAGAAGACATAATGGTTAAAAATATTAAAGATAATAATAAAACTGCCATCCCTGAAGTAAAATAACAATTATATATATATATATATATGAAATATCATCTTGTATTTTAAGAAAATATATCTTAATATACATGAGATATTAATTTTAATAAATCTTAATTTTAATAATTATAGTATTAAAATAAGTATATCAATATTTATTAATATTGACAAATTTTGTTGTTATAAAATTCTTTGTCAAATATTAGTTAACCACATATGGTTGGATTTAGTTTTAAGCTATCAATTATTTTCCATTGGTTTATGTGTTTCTTGTTTGTTTTTATGCCAGTCTCATGTGTTTTGAGTACTATAAGTTGGTGGTAGAGCTGGAAATCAGAAAGTTTGATGCCTCCAGATTTGTTTTTCTTTTCAAGAGTACTTGGCTATTCAGTATCTTTTTGTGGTTTCATATGAATTTTAGAAATGCTTTGTCTTTTTTGTAAAAAATGCTATTGTTTTTTTTAATTTTTTTTATTGAATTTATTGGGGTGACATTGGTTAATAAAAATATATAGGTTTCAGCTGTACAGTTCTATAATACACCATCTGTATATTGTGTGTTCACCACTCCAAATCAAATCTCACTCCATTGCCATCTATTCTCTTTCTACCCTCCTCCACCTCCCTCACCCTCTTTCTGTCCTGCAGTCCTCACACTGTTGACTGTGTCTATAAGTTATTTTTTCTTTGCTTAATCTATTCACCTTTTTTCATCTGGCCTTCCTACCCCCATTCTCTCTGTTAGTTGTCAATCTACATACCTGTGTGTTTGTTTCTATTTAATTTGTTAGTTTATTTTGTTCATTAGATTCCACATATAAGTGAGAGATTACATTGAACTAATAGAAGGCTTTGGGTAGTATATACAGTTTAACATTATTAATTGTTCTGATCCATGAAAAAGAATATCTTTTTGTTTGTGTCTCTTGTGTTTTAATTTCTTTCCTTAATGTATTATAGTTTCAATGTACAGATCTTTTATCTGCTTGGTTAATTTATTCCTAAGTATTTTATAGATTTTGATGCTGCTGTAAATGATATTTTTCAGATAGGTTTTTGTTAGTGCATAGAAACATAAGAGTTTTGCATGTTGGTTTTATATACTACTAAAATTAAACAAATTATTAGTTTTAACAAATTTTTAGTGGAGTCTTTAAGGTTTCTTTTTTAATTATAAGATAATCATCTGCAAACAGGGACAAGTTTATTTCTCCTTTTCTTTTATTACACTGAGGTATAATTGACATAACATTTTATTAATTGCAGGTGTACTATATTATAGGATTTGATATTTGTATAGATCACAAAATGATCACCATAATAAGCTTAGTTACATATTAAGTAGACTTATTTTTTCCTTCCTGATTTAGATGTCTTTTATTTATTTTTCTTGTTTAATTGTTCTGGCCAGGACTCCTTATCCTATGTTGACTAGAAAAAGAGAGAGGACTCAAATATTGTAAAATTATAAATGAAAGAAGAAACATTACAACAAATCGCACAGAAATACAAAGGATCATAAGATAATAAATATGAACAATATTATACCAACAGATTGGACAACTAAGAAGAAATGGATAAATTCCTACAAACATATAGCCTACCACCAAGACTGAATCATGAATAAATGTCAGGTACCGAAAAATCAACAGGGTTTTGCAGTTAGATTTTAGGGGAATAGAGGTGCTGGGAACTGGCTGCTGCCCAACCCCCCACCTTGCTTGCCTGAAAGTCCTACCCCACACCTCCATGTTAGCTGTGGTGCTCGTCTGACCCCCATGTTCCTGGGAAAGACTAGCTTCTTTATGTATGTTTATATATTGGTGGGGGTTTTCTGCACTTGGTGGAATTCTTAGGTTGCCTTGGAAACTGCAATCAGAAAAGATCTTATTGATTTGCTGAGGGCGGCCATTTTTTTCTGCTAGGGTGATCTGTTCCTGCTAGCAGTAATTTCAGAGCCCGCCCAACCCCATCTTTTTATTCTTTTATTCTTTAAGTGTATTTTTCTTAATTCTGCACTGTTCTAGCTCGACCTGAAAATACTAGTTGTGCAGGTTCACGACAAATAAATAAAAAAACAACATACCAATCGTAATTGGATTTAATATGTAATCAAAATTTTTATAAGAAAAGCCTAGAAACAGATTGACTCTGGTGAATTCTACCATTTAAAGAACTAATGTCAATCATTTTACAATCTTTCTAAAATTAAAGATTATGGAACATTACACATTTATTTTGCAAGGTCAGCAGTAACCTGGTAACAAAGTTAAATACAATATGACAAAAAATTTTACAGGTCAATATTTCTGACCAATATGGCTGTAAAATTTTTAAAGGTAATACTAGTAAACCAAATTCAAAATACAATGGAAAGGTCATACACTTTGATCAAGTGAAATTTACTCTTGGGATACAAGGATTGTTCAACATATTACAATTAATAAATATATCACTTAATAAAATGAAGAATAAAAGTAATATGATAATTTCAAAGGATTCAAATACAGCATTTGAAAAAATTTAATGTCCATTCATTCAAAGTATTTTCAACAAATTGGTTATTGAAGAAGCATACCTTAATACAATAAAAACAGTAGAATTTTTTCTTTGAAATCTAGAATATTTTAAAGTACTTTTTAATATAAAAATTAAATTGGAGACCATAATTTTCTACTCTTTTTTACCTCTTTTGCTCTGTGGTTGTTTATATTGTAAAGTAATTAATTATGAGAGAAATAATATTGGGAAAAATATAAAAAATTATAAATAATAACCTATAGAAAAATGACTGAATAATAAGTTTGCTTTGAAGCCTCTATCTGAACTTTTTAAACAACCTCTCATCCTGGAGATTTTCATCAAATTTTGCAGGTATTCAAAATTCTATAAAAATATTCTCTAGCTATGTATAATAAAATTAGCACCATGGACACTGATGGCTTTAGAACAGTTGAAGTATGAATAATGTGGTAGAAGAACAAAAATATAATTTGATATTAATTTCTTTAACTTTAAACAGTAAAGTAGTATACATTTTTCTTCAATTAAACAAAGCTTTTATTTAGTAGAGTTACATTTCGCTTTATCCAGTATGTGATATATTCGTGTTGTGTTTTGTGATGAGTTCACTTTTCTAAAGTTACATATCAGTACATCATTAAGTTAGTGTTAACAGTTTAATTCAGTTCAGTTTATCTTTTCCACTTTTTATGAAATATCTTAATGTGTTTACTTAAATATTATAAAAATCATTATGAGTTGCAGTGCAACCCATGTAAGTTATAATTTGCAACGAAATTAAATATGTATTATTTTATTTATAATATAAAATATTTTGTAATTAAAAAATAAGGAATAAAATTATTAAGAATAAAAATAAAGTCATGGTTACTTATAAATTGAGTAGAGTTGCAGAAACTAGTAAGATGAATTGAAGCTTAAAAGAGAAACTAAGCAAAGGCACACATTTTACAATAAGTAAAAATACAATTTATTGCAGGAGTACAAGAGATTATTCTGATTTTTATATAAACAATATAAACAATAAATGAATAATAAAATAAGGAATAATAAGAGACATCTTCAACAATTATGTAGTAAGCTTGATAATTTTTTCTCACAAGTAAAAAAAAATAAAACCTTCTGAAGTTAGAATTCAATGTCTAATTTAGATATTAAATGAATTCTAAAAATGCTGGAGCTTGTTATTTTTGGCAAGTTATAAAATTTTATTTTATTGTGTGACAGAGACAGGGAGACAGAGGGACCGACAGACAGGAAGGGAGAGAGATGAGAAGCATCAATTCTTTGTTTCAGCTCCTTAGTTGTTCATTGATTGCTTTCTCATATGTGCCTTGACTGGTGGGCTACAGCAGAGCAAGTAACCCCTTGCTCAAGCCAGCAACCTTGGGCTCAAGTCAGTATCTTTGGGTTTCAAGCCAGAGGCCTTTGGGGTCAAGCCAGTATACATTGTATCATATCTATGATCCCACATGCAAGCCAGCGACCCTGTGCTCAAACTGGATGAGCTGCCCTCAAACCGGTGATTTCAGGGTTTTGAACCTGGGTTTTCTCTGTCCCAGTCCAATACTCAATCCACTGCCACACCACCTGGTGAGGCAAAAATTTCTCAAATTCTTGCACAAATGAAAAAATTATCATTACATGGAGAGATGGTAAAAATTATTTCAGTCATGGAACTGTGTTAGAAATCTGTAAAAAAAATTCTAAAAGCATTATTTTCCAAAAAGTAAATAATCTTCAATTAAGTTATAAACAAATACCCATAGTATTTCAAACTTTTTTAACCATATCAAAGACCAATTGGCTTAAATTTTTAATATTGCAAATAATATTTTTAACTGTGTGAAGCACGATATTGAAGATATCAGCACATATTTTGTAAATTTATTTTCCTCAAAACCTTCTGAATTTACAAAGAAATATTGTTAATTTTTAGCTAAGCCATCACATTTTTGAGATAGATTGTTTTTTTAATGTTTTTATCAATCACCGTTGTAAGGTATTTTTCCCCGCCGAGAAGGAAGGAACGGCCCAGAGCCACAAAGTGTGGAATAGCAAACTGCTTTATTGAGTACAGAGCGTGCATCCTGCCTGGCAAGGTTCCCTGGCCCCAAAGAAAGATGAAGGCCAGAGAAGTTTGCACAGATTAAACCGCGTGGGAGATATTTAAAGGGTCCCTTTAGGGAAGTGGAGCTAACATGACGTGGTGAAATCCCACTGGCTGGCAGACGATCTCTTTTTTCCAAAAGGTTCCAGTGAAGCCTGCTTTTGGCGGCTTGGTTGTGGGTGGGTCTGAGTTCCCCACGTGACCATCCTCCATTATCCACTGACCTTATATTCAGACGTTTTGTGTTAAATAGTAAAAGGGGGCGCCGTTTATTCATCTGGCTACTTCCTGCTGAATAGGGGCATCGTGGGGAGGGGGAGATCAGAAGGTGGTGGTTTTGAGGGGTGTCAGGAGGAACATCTGTGTGGCCTTGAGTTGAGAAACTTCACGGATGCGGTCCTGTAAGGATTTAAAAAAAAGAGGAGTAATAGGGAGATTTGCAGGGTCCAGCCTTTTGGTGAGCTGGAGATGGATGGAGTCCAGTGGTTCCGACTGCCAGAGGTTCTATAAGGAGGCAAGCTTGAGGCAAAATTGCATGTCAGGAGTGGCGTAAAAAGGGGAAAGGAAGAAGGTCCCATCCATTCCCATAACCAAAACCTGTGAGGGAACTAGAGGTCCAGAGTGTGATAGCAAAAACAGAAGGCAGCCCCATGCCCACAAGAAATGAGGTGGACTGACTTACTCACTTGTTGCAGAACCCTGGGTTCTCTGAGTCCAGGCCGTGTCCTAGGAGTTCCAGCGATGCACCCACCTGGCTGGATTGGCCTTCCCATTCAGGCCGCTTGTCCTCCACGTAGAGGCGCTGAGGAAAAACCTGTTGCCCAAAGGGGCAATCACTCTGCCAGTGACCAGGCTGCTTGCAGTCAGGGCAGGGCTCAGTGGGCAGCCACCGGCAGGGGCTCTGCCAGGACCAGTGGTCCTGTTTGCCACACTTTAAAGCAAGCTGCTGGTGGCTCTGCTGGTCTCAGGGTTGCCACAAAACCTGGGGGTTTGGAACGTTACCTTCTGCTGCATGCGGGCCTGGCGAATAGCTTTGGCCTGTTTCTACTAGTTGGTACCGTTAAAAATTTTAAATGCCATGTTCACAGGTTCTGGATAGGGGTTTGGGGGTTTGGGAATAAGAGGAGGGGGGCTCATGTGAAGCCCAGCACCCAGATCCTGCAGGAAACGCTGGACAGGGCAGGAACTTCCTGCATAAAAATTGTGGTTGGATGTCCTGAAAACCAGTGTAAGAGCCAATGCCAGGCTGAGAATGGCCTGATGGAGGAGGGGCTTAAGAACACAGTGAAGGGAGGGGCTCCTGGCCAGCAGGGGAGGAAAAAGAGATGGTAGTGGTGAATAAGAAACAGGTTTTTGATAAGGGAGGGAGGAGGCTCTCCAAGTCTCTGAAAACCCAAAAACCTGGAATGAGTTTTGGGAAGAGAGAGTTGGAAGTCCACCGAGAAGGAAAGATTAGGAGTGGAGGTTTTAGGTGAGGTTTCTCTGGCCAGAGAAAGGCCTGTGTGGTATGGAACAGGCAGCACAGAGATTAAGAACGGGTGCGCGAATAATTAGAAGCCGTGAATATAAGAGATCTCCAATCAGTTCCCAGCTTTTTTTGCAATAGTTAAATTGGTGAGGGTGTTAAAACCAAAAGTCCCTTCAGGTGGCTAATTCAGTGGGTTCTGTGGCCTGGCCACAGCGGAGAAGAAGAACAGTTTCTTCTTCTTTAGGGAGGGAGATTCCTGTGCCCTCAACAGCCGCCCTCAGTCCTCGGAGTAGTCAGTATTGAGTATTAGCGTCCTAAAAACTCAAGGTCTGGCCACAGACAAAAGTGGAAGTGCTTGGGGAGGTCTCCACAAGCACACACTCACTCGGAATGTAAAAGAATTCCCTGACATAGCTATGGTTTCGGACAGGGATTCTCGGAGGAAAGAACTGAGAGGAAGGCAGAGGCAGGGGACTTACCGCACCATGCGCTGAAGTGGGTGGAAAGTAGGAGATCCTGGTTCTTTCTCCTGGTTCTTTCTCGGAGGGGAGGGGAAAGGAGCGGTCCTTGCGGACTTCTAACTCCTTCCGGGTTTTTGGGTTTTCGGCACCAAAATATAAGGTATTTTTCCCCGCCGAGAAGGAAGGAACGGGCCAGAGCCACAAAGTGTGGAATAACAAAAGGCTTTATTGAGTACAGAGCGTGCATCCCACCCGGCAAGGTTCTCTGGTCCCAAAGAAAGATGGAGGCCAGAGAAGTTGCATGGATTAAACTGCGTGGGAGATATTTAAAGGGGTCCCTTTAGGGAAGTGGAGCTAACATGACATGGTGAAATCCCACTGGCTGGCAGACGGTCTCTTTTTTTCAAACAGTTCCAGTGAAGCCTGCTTTTGGCGGCATGGTTGTGGGCAGGTCTGAGTTCCCCATGTGATCATCCCCCATTATCCACCGACCTTAACAACCATAGAATTCCAGTAGATTTAAAAAAATGTTTCAATCACGGTGTACGCTGCTCCAGTTTCATTAGCTGAAAGAACTGGATATATTGAAATTTTAAAATAAGATAGTGATAATTCTTTTTACTTTTTTCATTATAGAAAACACACCTGAAAATATTTTATATATTTTCTGAGGCATGAAATTCTATGAAAGCTGTCATAGTATAATTGTTAATACTCATTATACACATGCAGATCCTCTGAAACACTGTCAGTTTTTGAAACTGCTAAAAAGATAGAAGACACAATTTAATGATTGTAGAAGATTCTTTGCTTATAATCATTCTTTAAGTCATGAAAAATGTTTTTATATATTTACTATGGTATTAACATCAAATCCTGATATTCTCAAAACAAAAAAAAGTGCTTGAAAAAATATTCAATAGTCAGTCAATAAATGTCTTTGTGATGTATGTTTCTACACTAATATCACACCACACATTAATACGATAAACACAAATCTCAGAAATAAAAAGTTTATTCATGACGTAAACAGGTAATACAACATGCTGAAATGGAACTTTTTGTAATACCAATTAATAATACTAATTTTACTTTTTTACATGAATCAACATGCACAAATTTTAATCATAATTGACAGTATAATACCAATTGATTATAAAATCTATAAGAGAAATTTGAAGAATTTTGCTGATATTAATATATTTAGAGTTGCTTTCCATTATATGCAATGATCTTTTTAATTAAATGGTATTCAAAACAAGAGTTAACGAATATACTTAATTTTGACAGATAAAATATTGAAAGTAGTATGCTTTTCTTTAAAGTTAAATCAGTTTTTATAAAAAAATGTTAACGTGTTTTGTTAATGTGGATGTAAATATTGATGGAAAAATATTTTTTGGTGTTCAATTAATTTACTGAAAAACACTTAAGTATGTTTGGAATAACTTGTGTATTTGAAAATATTTTCTCAACTTTAAATTCTATGAAATCTTAATACAGACTAAATATATCTAATGAAAATATAGTGTCTGAATTGAAATATGCTATAATTATAAAATATATATCTAATTTTGAAGACTTTGTAAGAAAAAAATATTAAAATTTCTCAAATTATTTCTAGATAAATTAAATTTTGAGATGTCAATGTTTTATATATATATCATACATCTATAGTTATATAAACCTATATAAATATAAGGTTATGCATATATTGTATACTACAGTATTTAATTTTACCTATCTTTTTTCATTTGTCTAATGTGAGTGCTAGAATATTTAATATTAAACTTTAACTCATACTTTTTTGTAATTTTTATTTTATTTTGTTTACCTGGATTCAAGTGTCCCACTGAATATAACTCCCTCACTCCCCACTCCTGTGTTCCTTTTCATACCCCCTTTGCCCTCTAACCATAACTCCCTCCCTCCTTCTCTTTAGGATTTGCTGTTCTGTTATCTATATTTCTGTGTGGGTGGAGCGTAGAGCGCATTCCTAGCAGTTGTGGCTGAAGCAATGCTGTGAGAATACTCCAGCTCCCAGAACCCTCCTGGGCATACCCAGGAAGGGAGCTCGACTGCTATAAGGAAGTGACTTCGTGCTAACCACACAGCTCCCTGATCTTTTCAGCCATTGGCTTTGAGGAACACGCTGTAACATCCTATTGGCTGAACCCATGTATATAAGCTAGCCTACTTCCTGGATAAAGTGGATCTGTGTCACTGAACCTGGTCTTTGGAGTTGAGTCTTTGCATGTCCATGCTCCTCACCCCCAGCAGGACTTGTCCACAGCTGGTGCCCAATGTTGAGCAGGGACCTAACTGGCATCCAAGGGGTCAGGTGAGTGCCCCTCTGCAATAGGAAACCTTTCCCCACACTCTCGAGCCACACAGGCCCTATTGCCGAATAGGCAAGTTGAAGTTTGTGAAAAGGATCTCTGTACTTACTGGGAGATTCTCTCTGATCTCAATCCCTGGATTGAGGACATGCCCCTCTGGGACCCGGATACGTGGGCCCGAGCTCTTCGATGTGTTTGTTTGGCTGAGATGCATGAGAGATGGGCCTTCCCTCTCAGCCTCACTCCTGCCCTACTAGCAATACACGCCTGCCTGACCAGTGCTCCTGCTGGGGACCCTCCGCCAGTGCCAAAGATATTACAGGCTGCCTCTCTCTCTCTGAGGAGCCCCTACCTTCCTATTCACCCCCCTCCACTGAGGAGGAAAGTAGTTTAGCCTCCGAGTTTGACAAAATCGCGGCTGAGTGCACAGAAACGAAACCAACCAAATTGCTAACTGCGCCATCAGCTCCGCCACCAAAAAAAGCGGAAGTCGCTACTTCCGCACTCCCTGCCCAGGCTCAGTGCCCCACCTCAGCCTCTCAGACGCCATTTCCTCCAACACGTGTTCCTGCTGCAGTCCCATGGGCCAGCCTATACACCCCCATGTGTCTTTTTTCTTCCTGTCTGTCTTGTCTATTTTTCTGTATCTCTTGCTCTCTCTCTCCCCAGCCCCTCTCTCTGAAATGATGCTGGAAGGACCCAGCCACAGCTCAGTGGCGGGGATCATACCCACTTCTAATGCAAAGGAGAGGTTATGCTTGTGTTTTTCAGCCAATTTGGATCCCAGGAACCCCCCAACTACTTGACAGGGTTTCTTGGGCACCCACTAAGTGGTTCAGTCTTCACCCATCCAAAGCCACAGCCCTGGCCTTCTCCACACTGACTGCACCTGAGGGGAGGAGGTCCTCAGCGCTCCAGAAGAAGACCTCGCAGCCAGCATGCGCGCACCATCACCTGGGGGGATGTGGAGGCTTTGGTGGGGCGGTCCCAGAGACTTGCCCGTGACAGGCCCCCAGGCCCTGGTGCTCTGTTCTTGCTTATGTGTGGTATAGTAACCACTGACTCCCACACACAGGAGGCGGCAGCCTGAGGCTCGAGCCTGGCAGTGTGAGCTGGTGTTTTCAGTTCATCTTTGGAGGATGAGGAGAATTGGGTCGGAGTTGTGATTTGCAGACTCCAGAAGGTAAACGGTGGCAGCTGCGGTGGGAGGATGAACAAACATCCCAGAAGCCAGGCTTGCATCACTGAGTGGCCACTGGAATAGCAGGGAGTGCTTGCTAAGCCGCTGGTGGGTTCACTGACATTTTGGGACGTAGGGGTGAATGCCATCATGCTCTCTGGAGCAGAGATGGAAATGCTGACTGCCATTGCTATGTGCTCCTCTTTGGGATAGTGTAAGACCTGCCAGGATGGCAGGGATGAGGGGTGTGGCTGAGGCCTCATGTGCTTAGACTGATTCCTGGACTATGATCTGAGTGAGCACTGGTTCCTTTGTTGGATGGACTTATGGATTTTGGACAATGTGAAATACCCTGATGAGGGTTGGGAACAGCTTTGCTGGAGGTCCTTCCCCTGCCCTGGGAAGCTTTTTTCATGGCTAGAAAGAAGGCTGAGGACATTTTGTGCTTTTGGTAAAGTGCTCAGAGACTGGTGAAATGTACCTTTGTAATTGTAGAAATTGTATGATTTGTCATGTTGTTGTAATTTGTGTAATGTGTCTTGAAACCATATGTAGTAGACAGCCCATGGCAAGCCATCCATTCTGTGTTTAGATGCTGGGACCTTTGTGGGAAGGGAGCATGCACTGACCTACATCCATTTTCTACAATCTTAATGGAACTGTGTTTAACGGCACCTGGAAGGTCTCTGTAACACAATGGGAGGGAAATGACATCCCAATCCCTAGGAGGAATCCTCTGTTTAAGACCCCCATTCTATTTCCTAACTAGTCAACCATTACAGAAGCTTGCTTCATTGTTTAATCCAGCTAATTATTAGCATATAGTGTAATAGGTATTATAGTTGTTTTAGTTCTACTAGGGTTCCGTTGCATAATGCGTAGTAGCATTCAGAAGCTACAACAACAGCAAGCTGTCATTCATCAAGTCCAATGGGCCTTAATTAAAAGAGAAGGGGGAGGTGTGGGTGGAGTGCAGAGCACATTGCTAGCAGCTGTGCCTGATGTAATGATGTGAGAATACTCCAGCTCCCAGAAACCTCCTGGGCATACCTAGGAAGGGAGCTCTACCACTATAAGGAAGTGACTTAGCACTAACTACGCAGCTCTCTGATCTTTTCAGCCATTGGCTTTGAGGAACACACTGTAACATCCTATTGGCTGAACCCATGTATATAAGCTAGCTTACTTCCTGAATAAAGTGGATCTGTGTCACTGAACCTGGTCCCCGGAGTTGAGTCTTTGCGTCTCCGTCGTTCTCACCCCTGGAAGGACTTGTTCACATCTCTGTGTTATGTATATATAGTTTCTTAATCCCTTTACCTTCTCTAATCCCATCTCCTTATACCCCTACCCTCTGAATGCTGTCCCTCTTGTCCCTGTAACCTGTACGTTGCCTCTATTCCATTCTTCAATTTATTTTGTTCATTAGATTCCACATATATGAGAAGTCATATGAAATCTTTCTTTCTCTGCTTGGCTTATTTCACTTAGCATAATAATCTGCAGGTCCACCCATGATGTCACAAAAGGCAAGGTTTCCTTTTTCACAGCTGCATAGTATTCCATTATATATCTATATGTACCACTGCTTTTCTTTTTTTTATTTTTATTTTATTATTTTTTTATTTATTTATTTTAGAGAGGAGAGGGAAAGACAGAGAGAGAGAGAGAGAGAGAGAGAGAGAGAGAGAGGAGAGACAGAGAGAGAGAAGGGGGGAGGAGCTGGAAGCATCAACTCCCATATGTGCCTTGACCAGACAAGCCCAGGGTTTTGAACCGGCGACCTCAGCATTTCCAGGTCGACGCTTTATCCACTGCGCCACCACAGGTCAGGCTCTGTACCACTGCTTTTCAATCCACTCATCCACTGACAGACACTTGGGCTGTTTCCAGATCTTGGCTATTGTAAATAATGCTGCAATAAACATGAGAGTGCATATCTTCTTTTGAATCAGTGATTTGGTATTCTTAGGATATATTCCTAAAAATGGAATAGCTGGGTTAAAAGTCAGTTCCAGTTTTAATATCATATTTGAGGAAACTCCATACAGTTCTCCACAGTGGCTACACAAGTCTGCATTCCCAACAGCAGTGCAGGAGGGTTCCCTTTTCTCCTTACCCTTGTCAGCACTTACTGTGTGTTGTTTTGTTAATGAATGCCTTTCTGACAGGTGTGAGGTGATATCTTATTGTGGTTTTAATTTTCATTTCTCTGATGAGTAGTGATGTTGAACATTTTATTCATATGCCTATTGGCCATTTGTATGTCCTCTTTGGAGAAGTGTCTATTCAGGTTTTTATGCCCATTTTTAATTAGATTGTTTACCTTCCTGATGTTGATTTTTAAAAGTTCCTTATAAATTTTGTTTTATATATCAGATGTATTGGCAAAGATATTCTCCCATTGTGTGTGTTTCTTTATTTTGTTCATGGTGTCTTTTGCTGTGCAATATATTTTCAGTTTGATATAGTCTCATTTGTTCATCCTTTCCTTTATTTCACTTGCCCGTCGAGATAAATCAGCAAAAATATTGCTACAAGAGATATCAGAGAGCTTACTGCCTATGTTTTCTTCTAAGATGTTTATGGTTTAATGACTTACATTTAACTCTTTTATCCATTTTGAGTTTATTTCTCTGTATAGTGTAAGTTCGTCATCTAGTTTTATTTATTTTGCATGTACCTGTCCAATTTTCCCAACACCATGTATTAAAGAGACTGTCTTTACTCCATTGTATGCTCTTACCTCCTTGGTCATATATCAATTGAACATAAAGGTGTGGGTTTATTTCTGGGTTCTCATTTCTGTTCCATTAACCTGTATGCCTGTTCTTATGCTAGTACCAAGATGTTTTGAGTACAATGGCCTTGTAGTATAACTTGATATCAGAAAGTGTGATACCTCCCACTTTATTCTTTATTTTCAAGATTGCTAAAGCTATTCATGTTCTTTTTTTTGGTTCCATGTAAATTTTTCTAATATTTGTTCTATAACTTTGAAGTATGCCATTGGTATTTTAATAGAAACCGCATTGAATTTATAGATTTCTTTGGATAATGTAGACATTTCAATGATGTTTTTTCTTCCTATTCATGAACATGGTATATGCTTCCACTTATTTGTATCTTCCTTGACTTCTTTTATTAATGATTCATAATTTTCTGAATACACATCCTTTACCTCCATGGTTAAATTTACTCCTAGGTACATTTTTTTTTTCAGTAGTGAAGGGGATTGCTTCATTACTTTCTCTTTCAGACAGTTTATTGTTGGTGTATAAAAATGCCATAATTTCTGAATATTAATTATATATTCTGCCAGTTTGCCCAATTAATTTATCAGGCTTAGTAGTTTTTTGACTGAGACTTTAGGGTTTTCTATGTACATATCATATCATATTATCAGCAAATAATGATAGTTTTACTTCTTTTTTTCCAATTTGGATGCCTTTTCTTTCTTCTTCTTGTCTGATTGCTGGGGCTAGGACTTCCAGAACTATGTTGAATAAGAGTGGTGAAAGGGGCAACCCTGCCTTGTTCTTGATACTAAGGGGATTGCTTTTAAATTTTGTCCATTGAGTATGATGTTGGCCATGGGTTTGTCATAGATGGCCTTTATCATGTTGAGGTTTGTTTCCTGTATTCCCACTTTGTTGAGAGTTTTGAGCATAAATGGTGCTGAATTTTATCAAATGCTTTTTCTAAATATATTGATATTGTCATGTGATTTTTATCCTTCCTTTTGTTTATGTGATGAATCTCATTGATTGATTGATTTGTGAATATTGTATCAGCTTTGCCTCCCCAGAATAAATCCCACTTGATCATGATGTATGATTTCTTTTTATGTATTGCTGGATCCAGTAGCTAATATTTTGTTGAGAATTTTAGCAACCTAATTCATCAGGAAAATTGACCTATAGTTTCCTTTCTTTTTAGTGTCTTTTTTTGGTTTTGAAATGAGGATTATGCTTGCCTCATAAAAGGAATTTGGAAGTCTTCCCCCCTCTTGAATTTTTTAAATTGCTTGAGAAGGACAGGTATTAGTTCTTCTTCAAATATTTGGTAAAATTTGCCTGTAAAGCCATCTGGTCCAGGACATTTGTTTGCTAGGAGTTTTTTGATAACTGTTCCAATTTCATTTGTTTTAATCAGTCTGTTTAAGTTTTCTGATTCTTCCAGATTGAGATTTGGAAGATTATATGTTTTTAGAATTTACCCATTTTGCCTAGGTTGTCCAATTTTTTGACATACATATCTTCATAGTATTTTTTAAAATTCTTTGTATTTCTACTGTGTCAGTTGTCACTTCTACACTTTCATATCTAATTTTATTTACTTGAGTCCTCTCTGTTTTTTTTTCTTGCTGAGTCTGGTTAAAGGTTCATCAATCTTGTTTACCTTTTCAATAAACCAGTTTTTGGTATCATTGATCTTTTGTATATATATTTTTTTAGCCTCTATATCAGGGGTCAGGAAACTTTTTGGCTGAGAGAGCCATGAATGCCACATATTTTAAAATGTAATTCTGTGAGAGCCATACAACAACCCAGTTACGTTATGCATTATACAATAAAAGTTTGCTGTTGTCCTGGAGGACAGCTGTGATTGGGCACAGCCACCCACAGCCATGAACATGAGTGGTAGGAAATAAATGGATCGTAATATATGAGAATGTTTTATATTTTGACCTTATTATTATTTTTATTAAAGATTTGTCTGCGAGCCAGATGCAGCCATCAGAAGAGCCACATCTGGCTCACGAGCCATAGGTTCCTGACCCCTGCTCTATATCATTTATTTCTGCTCTGAACTTTATTATTTCCTTACTTTTACTTCATCTGGGCTTTACTCGTTGTTCTTTTTCTAGTTCTTTTAGATGCAGGAATAAGTTGTTTATTTGAGCTTTTTTTTGCTCCTTAAGGCATGACTGTAGTTCTATTAACTTTCCTCTCAGGACTGCTTTTGCTGTGTCTGTTAACTTTGATTTGCTGTATGTTTATTTTTATTTGTTTCAAAAAAATTTTTATTTTTTCCTTGATCTTGTTGTTAACCTATTTGTTATTTAATAATATGCTAATTAGCCTCCATGTGTTTAAATTTTTTTCAGTTTTTCTATTGTAGTTGATACCTAGTTTCATGCCATTGTGATCAGAGAAGTTGCTTGATATGATTTCAATCTTCTCCAATTTATTGAGACTCGTTTAGTGTCCTAACATGTAATCTATCCTAGAGAATGTACCATGAGCACTTGAAAAGAATGTATATTCTACTGATTTGGACTGAAAAGTTCTAAAGATATCTATTAAATCCCATTGATATAGTGTGCCATTTAAAGCTGCTGTTACTTTGTTAATTTTCTGTCTGAATGATCTATCCATTGATGTTAGTGGGGTATTAAAATCCCCTACTATTATAGAATTGCTGTTGATCTCACCCTTTATGCCCATCAAAGTCTGCTTTATATATTTATGTACTCCTATATTAAGTGCATAGATATTTAAAATGGTTATCTCTTCCTGTTGGATTATTCCCTTTATCACTATGTAGTGACCTTTTTAATCCTTTATTCTTTGCTTTAAAGTCTACTTGGTCAGATATAAGTATTGCTATCTCAGCTTTCTTTTTTCATTCCATTTGCATAAACTACTTTTTTTTTAATCCCTTCACTTTTTATCTATGTGTATCTTTAGTTCTGAGGTGGGTCTCTTATAGACAGCATATGTACGGGTCCTGCTTTCTTATCCATGTAGCTACCCTATGTCTTTTGTTTGGACCATTCAATCCATTTACATTTCTGGTTGGTATTGATATGTCATTTTTTATTGTCATTTTATTCTTTAAATCTACAATCCTTTTTTCTGGACTTTTTTTTCCTTCGATCTTTTTATAGTAGGCCCCTTAACATTTCTTGCAGTACTGGTTTGGTTGTAGTAAATTCTTTGATTTTTTTTTCTGGGAAGCTTTTTATTTCTCCTTCAATTTTAAGTGATAGCCTTGCTAAATAAAGAAATATTGGTTGTAGGTTCTTGCTTTGCATCACTTTAAATATTTCATCCCAATGCCTTCTGGCCTCAAATGTTTCTGTTGAGAAGTCAGATGTCATTCTTTTGGGAGCTGCTCTGTAGGTTATTAACTGCTTTTCTCTTGTAGCTTTTAGTATTCTTTCTTTTTCTCTTAACTTTGACACTTTAATTATGATGTGTCTTGCTGTAGGCCTTCTTGATTTCCTCTTTAATGGAATTTTCATTGCTTTTTGAAGTTGTGTGCTTTTTCCGTCATCAAATTTTTCAGCTATGATTTTTTCAAATGGATTCTCTATTCCTTGTTCATTCTCTTCTCCTTTAGGAATCCCCATGATGCGGATATTATTTCTCTTGTTGTCACAGAGCTCTCTTAGAGCTTCCTGAGACTTTTTGAGCCTCCTTTCATTTTGCTGCTCTGCTTCCATGCTTTGTCTTGTTCTCTAAATCACTGATTCGATCTTCTTTAATTTAGCCTGCCATTAATTTCTTCTAGTGCCATCTTTATTTCTGATATTGTATTTGTCATTTCTGACTAGTTCTTTTTTATGACTTCAATGTCCTTTTTGATGCTTGTTATCTCTTCATTTAGGTGATCATTATGTCCATCCATTGTTGTTCTAAGATCCTTGTGCCTCCTAAAAATCATTGTTTTAAACTCTGCATCTTATATTTTGGTTACTTCTATCTTATTCAGTTCTTTTTCTGTAAATTCTCTTATTGATTCATTTGGGTCTCATTTCTCTGTCTACCTATTTTGTCTGTAAATTAGCCAGTGCTATCTGACTGAAATTTTTGTGTGGTCTTTATGAAGAAGATGGTCTCAGTGGTACTGTCCTCAAGGCCACTTGTTTTCCTTGTTCTAGGAATGCTTCTTAATGGTACTATTTTCCTTCTTGTTGTATGTATTAGATTCAGTTGGTCCTTTAATGGGTATAGTTATCCATTCAGGCTGGCTGGCTCTATAGGTCAACCTTGATTATGTGTATTACACACTGTGCAATGTCTGTCCTGTTGGGTGTATTTATTCTCCACAGTGTCTGATGCCTGCTAGCCTCCAATTTTGGGTGTTCTGCTTGTGTATGTAGTGTAGGGTTGGTGCTGTCTGCCACCCACTACCAGTACTGTTGGCTCTATTTCTTCTTGGGTTGGCTTCAGCTGTTGTTTTTAACCTGCTGAGGGCTACCAGTCTGCAGCTTCTGTACTTTTCACTGTCTGTGTCTGTTTTCTGTGTCTGGGCACTTTGGGAGGGGCCAACTTTTGTATAAGGATCAGCTTCCTCTTGCTTAGAGATGACAACAGCTCTGTAAAAGCCCCAAGTTCTGTAAGATCTGTTTCCACTTTTCAGCTAATCTTCCTCCATTTATAGCTGTTTGGTCTTCCCACAGAGTATTTTGTAGTAAGACTGTAGTGTGGGCTCAGATTGGCCTCACCCAAACAACCCCTCTACAGGTTGCACCCTTGGTGGGTTAGGGCAGTGGAGGTTGGGAATTAAGCATTTGTGGGAACCCCTATTTCTGGAGTCTCTTGGTCAGGAGCTCAGTACAGGGATTGTGGCTCCTACTCCAGAGCTTGATCTCTCAGTCACTGCTAGATACTCAAATTTTATTTTTCTCCAACAAGGTGATCAGCTGTTTCAGAATGAGTGTGGCCAACAGTCTCCTCTGCAGAAGTTTTTTCAGCTGTTGACATCCTGGTCTCAGGGAAGAAGACTAAGAGAGTCCTATCTTGAGGCTGACTCTGCCCCTCCCGAATGTGGCTAAGGCCCTCGACCAGATCCAACAAAAGACTCACAGGGACCCACACTTTAAATATCCATGCTGCAAACCTCTCTTCCTTCCCCTTGTGGAATCTAGCCTAGCTTGACAGAATATTCAGTGCCCTGGCTGGCTGACTGAAGATCCACCCTATCCAATGCACATGAGTCACTGTGCTGGTGCTGATCACAGAGAGTGAAACTCACCTCAGCTGTGCCAGGTGTGAGGAGCTTTTCCTTAGGATACCATTCTAGCAAGGATTATTAGGTCCTGAACTGATTCTTTCCACAGCTGGCCCTTAGCTGTGCCAGCCCTGGGTCTCCCAAGCAGAAACCCTCCACAGGCCAGTGGGAAACACTGCCCATGACTGGCCCTCAGCAACCTTCTTGGAGTGACAAGCAAATTATAGTTTGTGGCTGCCTCTGCTGGACCCATGTATACATGAAAATATCAAGATGCACTCCTAGGCTGGCTTTTACCGACTCTGGTCCTGGGGGAAATTCTGCTCAAATGTCCAAGTTTCCCTGAGTCTTGCCTCATGCAGCATGTATCCTGGCTGCTTGCTGGGCTCAGCTGCTGAAAAAAACTCTGCTAGAATCAAGATCCTGCAGCAATTCAGTGATTAGGAAGGGTGGTGGGTGTGGCTCAGACCCCTGGACCCAGGTGTCAGTCTGTCTAGACTTTTTTCACAGCTCTCAGTAGGATGAGGCCTCTGGAGACCCAGAAACATGGTGTGCTCACCCACAGTTTCAACTGAGTTTCTTGTGAGGTGGAAGCATCAGTGTTAGACTCTGGAGAGTGTGGGGTGGAGCTCCAGTCTCAACACTAAAAAGCTGAGTCAATGAAGCACTCCCTACTTCCTTCCCTCTAAGAAAAAAACCCATTGCCATGATGGGTAGGAGAGACTCCCGAGAGCTTTTCCCCAGGTTGATGCCACTCATAGGGGATTGCTCCACCCAAGAAAGATGGTGACTGCATTACAGGAGAATGACCCAGCACAGGGGTTCCGGTGGCTGGCCCCCATAGTGTCTCTCCCTGGGCCTCCAACTTTACACTCTCCTCTTGCAGATCCAGTCCTCTCAGCTCTCCCCTGCCAGAGCCCCTGGTAAGTGGCTGTGAACGAAGCTTTCTGTGCAGGCTCTTTAAAACAAAGTCTGTGTCTGAGAGCTGTGTCTCTTTCTCACAGAAACTTGGTTCTTTTTACAGCTAAATGCTGTCTGGGCACCTCTTCAAAGCTCTGGGGCTCTAAACTGGGATTCTAGACCTGGAGCTGAGGACCGACACCTCTCAGGGTGACCCACCTTGCTGTGAAAGTCCCTTCAGACCCTCAGCCACAGCTCAGTCCTGGGAGCAGGGCAGCCCTTTCCATGTCTTCAGCCTCCCTACCAGTCTCAGTGTGGCTTCTTCAGGTATCTTTGGTTATAGATTCCTCTTAGTTTAGTCCAAAGTTGGTTTTTCAAGGTGGATTGTTCTTAAATTAAGTTGTAATCCAATTTGGGCCTGGGAGGTAGCAGTTGGAAAGTCCACTTACTCTGTCGCCGTCTTTCTTCCACCCGTGACTCACACATTTTCTACTGGACAGTGCTGTTTTATAACTTTCATATTCTCAAAAGAATCGCATTTTCAAAGCAGTTGAAAACCACTGCTTTGGAAAAGTATAGTAAGTCATAAATCCTCTACTAGTATAAGCCTATGAGCATTCAGCTATTAATCATTGCACTCTATGCACTATACGTGAATATTTAAGAATGCTTACATGTAGAAAAGTAATTTGATGCAGCCAAGACTAAAAAAAAATTGTGATAGTCAAAGATTAAAGTCAAAACTTGAATTTACACTTAGAACTAATTTTCAACCTGAGCAAATGTCAGAGTCCAGATGTTAACAATCCACATGGCTAACACTTGTTAGTAAATGAGCAACTGATTTTAGCACTTGAGGCTGCCAAGAAGTATGACACCTCATCTAAAGAAAGATAGCAGCTTCAGTCTCTTCAACTTCTCACTTTGTCAGTGCTTTTCATAATCATTAAAAGAGTATACTCAACAACAAAATAATCATCTTTCTGAGTACTAGAATATTGACATGTCTAATTTGTGTATATACATCACTTTCAAAATGATGTTACTACAGCATTGAATTCTAATTTCACCAGAGTTGAAGAAAATAACATTTATTTTTTAATAAATCTAGCCTTCCAAAGATTGTATATAAACATACATCCTTAATTATTTCTAAGAATCTTTTCAATTTTTCTTTCCTAGTCTCAAGAATAAAAACAGTTTAGTTATCACGTAAACTTTAGGAAACAAACAGCTAGATTTAAATGTCAGCAAGGTATTTAAAAATAATAATGAAAATAAAAATCATGTTTTGAAATACTAAATTTATTGACGATAAAAGTATATATTAATTTACCTTATTTTGCCATTTTAATACTATTTTATGACTGACTTGTTTGTTTTACCTTTGTTGGAAGTATTCTCCTTCAGCTTTAGTTCACAAGGTTATTACATCAGCAAGTATATTACACATATAGAGAAATAATTTTATCAGAGACTATGAGATATTTTAGCATGTTATAATTAGTTCTAAATCTATTTAGGAACAAGGAATACAGAGAAGTAGACTGGAAAGGTAAAACTCAAAAAAGAAATGACAATTTAGGAAGCTGCCATGCATTGACCTTTTTTGGGGGGGATTGTATTTTTCTGAAGTTGGAAATAGGGAGCAGACAGACAGACTCCCGCATGTGCCTAAGATCCACCCTGCATGCCCACCAGGGGGTGATGCTCTGCCCATCTGAGGCATTGCTCTGTTGCAACCAGAGCCATTCTAGCACCTGAGGCAGAGGTCATGGAGCCATCCTCAGCACCCGGGCCAACTTTGCTCCAATGGAGCCTTGGCTGCGGGAGGGGAAGAGAGAGACAGAGAGGAAGGAGAGGGGGAGGGGTGGAGAAGCAGATGGGCGCTTCTCCTGTGTGCCCTGGCCGGGAATCGAACCCAGGACTCCTGCATGCCAGGCTGACACTCTACCACTGAGCCAACTGGCCAGGGCCTGCATTGACCATTAATTGAAGAATAGAAACATGTTTAAGGTCGATCTTACAGCCTGACCAGATGGTGGCACAGTGGATACAGTTCACTTTGCAATGCTGAGGACCCAGGCTCAAAACCTTATGGCCACTGGCTTGAGACAAAAGGTCACTGCTGGCTTGAAGCCCAAAGTCACTAGCTCAGCTGAAGCCCCTGATCAGTCAAAGCACATAGGAGAAAGCAATCAATGAACAACTAAGGTGCCACAACAAAGAATTGATGCTTCTCATCTCTCTCCTTTTCTGTCTGTTTCTCTCTCTTTCTCTCCCTCTCTCTCTCGATCACTAAAAAAAAAAAAGAAGAAGAAAAAAGTCAATCTTAGAAATATACCATATGCTATATAGTTGAGCTACCAATTTTAAGGACTTAAACACAAAAATATGTTTAAAATATGTTAGTTTGACTAGTTAAATCTCTTTTGCATAACACTCAAGATATAAATCTCTCCAGTTCACCATTGTCATAGAGTATCAGTAAAGGAATTTGAAATAAATAATATTTTAATTTATGAAAGCTAATAAGTAATGATAGAATGTTGAAGAAAATAAAATATATAAATTTCATAGGTTGTAAAAGACTGTATGGAGATTTTGACATTTATTTTGTTATTCTTCCTAGAATATTAAAAAACTATAAATCACCCTTAGGTAATTTTATTGTTTGGCCCTTGATTTATCCTCCAAATGTATTCTTCAGATTTTTCTTTAGAATGGAGAAGAAAATCTAAAGTTAGACCAAAGAACCTCTTCTCCAATGGCAGTATTGAAATAATCAATTAGTGCTACTTTTGAACAGTAATAATTTAATTAGCAAATTAAGATGTTGTATGTTAAAATAAGAATCATATAATATGCTCATAATTTTGAAAATGCTTTCTTTTCTGTCTGCCTGAGTTACATAGTTCAATTCGTACTTAAAAAGCCTTTCCATGGGAACATCATTTTTTAATTCAAACTTGTGTCCAATAGGCTATCTACTGCAGAATATGAACATATAAACTCAGGCTAAAAAGCAAAGATAAATAAATTTTTCACTTTGGATGAATGCATAAAGAAAATGTTAATTTAACAAGTAGTCCATATGGCAGCATTAAAGAAATAGCTTTTGCCTTCAGCTAGTTTAGAATAGAATACTGGCGATTAATTATGTAAAAATGATGCCAGTAAATGGCACATCTAAATATGATGGCATGTGCTCTCCTTCTTTTTAACAGCAAATAATGCAGTGTGGATTCTCTGGGTAAGTGTAAATTTCTCCGACAAATAATAATCTCTAGTTTTTGTGTCTCCATTTGACCTGCCTAGAGCAATGACATTGGTAATATGTTATTGATGCAATTGCAAATTTATTTGCATCTGAGTGTTGCAATTACAACTTTCAAAGTCAAATGTCTCATATATATAAATAAAACTATTCATTTGTTCATATAAAAATTGTTCACAATTCAGAGCATCTTAAAAAGAAGTCTCCCAAGATTGACTTTATGAAACTGCAAATCTCTGAAACGATTATAGGTAGACTTGGTTTGAATTGTGGCTTTATCAGTTTCCATATTAGTGACTTCTTCCAAGTTCCTTTTGCCATCTGGATGCCTGGTGTTGAAATAACTTTCTAGGTCTAAGATGGGCCTGCTCCTGCCTGGGATGCAACATCAGAAATGCAGTATTCTCAGTCAACTAATCCTCAAACAATAAAATAGTTTCTATTTGTCTCTACCTTGTTCTTTATTCTCCATCCTATAAAAGTTTGGCCTCCCATCCCATTTTGAAGTTCTCCAAAAGGAGACTATCCACTTCATGAAGTCTTCAAGTTTGTTTGTATTACCTAAATTGTCTTTTAAAATAATTTTAAAACAGTTTTTGTTCATGAGGATGGCACTTGAAACTGACTGCTAATGCCCTTCGTATAGGACCAGATGCAGCAGGTGAGATGCTGACAGAACCCTTTGAGGTTACTCTTCCTCTTGTCATCACCAAGGACCAAGGGTAAGTCACTCTCAGATTTGAGCTCCACTTTGCTGTGTGCAGCTCTCTGATATGTGTGTGAGTATGTGTGTGTGTATATATATATATATATATATATATATATATATATATATATGCCATATTTCCCCACATATAAGATGCATTAAGATGCATCCTTTTTCAAAAAATTTGGGGTCTAAAGCCTGAGTGAGTCTTATATAGTGGTTGTAGATATTTTTACTTGCACTTCCCACTTTTGTGCACTTGTTTTTGCACTCATTGTTGAAGACAGTGATTCATCATCAGACACAGATGAGAACAAACTAATAGATGGAAGTTTTGACAGTGACAAGAAGTTGTATAATTTTATGATAAAAAAAACTTAAGTTCAATAGCTTTATGAAATACCTTTTTTTTTCAATTTCGGGCCTCAAAATTAAGATGTGTCTTATACATGAGAGCATCTTATACATGGGGAAATACAATGTATATATTGATATATATCAATATATATATCTATATCTATATCTATCTATCTATATCTATCTATCTATCTATCTATCTATCTATCTATCTATCTATCATCTATCTATAGATATATATAGATATAGATATATATTCCAGAAAGGTTCTAGTGTCCTGAAAAGATTACAGAGCTTATTAAAATGACAAAAAATGTCTGGACCTTGGAAAGGTTCTGAGATTCACTGACATTCTCAGAAAGGTTCTGGGATCCTGAAAAGGTTCAGGGGTTAACTATATTGGGAGACTGAAATGGATGGCAGTTGTTAAGAGGATTTGCAAGCCTCATGGGTAAGTCCACACCTTGCGGAAATTGGAAAAATAAATTAGACAAAGTCTCTAACTTTAGAACATAGGAATCGTTTTATTTCTACTGAGAAGATTTTCTCTCTGATATAACAAAGCATATTGAAAATATTGTGATTGGATTGGTGAGTCAGCACTTTGATATAATTCAGGTTACAAACCAATTCTTTGAGGAATTAAAAGCAACTGTTTTATAGATTGAGAACAACTTGTACAACTTGTCTTACAAATTTAGTCTTTACAAGAACAGAAAATGTGTACTTATGCTTTACCAAGCCCAGAACCTCCCATATTGATCTCAAGAGACTGGTAGTTATGAAAAATTCTGGCCTTAGAAAACAAGAGTATTTCTTAAGGAACTTGCATTCTCTCTGTACACTTTTGAGAGTTAAATATTCTACCTTGTCTTTTCTATGAATTGGTGGCCTTGTCTTTAAAATGCAAACTTCATGGCATTGGTTCTTATCAAAAGGAAAAAAAAGGGGGGGGGTAAGTTTATTTGTAAACTAGGAGGAGTGAAAAAATCTTGCAAGACTTCTCAACAAATATTAGTTTAACCCATCTGAGTATGTAACCTTGACTTATTTCATGTATAAGAAACAATTATGATTCAACTCTTCTTTGACCTACTAGGGAGTTTTGTATTATCAAACCTATTTCATGTTAAAATATTAAATGAAAACTCTTAAGATCTTTTTGCCATTGATATTTTTAAAGGAACTGTTTTGAATCTATAGATTGCTTTGAGTAGCATGGCCATTTTAACGATGTTATTGTGTCCATGAACACGATAAAAGCTCCCACTTATTTGTGTCTTCTTCAATTTCTCTCTTCAGTGTCCTTTAATTCTCTGAGCACCGGTCTTTTACCTTCTAGGTTAAGTTTATTCCTAGGTACCTTCTTTTTGTTGTTGTTGTTGTTGTTGTTACAATAGTAAATGGGATTATATCCTTAATTTCTCTTTCTGATAGTTCATTATAGGTTTATAATCATGTTGCTGATTGCTGAATATTAATTTTGTATCCTACTACTTTGCTGAATTCATTTATTAGACCTAATAGTGTTTTGATGGAGGCTTTTATGTATAATATCATGTCATCTGTGACTAATGACAGTTTACTTCCTCCTTTTCAATTTGAATATGATTTATTTCTTTTTCGAGTCTGATTGCTGTGGTTAGAACTTCCAGTACTATGTTGAATAAAAGTGGTGAAAGCAGACATACCTGTTTTATTTCTGATCTTAATTGAAATGCATTTAATTTTTTTCCATTGAGTATCATGTTGGCTATAAGTTTGTCATATATGGCTTTTATTATATTAAGTTATGGTCCCTCTATCCCCACTATGCTAAGAGTTTTTATTATAAGTTGGTGCTGGATTTTATCAAATACTTTTTGTACATCTATTGACATGATCATGTGGTTTTTATTCTTCATTTGTTTATGAGTAATGTATTATACTTATTAATTTGTGAATATTTTATCATCCTTGCATTCTCAGAATAAGTCACACTTGATCATGCATGGTGTGTAATCTTTTCCATGTATTGCTGGATATGGTTTTCTAATATCATGTTGAATATTTTATCATCTATGTTTCTCAAGAATATTGTTCAATACATTTTTGGTAGTGGCTTTATCAGGTTAAAGAATCAGGATAATGCTTGCCTTATAAAAAAAAGCTTAAATAGAGAGGGGTTAGATACATGGGGATGGGGCAAAACGGGTGAATGGAGATTGAAAGGGACTTTGAATGGGGCATGGGGGACACGATGCGGAGTGTAGGTGATGTTATATTGAATAGGACACATGAAACCATTATCAACACAATAAATTAAAAATAAATTTTAAAAAATGAGCTTGGGTATATATTCCAAAAATTTATATGGAACCAATCAAACACTGAATAGTTTATGGTCAATTGATATTTGACAAAGGAAGCAAGAGCATACAATGAAATAAAGACAGTCTCTTCAATAAATGATGTTAAAACAATTGAAAAGTTACATACAAAAAAAACTAGACCACTAACTTACACCATACATATGAATAAACTCAAAATGGATAAAATACTTAAATGTAAATCTCAATACCATAAATATCCTAGAAGAAAGGATAGGCAGTAAAATCACAGACATCTCTCATAGCAATATTTTTGCCAATAGATCTCCATGGGCAAGGGAAATGGAAACAAAAGTAAAATTAAACAAATTGGACTATATAAAACTATAAGGTGCTTGTTCAGCAAAAAAAACCATTAACAAAATGAGATATAAACCTACTGAATGTGAGGATACATTTGCTGATACTTCTGATAAGAGGTTAATATTCAAAATTTATAAAGAACTTATAAAACTAAACATCAGAAAGACAAACGATTTAACTTAAAAATGGGCAAAAATTCTCAATAGATATGTCTCGAAAGGTCATACAGATGACCAATAGACATATGAAAGATGCTCTATGTCACTAATCATCAGAGATATGCAAATTAAACCAAAATGAGATAACACTTCACACCTGCCAGAATGGCTATCATTAATAAATCAACAAACAAGTTGGTGAGGATGTGCAGAAAAGGGAACCCTTGAGTGCTGTTGGTGGAAATGCAGATTGGTGCAGCCATTCTGGGAAACAGTATGGAGTTCCCTCAAAAAATTAAAAGTACAATTGCCTTTTGACCCATGATCCCACTTCTGGGAATATATCCTAAAAATCCCAAAACACTAATTTGAAAATAGATGCATTCCTATGTTCACTGTAGCATTATTTACCATAGCCAAGATTTGTAAACAACCCAAGTGCTCATTAGTAGATATGTGGATATAAGTACTGTGGTGCATTTACACAATGGAATATGACATGGACGTAAAAAAGAAAGAAATCTTACCTTTTAGGACCACCTGGTTAGACCTAGATTATTATGCTAAGTAAAATAAACCAGTCAGAGAAAGACAAATACAATATGATCTCTCTTATGTGAAATCTATTGAATGAAAGAAATTGATGAACAATATAGAAACAGAAGTATGAACACATGGAACAGACTGACAGCTGTCAAAAGGGAAAATGTTAGAAGAACTGGATGAAAGAGTGTGAGAGAATTAGCCAAAAGTATATATACATGACACACAGACACAGACAACAGTGTCTGTGATAGCCATAGGGAAAAATCTCCTAGGTGGAGATAGGCAAAGAGTGTTGGAAATGTGGAGAGAGAGTGTTTTCTTGAGGTGAAGGACACATGATACAGTGTGCAGAAGGTGTTTTATTGAGTCATACATCTGAAGCCTTTATGGTTTTGTAAACCAATGTCATCTCAATAAATTAAATTAATAAATAAAAACAAACTGTTTGCTTCTTTCTATATTTTATGTATGTCTGTGTATGTATGTATAAATATATGATTATTTTTATGTTCAGAAGGCATTGCCAAAAGTAATTTATAAACAGCTCTAAATAATTAGCTTAAAGAAAACTGTTTATATAAATTAAATATATTTGCAGAAATATAACAAACTAACCAAAAATGTTTTTCAAGTTTACTTGATCTAGAATAATATTCAGTAAATAAAAGCTAATTTAACTTTTTTTGGTTGAATTAAAACAGGCATGTGTATTGAGCTATCACTATTAAATATAATGCAGATTTACAACTTTTATTCTGCTTAGGGTTACCGAAAGTCAAATAAGCTTATGTTATTTCTATTATAGAATTTGTCAATAAGAAGATAATTTAAAATGATGATTATCTATTTAATGTCTTATGAAATTTTCATGACTAATCTAAACATAATTGTTAAAAACAAGTAAATAAAGTAGATGTTTACTAATGAATTTTTTGGCACTAGTTATACTTTATGCTATGTCTATAAAAAGAGTTTCCAAATTTTTTTCTGGTAACTTGAAACCTTAAAACTATACTAAGAATAGTTAAATGATGGATATTCCTTGAATATCTATATCATTTCCAAATAAGATAAAATACTGAAACATTAATTATAAGACATGGTTTTATCCACATTGGACTTCCTTTAACATAAGAAGTAAAAACATTTTGGTCTATTAGCAAATGTGTTATGAACTACATTGAAAAAATTGCTGTGAAGAAAAATATACTTCTAGAAATTATGACATGTGTCTATAAATTTGCTAATTCATGGAATGCTAGTGTAACAACCACTGAACAAATTTTTTATTTCTTAGTTTTCAGTAAGAATTAATGATTTTGAGGGTCAAGAATTCTAATTAATATATGTAATTAAAACTATTAGAAATAATAAGGAAAACATTTATGCGAGGGAAGTAGGATATGCTTTTGGTAAGAAAAGCTATGAGTATAGTGATGACTTTTTGTTAAGGAGGAAGAAAAAAAAATTACTCTTAAGTAAAGCAACTGATCCAGAATAAGAAAAAAGAAAAAAATAGCAAAATCTATAGAAATATAAAAACTTAAAGAAGATTCGAGGTAAAAGAATCTTAGGAAAGAAGATTTATATCTGGTCAATTGGAATAAAATTATTTAAGTTAAAAAATGAGTTTTAATACCAAAACTATACTAGTGCAAAATTTGAATTTGTCTTCTCTTTGCTAAGAAGACAAAGTTTTATTACCTTATTGGTCTATCCTTAATAAGAAATTATAAACATTTGTTTCTTTACCTTTTAAGTAGTTGGCTTAGAAAGCAAAGATTTTTGTTTTCTCGCCAAAAAAATTTACTGTGCCTTATGTTTTCAATTTTTTGATTATTTAAGCAAACCACATTTTCTCAATATTGAAAGAGGGTTTTTGCAGCTATGTAGTTTTTTGAATTTTCCTTCAAAATCTTTAAATGTCATTTTCATTAAAAAAATATTTGTTGATAAACTTTCTAAAAATCCAATTCTAAATTAAGTATTTTTATCTCAGATTAACTTTAAAATTTTCCAGAAGGTTCCTGGAAAATCTCAAAGGATTTTCTCCTCGCCTTGTAAGTTATTAAGGTAATTAGATTTATTTACTATGTTAAATTACAGGGGAAGCATTATCATATAAAAAGTGATGCTAAAACTATTTAGGTTATATTTGTATGGATATATGTTATTAATGTATTTAGAATTTATATTAAATTCTTAGAAATTTTGTATGTTCTGTTATTCTATTAGTCATAATTCCAATTATTATCTAAAAGTATTACATATAAGGAATAACCAAATTTCCTTGTCAAATCCATTATAATAAACTTTCATTAATTTCTTAAGCATTTACATACAGTTTTCATTTTACTCTGATGCTTTTGCAAAAGTTAGATTCATAGAAAGGCTCCTATGTAGTACTTTAACCACTGATACCTCTGCCAAATTACAAGGTCTCTAAGCTCAAATGTGTATTTTACAATTAAATAAGGCTTACCTGTTATCCAGTCTTGTGAAAATGCTGCAGACCTCAAGGTCAATTTGACTAGAAAAGAAATAGCCAACATCAGCCGTGACTGGTGGCTCAGTGGTTCAATTGGTTCAAGTATGCCCCCTGGGCACTAAGGATAACATGGTCAAAGCACAACAGCCTCAGGCACTAAAAATAGCTCAATATTCCAGCATCAGCCCAAGATGTGGTTGCAGGTGGATCCCAGTCAGGGCGCATGCAGGAATCTGCTTCACAATTTCCTATCCCCTCACCTAAAAAATAAAATAAAATAAAAAATAAAAAGAAATTAAAAAAGCTTAACATCAGGGTAGATTGCTTCCCCCCCAAGATCTAGAGAATCAAGAATGTCTTTTTCCTTTCCCTTTTTTTTTCAATGATGGTCTCTTACCATGAAGCAAGGACTATAATTATTTTGTCTACCTTTTTCCTTGACCTGGCTTGAAAAAATAATGCTATTTTTCACATATCTCATGCCATTGAAAAGGAGAGTGTTACAGCTTTCAAATGACCATTGAATTTGTTAGGATACTGATGAACCTCTAGGTTTTTCTACTTGTCACAAACTTCTTCCTAATTTCCAATGATTCAGTTTCTCTGGAACAACCTCAATGGATAAACAGTTCTGGGCAAGTGGAGACAGAGTTACAGAAAACAAATAAACAGGTCAACTAGCTTAAAGAAATATTCTTTTCATTGGGATTATGTTTTAATTTGTTTAATTCTAGTTGGGGAATCTGGATCAGGAGTATTCTTCAAACCATGGCATTGTTTTGTTGCAAATAATGATTAATATCCTCCTAATATGCTGCATTATCTTTAAAGTTTTATATAAATGTAAGTAGCCATTTACCTACTAACAGATGCTCTCTCTCAGATTGGAACAACAAAGCGAACAGAAGAAGAACATAACCAAATCCAAGAAAAGTTGTCTGACATAGTCTTTTGTGAATTCTACACTGAAACTCAAGAGGCAATAGTAACTGAGAGTCAAACTAAGTCTGATATTTTATCAAGCCCCTTAAATGGTCAAGAGGATAATCAAAAGTGGGGAACTGTTAAACTTTCTCCAAGATGGAGCCATGCTTGTCCAGGGTGTAACATCAACAAACTTGAAACTTAAATAATTTTTGTGTCCTCGTAAAAGCTCCATTTGACTACAAATGCAACCATTACCCAAATGCTAAACTGTCTCTGGACCTTCACATGCCAAATCAAGTTGACTGTGTGGCCCCAGCTAATTAGATGTTTTCTGTTTTTCTTTTCCCTCTTCTTTATTCTATAAAAGTTTCTTACTCTTCCATTCTATTTATATTTCTCTAAAAAGAAACTTTATACTTCATAAAGTGTTAAAGTTTGTTTGTATAACCAAACTTGTATTTCATGTTTTTCTTTTCATTTAACATTAGTGACTTCTTTGTATATGAGTGCATGATTAAATGAGATCATTTATATGAGCTCAATACACTGCCTGGCACCTATGAACAATTCAATATAAGGCAGTTACCACTTTTATTGAAAAAATAAGGAAAGTATCTCATACTGTTTAAGTACTCAATAATTAAATCAACAGACATCATTTTGACTTAATAAATATAATTTGATTGATGAGATCAATTTAACAAACACAATGTTAATAACTAACACATGAAAAATGTTAATCATGTTATTGGAAAATTTTACAGTCCTGACCTGTTGGCTCATTGCTAGAGCATCGGCCGGGTATATGGAGGTCCTGGGTTTGATTTCAGTCAGGACACAGAAGAGAAAGGACCATCTGTTTTCCCATGCCAACCCCCTTTTCTCTCTCTCTCTCTTTCTCTCTCTCTCTCTTTCCCTCCTCCAGTCATGGCTCAAAAGGTGCAAGCAAGTAAGTCCTGGGTGTTGAGGATGGCTTCATGGCCTCGCCTCAAATGCTGAAATGTCTCGGTTGCTACACAGTGGAGTGGCTGCTCCAAATGGACAGAGTATCACCCTTCAGATGGCTTGTTGGGTAGATCCCAGTTGAGATGCATGAGGGAGCTGGTATCCTTGCCTCCCTGCCTCCCTACCTCTCACTTAATTAAAAAAAAAATTGCCCCATTCTGTGATCTCAAATATAGATAACTAGTGATGATATTCTCCCATATGATTATAAAAAGCCAGGCTACTCTTAATTATTTAAAATTTAACAAATATTTCTAGGTAAGATAATTATATTTATTATACAGCATAGCTTGAAATAAAGTCTAAAATAATTATAAAACAAATGCTTGATTTGGTACCTCAAGAATAAATTTATTTCCACATAAACACAACAAAAGTATTATCTATGGAACTCTGGTACTATAATCAAGTTAATTAAAACCTTCTACATGTGTTTATGAACTTTACAAATATAATGCTATGTTGTTGTAAAAGATTACTTCAGATTTCTACAAAATTAGCTACTTTTTAAATTTTCACTAAAATCTAGTCTCTTCTTTATTAAAATAAATATTTTGTTTACATCAAACTTATCCATGTTTTGTATTATAGTCCATAGCACACACCCAATTACCCACACTTAACAGATCTAAATAAAATTAATATCTATTAAAGGTAATCCTTACCATTTTAATGCTTACCTAATTACCCTCACTGTTCTGTTTTTCCTAATAATACTTTTTGATTACTCTCATAAGGGCAGAGTTTTCTGAACATTACATAGCTCTTATGTAATGTTATTAACTTTGTTCAATATCTCCTTATTTATGGTTCAAACATCAGTACAAAGGAAGAAAACAAAATAAGAATTACCAAACCATTTTTTAACAATGTTATATTCTCCTTGAATTCTATTTGGTTACACATAAACTCTAATGGTTTTCTTTAATTTTTAAATTGGTTTGTTTCTTTGTTTTTACTAAATACATGTTAGTTATTTACTTTGAACATGAATCAGAGACTCATGAAAGACTCTCTCTAATAATGTGGTTGTTATTATCAAGCACCATGTGTCAATTTAAAAAATTAGACAATTAGAGGACCCAGAGATGGCTAGACACTCAGGACTCCCCAAATTGTAAACATAGGTGGTGGCTTTGAAGACAGTTCAAGATCCAAAGCCTTTTGGATGGTTGCACTATGATGGTCCCTTAATCACGGTAGGGAGGGCAGGGCAGGGTAGGTAAATGGCTGCTTTGTATGTGTGCCCTGACCGGGAATGAAACCCAGGATGTTCACATACCAGCCAGAGCTGTTGTAAATTTTGTCCTAAATTATTTTCCAAACTGAGCCCTCTCATTCTTTACTCTGGTTCCTCACATTTTACCATCCCCTCAAGTGATGTCTGATTCCCTAGGCCTACTTTCAGGAAGCATCAGGTTAAGTCAGTTTAGCCTAGAATTCCTGTTTATCCAATGTTTCCTCTTGGTAATTTTTAAATCACTGACCCCCACCATCTGTTATTTGGGTCTAAATTCCCACTTTTGTTTGTTGTATTTGGAGTTGAGCACAATTCCTCTCCCATTAGCAAAGCCTCATTGCCCCTTAACCCTTGAAAAAGTCTGCTTTAATGTTAACAAGTGAATAAATATTTTTTACACATATAAGTGACAAACATTTTACATATATAAGTGACAAACTTTGTAAAGGATCAATCTCTATCATCTATCTATCTATCTATCTGTCATCTATCATCTATCTTTCTACAGTTGCAAAATAGTCACTTAACTGATAAAATTTATTGTATTATTTTTCTTTGCTCCAAAATTATACATTAGCTATAGCCAGGCAAATAATCCCTTAAAATATGTTTTTAAAAAATTGTTAACTTAATAATTAGGGGTATACATATCTGAATTTGGACTCTAGTTTAAGAACACATTTCAGATATTTACATTTAATGTAGACATTTTTGCTAATGACATGTATAAAATATGTATAGTACTGAAAGTTTTTTTTAAATTTTGGAAGAGAAGTTGGTTTTAATATAAATCTGTAAACCCCTGATTAAAATACATGTGAATGGCTTTACTCTGATATTTTTGAAGCTATGCCATGCCAAATGGCTTCTGTCTTACAGATCTTTTTAATTTAGGAAGTGTTTCTTAAATTGACTGTATAGGAGGTCAGAAAGTAAGGAGGCATTTTGTACTTTTTATGGGAAGATAATGAAAATCAATTGTTTCTGATGAATATTATATACAAATATAGTATGATACTTGTTTATATATACATTCACATATACACACACATATAGAAAAGCTGAGGCTGATCAATAAATGTATTCATTTTCTTTCCCTTAGTACATTTGATTTCAAAGAATTTTCTCTAGCATATTCAATCATTGGCTATTAGAACAAGGAGTCTGTTACTTTAAAACGTAGAAAATAAATTTCAGTGATGCCAAATGATTTAAGAAACATATCACATAAGAAAGGTTTGAGTTATTGTGACTCCATGTCAAGAACTCTATTAGAGAAAATTAATATCTTTATCATTCAGAAAGCCTTTAGCAGACATATCCAATAGAAAACAAAAACAAAAACAAAAAAACCCTCCCTTTGTTTTTAATCTCACCAATATAACATTCAAAAATGCTGTACAGAGGGTTATTAACCCTCAGACATGCATTATATAGTAATAACATCAAGGCTTTCTGATTTGCTCAGCAGTAATCAGATTCTCTAACTGTGATAAACTGCTCTGCCTTTGGCCGTCTAGGTTAGCCACTTAGGAATTGGATTATTGTCTCATAAACAGCAGGACAATGATATCATTGCTTAATTATATTCACTATTAAAAGTTATGAATCATGATATTATCAGGAAAAGGGCAACTGATAGTACTTGAATGAATGACTCACCAATAACATTTCAATTGATTTTGTGTCAGGAAAAATAAAAACACATTTGGAGTGTAACATGCGAAGTGGAGACAATAGCATGCACTGGTTAAGAGCCTGCAGTTTTGAAACAGAAATGATTGAATCTCTAGTATATCATTTATTTATTGTGTGACTGTATATATTTCATCTATAAAATATGATGTATCATAGTATGGTACTTGAAACCTATATAATTTTATTAACCAATGTCACCCCAATAAATAGAATTAAATTATTTAAATTAAATTATTTATGTGCACTCAGATGATCTCTTTTTCTGAACAATCTAAAAACAGAGTTTCTCTAATAAACTTTTAAAGTTTTTCTCAAAAAAGTGAACAAATTATTGCATCTAGAAATATGCTGTAGGTCTTGTGAAAATGAAGTAAGAGTATGTGTGTTTCATGTGTAACATTGTGCCTTACATCTAGTAAGCAATTGCTCATTGTAGCAATTTAAATTAATATTCACAATAATGATGATTGGATCAGAGTTATTAAAAATGTCAAAATTTACTAAAAAATCCAAAATCATTATAGTCCCTGTCATGCTATTTTTTTACACAAATATATACAAACTTTTGGGTTTGGTATTATGTTTTGCTTTATATTTAAAACTGACTTACATGGATCCTATGTACAGAGTTCTGAGCATTTATGATAAATTCATTCATTCAATAAATACTGTAGTATAAATTTTTTTGTGTGTGTCGACTAAGAAGAGGTGAAATATAAACACAGTGTATAATTTCAGTAAGCCATAAAAGTATGATTAGTTCTATGAAAAGAAAAGGATAACCTAGACAGGTCTCAAATATCAGTGACATTGTAAAGGGAAAAAGCACATGAGTGATTTTGTGTAAAAGAAATCAAGTGATGGAAGAGTTTGAGTTAAAAGGGAGCTATTGGCCCTGGCCGGTTGGCTCAGTGGTAGAGCGTCGGCCTGGCGTGCAGAGGTACCGGGTTCGATTTCCGGCCAGGGCACATAGGTGCTTCTCCACCACCCCCCCTCTCCTTCCTCTCTCTTTCTTCCCCTCCTGCAGCCAAGGCTCCATTGGAGCAAAGATGGCCCAGGAGCTGGGGATGGCTCAGTGGCCTCTGCCTCAGGCACTAAAATGGCTCTGGTCACTGTAGAGCGACGCCCCGGATGGGCAGAGCATCGCCCCCTGGTGGGCGTGCCGGGTGGATCGGGCGCATGCGGGAGTCTGTCTGACTGCCTCCCCGTTTCCAGCTTCAGAAAAATACAAAAAAAAAAAAAAAAAAAAAGGGAGCCATTGTTACTGGAGGAATCAGAGACAATGGACTTTGAATTAGGCTTTTAGTTAAAAAAAAAATTGACAGGTAAAGAATGAGAGAAGAGCATTTCAAATCCATTTGTAATGAACAAATATAAAGAGTTGTAAAACTTTGTAGGTTTATTTATAGAGTAGTACTATATTATATACATTTCAAATAAGCAAAAATTGTTGATGTTAAATTAGGAGATAATATAAATTACAAATAAGAACATATAAATGTAAACATATGCCTGTCTGTATTTAAACTATGTTCATGTTGCAGTGAAGATCATAATGCATCATTAATGAAATATGAAAAGAAGAAGGTGGTATGTATTATATAGGAGAAAATAACATGTTTTAATTCAGAAATGGTGAACATCAAACACTAACAGAATATCCAAAAAGAAATGAGCAACAAGTATAAAATAAAATATAGATTTTACACTTTCCAGCATATTGAAAAATTAATTGAGATCACTGTTGTGAATGCTGAGAAAACATAAAGAAGATGTAAACTAGAAAATATCCTATTGGTGATAGAGAGAGAAAGAGAGACACAGAAGTCAGAGAAATAAAAAACAAAGATAGCATAACGTTTCAAAGACTGAAGAAAAATTCAAAGAAGAGAGAATGTTTACAAGTATCAAATATCCCATTAAGTTTTAGCAAGATGAGAAATAAGATATTTGGCAATTGAGAAATCACTACTAACTTTCAGAGAAGTGATTCAAGGAAAACAATAAGTTAAAAATGTATTTTAAGTACTAATGTTTGAAAGAGAGGTAAAAAAGAATCAATAATTACTGATTATTGATTTTACTACTGTAAAATCAAGATTAAAAAAGCATGTTTTATTTTGACTTATTTTAAAGAATAAAAGGAATCTACAGCCAAGAGGAAACTGAAATTAAAAGAGAAAGCAATAAGAATTGATGAAACCAATTTATAGAGGAGTCAAGAAAGGATTCAATCATTAAAATATTCTATAAGCATTCATTTTGAGACTACTATGTTCAGAGACTGTTAAATGCTTAATACAAATTTTTGCTGTGTATACAATCTACCAGAAAAGACAGAAAAGCAATGATGACAATACAATGTGATGTAGCCCAAATGCATATACATATACATTTTTAAATAATATATACTGTTATATACAATATATTATGAATACCAAAAATAACTTGTTTCTATATTTGCCTAGAGTAAAAAAGACTTGGCAAGGAAGGCTTCCAGATGGGGCTGAAGTTTAGCTAAGTCATAAAGGGTAAATAGATACTCATTAGTTAGAGACAAGAATGGAGGTTATCTAAGTAGAGGGAAAAGCTTTAGCAGTAGTTATGAATACTGATGGAGAAGGCAGTATACAGGTTCTACATTTCCCATTTTGAGAATAGAACTTGGTAAATTTAGCAGGAATTACCAAGCACTTTTTATAGCTTTTTTGAGGAATTAACAAATCTAATGTTAACACATTTAAAGTGTACAATGTGATTATTTGATATATGTATACATTGTGAAAGGATTTACACAATCAAGTTAATTAACATCCATCACATTTTATACTTACCTCTCATGGTTTTTTTTTTTTTTTCTGTGAAAATGCTTAAGATCAACTCGCTTAACAAATTTTATGTATGAAAAGTAGTAGTATCAACTATAGTCATTATGCTATATATAGATTATCAGAATTTATGGTGTTCACCTTAGAAATGAAAGTTTGTACACTTTTATCAACCTCTTCCCATTTCTCCCCACACCATGACAACTACCATTTTATTCTGTTTCTGTATGTTTGACTATATATTACAATCTAATATATATACTAGATTCCACAAATAACTGATATTATACAGTATTTGTCTTCTTCTCTGTAATATCTACTAGGTTCATCCATGTTATCAAAATAGCTAAATTATTTTAAGGCTAAATAATATTTCATTGTATATACATATCACATTATCTTTATCTATTCATCTGCAACAGATACTTAGGTTGTTTTTATATTTTGTCTATTGTGAATATGCTTCAAACTACATAAGAGGACTGATGTCTCTTTGAGATAGGGATTTTATTTCCGTAGGATATTTACTCAGAAGTAGAATTGTTGAATCATATGGTAGTTCTATTTTTAATTCCCCGAGGGACCTCCCTGCTGTTTTCCATAGTGGCAATACCAGTTTATTTACATTTCCACCAACAGTGCACAAGGGTTGCTTTTTTTACACATCTTTGCCAACACTTACTATTTTTTTTTCATAACAGCCATTCTAAGAGATATGAGGTAATATATCATTGTGATTTCGATTTGCATGTTTTGAACCATTCTTGCATCACAGGGATGAATCTCCCTTGACCATGGTGTATATATCCTTTTAATGTGAAGTTGAATTTGGTTTGCTAATACTTTGTAGAGGATTTTTGCATTTAGGTTCATCAACGTTATTGGTCTGTAATTTTTTTCCATGTGGTGTTTTTGTGTAGCTTTGGTATTAGGGTAATTCTGGCTCAGCAAAATGCATATGAAAGTATTTCTTCATCTTTACATTTTTGGAGGAATCGAAGAATTGACATTAATTCTCTTTAAATGTTTGGTGAAATATACCAGTAAAACAGTATGGTACTAGAATTTCTTTTTTGAGAGGTTTTTGATTACTGATTCAATTGCTTAACTTAAATTAGTTTGTTCAGATTTTATATTTCTTCATGATTTAGTTTGGTAAATTGTATGGTTCTAGAAATGAATCCAGTATTTCTAGGTTATCCAATTTACTGGTGGGTTGTTTTGTTTGTTTTTTCTGTTTAACCATTTTACATAGGGGGAGGACACAGATTAACCCTCCCTCTTTTGATCATGGTAATTTTAATCTATCCCATAAGCATAGCCACTAAAAATCTATTAGCAGAAAATGTGGTAGTCAAATGTGAAAACTAGTGTTCTTAACAGTTTCTTATATTTTTAGTATTCCTGTGTTATCAGTTATAATGTCTCCTCTTTATTTATTTTATTGCTTTGAATTTTTTATCTTTAAATATTAGTCTAGTTGAAGTTTTGTCTATATTGTTTATCTTTAAAAAAATAACAGCCTATATATTTATTGATCTTTCTATTGATAGAGAGAACTTCATCTCTGATTTTTTTATTTTTTCCTTTTACTAACTTTGGGCTTAGGTTGGTGTAATTTTTCTAATTCCCTGAGATGTAAGGTTAAGTTTATTGCTATAAACTCCCTGTTAAACTGCTTTTGCTGTGTTCCATAATTTTTGATATGTTGTAATTCTATTTTCTTTTGTTTCAAAACAGTTTAAATTTTTTTCCCTTTAATTTCTTCTTTGATCTATTGGTTGTTCAGGAGTGTGTTTAATGTTAATATGTCTGAACTTTTCATTTTTCCTCTTGACAATGATTTCAAGTTTTATACTACTGTGGTCAGAAATGATGCTTGATAGGATTTTGACCCTCTTAAATTTGTTAAAACTTGTTTTTTGTAAGACTAGTACATTC
This sequence comes from Saccopteryx bilineata, assembly GCF_036850765.1. Classification (NCBI taxonomy): domain Eukaryota; kingdom Metazoa; phylum Chordata; class Mammalia; order Chiroptera; family Emballonuridae; genus Saccopteryx; species Saccopteryx bilineata. The sequence continues at coordinate 72,031,995 of NC_089491.1, read as the reverse complement.
CGAGTGTAAAAGATGACATGATTAAATAAGCTGTGCTGCACATATCAACATCAAATCTACTGCTGTTTGTCTGCAAGAGAAATACCAGCTGCATTTTCTTCCTAATTCAACATGTCAGGCTGTGTGACCTCACTACTCTTAAACAGCCAATTAAAATTTATACACACACACACACAAAATCTTCTCTTTTAGGGAAGCATACTAAACATCTAATAAAGTTCTACTATAGGGTCTGAGTTCTTTAAAATATTAATTTTGTATGTGACTTATACTTAATCACACAAAGCATCTAGTAAGCTTGGTTTAAGACCTGGTTGGGGAATACTTTCTATAATACTGTGTGACTACTCACTGTAATCTTGGCATTTGTAGCACTTTTTGCCACACACACACACCCATTTTTTTTTATTTTACAGTCCATTGAAACCTATTTCAAAAGCTTATTTCTTCATTAACCAAGCCTCTATCTTTTTTTCTTACTATCTATGTGTTATTATTATTATTATTATTATTATTATTATTATTTAGTGAGAGTAGGGGAGGCAGAAAGACAGACTCTTGAATGTACTCTGACCAGCATCTACCTGGCAAGCCCACTAGGGGGTGATGCTCTGCCCATCTGGAGTATTGTTCTGTTGAGGTCATGGAGCCAACCTCAGTGCCCAGAGCCAACTTATTCCAGTTTAGCCAAGGCTTCAGGAAGGGGAGTAGGAGAAAGAGAGAGAAGTAAGAAGGGAAGGGGTAAAGAAGTAGATGAGCACTTCTCCTGTGTACCCTGATGGGGAATCGAACTGGGAGGTCCATACACTGGGCCAACACTTTACCACTGAGCCAACCAGCCAGAGCCCTATCTCTATCTATCTATCTATCTATCTATCTATCTATCTATCTATCTATCATCTATCTATCATCTATCTATCTATCTATCTATCTATCATTTAAAATGTACATACTTTTACTTTCACTATTCCATTCTGTAGAGACCAAATATTACTTCTTTTTTTTTTAATCCAAACAGTCATCTAGGTTTAACTAGCAATGGTAACTTAAGCATTTGTAAAGTTTATAGCCAAAAAATAAAAAAATAAATAATAAGGATAGGCTATGTATTTTATTCATGAATGATTCTGCATATTGAAAATATTTGGTCTAAAAATCCATAGAAATCAATTCTAACTCTATATTATTTTAATTTTATTTTTATTTATCCATTTATTTTGAGAGAGGCAGGGAGAGAGAGGGATAGGAACATCAAGCTGTTCTTGTATGTGCCCTGATTGGGAAATTGAACCTGGCAACCTCCATGCTTTAGGACAATGCTCCAACCAACAAACAAAACTATCCGGCCAGGGCTTAAATTTTTATTGATATTTAAAAACACAGAGAGAATAAGTGTGGGTGGGGAGGAAAGCATTTATTGTTTCACTCATTTGTTCATTTTTTGGTTGCTTTGCTTCCCTATGTGTCCTGACCAGGGATGGAACCCACTTCCTTGTTGTTTCTGGACAATGCTCTTAACCAACTGAGCTAATCACCAGGGTTCAACATGCTTTTAAATGTGACTTTTATAATGATGTATATATGTGTGTGGTGTGTGTGTGTGTGTATACATGTATAGTTGTGCCCCTGTGTAAAATGATATTTGTTGATATAAATACACTGAAGTTAAAGCAATCCAGCTTTGTTTTAGTCCCTCTAATGAAAAACAGAGTTTAGATTTTATAAGTATCTAAAATGGTTTTTTGCTCAGAGGCATAAAAAGAATTAATGTAAATTGAAGGTTTATTTTAGAATAAAATTCAACAATAATAAACCAATAATGAAAATGTTCTGCTAATTTTAAACATGTGAAGTAGTTTAGAAATCTTGTACAATATATTCTACAAATTCACAGTAACCTTTATGAAACTCACCCTAGTGAAATTCATATGAAGAGATTATTTCAGCTATCATCTAGTTGAGTGGTGATTTATTTATTTATTCTGTTTTAGAAAATACTTTCAGAAATTTTATGTAATTTTTGATCAGGAAGGCCTTTTTCTGTACAATGCCTCACCTCTGGATTTTATTTGGAATGGTTATATGGTGGCATTAATTTTATAACACTTTTACATAGACACTTTCTTCAGAGTAAGCCAAACTTTCTTCACTAAGATGGTCCCATTTGGACTCAGTGAAGTCTCTTGTATATGTGGACTCATGAATACACTCATCCAGGGTATCTTCCTACACTTTTTCAAATAATTCATGTTTAAAAAATTACTAAAAAATAGATTTATGGAAGTTAACAAAACTTCTAACAATTTAATTTATCTCTAATGTAGTTCTGGTGTTGATTTTTTGAACATTTAACCAACGGAATTTTTTAAAAAAAATTTGGTGCTCATAGCATCATTTTTTTTCCAACTCTAGAAATACTTTCTTTGTTTTCTGATTTTTTCTTATACATCTTTTCCATATACTTCACAGGCTTCATTTGTTTGCTTTTAATGACTAAAATGTCTATTTTCACTCATCCTTGGAGTCACAACATTTAAGAAAAGCTCTACTCTTCAAAAGATCTGCCAATTACTACTCATGTAATAGTATTTTTCATTTACACCTACAGGCATTTTTGTGCTTTCCTTTATTTACCTCTCACAGAGCCATAATCAAAGGTTATAACTCCACTGGATTTTGGTAAAAAACAAAAACAACCCTACATAAAAATATTTATTTAAAATAAATAAGTGCATATCAATAATAATCTTAAATGTAAATGGATGAAAGCTTCAATTAAATGAGAGTAGCTGCATGTATAAGAAAATATGATCTGTATATAGGCTGTCTACAAGAGACCCATCTCAGAACAAAAGATACACATAGTCTGAAAGTGGAGGGATGAAAAGAAGCATTTCATGCAAATGAAAATGAAAAAAAAAAAGCTGGGGTAGCAGTACTTATATCTGACAAAATAGACTTTAAAACAAAGGCTATAGTAAGGGGTAAAGAAGGTCATTACATAATGATAAAGAGAGCATTCTAACAGCACCATAAAACCATTGTAAATATTTATGGACTTAATATAGGAGCACCTAAATATATAAAGCAGACTTTGATGGACATAAAAGGCAAGATCAACAGCAATACTATAATAGTAGGGGATTTTAATATCCCACTAATATCAATAGATAAATCATCCAGAAAGAAAATTAACAAAGATATAGTGGCCTTAAATAACCATAAATGACACTAAATCAACTGGATTTAATTGATATATTCAGAATATTCCATCCCTAAGCAGCAGAATATACATTCTTTTCAAGGGTTTATGATACATATTCTAGGATAGACCACAGGTTAGGACATAAAACAAGTATCAATAAATTTAAGAAAATTGAAATCATATCAAGCACCTTTTCTAATCACAAGTGCATGCAACTAGAAATCAACCACAAAAACAACAACAACAACAACAACAACAACAAACTGAAAAACATTCAAACACTTGGAGGCTTATAGTATGTTATTAAATAACAAATGGGTTATCAATGAAATCAGGAAAGAATAAAAAAATTGTCTTGAAACAAATAAAAATGAACATACAGCAACCCAAAATCTATGGGACAGTGAAAGCAGTTGTGAGAGGAAAGTTTATAGCATTACAGGCATACCTGAAGAAGGAAGAAAAAGCTCAAATAAACAATCTAGTCATGCACAAAAAAAAAAAGAACTAGAAAAAGAACAACAAAGAGAACCCAGAAGAAGTACACAGAAGGATATAATTAAGAACAGAGCAAATATAAATGACATAGAGGCTGAAAAAGCAATACAAAGATCAATAAAACCAAGAGCTAGTTCTTTGAAAAGATAAACAAAATTGACAAACCTTTAACCAGACTCATCAAGAAAAAAAGAGAGAGGATCCAAATAAAATTAGAAATGAAAGGAGAGATGTAAACGGATATCACTGAAATCCAAAGACTTGTAAAAAAAAATACTATGAATATCTATATGCGAAAAAATTGAACAACCTTGGTGAAATGGATAAATTGGTAGAAACATACAATCTTCCAAAACCGAATCTGGAAGAATCAGAAAACCTAAGCAGACTAATTATAATAAATGAAATTGAAACAGTTACCAAAAAATTCACAGCAACAAAATGTCTGGACCATATGTCTTTACTGGTGAATTTTACCAAACATTCAAAGATGATCTAACACTTATCCTTCTCAAACTATTCAAAAAATCAAAGGAAGGGAAGGCTTCCAAGCTCATTCTATGATATAAGCAGTAGCCTAATTTCAAAACCAGATAAGGACACTAAAAAGAATAAAAACTATAGAAAAATATCCCTAATGAACTAAAATCCTCAACAAATATTAGCAAACCAGAACCAACAATACATCATGCTGTTTAAATCAGCAATACATCACGATGTATTAAAAGGATCATACATCATGATCAAGTGGAAATTTTTTTTCTGGGGAGGCAAGGATAGTATAATATTTGCAATGTTATTTGTAATATTATTCATCAAATAGACAAAATGAAGGATAAAAATCACATGATCATATCAATAGATGCAGAAAAAGGATTTGATAAAATTCCACACTCATTTGTGTTCAAAACTCCGAGAAAATACAGGAAACATACCTCAACATAATAAAGGCCATCTATGACAAACTGACAGCCAACATCATACTCAATGGGCAAAAATTAAAAGCAATCCTCTTAAGATTAGGCACAAGACAGGGATGCCCGTTTCACCACCCTTACTCAACATAGTTCTAGAAGTCCTAGCCACAGCAATCAGACAACCAGAAGAAATAAAAGGCATCCAAATTAGAAAAGGAGGTATAAAACTGTCATTATTTGCTGATGACATGATATTGTACATGGAAAACCCTAAAGTCACAGCCAGAAAAACTACTAGACCTGTTATATGAATTTGGCAAGGTCACAGGATATGAAATTAATATTTAGAAATCAGTGGCATTTTTTACATAAACAGTAAATTTTCAAAAAGAGAAATTTTAAACACAGTCTCTTTCACTATTGCAACAACAACAAAAATAAAGTGCTTAAGAATATATTTAACCCAGAAGGTAAAAGACTTGCACTCAGAAAATTAAAAGACATCGATAAAAGAAATGGAGGAAGATACAAATAAGTTGAAGCATATACCATATTCATAGATAGGAAGAGTTAACATCATTAAAATATGTATACTACCCAAAGTGATCTATATATTCAATGCAATTCCTATTAAAATACCGATGACATATTTCTCAGATCTGGAACAAATATTCCAAATATTTATACAGAATAAAAAAAAAATTCAAATAGCCTCAGCTATCTTGAAAATGAAGAATAAAGTGGGAAGTATTACATTTCCTGATGTCAAGTTATACTACAAGTTCATTGTAATCAAAACAGCTTGGTTCTGGCATAAAAACAGGTATACAAATTAATGGAACAGAACAGAGAACCCAGAAAACACTCATTCCTTTATAGTCGATTAATATTTGACAAAAGAGGAGAGCATACAGTGGAATAAAAACAGTCTTTTTAATTAATAATGTTGGAAAAATTTGACAGGTACATGAAAAATAAATGAAGCTAGACTACCGACTTACACCACTCACAAAAATTAAAAAAAATAAGTAAATAAACAAATCTTAAAATGGATAAAAACTTAAATATAAGATACAAAACCATAAAAATTTTGGAAGAAAATATAAGCAGTAGATTCTGATATTTATCATAGCAATATTTTTGCTTATATATCTCTGTGGGCTACTGAAATAAACCATAAAATAAACAAATGGGACAATATCAAACTATAAAGCTTTTGCACAGCAAAAGACACTTTAAAAAAAATAAAATGACAGCCTGACCTGTGTTGGCACAGTGGATAAAGCATCGACCTGGAAATGCTGAGGTTGCTGGTTTGAAACCCTGGGCTTGCCTGGTCAAGGCACATATGGAGTTGATGCTTCCTGCTCCTCCCCCCTTCTCTCTGTCTCTGTCTCTCTCTCCTTTCTAAAATTAATAAATAAAATAAAAACAAAAATTAAAAAAAAACTTTAAAAAAATAAAATGACAATCCACTCAATGAAGAATATATTTGCTGATATGTCTGATAAAAGTTTAATAACTCAAAATTTATAAAGAACTTCTAAAACTCAACATCAGAAAGGTAAATAATCCACTTAAAAAACAGGCAAAGGACCTGAATTGAATCTTCTCCCAGGAGGACATACAGATGGCCAATAGACATATGAGAAACTGCTCAACATCAGTAATCATCAGAGAAATGCAAATTAAAACTTAACACTAGGAGATACCACCTTACATCTATTAGAATGGCTTGCATTAACAAATCAACAAACAACAAGAGCTGGCAAGAATGAGGGAAAAAAGAAAACTCTTTTGTACTGCTAGTGGGAATACAGGCTCATTGCAGCTATTGTGGAAAACACAGTATGGTGTTTCCTCAAAAAATTGAAAATAAAATTGTTTTATGACCCAGCTATCCTTCTTGTAAGAATGTACCCTAAAAATCTCAAAACACTAATTCAAAAAAAGATATGCACCCTCATGTTTATTGGATTGTTTACAATAGCAAATATTTGGAAGCAGCTCCAGTGTCCATCAGTGGACGAGTGGATAGAAAAGCCATGGTACATTTACACAATGGAATAGTACATGACCGTAAGAATTCTTACCTTTTGCAATGGCATGTATTGACCTGAAGATTATTATACTAAGTGAAATAAGCCTGGTCGAGAAAGACAAATATCATAGGACTTCACTTATGTGGAATGTATTGAACACAATAAAATGAGGAACAAAATAGAAACAGAGGCAAGGTCACAAGGAACAGATGGACAGCTGTCAGAGGAAAGGAGGATGAGGGGTTATATCAAAGGAGATGAAGGGATTAGCAAAATTTTATATATATATATATATATATATATATATATATATATATATATATATATATATTTAGCAAATAGATATAAAAGACAGAACAGAAAGTTCCAGAGACAAAAGAGGGTATGGAAGTAGGGAGAGTGGGGGCAAAGGATGTATAATGGGAATGCGACTTCGCATGAGGCATGGAGGACATAATGTGGAGGGGGGTTATAGCCGTTTTATTGAGTGGAGTACTTGAAATCATGACAACACAATAAGTTAAAATTAAAAATAAAATAAATAAAAGTATTTATTTACATTACATTAAATCCTATTTAACTTTATTTCTTTACATTAAAATTAATATATTTCAATAATACCATTTAATATTTTCAAACACTTCCCCTTGATTATAGTATCTTAAGGTTGTCATTGAACATTTTTTTTATGACAATATTATATCAATACTGTTTTTGGATAACATTTTGTTCAATCCAGTGTTTAAATAATTGTATGTTGGGGCACAAAAATATGTGTTCTTCGTAATTGTTCTATGATTATCTGTGTATTTTGTTTTACTTGTAGTTGGTATTTATTCATTTAAAATATTGCATCTGATGCTGCTGGTGCAGTGATCATTAAGATATATATAGTCTCAAACTTAATTCATCACACACACTAACTTGTAGTAGCAGAGATGATGCTGTGGTTTCACAAATTTCATGGTTATCCTCCTGACATACAAGAAAACCACTGATCAGTTCCCTTGTAGCTGTATTAGCATCATGTGATGAATTTATGGGCAAACTTATACTAATCAAAATAATGTATATCACATCCAAGCCTATTCAATAAAAACCTTGCTTGATATTTGATATTCTATTATGCCATCCATATAGATCTTGCATGCCACATGATAAAGATGAAAACACTGTAAGATGGAAGCAGCCTAGATCCCTGAATCTGCAATTGTAAGAAAGCTTAAAGACAGACAATGTGATGTTAAAATGAAAAATAAAATATTATAAAGAAAAGAAAAAATAATTATGTTAAGCCACTAAAATTGGTGGTTGCTTGCTATATTGGTTAGCAAATACAAATAGATATAACAGAAAGACATTTAACCTTTTCTCTAAACATAACCAAATCTCAAGTTCAGGGGCTAATGCTAACACTGGTAAGACATTGACATAAAGAAAAAATGAGGCCCTGTCTGATTGGCTCAGTGAATAGAGCATTGGCCCAGTGTATAGATGTCACAGGTGTGATTCCCAGTCAGGGCACACGAGAGAAGTGACCATCTGCTTCTCTCCCTCTCCCTTTCTCCCTTCTTTTCCTTTTTCTCTACCACAGCCAGTGGCTCAGTTGGTTTGAGTGTCAGCCCCAGGCACTGAGAACAGCTTAGTTGATTTAAGCATTGGCTCCAGACCCCCCTAGATGGAGGTTGCCAGGTGGATCCTGTTTGGGCACATGTGGGAGTTTGTCTCACCATCTCCCCTCCTCCAACTTAAAAAAAAAATGAGTACAATTCATGGCATGACGTCTTTAAATAGCTCATCTTGAACAATGTGTATTTCATCTTTTACTTGGTGCTTATTCCAGTGAGAAATGATACTGCTTCTGACTATAAATGGATAGCCACCTAGGGATAATGCTTTACCCCTGGGTGTGTACTCTAGGAATACAAAAAGGATAATAGAAAGTATCTGTGGCCTGACCAGGTGGTGGTGCAATGGATAGAGTGTCGACTGGGACACGGAGGACACATTTTTGAAACCCTGAGGTAGCTGGTTTGAGTGTGAGCTCATCTGGCTTGAGCAAGGCTCACCAGCTTGAGCCCAGGGTCGCTGGCTTCGGCAAGGCATCACTGGGTCTGCTGTAGCCCTCTGGTCAAGGTACATATGAGAAAGCAACCAATAAACAACTAAGGTGCTGCAGCGAGGAATTGCTATTTCTCATCTTTCTCTCTCTTCCTGTCTGTCCCTATCTGTCTCTCTCTCTGTCTCTGTCACAAAAAAATTTAAAAAAAGAAAGTGACTATGAATGGATGTCAGTAGCCTCTTATATGTTAAAGCACAATATTCTGAGTGTACAAAAGGAGCAAAAATACAAATATGAATAAAGTTTCATTGAGTATTTTTTGCAAGCATGACATAAATTTATACCCTGCAAAATATATTCATAAAATGACATTATATGTACTATAATGTCATTTATCTATATTATGTCATGAGAGCTCAAAAACTTACCATTTATTATCCCCATTGAAGAGAAACTAATAAGTCAGAGACTAAATAATTTACTCAAGATTATATAATTTATAAGTAAAAATTAAACCAAATTGTTCAGAATTTCAATCTCATAAATTTTTTTTGGGGGGGGTATTTTTCTGAAGTTGGAAACAGGGAGGCAGTCAGACAGACTCCTGCATACACCTGACCAGGATCCACCCAGCATGCCCACAAGGGGCAATGCTCTGCCCATCTGGGGCATTGCTCTGTTGCAACCAGAGCCGTTCTAGTGCCTGAGGCAGAGGCCATGGAGCCATCCTCAGCGCCTGGGCCAACTTTGCTCCAATGGAGCCTCGGCTGCAGGAGGGGAAGAGAGAGACAGAGAAGAAGGAGAGGGGGAGGGGTGGAGAAGCAGATGGGCGCTTCTCCTGTGTGCCATGGCCGGGAATCTAACCTGGGACCTCCGCGTGCCAGGCCGATGCTCTACCACTGAGCCAACCGGCCAGGGCTCAATCTCATAAATTTTTAATGATAACATTATTGTTAGTGTCAAGCAACATTTATAATTCACTAACCAGTGAGTACATTTTACTATACAGATGGACATAATGTCACTACCTGTTTGTTGTAGTTTGTTCATTGACTTATTGACTTTTTTTTTTTCATCTTAGATAGTGAGATTGTGGACAAAAGAGATTAATTTCACTTAGTTTTTTTTTTTTTAGTTATGAAGGAAATTAGTAGTTGTTGATCTTCCTCCTTAATTTTATATTGACTAGTCATAGCAATGACACATGACTAAATAGTTAACATTTGATTCTGAGAATTGATGCAAGAATTTCAAATTCAACATACACTTTTTTTCATGTATTTCCTGCATGATTATTTTGAAATAAGAGAATTTTTTTTTTTTGGCCATTATATATACTCTGCAGATTTCCTGCATTTTTCTGTTATAATGACATGTTTCCCAGTATTTACGTGCTTCAGTTACTCAGCTAGTTTTGTTTTTTGTTTGAAAATACTTGATTTCTAGGAATTAATGAAGCCAGTGCCCACTTTCTTAAGGATTACAGATGATGGTGAGAGTATGAAACACAGAGCCCTAGATCTCCAATTTTAATTGGCTCTTAACTTTCTCCCATAATGCTTTAGTCAAAGTAGGAAACAAGTAGAATGACTAGACTTATTTGAATATTGTTTATTTTCGCTCTAACTTTACTCTTTTGTAAAGGTGCAAAACAAATTGAGTAAGTAGCTAAATGTGTCTAGGAAGAAGGAAAAAGAGGAGAAAAAACACACCAACAGCATCTTTCAACTGAGTAAATCCCTGATGAATTGTTGGCTGATCATGCGTTCCTTTGTATTCTTTGAACAAAGGAAGATTCTATAAAACACACATCCAGTCACTAAGCTATCCTCTTTTTTCTGCATGCAGTATTTTTCTCACTCATGTTAAATTAAAACTTCAATTTTATTTTATACTGTCAATTGAAATATTATAGTATTCTAGTGTACTTGCAAAGCTCAATGTAATAGCAGTGCTTTTCTTTACCTATATACCTTTCTGTCAAAAGCGGATATTTATAGAATGACATAGTTGAATGTGACAGCTCCTTTACTCTTGAAAGTTTGACAGTGTTTCTTATGAAAATGACAAAGAATGAAGGCTCAGCAGGCCAGTGATGCTTATTAAAAAGAAAAGAAAAGCTCTCTGGGTGTAAGAATTACCTTAAAATCTCTAAGTGAGTAGACATTAGAGCAGCACTGTCACAGGAGAGCAATGCTAGATCACATCATCCTGCTCAAAAAACTTGAATCACAGAGTAAAGTTCTAGCTTCTTAACCTGACATTCATATTTCAAGGAATGGTCTACGTTTGCTTCTACATATTCAGCCCTTATCTCCCTCCATTTGTTACTTGTTTCTGTAGCTGTAGTAGAAATATCTGCCCATCCATAAACACAAAGCAGCTGAACTACACTGTGTGAAGATGTGATCTAAAATGCATACTCTTAGCACCTCTCTTAGCTTAAATCTGGGTTAGACCAAGTAGCACTAGAGTGGAAGAATAATTTCCTTAGCTAACAAGAGAGTGAATATGACCAGCTGCCCTGTTTTCATTTTAGGTAGAGGTATCTATCTAAAAATTAACAGCATATAAATTTAAATTCTTTAAAAAAATCAAGGATGCATAATGTAAACATAAAAATGATCTTTCAAAACTAACTCCTAATGATTAAGTTTCCTTTATAGTATTGTAATTATTTTTTCAATAGACATGGTTTCTATAGGCATTCTTGCAAAGAAATTTAGTGTATTCTTAATTTCATAAATTTTAATATTTGGAGTTAAAATTCTAAGAATTTTATTATTTTTATCCCAGAATGTTTGAAAGTATCTGATAGGAAATTCTCATATAATTCCTGTTTAGCTTGACCAGTGCTGTACTCAGTGGATAGAACATCAACCAGGATAGAACATCAACCAGGATAGAACATCCCAGGCTCGAAACCCCAAGGTCATCGGTTTGAGCACAGGCTTATCTGGCTTGAGTATGGGCTCACCAATTTGATCACAAGGTCACCGGCTTGAGAGTGGGATCATTGACATAAGTCCATGGTCGCTGGCTTGAGCAAAGGTTTCTGGCTTGAAGCGCAAGGTCGTTGACTTGAGCCCAAAGTCACTGGCTTGAGCAAAGGGTTACTGGATCTGCTGGAGCCCACTGGTCAAGGAACGTATGAGAAGCAATCAATGAATAACTAAAGAGCCTCAACCAAAATTGTTGCTTCTTATCTCTTTCCCTTCCTATTTGTCTGTCTGTCTCCCATAAATAAAATAAAATAAATTAATTAAAATAAAATGTAAAATAAATGAAATGAAATATCTGTCTAGTATGTTGCTGTTAATAATTAATCCCTAGGTGATATCAGCAGCCCTGACTACACAAGTAAAAAGAAAAAATTCTCAGTCATAATAAACTGTATTTATATATAAATACAAAATATTTAAGAACAAAGTATAGTCAAATTAGGGGGGAAAATTGAAGGAAAATGTAATTTTGTAATTTAAAGAAATTTTTACATGCTTCACATTTCAAAAGTCCTTTGTGTCATTTAATGACTCACAGTTAACTCCAAGGAATTAACTATTATTTCTTTTGTGTGGATAAGATTTACTATGCTTGAGGACAGCTCTAGTTAATCATGATTTACATAGATTTATACATTCTGCCTGTTTGTTTTTCTTAAAAGATATATTAATCTGTGTTTAAGAGGATGATGATCTCTAAATATATTTTCTAGGGTTTTATAAAGTTTAGAAATATTTTTCTCATTGCTTTAGAAACAAAATATAGCAGCTAAAACTTTGAGTTTTAGTAGGAAAGTTAAAGCACAATTTACATTAAGATACTGATTTCATCTGCTCTTAGACATAAATTGGCTAGCTTGCCTGACCAGGCGGTGGCACAATGGATAGAGTGTCTGACTGGGACATGGAGGACCCAGGTTCAAAACCTTGAAGTTGCCAATTTGAGCACAGGCTCATCTAGTTTGAGCAAGGCTAACCAGCTTGAGCCCAAGGTCACTGGTTTGGGCAAGGGGTCACTCAGTCTGCTGTAGCCCCCCAGTCAAGGCAGATATGAGATAGCAATTAATGAACAACTAAAGTGCTGCAATGAGGAATGGATGCTTCTCATCTTTCTCCTTTCCTGTCTGTCTGTCCCTATCTGTCCCTCTCTCTGTCTCTATCTCTGTCACAAATAACAAAAGTAAAGTGGCTAGCTCAATCCTGAACAATGGTTAGCATTAGCAAATAAACTATAAGGAAAATCAAAATATATTTTCTTCTTTACATTGGATTCTCAAAAATTTTGATTAAAATTTGCACATTATATTGAATAAAGGGCTTAGAACCCCATTATAAAAAAGTGTGTACTTATATCATGGATGATGATGCAACAACTATGAGTTAGGTCTTAAGAAGAGGTGTTATGGAAGTCCCAGTCATAGAACTGAGCTTGAAGGAAAAATAGACTTTAAGAAATATGGATTAAATCAAGTATTTGATATAGGATATGTGTTAATAAATAATGTCTTGGGTTTTAGAACACACCTTGTAATTTCTATTTTTGTTATAAAGTACTAAACACTAACTATAGGGAAGTATATTTAATGTGGACAATTTGGAGTATAGCTACTTATACATGAAACAACATTTCAAATTTATCAGTTCACAGTTTTTCAGGAAATTTCAAAAAGAAAAAGAAGACCAAAAATCAGAGAAACTGCTTATCAAATAATTCAATAATCAAAGCATAAAACAGTGACCTAAGCAGTGGAAACTGAAATAGAGATCACACAGGAATTTTAGCTACATTTAAAAGAATTGGACAGAATTTGGTGATTTATTCACTTGGGATTACAAGATTTAGTCTAAATGTCTAGACAAAATTTTTTGACAGAAGTTGGGAGGTCATAAAAAAAAATTTATGGACAAGATAGCTAAGCTCAAGGAATAGAAGATTTTGTCTGAGGATAAGACACATGAGAAGAATATTTCTTCAAATGTAAGAGGGATTTCTATGTAAAAGAAAAATCACACAAGTCCATAGCTACATAAAAAGACAAACAAAATCAATCATTGGAATTTACAGATTAACTCTCATTATATATATATATATATATATATATATATATATATATATATTTTTTTTTTTTTTTTTTTTTTTTTTTTTTTTTACGTGAGAGAAGGAGAGATAGTGAGACAGACTTGGGCATACACCCAAACTGGTATCCACCCAACAACCGTGGCCTGGGGCCAATGCTTGAATCAATGAGCTATCCTCACCATCTGGGGCTGACACTCTAACTACTGAGTCATTCACTGGCTGTGAGAAGAGGAGAGAGAGAGAGAAAAGGAGGAGAGATAAGGGAAGAGAAGGACATGGTTGCATTTCATGTGTGCCCTGATAGTTGATTAGACCCAGGATGTCCGCACACCTGGCCAACACTACTGAGCAAACCAGCCAAGCCCAAAAATAAATTCTTAACAAACAATAAAATAGTTTTTCAGAATATTTATATTGGATATTTTAATGGTGTTAAATTTTTCTCTCCATGAACACACAGGATATGCTTCCCCTTATTTGTGTCTTCTTCAATTTCTTTCTTCAGTACTTATTCTTGATTAAATTTATTACAGGAATTTTGTTTGTTTCTTTCCATTTCTGGTAGTTCATTATTGCTATATAAAATGCATCTGATTTATAAATATATATTTTGTATCATCTAAATTACTGAATTCATCTATCAGTTCTAGTAATCATGTCATATACAAATGACAGTTTTATTTCTTTCAAATTGGGATGCAATTTATTTCTTCTTGACTAAATGCTGTGGCTAAGTCTTCTAGTACTCTGTTGACTAATAGTACTGATAATGGACAACTCTGTCTTGTTCTTGACTTAAAAGAAACACATTTAGTTTTTCTCCATGGAGCATGATGTTGGCTGTGAGTTTGTCATATATGGCCTTTATTATATTGGGGCACATTTCCTCTATTTCCACTTTACTGGGAGTTTTTAACCTAAATCAGTATGGGGTTTTATCAAATGTTCTTTCTTTTTCAATTGATATGATCATGTGATATTTCTCCTTTTGTTTGTGTAAGGCATCATGTTTATTGATTTGCAATTAATTGTACCAACCTTGAATCCCTAGAATGAATCCCATGTGGTCAGGGTTTATGATTTTTAATGTATTTCAGGATTAGTTTTGCTAATATTTTGTTGATTTTACATTCTATGTTCAGCAGAGATATTAGTCTATAATTTTCTTTCATTCTGGTGTCTTTATCTAGATTTGAACAAGGATAATGCTGGCCTTATATAATGAACTTCAGAGACAAAATGCTATTTCAGATAAAGACTATGTGAGCAGACACAAAAAAGCACCTATTGTAAGACCTTATTTGCAAGAAACATCCGGAATAGGTAAACAAGCAAAGACAGAAAGCAGACTGAGGGCTGAGTGGGGACTGAGTACTTTAGGTTCAGGGTCCCCCTTTGAGGTGATGGGACATTCTGCAGCTAGACAGTGGTGATGCTTGCACAGCATCGTGAATACACTTCATGCTCAGGAATGGCGCACCTTAAAATAGAAACAATAATATTTATTTATAACTTAAAATGAATCATGCCCATGATAAAAGGCAAATGTAACTATTAAAGAAAATACAGGAAAAGGCAAAAGAGGGGGTGGTAACACAAATCTGGTTAGTAGAGAGAAAGCACATTCCACAAGTGGTTCTAAAATGAGCCTTGAGGCATTTTTCAGGGTCAGCTTTTCCTCTCTGAATGGAACCAACACAGGTTCTTGGGAGGTTCTTTGGGTCTGGCTGTTGAGGTGTTGGTTAGGTCACGAGATTCCACAGAGGCCTGTCCCAGCCCCATGTCTTCAGCTTGAAGGGCTGCTGGAGCTGCCTCAGTCGCTGGAGGGGGCATCCTTCTGGCTCAGCAGTGACCTCCTCAGCTGCCTCTGTATCTGCATCCTCCCAATCTAGAAAAGCTGTCGGACCAGGAGCTGAGTCTGACTCTGGATCTGGTGTTGGAGTTGGGAGAGGAGAAAAGGTCACCCACCTGCTTGTCTTTCCATGTGACTTCAAAAGAAAGAAACAGCCAGAGACTTCCAGAGAAGATGCAGCCGAGGTCCTGCTACAGGACATCTTCCTTGCCAGCAGCCCACAGATGGGTGGTCACAGGCTGGTCTTTGCTTCTGTAAATAATGGTCTCTATGCAGAAAATCTGACAAGTAGAAAGATATATGAGAAAGATAAAATTAATTTTTATCATAGCAACAACCATTTTTGAGAATATTTTTCAGTATGTGTATTTTTGCTTTTTTTATTCGTGTGATCATACTTAGGTTTACATATGTGCATGTGTGTATGTAGAGCAAAATTAGAGTTTTATAATGCAGATGATTTTCTATACTTGTATTTTTTTAATAATTTTATTTTTAATGGGGTGACATCAGTAAATCAGGATATATATATTCAAAGATAACATGTCCAGATTATCTTGTCGTTCAATTATGTTGCATACCCATCACCCAAAGTCAGATTGTCCTCTGTCACCTTCTATCTAGTTTTCTTTGTGCCCCTCCCCCTCCCCCTTTCCCTCTCCCTCTTCCCCCACCCCTCATAACCACCAAACTCTTATCAATGTCTCTTAGTCTCACTTTTATGTCCCACCTACGTATGGAATAATTCAGTTCCTGGTTTTTTCTGATTTACTTATTTCACTTCGTATAATGTTATCAAGATCCCACCATTTTGCTGTAAATGATCCAATGTCATCATTTTTTATGGCTGAGTAGTATTCCATAGTGTATATGTGCCACATCTTCTTTATCCAGTCATCTATTGATGGGCTTTTTGGTTGTTTCCATGTCTTGGCCACTGTGAACAATGCTGCAGTGAACATGGGGCTGCATGTGTCTTTACATATTAATGTTTCTGAATTTTGGGGGTATATACCCAGTAGAGGCATTGCTGGGTCATAAGGTAGTTCTATTTTCAGTTTTTTGAGGAACCACCATACTTTCTTCCATAATGGTTGTACTACTTTACATTCCCACCAACAGTGTATGAGGGTTCCTTTTTCTCCACAGCCTCTCCAACATTTGCTATTACCTGTCTTGTTAATAATAGCTAATCTAACAGGGATGAGGTGGTATCTCATTGCATTTCTCTAATAACTAAAGAAGATGAACTTCTTTTCATATATCTGTTGGCCATTTGTATCTCTTCCTGGGAGAAGTGTCTGTTCATGTCCTCTTCCCTTTTTTTTTTTTTTTTTTTTTTTTTTTTTTTCATTTTTTTTCTGAAGCTGGAAACAGGGAGAGACAGTCAGACAGACTCCCGCATGCGCCCGACCAGGATCCACCCGGCACGCCCACCAGGGGCGACGCTCTGCCCACCAGGGGGCGATGCTCTGCCCATCCTGGGCGTCGCCATGTTGCGACCAGAGCCACTCTAGCGCCTGGGGCAGAGGCCACAGAGCCATCCCCAGCGCCCGGGCCATCTTTGCTCCAATGGAGCCTTGGCTGAGGAAGGGGAAGAGAGAGACAGAGAGGAAAGCGCGGCGGAGGGGTGGAGAAGCAAATGGGCGCTTCTCCTGTGTGCCCTGGCCGGAATCGAACCCGGGTCCTCCGCACGCTAGGCCGACGCTCTACCGCTGAGCCAACCGGCCAGGGCCCTCTTCCCATTTTTTTATTGGATTGTTTGTTTGTTTGTTGTTGAGTTTTAGGAATTCTTTGTATATTTTGGATATTAGGCCCTTATCTGAGCTGTTGTTTGAAAATATCATTTCCCATTTAGTTGGCTATCTGTTTATTTTGTTATCAGTTTCTCTTGCTGAGCAAAAACTTCTTAGTCTGATGTAGTCCCATTCATTAATTTTTGCCTTCACTTCTCTTGCCTTTGGAGTCAAATTCATAAAATGCTCTTTAAAACCAAGGTCCATGAGTTTAGTACCTATGTCTTCTTCTATGTACTTAATTGTTTCAGATCTTATGTTTAGATCTTTGATCCATTTTGAGTTAATTTTAGTACACAGGGACAAACTGTAGTCCAGTTTCATTCTTTTGCATGTGGCTTTCCAGTTTTCCCAGCACCATTTTTGAAGAGGCTTTATTTTTTCCATTGTGTGTTGTTGGCCCCTTTATCAAAAATTATTTGGCTATATATATGTGGTTTTATTTCTGGGTTTTCTATTCTGTTCCATTGGTCTGAGTGTCTATTTTTATGCCAATAGTATGCTGTTTTGATTGTCGTGGCTCTATAATATAGTTTGAAGTCAGGTATTGTAATGCCCCCAGCTTCATTCTTTTTTTTTTAGGATTGCTTTGGCTATTCGGACTTTTTTATAATTCCATATAAATCTGATGATTTTTTGCTCCATTTCTTTAAAAAATGTCATTGGAATTTTGATGGGAATTACATTAAATTTGTATACTGCTTTGGGTAATATGGCCATCTTGATTATATTTATTCTTCCTAACCAAGAACAAGGAATATTCTTCCATCTCATTATATCTTTTTCGATTTCTCTTAACAATGGTTTATAGTTTTCATTATATAAGTCCTTTACATTCTTTGTTATGTTTATTCCTAGGTATTTTTTGTTGTTGTTGCAAACATGATGGGATTATTCTTTTGAGTTCATTCTCAAATGTTTCACTGTTGGCATATAGAAAGGCTATTGACTTCTGTATATTAATTTTGTATCCTGCAACCTTACTGTATTGGCTTATTGTTTCTAGTAGTCTTTTTGTGGATTCTTTGGAATTTTCGATGTATAGGATCATATCATCTGCAAAAAGTGATACCTTTACTTCTTCTTTTCCAATATGAATACCTTTTATTTCTTTGTCTTGTCTGATTGCTCTGGCTAGAACCTCTAGTACCACATTAAATAAGAGTGGAGAGAGTGGACAACCCTGTCTTGTTCCTGATTTAAGGGGGAAAGCCTTCAGTTTTGTGCCATTTAATATGATGTTAGCTGATGGTTTATCATATATGGCCTTTATCATGTTGAGATATTTTCCTTCTATACCCATTTTGTTGAGAGTCTTAAACATAAAATCGTGTTGTATTTTATCGAAAGCCTTTTCTGCATCTATTGATAAGATCATGTGGGTTTTGTTCTTTGTTTTGTTGATATGGTGTATTACGTTAACCGTTTTAGGTATATGAACCATCCTTGAGATTCTGGGATGAATCCCACTTGATCATGATGTATTATTTTTTTAATATGTTTTTGTATTCGATTTGCTAGCATTTTGTTTAGTATTTTAGCATCTGTATTAATTAGAGATATTGGTCTGTAGTTTTCTTTTTTTGTGCCATCCTTGCCTGGTTTTGGTATGAGGTTTATGTTGGTCTCATAAAAGTGTTTGGAAGACTTTCAGTAGAATAGGAACCAAGTCTTCTTTGAATGTTTGATAAAATTTGCTGGTATAGCCGTCTGGGCCTGGACTTTTATTTTTGGGAAGGTTTTTAATGGTTTTCTTATTTCTTCTCTACTACTAGGTCTGTTTAGGCTTTCTGCTTCTTGATTCAGTCTAGGAAGGTTGTATTGTTCTAGGAATTTATCCATTTCTTCTAGGTTGTTGAATTTAGTGGCATAAAGTTTTTCATAGTATTTTACAATAATTCTTTGTATATCTACAGTATCCATGGTGATTTCTCCTCTTTCATTTTGGATTTTGTTTATATGAGTTCTTTCTTTTTTTTCCTTGGTAAGTCTTGCCAAGGGTTTGTCAGTTTTGTTGATCTTTTCAAAGAACCAGCTCTTTGTTCTATTAATTATTTCTATAGTTTTTCTGTTCTCTATTTCATTTATTTCTGCTCTGATTTTTATTATCTCCTTTCTTCAGCTGGTTTTGGGTTGTCTTTGTTCTTCTTTTTCTAGTTCCCTAAGGTGTGAAGTTAAGTGGTTCACTTGGGCGCTCTCTGATCACTGCTTTTGCTGCATCCCATATATTCTGATATGTCATATTGTATTTATCATTTGTCTGTATATATCTTTTGATCTCTGCACTTATTTCTTCTTTGTCCCATTTATTTTTTAAAAGTATGTTGTTTAGTTTCCACATTTTTGTGGGCTTTTTTTCCTCTTTTTTGCAGTTGATTTCTAGTTTCAAGGCTTTATAATCAGAAAATATGCTTAGTGCAACTTCGATTTTTTTGAATTTGCTGATGTTGTTTTTGTGGCTCAACATATGGTCAATTCTTGAGAATGATCCATGTACACTGGAGAAAAATGTATACTCAGTCACTTTGGGATGAAATGTCCTGTAGATGTCTATCATATCCAGGTGCTCTAGTGTTTTGTTTAAGGCCACTATATCTTTGTTGATTCTCTGTTTGGATGACTGATCTAGAGCCGTCAGCGGTGTATTGAGGTCTCCAAGTATGATTCTATTTTTGTCAGTTTTTGTTTTAAGGTCAATAAGTAGCTGTCTTATATATTTTGGTGCTCCTTGGTTTGGTGCATATATATTAAGAATTGTTATGTCTTCTTGATTCAGTGTCCCATTAGCCATTATGAAATGGCCATTTTTGTCTCTGAGTACTTTTTCTGTCTTGTAATCAGCATGATCAGATATGAATATTTCTACGCCTGCTTTTTTTTGGATGTTATTTGCTTGGAGTATTATTTTCCAGCCTTTCACTTTGAATTTGTTTTTATCCTTGTTACTTAGATGAGTTTCTTGTAGGCAGCATACAGTTGGGTTTTCTTTTTTAATCCGTTCTGCTACTCTGTGCCTTTTTATTGGTGAGTTTAATTCGTTTACATTTAGTGTAATTATTGATACTTGTGAGTTCCCTATTGCCATTTTATAGATTGCTTTCTTTTAGTTTTGTGTCTTGTTTGATCCTTCTCTTTCATTTTTCTATCTTTTGTTTTTATTTGGTTTTATTCCATACATCTTTCCTCTGTTGCTATCTTTTTTAAATCATGTGCTTCTGTGGTGGTTTTTTCAATGGTGGTTACCTTTAAGTAATGAAAAGGGTTCCTACCCTGTTATTGTAGTGCACTATTTTGTGAGTACTTTTGCACTCCATCGTCCTTTGCTACTGTTAATCTCCATCCTCTTCCCCCCCTTTCTTTTTGTTGTTGTCACAGTTTAAATTTGGTTTTATTGTGTTCTTTTTGGAGCTTTTACTTGTGGATTTGTTTTTTTTGTTGTTGTTCTTTGTATCTGATTGGAGAACCCCCTTTAGTAATTCCTGGAGTGGGGGTTTTTTGATGATAAATTTCCTCATCTTTTCTGTATCTGTGAATGTTTTTATTTCTCCTTCATATTTGAAGGATAGCTTTGATGGGTATAGTATTCGTGGCTGAAAGTTCCTCTCTTTCAGGACTTTTAATATTGGGGTCCACTCTCTTCTAGCTTGTAGAGTTTCTTTTGAGAAATCTGATGGTAATCTAATGGGCCTTCCTTTATATGTTGTATTCTTCTTTTCCCTGGCTGCCTTGAGAATTTTTTCTTTGTTGTTGGTTTGTGCCAATTTCATTATGGTGTGCCTTGGAGTAGGTTTGTTGGGGTTAAGAAAACTCAGAGTTCTGTTTGCTTCTTGAATTTGAGGCTTTAGTTCTTTCCACAGGCTTGGGAAGTTCTCATCTATTATTTGTTTGAGTATGTTCTCCATTCCATTTTCTCTCTCTTCTTCCTTTGATATACCTATTATTCTTATGTTATTCTTTTTGATGGAGTCAGATAATTCCTGTAGAGCTATCTCATTTTTTTTAATTTTTGAGTCTCTTTCTTCTTCTCTCTGTTGTGCCTCAAGTTGCTTGTCTTCTATTTCACTAACCCTCTCTTTTATCTGGCCTCTTCTATTAGCTAAGCTTGTTACCTCTTTTTTCAGTTGTGAATTGATTTTTTCATCTCTGTTTGATTTGTTTTTATAGTTTCAATTTCCTTGGAAATATATTCTTTGTGTTCATTGAGTTGTTTTCTGAGCTCCCTAAGTTGCCTTTCTGTGTTTTCTTGTATATCTCTGAGTATTTTTAGGATTTCTATTTTAAATTCTCTGTCGTTTAACTCCAAGGTTTCCAATATATTAAGTTTTTTTCTCCGTAGATTTTTCCTCATCTATCTGTGTTACCTCTCTTTCTTTTGTATCCATGACATTCGATTTTCTCTTCCTTAATGGCATCTGAGGGTGGTTTTGTTGATAGTATTAATGAGATTTAATAAGGAATAAAAAGTTAATAAAATAAAAATAAATAATCAAAGAGTTGTTTTTCTAAAAAAATTAATAATTAAGTAAAGAAAAATAAAATAAAATTAAAATTAAATAAGGAAATTATCCCCCCCTCCTTTTTTCCTTTCCTCTCCTCTCCCCTCTTTCTTGAGAAAATCTTGTGGTTAACTGTGAATTATATTGTACTAAATACAACAAACAATGCCTGTAATGGAGGACCTGATTGGGGAGAATTAATAAAGGGGCAAAAAAAAAAAAAAAAAAACAGAAAAAAAAGAAGGTATGGACCCACAAAAAGCAAATAAGGAAAAAATATGGGTCAAGAATAAAATGATTTGCTTTTAGGTGTTGGTTGACTAAGAGTTATGATGAGAGGAATAAGAGGGAAACAGGAAAATGGAGGGACAAATTAAAAAATTACTATTGTATTTAGTGGAACAAGAACTAGATAAAATGGAGAGCCAGGGATGGGAGCACTGCTAGTAAGTTAAAAAGGTGAAGTAAAAACCCCCCAAAATGCCACAAACATAAGTTTGAGTTCCAGATAAGATAATTTGTTTGTTATTGAGGTATGAATTAGAGGAGATGTAAAGGAGAAAGGAAGAAACTAATATAGAGGTAGAAAATAAAGAGAGAGAGAGACAAAAAGAGGGAACCACTAAAAGAAGAAAAAAAGAGGAGAGAGAGAGAGAGAGAGAGAGTTAAAGGTTTTGGAGTGCAACCCTCATAGAGAGAAAGGAAGAGGAAAGAAAAGATAATGGGAGATGTAACACTTATGGGTAGTGTAGTTCAAGTAGAGGAGAGAGTAAGATCAGTAGAGAGTTAAACGACCACATTGGAGGAGGAAATAAAATCAAGAATGAAGATAAGAGAAACAAACAAACAAATATAATAAAATGGGATAGGTTATAAAGTCTGCAGATTATTCTTGATTTTGAGAGGTTATCTTCTTGCTTTATCTTTTCTCTCCCTCTTCCTGGATGGTGACTCTGTACCCCGGGTTCTGCCCCTTTGGCACGCTCAGGTAGAGGTTTGCAGTTGATAAGTCTCTATGGCGATGTCATGTATTGTGCTTCAGTCTCGTTGGCAGTCGAGGCTCATTAGCATTTATAGGCTCTGACAGTGAGAGAGTTCGTGTTCCTGGAGCTTCTCTCCTAGTCTTTCCTTCCTCAACTAGTAGCTTGATAATCCAGCTATGGGGTTGCTGCTGCCTCTGCCTGGATAGTAAGAGGCTTAAAGAGCTGGCAACTCCCCACTCTATTCCCACTCAGCACAGGGCTCTGGGTAATGCTAGCATAATCAGGCGGGGCTTCTGCCCACTCAAAGACCTCTGGCTCTGCCACTCTGTCCAGTATCACGGGCGGGTGCCCACTCCTGGGGCGCTTGGAGGAAACTCTCGCTCACTATCTTTGCGCAGACCAGGATATCAGACCGGAAGTCTCATACTCTAAGTGAAACCGCCGCCCACACAGAAAAGTTCCAGCATTGGAATTGGCTCTCGCTCCCTCCCCATGTGCGGCTTTTTCAGGGCACTGGGGCAGCCTGGAGATTTTACTTTTGGCCCACACAAAGGCCCCTGCTTCTGCCCCTCTGTGGGATAACATGGGCGCGCACTGCTGAGGCACTCGGAGGAACCTCTCGCTCACTATCTGCGCGCACAGACCAGGATATCAGGCCAGCAGTCTCACCCTCTGAATGAAACCCCCGCCCGCATGGAAAAGTTCCAGCATTGGAATTGGCTCTCACTCCCTCCCCGTGCGTGGCTTTTTCAGGGCTGGGGCAGCCCAAGATTCCACTTTTGGCCCACACAAAGGCCTCTGACTCTGCCTGTTGTGGGGTAACACGGTTGCCCACTGCTGAAGCACTCAGAGGAATCTCTCGCCCACTATCAGTGTATGCCGACCAGGAGATCGGGAAAAATGGCTGCCCCACTTGTCTTTCTTTGTCTGGATTTGGCGTGAGTGTTAGCTTGTATTGACTGGGTTGCCACAGGCACATTTTTTCCTCAGCTTGGATCTCCGTGCCACAGCCTGGTTCGGCCGTTTGTGCCACTGCCTGGATCTATTCACCCCCTTTGCCCTTCTCAGTTTCTATATTCTCAGTTCCCAGTGAAAGTAGCCCTATTTAGGTTAGTGAGGAAGGCGGAGCATTTCTTACTCACTATTTCCTTTGGGGTTTGATTATATATTTAGCCAATTTTTCACTCTACCATATCTTTGGGTGTATTGCGAAACATCTGGAGGCTCCAAGTATAGGTTTTTCTGTTTCTGGTTGAAGATCTTGTTGAGTTTTGGGGGAGATTTATCGGTATCGCTTCCTACCGCGCCATTACTCTGACGTCATCTTGTATTTTCAATTAAAATTATAAGTTTGTGGTTTGTAAGCTAATATTTTTTAGAGACACAGTCTATCACTATGGCTTATATAGACATTTTATTCATTTCTCTACTTGATTTACATGTCTTCTCTGAGTCTGTTTCTTCAGCATCTATTGAGAGACACTGGATCACAGGATCTTAAAACCCGGTGAGTATTGATTTGACTAGAGCTAGATCATGACTAAAATGGGACCAAACAGTTTCTTTACTGACTACTGGAAAAAAAAAGTAGATAAAATGACTTTATATTAACAGAAAGTAAGACTTAAATAGAAAATCATTGAGATCTGGAGAAAAGATAGAAGCTAGAGAATGAAGTTAAGAGTCAGAGCTGAGTGAAACAGGATAAAACTGCATTCCTTCTTGCAGAATTTCTAAATCCTCTTCCTAGTCCCTCCTGATACGTTGAAATATCTAAGGCAACTTGCGAGGGCTGAGTTATTTAGTAAATAATAATACAGGACACCAACTGGCACTTGAACTTCACATAAACCACAAATCAACAAATCATTTTTTTTTTAGTAATAGGCAGCATAACTGTTTGATATTTGGAACATAGTTATACCAGAAAATTCCTTGTCATTTATTTGAAATTCAAAACCATCTGGAATCTTGCATTTTATCTGCTAACCATACATGTGGTATTCTTCCTAAAAGGCAAACCTCATTTAATCTAGAGCTTTCTTGAGAGATTCTCTACTTCTAACAAACATGCCATGGCTGTAAGAGAAGCACCCCTTTCACAGTATGTCTGTATGTTAAAATTCCATTGTGTCCCCAGTCACCATCTTAAAAATATAACTCTACTAGATTGTATGGTTGTTATAACTTTATGGGAAGATAAATAAACATGATATGGAAAACTTGAAAATAATTGTTTATTTTTAGAAACTGTTTTCTTTTTTTTCTTTACTATTTTCTCCCCAGCACCTGCTTGACATCTCACAGTTTCAAGTCTGTTGAGAATGTGAGCATTTTTGACTCCACAGGTGGTATCTGCTTTAATGTGGAAATGAAAACTAAATACTTTGCTACTTTCCTTTATATTTTCTCTTGTCCTGTGTTCATGCCCCTTCTTTTCTATAACTGTCCATAGCCATAAAAGGAAAGTTTTGAAAATTTTAAGTTATGTGTTTGAAATTCTGTGTAAATTAAGGGAGAGATGGGCCACAAATTGGTTTGGTAGCTGACTAGTAGACTTGGGCCTTCAACTTTGCTTTAATGTGATAAACATATAATTTTTGTGTTTTTCTTAACAAAATCAAAGCAAGGGATTCTCAGCCAAGAATCTAGTTATGGCATGTACCCACATGGAAAAGTGATAAACTTGAGTGTTTTGAAATGTTCTTTGTAGCATCTCAGAGACACTTAGTATGTGTATGAAAATCTGGAATATAATCTTCTGGTGCTTAACTATTTATATATGGCCAACACTCTTCCCTTGGGAATGTCTATTTCAGGAAAATAATTTTTTTTCAAGAGGCCTAGAGCATATAATTTCTTCTAAATGCTGAGCACTTAGGTGTCGATTAGATTGTTTTATTTTTTCTACTGAATTTCCATTAAGTCTAAATACATTTTCTAGAATCGATCAGGAAAAAAAATTCTCAATTTATCAGCTCACTTTCCTGACTGTTCTTCTATTTGGTGTAGAGTGATGTAGTTACAGAGAGATTAAAATTTATCAATGATCATTTTCTTTTTTTATTAACTGTGGTGTGGAATATCAGAGAGACAGACTCCCTAATGTGCTCTCACCTGGGTCCACCCAGCAAGCCCCCTACTGAGGTGCTACTCTGCCCATATGGGGTCGCAGCTCCACTGAGCTGTTTTAGCACCTGAAGCAAGGCCATGGATCCATCCTCAGTGCCCTGGGCCAACTCTACTCCAACCATTTAAGCCATGGATGCAAAATGAGGGAGGGAGGGAGGGAGGGAGAGAGAGAGAGAGAGAGAGAGAGAGTAGGGAGAAGGGTAGAGAAGCAGATATTTGCTTCTCCTGTGTGCCCTGACCAATATGATGGTATTTCTTAATTTGATTTACCTTGAGAATTAAAAGTAAAAGACCCCTTTTGATCTTTCTAAGCAAATATTTATACATACATATATGTATGTATCTATATCTATCTATATATCTTTATATTTATATATTTATCCAAGAAGTACACTTAATTACTGCTCTACTAAAAGAAAGATCATGACTTGTTTGTTTAATTTTTCACACTCATATTCAGATATTTAGCAATTTCTTTCTTACGCAACCATTCCACTGGATTCCAGGGCTCCATTTATCTCAGGATACTGAAAAAAAGAATTTTTATGTACCCAAATTAGAGTACGAGGGGTTGTATTATTTTCCTGTAGCTACTGTATTGATTTACTTCAAACTCAGTGGCTTAAAACAACAAAAACATACTTTCTCACATTTAGAAGTCCAAGTTGAGGTATCAGAAGGATGACATTCCTTTTAAAGCTCTACGAATAACTTCATTTCTTTTTTTTCATCTTGTTGGCACTGCATTCCTGGGCTTGTGGCCACATCATTCTAGTCTCTGCCTCTGTCTTTACATTGCCTTCTCCTCTGTTTATCTATCTAATCTCCCCCTGCCTTTCTCTTGTAAGCATTTAGGGCCCATAGGATTATCCAGATATTATCTAAAGATCCATAACCTAGTTAAATTGGCAAATGCCTGTTTCTCAAATAAAGTTACAGAAGATCAAGGGATTAGTGTTTTTGTTTGTTTTTTTCCAGAGAGAGGGATAGACAGGGACAGACAGACAGGAATAGAGAGATGAGAAGCATCTATCATTAGTTTCTCATCATGCATTGCGACACCTTAGTTGTTCATTGATTGCTTTCTCATATGTGCCTTGACTGCAGGCCTTCAGCAGACCGAGTAAACCCTTGCTCGAGCCAGTGACCTTGGGTCCAAGCTGGTGAGCTTTTGCTCAAACCAGATGAGCCTGTGCTCAAGCTGGCAACCTCGGGGTCTCAAACCTTGGTCCTCGGCATCCCAGTCCGATGCTCTATCCACTGCGCCACCACCTGGTCAGGCAAGGGGTTAGTTTTTTAACATATTTTTGGTGGTGTTGTTCAGCCTACTACAGTGATGTTTAAGTCTAAGGCTACAAACAATCATAGTTCTAACTACACAATAAATAACGTGACTTTTGGCTCTTATCAAAAGGGGTTCTCATGATGCCACCTAGACAGAACACTAATATTCTTTTACATACACATTATGTGGTCCACTCAAGTCACAGCCGAATGGTTTTCAGATTCTAACTGAGGTCTTGTTCAGGACCTATGTAGTGATAATTGATATAACACACAAGGAACTGAGAATCTGTGAATACTAAGTACAGTCCATTTAGAAAACTAATGTGTGTTTAACATCAACTTTCTTCTCACCTTGTCTCCAATTTTACTTTTTGTTTGTTTCAAAATTTGTAACTTTTCTTGAAAGGTTTAGGAAAATTTAGCTCCTACTTCTCATATGTTCCTCAAATTTTATGCACCCAACTCCTTTGAATAAGGAAGCAAATCCTGGAAAGCTCTAGTTAATTTTTAATATTTTATAGAAATTATTAAACACATTTATATATATTTTTTTCTATAAACAAGACCTAAAAATATCTATCTGATTGAGTGAAGATTGATAGTAACACATTTTCTTCCTAAACAAAAAAAAATATATAAATATTTTAAATGATGATAAACATAATTGCTGTATAGTAAAAAGCCCTCCAAAGGAGACTATATTATTTCTTATATTACAGTTTGACAAATGGTTTTGGTAAACATTTCCTAGGGAACATAGTTTAAATAATCTGTGGGCATTATGAATTTTATAATATTACAGACACACTGTTTAGAATTTAAACCATTAATAGCCATTAAATATATATGAGGATATAGAGTTAGGTACAGACTCAGGAAAACAGTGGCATTCCGTTCATAATCAAAGCTTCATATCAATTCACTTCAATTTCTCTTATATGTAACTTTATTGACAAGGCTACTTAACTTTATTTTGGTTAGGCATTATTATAAATCATGAAAAATGGACAAGTTATATCATACTTTGCATAAACTTTCTAAGTTCATCATGCTAGTGCTAATTTCCCAACAACCTTCAATTTATATTGAACTTAGTTTCTATTCATAGTTTTTGCATGTGACAGTTGTGTTTTATTTTTATACATTATCAATATAGATATTACTTAAAATGAATTTATTTAACAGGACTATCTCTTCAGTGTAATCAGGCATGTTCAATGTGCACTATGCCAATTCAAAATAATATTACAAATGGTATGGAGTAGGTATATAATTAAGAAACAAATTAACATAAGGAAGCACAATCTTGTCTTTATTAGGAGAGGCATTGAAAGAAGTCATTATTCTGCCCAAAAACTTTTATATTCAAACTTCCTTTTACATTGTGGAAGTTCTACTCCTATTATTGATAACTAGGAGAAACTCAACTTTATTTTGCTTAAGAAATTAAGGAAAATTTATTATAAATATATAGATGTATCATGAAAAACCTATAATATGCAGATTTGTGTGTATATATGTGTGTTTATATATATAAATTCTTGTGGGGCCACCTATTCTGGGCTATCTGTGCCACCCAAATCACATCTGCTGTCTTTGCCTGCTATGACTTCTCTCCTCTGTCACACCTGTGTGAAATGATATGGGTTCTAATCATCAGCCATAATGTGTTTACTTTTTTGTGAATACATCTTCTTCATTTAAATAGGTCTATGGCCAAAAACAGCTGCCATCTTATAGTATAGAAATCCTGGCCTTGATGGGTTGGCCTAGTGGTAGAGCATCAACCTGGCATGTGAAAATCACAGTTCCATTTCTGGTCAGGGCACACAGGAGAAGCGACCATCTGCTTCTCCTCCCTTCCTCCTCCCCTCTCTCACTCTTCCCCTTCCACAGCCATAGTTTGATTTATTCGAGCATATTGGCTCAGGTGCTGAGGATGGCTTTGTGGAGCCTCTGTCTCAGGTGCTAAGATTAGCTTGGTTGCAAGCATGGGCCCCTGGTAAACAGAGCATTGAACCCAGATGGGTGTTGGGGTTGCAAGGTGGATCTTGGTCTGGGCGCATGCAGGTATTTGTCTTTCTGTCTCCCCTCCTCTAACTTAAAAAAAGAAAAAAGAAAAGAAAAACCCAAAAGGGGAAAATACCTCTATATTTACATTATAATCATCAGAGATTTCTTAACAACACTTGTTTGAACTTCTTATCCTTGAACATATCATAAGTGGTCATATGGATAAGATCTCATCACTTAGAGATGGTAGCTCCATATGTTCATGTGAGTCAAGTGACAGAGGAGTTATTCTCAAAGGAAGGTTGCTAGATAGACATTCTCATATGCTCCCACCATTCTGCTAATCAGCACTATGCTTTTCAGTCTCTAAGATTTTTGCTGATGAATAACTGATCATGAAACACCTACTCTTATTCCTCCTAAAGAGTTTTTACATTGTTTGAGAAGGCCTGTGTAAAGAAGAAGGAGCAATAATAACTTTACCACACATACATTATTGAAATCAACTCCAATTCTCAGCCTTGGCCAAGTAGTTCAGTTAGTTAAAACATTGTCCCCATATGCCAAGGTTGTGGGTTTGATCCCCAATTAGGGCACATGCAAGAATCAACCAGTGAATGTATAAATAAGTAGAATAACAAATTGATGTGTTTCTTTATCATTTCTTCTCTCTCTCTCTCTCAAATCAATACATAGAATTAAAAATTTAAATCAACTACAATTCTTCTTTCTCTGCTATATGTTTTACTCATTTACTTGTTTTGTTCTTCTACACTATTGCAATAACCTGTTAACTGGAATTACACCTTCTGATTGAAATTTCCTTAATACAGATGCCAGGATTATCTCACATAGATCAAATGTATGTATTTCAAGTTCTACTCTTAAATCTCTTACAGAGCTACATGCTCTAATAGATGTTGAGAATTTTTTAATTAGCACTAATGAATACACTTCTTTATACAAATACATAAAACTTTAATAAATCAATAGTTTAGTAAACAGGGATTTGAAATTTATTATTTAAAAGGTTGTAAGAAGGTGATTTTATGCAAGAAATTTTTTATCCATAATTTTCTCATGGCATTTATCACTCATAATGTATATTATATTTAATTTATGTGTATGCCATCTGTCTTACCAGACAGTAAAAACCTCAAGGGCAGAATTCATATAAATTGACATTGGAACATCTGAAAGTTTAACAGCAGTATTTGCACTAAATAGTTTTTGAGTATATAGTGGTAAAAGGAAAGAAAAAAAATGAAGGTGAGAGAAAGGTGAGTGACCAACAAATATAAAAAAAAAAAGAGAAACAAAAGAGAAAAAAAAAGATAAAAAAGGAAAAATTGTAGAAGTAATATTTTGAAAGCACAAGAAGGAATAGCTGAGTAAAAGGTCGCCATATTTTCACAGTACTTATTTATAACAATTTTGAGAGAAGTAGCATGTTAAGATGGTGATAAAAAATTATGAGCGATAATGAAGAAAGAGGATTTAATGTGCAAAAATTTAGCCAAAAGCTTTCATTCGGAACTTTGATGTTATGCGTGGACTTGGTCATTCAGATATTTTAGCCTAACACTAACTATAGAATTAGAGGCACAAACTTTCTTCTTTTTATTTTCTAGACAAAGAAGTATCAGGTACCATAGAAAGTAGGAGAAGAACGTGCCTTTTCCTTTTACAAATCTTTCTCTCACAGGTGAGAAAGCTCATTATCATTAAGTTTAATAATGAAAATTTAGCCACCATATATTAAGGTTTCTTATGTGATAACAGCATAGATGTTTACAATTTTGCCAGTGGAGTTTTCTATCTGTACTTTGTGATTGGATGTAAAATTCCTTAAGGTTTGATGACCAAATGCAAGTTTTAGCATACTAGTAGCACAACTGGTTGAAATATGAAGTCCTATATGTACATAGATATTTATTAGACAACCAGTAAATTATTCAAAGATTTTCTTAATTTTATGAAAAGACAGAAAAGACATATGCGATATATCATATGCCCCTAAAATCTTAATATATATACTTGGAAATGACATAACAAATAATGAGGCTGTGCACTTAGAAAGGCAATTAGTAAAGAAATTGAAATTAGTAAAGGAGTTGAAAGAATAATCTGAGATATATGATGGCCAGAAAATGTTCTGAGTAAAAAAGAAATCTTTCAAAAAGTAAGTTATAAACCAGGTCTTCAGATAATATGCATGGCCTGGATAGGTTATTTGAATTTTGGAAGAAATTTCATAATTTTACAACAATTAAAATAACAAAAGATAAAGTATAGAGACTATGCTTGTCCTACTATTAGAAATTTGGCCTTACTACAGTACAATGTATAGATGAGAGAGTACTAAATCAAACTTAGAATAAAATTAAATAACTGAATACAAAGATTTTAAAAGCCTCTGAAAAGCAAATAAAAGAATTACCCTTCTAAGACTGAAGACTTGCGAGGGTTGGTCATAATTTATAATTTAATCAAAGTTAACTGAAGCCCTGGTGGGTTAGCTCAGTGGTAGAGTGTCAGCTGGCTTGTAGATGTCCCAGTTTCAGTTCCTAGTCAGGGCACACAGAAATGCCTCCTTCTCCACCTCTCCCTCTGTTGCTTCTCTCTCTCTCTCTTTCTCTCTCTCTCTTTGCTTCTCCCCTCCCCTCTTGCAACCATGGCTTGATTAGAGCAAGTTGCTTCCAGGTGCTGAGGATGGCTCCATGGCTTCCTCAGGTGCTAAAAAATGTCTCGGTTGCAATGGAGCAACAGAACAATGCCCAAGATGAGCAAAGCATGTCCCCTACTGAGCTTGCTGGGTGGATCCAGCCAAGTGCATGCAGAAGTCTGTCTCTGCCTCCCCTCTTCTCACTAAAAAAAAAAAAAAAAAAAGAGTTAATCAGAATGAACATTTAGGATATCTGTACATTTATATCTCTTTCTCTTTTTTACTCTGTGTATGTGTGTGTGTGGTGGAGAAAGACTGTATATATTGAATTCATCCTTTTCTATAACCTATCAAGTAACCAAGATAATGATTACCATTTAATAATAAAATTGATGGGTTTTTTGTTTTTTTGCTTCTGGGGAAGCCATTTTCTGGAATACAGGGAGAGATCACACCTCTTACCATGTTTATTTCCTTGACTGATATAACTTATGAATAAAGGCAGCAAAACTCATCAGATTTTATTTTATTTTTTTTAACAGAGACAGAGATAGAGTCAGAGAGAGGGATAGATAGAGACAGACAGACAAGAACAGAGAGAGATAAGAAGCATCAATAATCAGTTTTTCGTTGCAACACCTTAGTTGTTCATTGATTGCTTTCTCATATGTACCTTGACCGTGGGCCTTCAGCAGACCGAGTAACCCCTTGCTCAAGCCAGTGACATTGGTTCCAAGCTTGTGAGCTTTGCTCAAACCAGATGAGCCCATGCTCAAGCTGGCGACCTCGGGGTCTCGAACTTGGGTCCTCTGCATCCCAGTCCAACTCTCTATCCACTGCGTCACTGCCTGGTCAGGCAAAACTCAACAGATTTTAGTGGATCAAATGAAATCGGCCTACTCAGAATTAATACATCACCTGAAGATACTATCAAAAATGAATTCCTGGGCCTGACCAGGTGGTGGCGCAGTAAATAGAGCGCTAGGGACTGGGAGGAACCAGATTTGAAATCCCCAGGTCGCCATCTTGAGCATGGGTTCAACTGGTTTGAGCAAGGCTCACCAGCTTGAGCTCAAGGTTGCTGGCTTGAGCAAGGGTTTACTAGTCTGCTTTAACTCCCTGGTCAAGGCACGTATGAGAAAGCAATCAATGAACAATTAAGGTGCCACAATGAAGAATTGATATTTCTAATCCCTTTCCCTTTTTGTCTGTCCTTCTCTCTGTTTCTCTTTAACAACAACAACAACAAAAAAACAACAACAAAAAAAAGATAAAACAAATTATTGGAAAGTAAACAATCAGCACCCTTACATAAGGCATTTTAACCTACTAATCAGGATCTGCGCTTCAATTTACTACATAACATGAGGGTTAGTATTACCTCTTCTTGTTATTTCAATTTATTTTACGTGCCTGAGTCAATCAATCAATGTAATCAAATCAGTTCTAGAAATTATTTCTCTGTTCTAAAATGCATTAGATCTAATTACAGTGGTACCTTGAGATACGAGCAGACCAACATACAAATTTTTTAAGATATAAGCTGCGACTCAGTTCATATTTTTTCGAGATCCAGGCAAAATTTTGTGATTAGGGAAGCTGCCGCTGTGCTAGTTGGAGCGTTGGCACACGGGTCCAGTATTGGCAGCACAACACCAGCATTTTGTTTTCTCTCATGTGTTACCTGCAGAATCAAGTCGAATCTTGTGGGCTATACTCGTTCTTGCATCATTTTTGCATTTTTTACTAACTTTTTTGTGTGCTATCATGGGGCCGAAGAAAGTGAGTGTAAAGGACAGTGGTGAGAAGAAGAAGAGAATGACGTTGATAGAAGTAAAGCAAGAAATAATAGAAAAACATGAACGTGGTGTACAAGTGACTGAACTAGCAAAGCTATATGACTGCAATACATCTACAATTTGTATCATCCTTAAACAACAGGATGCCATCAAAAGCACAAATCCAGTGAAAGGAACTACAATTCTATCCCAATTAAGGACAGATATCCATGAAGAAATGGAGAAGCTTCTGCTGGTGTGGGTAAAAGAGAAAGAGCTGGCAGGAGATACAGTGATAGTGACTGTAATATGCGAAAAGGCACATATTATTTATGGCAACTTGAAGAAGAGAGAACCATCAACCTCAAAAGAGGCAACAGAAGATACGTTTAAAGTAAATCACGGCTGGTTTGAAAATTTCAAGAAGAGATCTGGCATCCACTCAGTGGTGAGGCATGGTGAAGCTGCGAGTGCTGACGTTAAGGCAGCTGAGGAGTATATCGCATGTTTTGCTGCACTTATCGCAAAGGAAGGCTACATCCCCCAACAAGTGTTCAACTGTGACGAAACAGGATTGTTTTGGAAAAAATGCCCTGGAGGACTTTCATCACCACCAAGGAGAAGAAGCTGCCAGGCCATAAACCCATGAAGGACCGTCTGACCCTTGCATTGTGTGCTAATGCTAGCGGTGACTGTAAAGTAAAGCCACTGCTAGTGTATCATTCTGAAAATCCTCGAGCCCTTAAAACTCACAATATTCTTAAAGAAAAACTAAGGGTTATGTGGTGCACCAATGCTAGGGCATGAGATACGCAGCAATTTTTTATTGAATGGGTAAATCTCATCTTTGGTCCTGCAGTGAAGAAATATCTTCAAGAAAATAAACTCCCGATGAAAGCATTACTAATCCTTGAAAATGCTCCAGCCCACCCACCTGATCTTGAAGATGACATTCTCAATGAGTTCAAATTTGTGGAAGTCCCTGCCTCCCACCCAACACGACTTCAGTTGTGCAACCTATGGATCAGCAGGTCATTTCCAACTTTAAAAAGCTTTACACAAAGCACTTGTTCCGCCACTGCTTTGAGGTGACTGAGAATACAATTCTAACCCTTCGAGAGCTTTGGAAAGATCACTACAACATCATGGTATGTTTACGCATTATTGATTTGGTATGGCAAGAGGTTACAAGAAGAACCTTGAACTCAGCATGGAAAAAGTTATGGCCTGATGTTGTTGCAGACAGGAACTTCGAAGGATTCGAACCAGAGACTGAGATCGAGGTAGAAACGTTGGAGGAAATTGTGTCTCTTGGAAAGTTGATGGGTCTGGAGGTAGATGAGGGTGATGTGAACAAGCTTGTCAAGGAACATGAGGAGGAACTCTTAACTGAGTTGAAGGAGCTACTGGTGATGCAACATACAGAGCTTCTGCAAGAGATTAGTGGTGAAGAGGAGGTACAGTCGGAGGAAATGATTTCTACAAGTGAAATTAAAGACATGCTGGCAATGTGGGAGAAGCTTTCAAGTTTCATTGAAAAGAAACACCCAGATAAAGTTTCAACTGGTCGTGCTTCAGCACTGTTTAATGACACTTGTTTGTCACATTTCCATAACATTTTAAAAGGCAGGATAAAGCAAACTTCTTTGGATAGATTTTTATTCAAAAATCCTTCAAGTGAAAGTGATGAAAGTGTAGCCAGAAAGGCAAAAACAGGTGATGATTAAATGAAAAATATGTAATGTTAAGCTTAGGTTAAGTTTAAAGTTAAGAAAGTGCATTTTTTTACAATTAAGCTTTTGTGGTTTCATTTTAAGTAAAGAAAGTGCCATTTTAGTTTTGTTTAAAGTAAAGAAAATGCAGTTTTAGTTTACATTTAGTGTTAAGAAAGTGCAGTTTTAGTTTACGTGTCTACAGTGCCTGCATCCCTTCCTCCCTCCCTCCTCCTCCACCATTCACCTCCATTAGCTGCACTCTTCTGTCTCCAAGGTAAGAATACAGTACTAAATAATACTTTTTTTCTTTTATTTCATATATTTTGTTATGCATTGAGAAAGTATACATTTGTGTTTTTAATTAAAAACGTCTTTTTTTCATAATTTAGGATGGCTTGGGGATGTTTCACAGGGCTGGAATGGACTAAATCTATTTCAGTTATTTTAAATGGGAGAAATTTGTTTGATATACGAGTTGACTGACTTATGAGCTCAGTTACAGAACGAATTTAATTCATATCTCAAGGTACCACTGTATATAATGAATCTGAAACACAAATTTCCTTTTAACCATTTAGCCTATTTATTGATTCAAAAATCTCATCATCTTATCTATTCAGCATTTTGTTGGATAAAGCTCATTTTTCTCTTAAAGTTAGATATTAGAAAAATAATAATTACTTCTTATTCCAAAATTACAGTCTATCCTAAATATTTATTGGCTTAACTAGATTCTGAGTCCCCCCCCCAAGTGTATTTATACTAAATTTAAAACATGTCATGCTCATTAGCTAGTCTTAATTAAGTGGGATCTACTATTTATCAAGTTTTTGGTGCTCTCTCTAGTGAAACTATAAAATTAGTGACAAGAATTTTAAATCTCACTATCTCCTTATCATTCCATAATTTAGTAGCAATTTACTTACTGAATGTCAAAGACATATACAGCAGCACCTGTCAGTAAAGGCACAGATGCCTAACGCCTGTTGGGTACAGGTCCTTGTGAGGCAAAGCAAGTCAGAGCACAGAGGCCTAGCATACGAAGTTCACGAGCTTAGGGATTTATTAAGGATTTCAGATTGTCGATGTCAGTTAACTTTTAAACTTTGTATACTGAATAAAGTTATAGAAAACAATAATAATCATTGAATAAAACAGGAAACTATAAAAAATCAAAATTGCATTTCTTTTAAAAAAAGACACACAGAAAGTTTAATCAACGATTAATCCAATTGGATCTTAAACATACTGGTAATGGAGAACTCTAAGTTTATTAATATATGAGAAGTAAAAAAAAAATGTTCCTAAGAACCAGGAGAAATAATAAACACAAATACTAAGAAATAGAAACAAACAATGCAAAAACAAGAAAACCCTTCTTATTTACAGAAAAGATTAAAATGAATTGGTATTAGAAGAGATACCTTCATCATAGAAACCCAAAGATTAGGGGAAAAGGCAAAGTATGTCTATAAACTTCTTGAAAATATAAATTTGAATATAGATGTGTATATTTTTCCATAGTAAGTTATAGTGTGGATTTTCAATAACATGTTTACAAAACAAAAACTCTTGAATTTTTCTTGGAAATTCTATAGTTGTCTTGTTATAACTTCATGATATTTTATTTGTAGATGGTCCATCTCTAGTCACACCAAAAATGACCATTTCTAGTGAAATGGGAAATAGTGGAACTGGAACTAGAAATCACTGACATGGAAACACTCTATCTCCTAAAAAAAAAAAAAAAACACTAAAAGGAAAAACTAAAAAAACACAAAACAAAACAAAAAGAATTCAGCTGTGAACAATATAGGTTACAACAAAAATATTTGAGCAGGGTAATGACAGTCACACATTGTGTAGAAACGAGCCATTTATTTTCCATGAGAGCTGACAGATGAGGCTACAAGATAGGCCTCTAACAGAAGCAGCCACCACTATAAAATATTTTAAATGCCAGAATGAACAGAGTCAGCCACCTTTTCAAGTTAGTCACAATTACAACTATTTTCTAGTAGAGTCTGAGAAAAACAGAAGAACAGAAGGAATTAGTCTAACCTGAAGCTCCAGGCCTTCCCTTCAAGAGATGGGAACAGTAAGGTACTGATCAGCTCACATATTACTAATTTTCATGTCTATTATATGTGTGAGTTCAATTAAGAGTAGACAAAATGTTACCACTGGTTTTTAGATGTAACACTGTTCATCAAACCATATATTATTAGATGCTTTGTAACACACTGTGACCTTGCCATGTGAGGATAATTGTACATAGTAAGAATACTTGTGCCATTGAATTACTATGTTTAATTGTGTGTTCTTTAAATCTCCTATATATTTTAGGCTTGATTGAGCAACTGTGTACTGTTCTTTATGAGAGCAACAAAAGAAGGCTATTATACCCATTCTTTTGTTTTTGTTTGTTTGTTTGTTTGTTTTTGTATTTCTCTTAAGTTGGAAACGGGGAGAGACAGTCAGACAGACTCCCGCATGCACCCGACCGGGATCCACCCGGCACGCCCACCAGGGGGCGACGCTCTGCCCCTCCGGGGCGTCGCTCTGTCACAACCAGAGCCACTCTAGCACCTGGGGCAGAGGCCAAGGAGCCATCCCCAGCACCCGGGCCATCTTTGCTCCAATGGAGCCTCGGCTGCGGGAGGGGAAGAGAGAGACAGAGAGGAAGGAGAGGGGGAGGGGTGGAGAAGCAGATGAGCACTTCTCCTGTATGCCCTGGCCGGGAATCGAACCCGGGACTTCTGCACGCCAAGCTGATGCTCTATACACATTCTTTAAAAAGTAATAATCCTTACTGAGTTATTATAACATTTTCCATTCCTTGGTTTTCTCTTTTATAAATATAAATAATGTAAATTTTTTGATTGATTATGATGTGACTTTAGTGTCATATAAGGAATTAAGCCATTTTAAACAAATGCAAGAGGATAATAGTTGCTAAATGGTTAGCTGTTGATTTTTGTTTTTGTTGGTTATTTATTAATCATGAGTTATCCGTGCATAAAATTATAAAGTTTTTCTAAACCCAAAAGTGGACAAGTTTTGTACCAGATTTTAAAATAGAGTTTGAATCTTTAATAAAATGAACTATTTTAAGAAAACAAAGAAAAATAAGCAAAAATAATGAAGATTTTTAAAAGTAATTCAAAATATTTACTTTGAATATAAAAATAATAAATAAAATGTGTGCTTCCAAATGGCTAAATAACAAATAAGTGATATTCCTGAGAAAGCATATAAATCTACATCTACAAATATGGAAAGCTAAACAGGTTATCTAGCCATTTGGTCTATTTTGATATTTTATACACATTTAGCAACTAGATAATTAGTGTAGAAATCAGGCCAAATTTTTAACTGGCTTAGTGACTAAGTAAGATTTGCTTCAGTCTGGTCATTTAGCATATAGAGTTTTAGACTTAGGATATAGAAACAGTAGATTTTTAAAAAATAAAATTAAATATGATTATATGGATTGTAGTATTTTCCATGAACTTAAACATTGAAAATGGCAGAGAAATTAATTTTTCTTTTTTGGCTACTTTTCAGTAAAAACAGTAATACATTTTATATTGCTTCCTGAAATTTGTTGAAATGCATTGTTACTTCTTGAAACCTAAAAGATATTTAAGAGACTAGTATGTAGATTATAACTCTGATAACAATTATAGTGTTAAAGAGTTGACACATGGTTGCTCAAGGCAACTGCAAATGGGTCAGAGCTGCAGCAGTAATTTAGTGTGAGATAACATATGTGAAAGTATTCTGTAAACAGTGTACT
This sequence comes from Saccopteryx bilineata, assembly GCF_036850765.1. Taxonomy (NCBI): domain Eukaryota; kingdom Metazoa; phylum Chordata; class Mammalia; order Chiroptera; family Emballonuridae; genus Saccopteryx; species Saccopteryx bilineata. The sequence continues at coordinate 71,992,673 of NC_089491.1, read as the reverse complement.
ATTATTTTCTGTGTCCTCCTCACTTACAGTTTTGTGCTTTGGAGAATTAGCATAGTCAAAGCTCAAGAAGTGAGTTGTGTTTAGACCAAGACAACCACGGTCAGTCATCTCCTTTGCTGATGATCTGGCATAAACTCAGACTTAAACTTACTGGATGAGTTCATAAATAGGTATATGGTAAAACTGAAGTCAATAAAAAGCAAGAGTAAGTACACTAGAGATTTATGAATAAGGATTCTCATTTAAAAAAAAAGTCAGAAGGAAGAAATTGATCTTAATTTGCTAAATGTTGCCTTATATAAATGAAATGTTTGAAAAAATTAGAGCACTTTTTACTATCAAAATGTTTAAGAGGCAGTGCCAGAGAATAGAGATGTTCAGAAAATTACACAGATATGAGTATATACTGGCAGGATTAAGTTCAAAGACAGCCTGCAATACATGAGAATTCTAATTGTATAAGTTAATCAAGTTCATTGTTTTTAATTCATTTTGAGTTTTCTGTTACTATTGACAAAAGCAGTTTAAGTAGTCAATGCTATAAAAAATGTAGTAGATAAATATGTAGAAACAACACTGGCCCTGCAGTGGATAGGGCATCAGACTCAGATGAGGAGGTCCCAGGTTCGAAACCCTGAGATCGCTGGCTTGAGCGCAGGTTTATCTGGTTTGAGTGTGGGCTCACCAGTTTGAACGCAAGGTCACTGATTTGAGTGTGAGATCATAGACATGACCTCATGATCTCTGGCTTGAGCCCAAAGGTCACTGGCTTGAAGCCCAAGGTCACTGGCTAGAGTCCAAGGTCACTGGCTTGAGCAAGAGAGTTACTCACTCTGCTGTAGCCCCTCAATCAAGGTACATATGAGAAAGCAATCAATGAACAACTAAGGTGCTGCAACAAAAAAGTGATGCTTCTCATCTCTCTCCCTTCCTGTCTGTTCCTTTCTGTCTCTCTATCTCTGACTCAATCTCTGTCTGTCAAAAAAGAGAAAAGAAATAACACCGGCCCAACTGAATATGAAACAGTCTAAAAGTAAGATGAAACATTGGTAACAGTATTCAACAATTTTAATAGATACTCCATTCCAAATGGTATTAATTTCTCTTCTTTGGAAAATAATGCTGTTAGATGTTATACAAAGAGAGAATCTGGGAAATGTAAGTCCTTGTCACATTAACACTACAAAGTAGATTCTAAACCTATCTGTCTAATGAGTGTGTTTTAAGCCCCCTTTTTTTTTTACCTTCAGTTGATATTATAATCAAATGATAATCATCTGTGTACACAAATGGTAACTACTGGCAAACTAGTTTTAACATTTTAATAAGATAAAAATCTCAAAATTAAACATAACAACGCAAAAGAATCTAATATAATGTTATAAAATATGGATCTTTTAATTTTCAAGAAGAAAAATATTCTGTATTTACATGACTATATATATTTTCTTTTACCAATTTTTGTATGTTATATATGTTCATATATCATTTGTTTAGCTCAATTTAAAAATAACTTTCCATCTAAAATTATATTTATAAAGTAATTATAAGTAATTAGAAATTAAATATGTACTTTTTAAACTAAAAAATCAAGACGGAATTTCTTTTAACATTTATAAATATTGAAATGTATTTTTACCTTGCAAATTCTATTTGAATATAATTTTTTTTTTGTATTTTTCTGAAATATAAAGCAGGGAGGAAGAGAGACAGACACCTGCATGCGCCCAACCAGGATCCACCTGGCATGCCCACTAAGGGGTGATGCTCTGCCCATCTGGGTCATTGCTCCATTGCAGCCAAAACCATTCTAGTGCCTGAGACGGAGGCCATGGAGCCATCCTCAGCACCTGGGCCAACTTTGCTCCAGTGGAGCCATGGCTGAGGGAAGGAAAGAGAGAAATAGAAAGAAAGGTGAGGGAAAGGGTGGAGAAGCAGATGGGCGCTTCTCCTGTGTGCCCTGACCAGGAATCAAACCCAAGACTTCCACATACTGGGCTGTCGCTCTACCACTGAGCCAGCCAGCCAGGGCTTATTTGAGTATAATGTTTACTTCATTACTTTTAAGCCATTTTTTTCTGTATAAGAAATTAATTTATCTTGCATTTAATCCCATTCTAAGTTATGATTATGTTATGTACATATGTTCTTTTAAGTGCCAAGTTAGTCAAAAATCAACATTTTTAATTTGATTTTAACCAGCAACAGATTATTTTTAAGTTACCATTTTATCAACTGAATATACACTAATCCTCACCCCTATGTCTCTGCCTATTGGTCATAAAGATAGAGTAAAAAAGAAAGGATATGTTTATGACTTAACTACCTTTTAGAAACAATTTATTATACCATAACTATGCCATGGATAAATTATTGAAGGAAATGGCCTTTTCTTCAAATGTCTCTAGTAGAGATATTTATGGTTAACTGAGAAAAATGAAGGAGTGAACAGTTTGGCCTGAGGTAGAGATTAATTACACTATCTGAGTCTCAAAAGTTCATTAGGGCCCTGGTCAGTTAGATCACTCTGCTAAAGCATCATGGTTAGAACATCATCAGGAATCACCAAGGTTGTGGATTCGATTTCCCAGTCAGGGCACACATAGGATGTGACCAATGAATTTGCAACTAAGTGAAAGAACAAATGAATGCTTCCCTCTCTCTATCTCTCTTTTCCCCCCTTTCTCTCCTCACCCTTCATTTCTCTGTCTCTCTAAAATCAATAAAAAATTAATTAGACATTTTCTAAGCTGACTAGAATGGAAGAGAATTTTAAGGAAAGGAGGAAAGTGACAATATAGATACTCATTATCTAATTATCCAATTAATCATGTCTGGTAAGTACCCACTCAGTGTTTAGGACAGTGTTCTGCCCTTTGGGGAATAGAAAACACATATAAAGCATTGTCAATGTATTAATGTTTTCTAAATTTTCATAGAAATAAAAAATTTATTTTTATAATAAAATTTCTTAGAATGATGAAGAACATCAGTAGTAACAGAAAAGAATAGGAAGTCTCTGTGCTTTCAATTTTCCAAGAATATACTGATCAGTACTACAAACATATAAATAAAACTGCCTAAATTCTAATCATCACCAGCCATCACCTTGCTCTGCGTTCCTGTTTCCATGTTAACCCAAATAAATGAGAGAATATTAAGAAAAATTAAATCTGGGCTATAATATTCTAGATTGCCTATGCATAGCACCCACATTTCACCAGTGATTGTCAGTCTCCATGCACTGTGTAGACATGGCAACTAGGTTATTTTGGGTGATTTATTTATTTCATTTGCAATGCGTGAGCCATCTTTTTTGTGAAAAAAAAAAAAACAACCCAAAAACAAATAATTGTACTAAAGTGCTGCATAGAGAATCTGGAAGTCAATATTAGAGACAATTATTTTCATTTAATACCTACTTCTAAAATTGTATGTTCTACTCAAAATATATGTACTTCTTTACATTCAGAATTGTAGAATTTCCACAGAAGTATTACAATATATGGATACTAAGAAGGCTCTTTTTTAGATAAGAAACAAGAAAGTGAATTCAGATAGATTTAAAGTACCAAATGCAACTTTACTAAGACCAAAAAAAAAAAAAAAAGGTAGTTTGAGAGTTTGAGCTATGCAAAAATAAGTGTTCATTGAATTGCTCTATGTAGTTTTTAAACCAAATAACTTTTTTCGGAATATTTTCCTCATTTCAAACATAAATTTTCTTTATTATCTGGTTATAAAAATTTCAGGATTTAAGTTGCTTTGTAAGAGTCAATATATTTTATCTGTCTCATAACAGAGGTTCCTTTAGCCAAATAGGGATCTCATTTTCCTTTTCTCAGGAAGAATGAATACATAATTTCAAATATTATTTTCTTTAATCCTGCATCAGGTTCAATTCTGTGGGTTTTTTTCTAATTTTTTAAAATGCACTAGTTTTAGAGAGAGAGAGAGAGAGAGAGGAAGGGAGAAAGAGGAAAAAACATCAATTTGTTGTTTATTTATTTATGCATTCATTGATTGATTCTTATATGTGCCCTAAAACCAGGTATTAAACCTTCAATCTTGGCATATTAGGATGATGCTCTAACCAGCTGAGCTCCCCAGCTAGTGCTTTAAAATTCTGTCTTGTCAGTGTATATAGGTTGATTTGATATATAAACTCACCTAGAAAAGCTCAGAATTCCCTGCATTCTTCTGTGAAATAAGAACTATATGATCATTAAAAAGAAAATAAAATTTTAAAAAAACTTCAAAGTAAATCTGAGCTTTAATTTTTGTGATTTTAAAAAAGAATAATAAAAGTTCCTATAGCCTGAGTTTCAAAGAAGCATAAGATGTAAGTAGCAATATTAGTTTGAATTTGGGTGGCTTTACCTGAATCGAAAATTCTGATCAGTACTACTGTCTGTTATAGGACAAGGTATGACAATCTATAATTATCTGATATAGAAATTTTAAATTTTTATGTAGTGGAACTTAGAACACAGTTTAAGAAGTTCATGCTCTGGTGTCCATGTTCTGTTAAAATATATATACCAATGATAGATTTAAAAATACTGAAAACCAAAAAGAGATAGTTGAGTTCCCAGTGTCAACACTACATAAACCAAAAACAAATAGAAAAGTAAATCAGAGGTAAATTTATAGGTATGTTGGGTTTCCTGTGAAGAATGGGTATTGTTGGCCAGGATGTTGATTTTACAAAGATATAAGGAACTGAAGGTGCTCCACAGGTGAGAGAAAATTTAAGCTCAGTGCTTTAAATCTTAATTTAGGGTGGGGCTCTCCCTTCCAGCCCACCACTCCCCACCTATCCCCACTTCCCTGCTTAAGAGTGGATGTTGAATAAAACGTTCAGCGCAATCATAGGCTTTGTTTATTGTTTAAAGGCAGCTCTATGTTTGGAGAAGTAGGAGCATACAGAAACACATTTGCCTTAAGGATATAAACCAAGTAGTCTATTAAATAGATGAATATATCTAATAGTAAAAGAAGACAGAAAGTAAAAGCAGCATTACAAAAAGTTTTGTAAATTGGGAACCCTTAGTAATATATCGCAGAAAAATATGAATAAGAAAGAATGAGGATAAAAAGAAAGAATAACAAAGAGTTTATAGGATATTTTAAAAGTCCTATTAATGAGCCAGCAAACAGAAACTTCCAAACACGTGAAAAAACTCTACTGCTCAGAAAGATAACAATGAAAATGAAAACTTGGACAGTTTAAGTAAATATTGTAGAACTGTCTGAAAAGAATTTGATCACATTTACTATGAACAATTTTTAAGAAAATGTGTTTCATAAAATCAAATAAGAAAAAACAGGCAGAAGTGAGATAAAAAATGCTGAATATGGGAAAAAATTAGAAAAATTTGAATAAAAATATCATTAAAAATATAGAATAAAGATGATAGTTCTATCTCTATCATGTCAAAAATGTCAAAACCAAAAATAATGATTTAGAAAATATCACAGAGGAATTTACTCAGAATACAACACTGATATAAAAATAAAAAGCATATATTATTTTTCTTATAAATAGTTACTGGATAGGTTAAAGAGATTATATTACTTCAATTCACATGTAATGGGTATCACAGACTAGAATAAAGTATATTGGAAAGTAATCTTTGAAGACATAAAAACTAACATTCCATCACTGAAGGAAGTCATTCTGTTACAGATAAAAAAAATTATGAAAACTAAGAAATGTAAATAAGAATAAGCTTCTAGATGTAATACAATGCAACTGTAGTATTTTTAACTGTAGACGATAGTATTTATTTTTAACTTTTATTATGTATTGGTTTTGGGTGTACAGCTTAGTGGTTAGACAATTAGATGCTTCACAGAGTGGTCCCCCCTCAATATTTCCAGTACCCCACCTGGCCCCATACATAATTATTACTTTATTATTGACTACAATATATTTCCTATGCTGTACTTATTTCCTCAAGACTATATTGTAACTGCCAATTTCTGCTTCTTAGTCCCTTCACCTTTTTCACCCAGTGTCCCACCTTCCCGTCCCTCAGGGAACACCAGTCCTCTCTCTGTACCACATATATACAACCATCAATACAATGATGCTTAGACTAATCAGAAAATTTTCTCTCTAGAAAAAGAGGTGCCAGAATAAAAAAATAACCCAAAATATAAAAGTAAACACGCATTTCTAAATAATTCCTGAATCAAACAAGATATTATAAGAAACCCCAGAAAATATGAACTGAATGAAAATAAAAATTAAAAATTATGGAATAAAGTTAAATGCTTTACATAAAAAGTTATAACATTGAATTTGTATATTAGAAAAGACCCTCAAATCAATTATTTAATTTCATTTTATGAGTGATTTTTTTGAAACAGAGGGACATACAAACAGGAAAGGAGAGAGTTGAGAAGCATCAACTCTTAGTTGAGGCATTTTAGTTGTTCATTAATTGCCTTGGCCAGGGTTCTCCAGCTGAACCAGTGACCTTTTGCTCTAACCAGTGAATTTGGGCTTCAAACCAGTGAACTTAGTGCTCAATCCAGTTACAATGGGGTAATGTCTATGATTCCACACTCAAGTCAGCAACCTTGCTCTCAAGCTGATGAGCCTCTGTTTAAGCCAGATGAGTGCATGCTCAAGCGAGCAACCTCGGGGTTTTAAACCTAGGACCTAAGCCTTCCAGGTCAATACTCCATCCACTGCGCCACCACCTAGTTCAGGCTCAAAGCAATAATTTTAAACTTCCATCTTAAGGAAGTAGAAAGATGAAGGCAAATTAAACCTAAAGTAAGCAGAAAGAAGTAATTAATAAAAATAAGAATGGAAACAAATAAACCAAAGACAAAAATACATAACATCAGTGAAAGCAAAAGCAGGTTGTAAGACATCTTTAAAAAAAATTGATAAATCCTAGTCAAATTGAACAACAACAACAAAAACACACAGAGAGAGCTCAATCCAATATCAGGAATTGTAAAGGAAGCATTACTACAGATATTACAAATATTTAAAAGATAAAAAATATTATGGGCACCTACTTACCAATAAATATGCCAGTTTTGATAAAATGAGCAGTCTTTGTAAGACACAAAGTACACTCAAGAACAAATAGATAACTAGAATCGATACCGAAATGGACCAGGACTGCTTGGGTTCTTGTCTCCTGAAATAAAAGAATTTATTTCAGGGATGCCAATGATGAAACTAAGATTTATTTCAGCTCTGTAGAGGGTGCAGAAACTCTGATATCAAAATCAGGGTGTGGTGCCGAAGTAGAGAGGAATGGAGTTTTTTATAGGGCTGTTGAAATTCTGCTAGGTTTTGAATTTCTGTTAGCCTAGGGTTTAAGAACACACTATTTCTTTCCTTCTTTCTTTCTTTCTTTCTTTCTTTCTTTCTTTCTTTCTTTCTTTCTTTCTTTCTTTCTTTCTTTCTTTCTTTCTTTCTTTCTTCTTTTTTGTCTTTGATATCTAGTGATATATCTGAGGTTGGTTTCAGTTATTTTCCTACTCAGCAGGTGGTTTGGTCTACTTTTCTTCCTTCATTGGGTAGTTAAAAACAGAATGCCTGAGTTATCACATTCTCCTCTCTTGACCTCATTCTGTGAATAAGATGTAGTTTATTATTTCCATATTCTTCTTGGCCCTGTGTTTTATGAGCAGATTATTATTCTTCTGTACTCCTTCATCAGAACAATGCTGCATTCTGATTGACAAGATGGTCAACATCATCTCCATGGTCTCCTATTCTGTCTCATAATAACCTTATATCTAACAAGGCAATTGACTTCATATATAAAACTTCCTCACAATAAAAATTACAGAATCAGATGACTTCATTGTTATATTTCTTCAAATACTTCAGCAAGAAATAATATCAATTCACATAAATTCTTTCAGAAAAACAAAGAATTACTCCTAAATAATTTTAGAAGTTTACTGTTACCCTGATTCCAAAATCAGAATAGACATGACAAAGACAGATGACCAGAGTCCACTAATTCTCATGAATATAAATGGAACCCCTTAATAACATGTCAGCAAATCAAATTCAACAACATATATTAAAAAGCACCAAATACTTGACAAATTTATGGTTAGGTTATGGAGAAATATGGAAGAAGGGTGAAATAAATTATTTTAGTTTTTTCAACTTAAGTCTAATATCACTGCAAAAAAGATATTTTTTAAAATAAAATGCACCTGATTCTTACTTATTTTGTTCACCTTCATATCTCTTGGAGACATTTTCTTTATTCTTTTGACAGAAAAAATCACTTAGCAATCATTTATTTGGTGGCTCTTTAATCTCATTAAAAGTCACAAAATAGAGGTTTTATCTGGGCTCTAAACTTGCTATTGAAGGATGAACTCTGCTTTTTTTTTCTCTTCTGTAGAGCATCATTTCATAGAGTGCTCTGTACTCTTTCATGGGATGTTTTAATTATCAGATGTATCTAATAAATTTTAAATCATTGTTCAAAATTCTTTTGATATCTCCTCTTTTGGCAGATATTTAACTTGTTACTCAGGAAACAGTATACTTCAATATATAAAAGTTATAATACAGCAACTTTTATACTTTATAAGTGTATAATCTTTACATTACAGTCCTCAAATATAAATGTTTGTCACAGTTAGCTGAGGAGCTTCTTTTCTCAGCATCAATTCCGTGTCTTTTAGAGTGAAGCCATAGAATCTAAGTTTTTAATAGGAATTTCTCTTCAAAAGCACTGTATTTGGAGATACACTGTCTTACATGCTAGGAATACACTTCCTATATGTATCTACACCAAGAATGATAATTTATTGATTCAGTATTGAACAAATCAATTGGTTAAATTATTAACAATAGGATAGACAAAAGACAACTTAAATATACATTATCAAGGTGTAGGGTTGAGAAACCTGTATTCTTGAAACTGTAGTAAAGGCAGCCAGGCTCCAAAGTTGAACTTTATTTATAGAACCTAGCCCAATACCTGACATATATTTGACTTGTTTTGAAAGTATTTTTTGATGAATTAGAAAAAATATATAGTTTTCTATTAATTTTTGAACCCTTTTTTATTTTGACATATAGATTTATAGATGTTGATATAATAATTTTAGACACACAGAAAAGTTGAAAATGTTGTACAGAGTTCTCATATACAGGTCACCCACCTGGCTTCTCCTAAATTTAAGATATTACATAACCATAATTTAATTGTCATATTCAATAAATTAATAGTGATCAGTACTATTACAAATTATAAACTATTAAAATTTTATTACTTTTTCCAACTAATGTGATTTTCCATTTAAGGATCTAACTGAATATCTCACACGCATTTAGTTGTCATGTCTTATTACTCTGCTCTAATATGTGACAATTTCTCTGTTTGTCTTTATTGTCTATGAACTTGTTCTATTCAAAGTCATAATTTTCAGTTACTTAGTAGAATTTCCATTACTTTGATTTTGCCTGATATTTCTAATAATTATATTGAATTTATGCATTTTTTACAATAATCTCACAGAAGTGATAGGTTTTTCTTTTTTAACCAATCTATTGAGGTAGGATTGGCATTTAAAAGCTATGCCTCTTTAAAGTGTACAACCTGATAAAGTTGGAGATAAGTACACACCTGTGAAACTGTCACCAAAATCTATCATAAACATATTTGTCATCTTTAAAAAGTATCTTCCTACCCTCTTTATTTTATTTTATTTTATTTTTTGTTGATAAGAACACCTAACATAAGATCTATTCTTTTAATAAAATTTTCAGAATATAATATATATATAATGTTATCACATATGGACACTTATGCTGGTCAGTAGATCTCTAGGACCCATTTATCTTTTATAACTGAAAATTTTGCCCCTTACTAACACCTCTCCATTTCACACTTCTCCAGTCCCTGGCAATCATTATTCTATTTTCTGCTTCTATGAGTTTGACTATTTTAGATAACTTATATAACTGGTATCATGTAGCATTTGTTTTGTGTCTGGCTTATTTCACTTAGCAAATGTTCTCCAGGTTCATCCAAGCTGTCTAATATGCTAGCATTTCCTTCCTTTTTAAGGTTTAATAACATTCTATTTTATATATGTCCCACATTTTCTTTTCTCATTCATTATTGATGGACATATAGATTGCTTCCATGATTTGACTATTGTGAATAACCTGGCAATGAACATTGAAGCACAGATATGTATTAGAAATCTTGCTTTCAGTTCCTTTTGCTATGACCCCAGATGTGAGATTGCTGAATCATATGAAGGTTCTACTTTTTAGATGTATGGTAGTTCTATTTTCTATATGCACCAGTTTTTACATCCCTATCAATATTGTACAAGTGTTTTGTTTTTTTCTTGAAAATTCTAAGGTGTGTGCGTGCACGCGTGCGTGAGTGGACAAAGACAGAGAGAAGGACGGTAGAGACAGACAGACAGGAAGGGAGAGAGATGAGAAGCATCAGTTCTTCATTGTGGCACCTTAATTATTCATTGATTGCTTTCTCATATGTGCTTTGACTAGGGGGCTACAGCACACCAAGTGACCCCTTGCTCGAGCTAGTGACCTTGGACTCAAGCTGGTGAGCCTCACTCAAACCAGATGAGCCTGTGCTCAAGCTGGCGATTTTAGGGTTTTGAACCTGGGTCCTCCACGTCCCAGTCCAATGCTCTGTCTGCTGAGCCACCGCCTGGTCAGGCGAGAATTCTAAGGTTTGTTAAAGGAGACAACAAGAATGTAATCAGTGTATCAATTTGTTAAAATTCCATAAGTTGAAAAGTACTTATCAAAATGAGTTTTGTATCCCCAAGTGTTTCTTCTGATCCTAACAACTAGAAGGTGCTATGCAGCAATGATCTTCAAACAGTTTTGCTTGTACAGACCCTAAATGAATTTCAAGAAATTCCTTCTTTTCATATTTTAAGTTGCAATGTAACATTTTCCTTACAAATTCTTGTATAATTGAAAGGATGCAATTTCTTGAGGATTGCAACTATTGCTATTTTAAAATAAAAATTATATAAATAAATACAAATTAAGTAAAATCAAATATAATTTATAAATAGTTAATTACATGTAACAGTCAATTAGTATTATTGATTATAATTTAATTAGTGTTTAAATATATATAATTATAAAACTTAATATAGAATATGTTTTATCCAATTGGAACTAAATTGCTTTGTAATGTACTATACAACATCACCTCTTTAAGTATTTTCATAAAAAAGCATTTATTTAATATATCTTCTGCTTCAACTATGTTTTTATTATATTCTCACTGCTGAATTTCACTTTTTATAGTATTTTAGACTTACAATTTTTATTTCCCACTTACCATAATTATCCCAAATATAATTATATAATAATTACATATTATTTTCTAAATAATTACAATTAAATTTTCTGTGATCATATGTGAAATGAGAAGATACTGTAGTATTTGAGGAAGTAGTGCTGCATACAGTATGACACAGGTTTTTGAAACAGATATTCTTACTGTCACTGCTGTTTTGACAATGTGTGGAAGAAGCATATGTTGTAAGACTGAAGAATAGTTAGAATACGGAATAACCAGGCAAGACGTTTTAGTTACTAGATCATAGTGATGCCTTTGGACATGGTAAAATTGATTATATCCTGGTTAAATTTTGAAAGTAGAGGCACAGAATTTGCTGATAGGAAGTGGAGAATGAGAGAATAAAATGCTAATACATCAATATTTTTTTTTCTACCAGAGGAATGTAAATATGATTATCATTAACTAGTTGGGGAGCTGCATAAAGAATATATTAAGCCCTGGCCGGTTGGTTCAGTGGTAGAGCGTCGGCCTGGCGTGCAGGAGTCCCGGGTTCGATTCCCGGCCAGGGCACACAGGAGAAGCACCCATCTGCTTCTCCACCTCTCCCCCTCTCCTTCCTCTCTGTCTCTCTCTTCCCCTCCCGCAGGCAAGGCTCCATTGCAGCAAAGTTGGCCCGGGCGCTGAGGATGGCTCTGTGGTTTCTGCCTCATGCACTAGAATGACTCTGGTTGCAACAGAGCGATGCCCCAGATGGGCAGAGCATCGCCCCCTTGTGGGCATGCTGGGTGGATCCTGGTCGGGCACATGTGGGAGTCTACCTGACTGCCTCCCTGTTTCCAAATTCAGAAAAATACAACAACAGCAAAAAAAAGAACATATTAAGATGTCACTTATCCTCCAGGTGACAATGTTGTATAGGAAATTTGGTTTATGTGTCAGAAATTCAGAGATTTCCAGGATAGGGACATATAGTTGGGAATCAACAGCATAATTGTGCTTAAAGCCACTTGATGAGATTATCTGGAAAGTGAGTAAAGAAAGTGAAGATGAGAAGGACCCATGAAGAAAGATTAAAATAGAATGTGGCCAGGGATATTAGAGAACAAACTGACTTTAATGCCAAGTGTAGCAAATGCCTCCAGAAGAAGGAAATGATTGGCTGTGTAACATCCTGGTGAGGGGTGAAATGTGGCAGTGGCTGAAAATGGACAATTATATTTTCCATTGTGTAGGTTCAGTTGACCTGGACAAGAAAGATATGGAAGTATAGTTAGGAGCAAATCCTTATTGGAGTGAGATTTAAAAATATGTGCAAAATAAATGCATATTTTTGAATTCACAATATTTTCCAGATGTGATGTCAAAAAGGAGCAGAGAACTAGGATAGTAGCAGTGGGATAGTGATTTGGTGCTACAAATTATTTTCCTTTATGGGTAAAATAAGAGAATGTCTATAAGCTGATAAGAATAGTCCAGTAGAGACACAGGGAAGCAAATGATTCAGAAGAGGGTGTTAGGGGAAGTTGTGAAGAAATAGTCCTAAGTAGATGGAGCTCAGATCTATTGCACAAGTGGAAGGTGTCCTTAGCTATGAACATAGATAGTTTAATCATAATAATACAGGTGGAATAAGAGTATACAAACACAAGATGTTAAAATTTGGATACGTGGGACTGGATGATAAAAGCTAGTCATGACATTTTTCTTCTAAATTTCTATTACAGAATGAAAATATCAAGACTGTAGCCAATAGGCATTTTAATGTATTTTTGTTACATTATGCAAATTTTTTGGTATTTATAAGAAAAACATTTTAACTAGAAGCATATGTGTTTTGTAATTGCCAGGGGAAAACATTCTCCTTTTATAGCATCTGGATATATTAATAAGGAATATAATACATATAGAAAAGGAAAAAAATATAAAAGCATATGGAAAAATATAGTTAAATAATCCAGTGATTTCAGTGCTCCCATATAAAAATCTAGAAGTAAGTTTACCATTATGAGTCCACACACTACCAGCCAAGTACTTGTGATGTGACCAGACTTACAGAAATTTTCATTATATCATCTTAGTTTCTTTGCTATATAATTTGTAAGGAATGAATTGATTCAACTTAAGTGGTAAAGTTACGCTCTCTGCTCCCTTAAAAATATTTTGATATCAGTATTTTATTCTAAAGTTGTAAAGAATTTTATACAGTTCAAGGCTGGATAATTTATCTCATTTGTATATAGTGCTAACATAAGAACTTCTTGCCAAGTCTATTTATGAAATGATTAATCAAAAACCATTAAAATTAACATCCTTTGGAGATTATTTTTAAATATGTTAGAAGTCTCTACCACCCATTGAATGATATTATAGAAATTACATGTTGTCCTATGTGTTTCTCAAGAGTCTTATGATGTAGACATTACGATCTCTAATTTATTGCTGAAGAAATTGTCTCAAAACAGGTAAATTGCCAAAAACCACACAAATAATTATTTACAAAAGGTAGAATTCCAACTGTTATTTCTACAAAATTAATTTTTTCTGTTTTATTCTATTTTTTAGTTATTGATATTTAGATAGAGAGAGAGCAGGGCAAAAGGAGAGAGAGAAATATCATTCTGTTTCTGTATGTGGCCTGATCAGAGACCAGACTGCCAACCTTTGCATATCAGGATGACACTCTAACCAAAGTTATCCAGCTAGTGTAATAATCTCTCTTTAAACCACACTGTGCTTCTAGTTAAGAGGATCATATCAGTATTAGCTTGCACAATCATGAAACTGTCTGGTGTGGTAGCCTAGAGAAAGCATCCAGGTTTTGCTGTTCTATTAGGTGACCACAAGAGACTTTTAAAGAAGACTCCAATGCTAGAATATATTTGACTGTCTCATCTTTCTAAGTTATTGATTCCCTTCATGTCACTGCATCAGTGAGCATCCTGGTAAAGTATTTTGCTACCATTGGTCCACCACTGATTTTATTTTTTGATGCTCTGGAAGATAGCAGTTGAGGGAAGAATTTCAGTGAATGTATTTTGATGTCTTTCTGTTAATCACATATGCATTGGGAAACTGTGCTTATACAAAACCTCATCTGACCTAGTTTCTGTTTTCTTAAATTATATTCTATTTTTATACAACTTTGAAAATAAAATGTTAAAAAGAATACATTATTTACTCCAATTTATTGTACTCTTTGGATTTTGTATTTGCTCCCTGTCTTATATGCACCAAATATTTTTTTATTAAATGTGAAGAGGCAAAATAATGCACAACACTTAACTTACTGTTAAGTACATTTTTATGAAGGAAAAAGCATCCTGTTTGGAAAAGCTAAAAGGTGAAACCACAGCATTTGGCTCCTTTTCAACATGAGTAAATATATAAACAGCCTGTTGAAATGCAGATCCTCTAGCAGGTGGACAATTTTTCTTTTCTTAGACGCTTAGCAGGAATCCTCATTGATCTACTCCATAAGACAAGTTCCCAATGGAGTTGGACTGGCTTGGTCCTTTTTGATTTTATTGATATTTAGAGTTTTGAAAACATGAAAATGTGCTTCTAAATTATGTGCTTTAAAATTTAATAAGAAATAGCTGAGTAGAGTTAGATGTGGGTATTTTAGTCTGTGAACATAGCTTTTTAAAAAAAAATGATTCTGAAAACAAATTATTTAAAAGCTAAAAAGTGTAGTTTTCTGCTTGTTCTCTCAAATTAGTACCAAAATACAAATGTCTTAGCTCTTCTACCCAAAGGATGTTGTTTTATTCAATGTAGCAAATCACCTATGTGAAACTGAGTCACAACTGAACAATCAGATCAGCTTACTAGAACCCTGGCCAGGTGGTTCTGTATAGAAAGCATCATCCCAGTGGACCTTAGTCGTAGGTTCAATTTTCCATCAGGTCACATTCTAGACACAATCAATGAGTGCACAACTAGATGGAACAACCAATCGAAACAATGTGTTGTAGCTTCTCTCTCTAAATGAATGGAAATTTTAAAAATTGTTTACCAAATCATTAGAAGGTGATAATAAAAGAATAAACACATAAGGAGAACATATATTACAAAATTTTAAGTTACATTTAGAGGTGTCACAAATGAATGGCCCTCTTTGTGCTAGAAATGACACATATCTTAATAGGCCAAAAATGTTATAAGAAGTCAAATGTTTATATGGCAAGTTTTGAAAAAAAATTATTCAGGGGAAAATATCTTTTATGTCACTGAAAAGATAATTTATCATTAGTTAGATTAGTCCTGTTATGTTGTTTCAATATTAAGTTAACTGTACATTTTAAAAGGCCATGAAAGGAGATTCCAAGATGGCGACAGAGTAGGCAGATGTTCCAACTGCCGCCTCCCAGGTCCAAATTGAATTACAACTTAATTTAAGAATAATCATCTTGAGAAACCAACTTTGGACTAAATAAAGAGGAGTCTATAACCAAGGATCACAGAAGAAGCTACATTGAGACTGGTAGGAAGGGTGGAGACATAGAAAGGGCTTCCCAGCTCCCAGGAGCGAGGGGCAGCTGAGTGAGGGTTCAAGAGGACTCTCACTGCAAGGAGGATAGCGCTGAGAGGTGTGAGTCCTCAGCCCCAGGCTGAGTGCCCCAGCTTAGAGTCCCAGAGCCTAGAAGAGGTGCCCATATAATATTTGGTAATAGAAAGAGCTGGGGTTTTTGTCTATGAGAAAGAGATGGAGCTCTAGGAGACAGGCTCCATCTTAAAAGCCCATACAGAAAATCTCAATTACAGCCACTTACCCAGGGCTCTGGTGGAGGAAGAGCTGGGAGGCCTAGAGTTGCTCAAGGAGAATGTAAAGTTGAAGGCCCAAGTAGAGACACTGTGGAAGACAGCCACCTGAACCCCTATGATGGGTCATTCTCCAAGACCGCAGTCACCATCATTCTTGGGTAGAGCTATCTTCTCTGAACAGTATCAGCCTAGGGAGAACCAACTGCTCTGCCCTCGGGAATCCCTCCTGCCACAATCATAGAGACTGGGCCTTTTTGAGTAGCCAGGAAGCAGGGAGCATATCAGTGACTCAGTTTCCTGATGTTGAGGCCAGAAGTTTTTCTCACATGCTCCCAAGTCTAAGACTGGTTATTCAGCCTCACGGGAAACTCACCAGAAACTGTTGGAATGTGGGCAAGCCACTCCTTAAGGTCTCCGAGGCCATATCCTACTGAGGTCTGTGAAAAAAGTCTGTACACACTGACACCTGGGGCCCAGGGGCAAGCCATACCCACCACCCATCCTAATCCCTGAATTGCCCCAGGATCCAGACTCTATTAGAGGTTTTTTCAGGGGCTGAGGCCAACAAGCAGCCTTCAGACAGAGACTGCATACAGCAGGACTCAGGGAACCTTGGCCTTTTAAGCGGACCTTTCCCCAGGCCCAGTGTGGGTAAAAGTCAGCCTAGGTATGTGGCTTGGTATTTTTATGTGCATCTGGGCCCAGTAGACTCAGCCACAAATCCCATATTGCTTGTAGCTCCAAGAAGGTTGCTGAGGGCCAGTCATAGGCAGTGTCTCCCACCAGTCTAAGTTGGCTTCCTGCCAGGGAGGTCCAGGTCTGGCACATCCAGTAACCAGATGCCAAGAGCATTGGTTTAGGACCTAACAACCCTTGCTAGAGTGGAATCCTAAGGGAGAGCCCTCATACCTGTCCGAGTTGAGGCAAGTTCTGTTCTCTGTGATCAGCACCTGCACAGTAGCTCATATGCACTGAATAGGTTGGAGCTTTACAGTCTGCCAGTCTGAGTGCTGGTTCACCTGCCCCACCAGGCTAGATTCCACAGGGGGGAGGGAGAGAGACTTGGAGCATGAACATTTAGAGTATGGGTTTCTGTGATCCTATTCTTGGGTCTGGCTGAGGGGCTTAGCCACTTTCTGGAAAAAAAATTCATCCCCAGGAGAGGACTCTCTCAGTCTTCCTTCCTAAGACCAGGGTCTCACAAGCTAAGAGAACTTCTTCAGAGGGGACTGTCAGCCACACTCAGTTTGAAACTGCTGCTCACCTTGTTGGGGAGAAATAAAATTTGAGTACCCAGCAGTGGCTGAGAGATTAGGCTATGGAGTAGGGACCACATTCCCCATATTGAATTCCTGACCAAGAGACCCCTTAAATAGGGGGACCCACTAACTTTGTATTCCCAACCTCAGCTTCCCTAAATCAAAAAGCGTGCAACGTGTAGAGGGGTTGTTGGGGTGAGGCCTGTCTGAACCAACACTACAGTCTTTCTACAGAAGACTGTGGGAATACCAAGCAGCTGCAAGAGGAGGTGGAGCAGCTGAAAAGTAGAGACAAATCTTACAGAGCTTGGGGGTTTTATGGAGCTACTGTCATCTCTAAGCAGGAGGAAGATGATCCTTATACACAGGTTGGCACCACTCACACTACCCAGGCACAGAAAACACAGACACAAATAATGAAAAGAGCAGTAGCTGCAAATAAGTAGCCCACAGCAGGTTACAAACAATAGATGACATCAATACAAGAAGAACTAGAAGCAATAAAAATGGTAGGGAGTGTAGACAGCACCAACCCTAAACTTAGCTAGCTACACAAACAGCATACCCAAGGGAGGAGTCCAGTAGACACCAGACACTGTGGAGAATAAATACACCCAACAAAATGGACATTGCACAGTGTGTAATACACATGATCAAAGTTGACCCTTAGAGCCAGCAAGCCTGAAGGGAAAACCATACTCATGAAAGGACCAACTGCATTCAATACTCACAGAAGGAGGCAAAATAGTACTCTCAAGAAGCATTCCTAGAGCAAGAAAAACAATTGGCCTAGAGGTCAGTACCACCAAGCCCATCTTCATCATAAAGACATCACAAAAGTTGGGAAGTCAAACAGCACTATCTAATACACAGAAAAAAATATGGGCAGGCAAAGAAATATGACCCAAATGAATCATCAAGAGAAATCCCCAGAAAAATAACTCAATGAAATGGAAGTAACTGAACTACCAGACACAGAGTTTAAAAGAATAAATTTTAGGATGCTTAAAGAGCTTAGAACAACAATGAATAATCATAATGAGCACCTAATAAAGAGATATCAAGCATCAGAAAGGACATTGAAATCATAAAAAAGAACCAGTCAGAAATGACAAATACAATATCAGAAATGAAGACTGCACTAGAAGAAATCAACAGCAGGCTGGATGAAATAAAGGATCGAGTCAGTGATTTAGATAACAAGATAAACCTAACAAAGAGAAGCAGAGCAGCAAAACAAAAGGAGGCACAGAAAGACTGAGGTAATTCTAAGAGACCTCTGTGACAACATGAAAAGAAACAACATCTGCACCATAGGAGTTCCTGAAGGAGAAAGAAATGAATAAGGGGTAGAGAATAAAATAGAGAACTTTTATGAAGAAATGATAGCTGAAAATGTCTCTAAATTGGTGAAAAAAAATGTCACAGAAGTTCAAGAAGCACAGAGAGTCCCATTAAAGAGAAACCCAAGGAGGCCTACATCAAGACACATCATAATTAAAATGCCGAAATGAAGAGACAAAGAAAGAATACTAAAAGCTGCAACAGTAAAGCAGTAAATTACCTACAGAGGAACCCCCATAAGGATGACATTGACTTCTCAACAGAAACACTTGAGGCCAGAAGGAATTGACAAGAAATATTCACAAAGTGATTCAAAACAAGAACCTACAACCAAGACTACTTTATCTAGCAAGTCTATCATTTAAAATTCAAGGAACAAAAAAGCTCCCTAGACCAAAAAACCTCAAGGAATTCATTACAACCAAACCAGTATTGCAAGAAATATTAAGGGGAAGAGGCGAAGTCACAAGGACCAGAGGGACAGCTGTTAGAGGGAAGGGGGATAGGGGATAGGATCATAAAAGGTGAAGGGATTAGTGAAATTATATATACATAATACATAGATACAGATAACAGGACAGCAAATCCGAGAGGGAAGGAGTTAGGGGGAGGGTAGCCAAAATGATTGTAAATGGGAACATGGAGGTGGGGGTTGAGAGTGTTATATTGAGTGGGACACTTGGATCCATGTTAACACAATAAATTAAAATTAATAAAAAGATAATAAAAAATTAAAAACAATAAAAAGGCCATGGGATAATCACAGTTGAACAGATTTTAAAATATATATCAACAATAAATACATTGGAAAAATGTTTCTAAATATCTCTTCACCACTTAGGAGTATTGTAGAAACAAATTAAGAAAAAAAAAATGCAGCTCTGGCAAAGGATAGTAAATAAACATGGAATTTTAGAAGTAGGGAAAATTTAATTTTCCTTGCAAATGAGATAATTTATTACATTTTTTACCAAATATGTTGAACACCCAAAATGTGGTAAATGCTCTGCCCCTTTTATTTTATACCTTTAGAAAATTAATGCTTTTAGTTACTTTCAAAACATCAAATTTTTAATGCAATATTATTTACTGAAACATTCTACTCTAATGATGGTACACAAATTTATCTTAAATATTAGGGCTATTGTATCCTTGAGAATTTATGCTCACTTATCAAGGCCTATGGGATTTACTATAACCTAAGAAGATGTTTGTCAACTGTAAAAATGTATATAAGTACAAATTATAAAATAGAAAATTAAAAATAAAATACAGATTTTAGTAAATGTTTACTTATATGACTACAAAAGATGGTATTATTGTAACTATTCAACAGCAATTCTACTTATTTAGTTACAGAAATTTAGTAGAATTGAAATCACAAGGATAAAATTAGTAAATAATTCTTAAAAGTAAAATTTGTTAAAAGGTTATTTTAATGTGCAATATAAGACTTCCAAAATAAACATTGAGAGACTATCAAAATTTTTAAATAGAAATATATTATTACTAATTGTTTCTTTTTATGGTATTTTCTAAATTTTATTTTTTAATTGCAGTTTACACTCAATATTATTTTGTATTAGTTTCAGGTATACAGCCTAATGGTTAGACAGTCATGTACTGCGTAGTGTTACCCCAATATTTCTAGTACCACCTGGTGCTATATGTAGTTATTAGAATGTAATTGACTGTATTCCCTATGATGTACTTCATATCCTCATGACTATTTTGTAACTACCCATTTGTACTTCCTACTCTTTTCACCTTTTCACCTTTTCACCCAGTTTCCTAACCCACACTCCTCTGGCAGCTATCAGTCTTTTCTGCGTCTTTGAGTCTTGTTTTGTTGTTTATTTTATTCTTTAGATCCACATGTATGTGAAATCACATGGCATTTGTCTTTCTTTGACTGACTTAGTTTACTTAGCTTAATTTCTTCTACTTCCATCTATGCTGTTGCAAATGGTAGATTTCATTTTATGTTTTAAAACAATGTTAGTTGTAATACACTAAACTTTGCTAATCTACACAGACTTTATATTGTTTTCATTAAGATTTTATTCTGAGAGGAAAATGCATTATAATTAAAGGAAGGAAGTTAATATTTGTGGAGCAGAGATCAGCGTATAATATGGGTATTTCTACAGTGAGTGATAGTTAAAAAAAAGAAAGAAAGAAAAAGAAAATAATAGGCTTATCAAGTTAGAAAACATGACCAAGTTCAGATTGCTGTTAGGAAAAGAGATAGCATTTAAATACTCTTTAACTTATTTTAAGCCCATTATTTAATCACCACAGTCTGACACTTCCAACGTAGACAGTGTGGAAGTTATTGGTAACAAATAAAACTATAAAAGGAACACAAGTTGAATGATGTCAGTATAAGAAAGATCTGAAAGTGTTTTAAGCATGGCTGTACATGAGATAAATAATCATTCACAGGTATTGAAGCTCTCATGCTCAACATACAAAGAAATTGTGATGTTTCACCACTTGTAGTTTTAACTTTTCCTCTTGTGGAAAAGAATGTCACCATGAGATTTAAAAAGCTCAGTAGAAGGTAGAGCTATACCACCTGTACAGCTATGTAGTGACGGAGTGCTAACTTTAATGGTTCTAGGTTTGTCCTATGATGCTCTTTAGTAGAGTTACACAAAAGGAACAGTCCTTACCCAATAAGATATCCCCACTAATGGCACCTAATCATGGAAGTATCTTGTGCATCTACTGTGTATTGATTATAATTTATAAAGAGCAGAGCTCCTGAGAAAACAAACTGAAATCTTCATTAAATTTTTGGGTTTTCAACTAATTGACAAATTGGTAATGGGGCTTAGACAGGCTAAAATATATTGAAAATGATAACTAAAATATTCCTCTCCATTTTATGATATAATACCAGATAGTATTCAAGAATTTATAACAAGTGAAGAATAATAAAAAAATTAAAATGAGACTGACCAGCAGGTGGTGCAGTGGGTAGAGCATGGGCTTGGGATGCAGAGGACCCAGGTTCAAAACCCCAAGATCACCGGCTTGAGTACAGACTCATCTGGCTTGAGCGCAGGCTCATCAGCTTGAGCACAGGACCACAGACACGACCCCAAGGTCACTGGCTTGAGCAAGGGTTGACTGGCTCAGCTGGAGGCCCCAGTTCTTGGCACATATGAGAAAGCAATCAATGAACAACTAAGATGCCACAACAAAGAATTGATGGTTCTCATTCTCTCCATTCCAATCTGTCTGTCCTTGTCTGTTCCTATCTCTGCCACTGTTTCTCTCTTTTACTTTCTCACTAAAAATAATAATAATAATAATAATAATAATAATTTTAAAAGATAAAAATAAAATTTAAGAATTTTATTTATGTATTTATTTAATATCAGGAGTTCATAAAAATTAACGTAGCTTATTTTTATTGTGATATTATAACTATTCCTTATTAAGGCAAGAGATAAATATATGTCTGAAATGTAATGAACAATACAGACATAGTTTTTTTAGAAAATTACAAGAAAGGCAAGTAAGAGCAATGAGATATATTTCTTTAATCTTAGAAGAGAGTTAGTACTTGGAAAAAAAACAAAACAACAAAAAAT
The DNA here is from genome assembly GCF_036850765.1 of Saccopteryx bilineata. Taxonomy (NCBI): domain Eukaryota; kingdom Metazoa; phylum Chordata; class Mammalia; order Chiroptera; family Emballonuridae; genus Saccopteryx; species Saccopteryx bilineata. The sequence goes on along the minus strand of NC_089491.1, from coordinate 71,970,398 downwards.
ATAACAAAACTTTGTTTGGCTACTTGTTTTTGTGATGGTTTTATGGGGAATTTTGGTTTGTATTTTTGTTGGTTCTTAACTTCTTTATGGGATAAATGAAATAAAGTGGATTTCTATAGTGTAGTCTATATTTTTTTATCAAGATAAATGAATTTTATTATTATGACTTTTAGTGTAAAATTATTGATCTATTTTATTCAGGTATGATTGTTACATAAGAAGCTATATATTTAATATATATGACTTAATGAGCACACACTTGTAAAACCATGACCACTACCAAGGACATAAACATAAATATAACCTACCTATATTTCCTCCCACCTCTTTTATTATTTGTGTGTGTATGTGTTTATGTGTGTGTGGTAATAACATTTAATATAAGAGCTGCCCTGTTTGCTTATTTTAAGTATATATTATAATAATGTTAACTATAAGCACTATGCAGTATAGCCTATCTCTAAAATGTAATTTTCTTGAATAACTGAAACTGTATATTCCCTTTGACCATCCCTTCCCTATCTCCTTTTCCCTCTAGCCCTTGGGCAATAGAAGTAAGTAGTCAATCACCATTGTACTTCCTGATTCTATAATTGTGACTATATTACATTCCACATATGAGTGGTAACATACAGCATTAATCCTTCTGTTGAGCTTATTTCACTAATCATAAGGTCCTCCGGGTTCATCTGTGTATCAAATGACAGAATTTCCTTCTTTTTGAAGTTGACTAGCATTTTGTTGTATGTATATATCACATAGTATTTATTCATTTAACCATTGATGAACATTTAGATTGTTTTAATATCTTGGCTATTGTAAATGTTGCTGCAAGATACATAATAGTGCAGAACATGGAGTGTCTTACAATTTTTTTAGAATAATAACTAGGAGGGAAATTGTTGGGCTGTATGGTAGTTTTATTTTTAATATCTTGAGGAACTTCCATACTGTTTTTCATAGTTGATGTGCAAATTTACATTCCCAAAAAGGATGTAAAAAGTTTATCTTTTCTTTATATTTTCATTAGGACTTGTTGTAATATAATAGCTATCCTAACTGGTGTGATGTGACTTTTAATTGTGATTTTGATTTTTATTTACCTAATGATTAGTAATGTTGAGCACCTTTTCATATATTTATTGGGCATGTGTAGAGTTTTTTATGAAGAAATGTCTTTTTAGATCCTTTGTCCATTTTTTTTTCCTTTGCCCATTTTTAATAGAATTTTTGGTGTTTTTTTATTGTTTGTGTTTTGTTTTGGTGCTTTTTATTTTTGTTGTTATAGAGTTGTATGTGCTCCTTATTATTTTGTGTATATATACAGAAAGCTATCTAAAGAGTCAATGCCCATCAAAATTCTAATGACATTTTTCTCAGAAATAGAAACAAATACCACAATACTATAGAACCACAAAAGGTACTAAATAGCCAAGGCAATCATTAGTGTTAAGAACAAAACTGGAGATATCACATTTTTTTATTTCACATTATATTGCAAAGCTATACTAATCAAAACAGTATGGCACCAATATAAAAAATAACACATGGACTAATGGAACAGATTAAAGAGTCCAAAAATAAACACATATGCTTCTAATCTTCTTAGGGATATTTATCAGGAATAAAATTTGTGTGTGTATTGTGTTTGTAGTGGTTTTGACGGTTTTCTCATGACTAACAAGAGCACCATTTATTTCCACAATAAAATATATCACAGAGGCCTGACCTATGGTGGCGCAGTGGATAAAGCGTCGACCTGGAAATGCCGAGGTTGCCAATTTGAAACCCTGGGCTTGTCTGGTTAAGGCACTTATGGGAGTTGATGCTTCCAGCTCCTCCCCCTTCTCTCTCTCTGTCTCTCCTCTCTCTCCCTCTCTCTCTCTCTCTTTCTCTCTCTCTGTCTCTCCCTCTCCTCTCTAAAATGAATAAAGAAAAAAATTAAAAAAATATATTACAGATATCGTAATTATCTGTAAGGTATTTTATTCGTAAATATTTATTGACAATGTATTGAACAGCTGAGATTTTCATGTGACTGTTTTTCATGTGACTCTGTTGCTCATAAAATGGTCATATCTTTGAGATCAGAATGATTTCAAGTGTCATAAATTGGGCCAATTACCTAAGACACTGTCTTGATTGCAAGTATCATAAGGTGGAAGGCCATTTTTCTAGTGACTTAATAGTCATACGAATGATTCATGCATTAGTTGATTAAATGTTTATTTACTATCTGCTTTTGAGCTGAGTAGTCAGCTGAGTGTTGGATGTAGCAATGATTAAGGAAGATGACATTCCTGCACTTATAAAGTTTATAGTTAAGCAACAAAAAAGATAGTAAAAGAATTACAAGTGTAATGAGTTTATACAGAAAAAATTAGACACTCATAATAGTAGGCAATTTAGGATGTTAAAACACATTAAAGATAATTTGTGTATGAGAATTACAAATCTTTTATTATCAAAATAAGGAACCCAGAAAGAGTACTCTATTTTATTCTTAGGTCGTATTTTATTTATTTTAATTTTTCACTTTTACGTTTTCACTTGAAAATATTTGCCTTTATTTCATATAGATGTAAGTTTATCCATCATTCAAAAAATATTTATTGAGCATATACTATTGCCAGGCACTGTGATAAAAACTCATTTTTTTTTTTTTTTTTTTTTACTGGATGCTTTGCTTTACTTTTGCCGTCATAATGCTTAGAGTGTACTGTAGGACATATGAATTGAGGTTAGGTACATAATATAAGCAGAGTCAAGAAAATTATGTCTTAATAATCTAAAAAAGAGAAAAAAGTTTTAGCCAGGTAAAGAAAAATAAATGGAAAATGTATTCCAAGTGAAGAAAAGAAATCATTCAATAGTCCAGATAAAAGAGAGCACATATCATATTTAAGATACTTAGGATGATTTATTATGTCTAAGGTTTTGGTTTAAAATGAATAATGAGCCCTGGCCGGTTGGCTCAGTGGTAGAGCGTCGGCCTGGCATGCAGGAGTCCCGGATTCGATTCCCGGCCAGGGCACACAGGAGAAGCGCCCATCTGCTTCTCCACCCCTCCCCCTCTCCTTCCTCTCTGTCTCTCTCTTCCCCTCCTGCAGCCAAGGCTCCACTGGAGCAAAGTTTGCCCAGGTGCTGAGGATGACTCTGTGGCCTCTGCCTCAGGCGCTAGAATGGCTCTGATTGCGGCTGAGCAACACCCTAAGATGGGCAGAGCATCGCCCCCTGGTGGGCAAGTGGCGTGGGTCCCGGTCGGGCACATGCAGGAGTCTGTCTGTCTCCCCGTTTCCAGCTTTGGAAAAATACAACAACAACAACAAAAGAATAATGAAAGGATAATAAAATATTTAAAGATAGAGAAAAAATTATGGGTATCTATTGTTTACTCTGCCTACATACATTCATTCTTCCTTTATTAACATAATCTTAATTTTCTTTGAGTAATTGCCTCTTCAGAAATCTCAATTCATATGGTTATCTTGGGCAGTATTCTGTCACCAGAACTCGAAAAGTGAGCATGTGACCTAAATCAGGTGAATGAAACCCAATGAAATTCAGTTCTAGATTTTTATTTGCTATGTCTGTTTTGTGTGTGTGTGTGTGTTTGGATTGTTAGAGATTATATGTACTGGGTATTTCTAGAAGAATTGAATGTAGCCTGTGATTACTAAGGAACATATTTTTCCTGGAAAAGAAAACTCACCTGAAATTAGACTAAATATAAATACATGGTCCAAGGATGGAAGAACAAAGGCTGAGTCATGATGACACTGTTTGAGATATCTAGTCCTATCAAAAATTATACTTTAATTGAACTTTTTTTGAGCCAAAATTGCTATGGTTCACTTTGTTTATATATTTATGTTTTTGAATTCCACAATTTTGAATCTTATAACTTTCATCTAAGAGTCCTAATAAACATTTATATCAATATCATTTATACAATTTTGTAAATTTTGATTTTACAGGAATATAAATGTGGGATTTGTATACATAAATATTATATATTGCTTCCTTTTTATTTGAAATAAGAAGAAAATTAGTTGAGATTTTGGGATCCATATCACTAATATAAGAAATAGTAACTAAATATTTACTATCTGTTGTTCATTTCTAGAGTTCTATATGATTGACTTTAATTTTATTCTGCTCTCAGAGTTGAACATAAATGGTACAAAAACATATAAATATACAGTGAGGCGATTTTCCCCCACTCCCTCTCCTTATTCTATATAAGGGTGATGCATAAATGTGTGAGGCCGGGGCTAATAAAAAATCTTGTGTTGAAATAGGAGTTGACAGGTACAATAATTACAATTAACATCATTGTCATTTTTATTTTTGTAATTGATCAGGGAATAGGTCAGTTATCTCTTCCCTTGATTGTGCTTTTGCAGAGAAATGATACATACCTAAAAATTAAGAAAGTATTTATGAGTCATAAATAGAAAGCAAGCTTACAGTTGTCAGGTAGTGGGGAGCTGAGTAAAGAAAGTGGAGGAATTGAGAAAAGAAAGGTAAACAAAAAGAAAGAATAAACAAACTCATGGACATGGAAAACAGTGTGTTAATTGCTGGAAGTAGAATATAGAGAAAATAAATGGTGATGGATGGAGATTTGAGTTGGGGTGGTGAACACACAGTAAGTATATAGTGTACAATTGATGTATTGTGGAATTATGCACCTGAAGCCTCTAAAATTTTGTTAACCACTGTCACCCCAATAAATTCAATAAAAAGAAAGTATTGAAAGGTTTTAATGAGCATGTTGAGGTTGTTGGAACTTAATCTGAATACAGGTGTGAGATATTCATGGACTATGATATGTTAATAACAGTCAAGATAAGAAACTGTTGGTGGAAGTGAAAAACATCTTCAAGAAAATATGATTGATTTAGGACTGTGAATCAAATGAGATCCATATAAAATTCCACTCCAACTGGAGACCCTGCAATTTACTATCATGGTCTTTGAGAAAAAGAAATCTAAAGCAGTTTTACTCAAACTAATAACAGAAGCTCAATTCTACATGAATCACACATAAAATATAAACTGCTCTGTTTGAAGTATTTAAAGCATCTTAAGTTATCAGAGTATGAAATTCTGAACTGGAATGTGGGGGATTAGATATTTTTAACCATCTATTTTCTCTTCTATTTTGCTCTGTAGTAAGAATTTAAGTATAACAAATATGGATCAAATGAATTGTATTATTTCATAAAACATCTTTGGGATGAATTATAAAATGGTGTATAGCATTAAGACGGACAAACAACAAATAGAACTTAGGGCACTATTGTTAAATTCATTCTGAATAAGTGAAAACATCTCTGCAGTTTGTTGTACAACAATGCCACTTGTTTTAAAAAGAAGAGAAAACATGAGAATATGAACAGCACCTAATTTCATTACTTTTTACTCTTTTCCAAAATATCTTTAGAATAAGTATTGGGCTACAATGTTTTTTGAGGGTGGGGACTACAAGATATTTGAAATCCCTTAATTTGTAATATTTTTTTTTCTGAGATACAGCTCCATAGCTTTTATAGATTCTCAAAGGAGTCCATGACCCAAAAATTACCAAAAAATACTATAGAAATTATTTTTCAAGTGTGAATGTTTTATAATTATATCCAAATCTGTTATGTGCCTTATGTGAGTTTGAGTTGAAATATGCAAATCAAAACAGTTCCCAAGGTAGACTATATAGAATAGGTCAAGCTTGACTTTGATTGTTTGCTTTATTCATTGTTGAAGATTCTCTTTAGAGGACAAAGAGATTTACCTCTTTCTTGTTAAGCTGCATTTTACTTGATGCTCCTTATGGAATAAATATTTATCTTGTGTTTTTCTTTATTTTTTGAGGTCAAATGAGTTTTGACATGAAGTACAAGAATACAAAAAAGAACACTGAAGGATGCCACTTTCTTTTTTTCTTATTTATTGATTAGAGAGAGAGAAAGGAAGAGAGAGAAACACTGATTTGTTGTTTCACTTATTTACACATTTGTTGTTTGATTGTTGTATGTGACCTGACCAGGGATTAAAACCACAACCTTGGCATATTGGCTCAACACTCTAACCAACTGAACTACCAGCTAAAATAGGATGCGACTTCTTAACTGTTCAATTTTCATCCTGCATGACCAAGCTGAACCCCTACCTGGCTATGCCGGCAATATGGCTTTGATGATGTCAGAGGCCCGTGGGTATCACTTTTACTTCTAGGGTTACTTATTTGTTATTACTGCTTTTTTATTTTTATTGTTATTTGATTCTTTATAAAAATGGCGGTTTCTCCTCACTCTTTTTTTCTCTCTAAAGAATATTCTGGATGGGATGGGGAGAAGGACTAGGTGAAAAAGGTGAAGAATTACAGATTAATAATTACAAAATTGTCAAAGGTATGTAAAGTACAGCATAGGAAATATAGTCAATAATATAATAACTATGTATGGGGCCAGGTGGGTACCTGAGTTATCAGAGGATTACTTCATAAATTATATATAATTATCTGACCACTATGCTGTATACCTAAAAATAATATTAAATGTCAACTGCAGTTGAACAATAAAACAACTTCAAAATTCAATATACATATGATGTATCATATAATTTTACACTTCAAACATAATTTTATTAACCAATGCCACCCAATAAATTTAATTAAAATAAAATGAATTATAATTTTAAAAAAAGTTCTTCTGACATCTGGAAAGATGATAACCTAAGGATGTACTCTTCATGCATGCTTGCTCCAAAATCCTCATTATATATATATATGCTGGATCAGTGGTAGAACGTCATACATACTACATATATATGTAGTATTTTTCTAAAGTGAGAAGTAGGAAGGAAGAGAGAGAGACTCCCACATGCCTCCAACTGGAATCCGTCTGGCATGCCCACTAGGGGGTGATGCTCTGTCCATCTGGGACATTACTCTGTTGTAATTGGAGCCATTCTAGAGCCTGAAGTGGAAGCCATGGAACCATCCTCAGTGATTAGTCCAACTTTGTTCCAATAGAGCCTTTGCTGCAGGAGGGGAAGAAAGAAATGGAGAGGAAGGAGTGGAGAAAGAGTAGAGAATCAGATGAGTGCTTTTCCTGTGTGCCCTGGCTGGGCATTGAACCCAGGACTTTCACACACTGGGCTGACGTTCTACCACTGATCCAGCATGCCAGGGCAAAATTATCAATATATTCTTTTAGGTTGAAAAATACAGCATTAGAAACTAGAAAATGATAGCATCCATAACCAATTTATTTCCTTAATATCTGAATCTGAAGGGAGCGTGCCTGGGAAAGTAGGTTGAAGAAGAATCTTAATTTGCCTATGTCAGAAGAAGGACAGATTTTGGACTGTAAACAAACAGAAATATGTCAATTTCTATATTTATCATATGAATTAATACTTTACTCCCAACTTAGGTTTGGTCATGTTAGGGCAGAACAGGGCTACTCTGTGGATCCTAATGATTGCTTAGAAAGATTTGGATATGTACTATCTTATATAAATCCTAGTTTAAACTAAATGATGAAAATACTCTGTTGCAGAAAAGTTAAAGATGATTGACATGACTGTTTCTAACTTTGATTCCATACTTGTTTCCAAATTTCACCAATTAATTGGTATCTTACATGAAAAAATAACAATAAATCTAAATACTTTTCTTTTAACACTTAGTTTCACAGATTTAGAAAGGAATTTTATAATATCTGGACGAAGCCACCTTAATTTTCTACATTAGAACTAGCCTCTCACAATAATTTACAAAGAAATATTACCACTTTAAAGAAAAAACCATCTGAAACCAGGGTTGATGTATTTTTTCTATACACATTTTACTTTGTTAGGCAGAGGTTTCTGTTGCAGTTGCTCAACTGTGCCTTTGTTTTTCTGTGCCTTTGTTTTTCTGTGCCTTAGTGACACAAAAAAACTAAAGAATATGTAAACAAATGGATATGTCTATGTTCCAATGAAATTTTATTTACAAATAGGTCATAGATGAGATGGTAGAGTATAACAAAGATGAAAACATAACAGCTAATATTAAAATTACAATGCAGTTGGTCAATAGCCTTTTTATATTGCAGAATATTGAAGAGATTTAAATTTTGAATAGATGAAATAACAACACCAAATACTGGTAAAAATAAGGAGAAATTATATTACTCATACTTTTTTGATGGGCATTTAAAATGGTATCACCACCCTGGGAATGTCTTAATAAAGTATTATAAAACTATCATAGAACCTAGCAAGAGGACTCCTGAGTATTTATCCCAAAGGATGTGGAAATCTTCCTGACAAAACCTGTATGCTGGTATTTATAGCAACATTATTCATAATAGCCAGTAAATATGGAAACAGCTCAGATGTTTTTCAACTAGAAATAAACAAAATGTCGTACATTTATATTATAAAACATTATTCAGAGAAAAAAGTAAAAGGAATGACTATTAATAAAGACAACAACATGGAATAAACTCCAGAACATTTTGGTGAAGAAAAAAGGCCAAACTCAAAAAAGGTTTTTAAAGATTGCATAATGAGAGATTCCATTTATGCTTAAAATGACAAAATTATAGAACTAGATAACAGATTAGTGTTTTTAAGGGTTTAAAGAAGAGGTAGGGTGAGTAAGTATAAAGGGACAAAAGAGGGAACTTTATGGTGAAAAAACTTTTCTTTTTTTTTTTTGCATTTTTCTGAAGCTGGAAACAGGGAGAGATAGTCAGACTTCCGCATGCGCCCGACCGGGATCCACCCGGCACGCCCACCAGGGGCGATGCTCTGCCCACCAGGGGCGATGCTCTGCCCACCAGGGGGCAATGCTCTGCCCATCCTGGGTGTCGCCATGTTGCGACCAGAGCCACTCTAGCGCCTGAGGCAGAGGCCAAGGAGCCATCCCCAGCGCCCGGGTCAACTTTGCTCCAATGGAGCCTTGGCTGCGGGAGGGGAAGAGAGAGACAGAGAGGAAGGCGCGGCGGAGGGGTGGAGAAGCAAATGGGCGCTTCTCCTGTGTGCCCTGGCCGGGAATCAAACCTGGGTCCTCCGCACGCTAGGCCGACGCTCTACCGCTGAGCCAACCAGCCAGGGCCGAAAAAACTTTTCTATATCATAACTGTATCAATGTCAGCATCTAAAGCAGGGGTTGGGAACCTATGGCTTGCGAGCCAGATGTGGCTCTTTTGATGGCTGCATCTGGCTCACAGACAAATCTTTAATAAAAAAAGGAATAATGTTAAAAATATAAAACATTCTCATGCATTACAATCATTCATTTCCTACCGGTCATGTTCATGGTTGCGGGTGACTGGAGCCAATCACAGTTGTCCTCCTAGACAACACCAAATTTTTATTGGATAATGCATAGCATACACGGCTTGTTGTGAGGTCAGGAAGTAAACTTCCCATCTTTTAATCAAATAGCCTAGCTAATTGAAGAAACCCTTTTGACAAAGAAGATGGCTAAAAGAAAAAAAGATGAGGAGTATCGTACTTTTCAGCAGGAATGGACAGAGGAATTTGTCTTTGTGGAGAGAGCAGGTTCTGCAGTGTGTCTAATATACAATGATAAAATTGCATTGATGAAATGGTCAAATATAAAGCAGCACTTCAACACATGCCATACTACATTTGCATCGAAATATCCAGCAGAAGACACCAGGAAGAAAGCATGTTAAGAGCTACTGTGCAGAGTACAAGCTAGTCAGCAATGACTCCATGTTTGGACCCAACAAGATGACTGGAATTTGGGCTAGCTTTGCTGGTGCTTGAGCAATTGTGAGAAACAAAAAACCATTCACAGATGGGGAGTATGCCAAAACATTCATGCTTGATGTTGCCAGTGAACATTTTGATGACTTTTTGAATAAAGACATAAGCAAATGAATAAAAGACATGCCTCTATCAGCAAGAACTGTTCATGATCATACCATCATGACGGCAAATCAAATTGAGGCAACACAAGTGAAGGACATAAATGCAGCACCTCTCTCACTTTGGATGAGTCAACAGACGTAAGCCATTTATCCTAGTTCAGCATGATTGCAAGGTATGCTGTTGGTGACACACTATGTGAGGAAAGACTTGCTGTTTTTCCTATGAAAGAGACAAGAGGGGAGAATTTATTCAATTCTTTCACTGAGTTCGCTAAAGAAAAAAATCTACTGATGGGTAAACTTATTTCGGTGTGTACTGATGGTGCTCCATGCATGGTGGGGAAAAACAGAGGATTTGTAGCGCTTTTTGTGAACATGAAAAGAGAACCATCCTAAGTTTTCACTGCATCCTACATCAGGAGGTGCTTTGTGCTCAGATATGTGGCTAGCAGCTCAGTGAGGTGATGTCGCTGGTCATTTGGGTGATCAATTTTATTGTTGCCTGAGCTTTAAATGATTGCCAGTTTAAAACACTACTGGGTGAAGTTGGGAATAATTATCCTGGTCTGCTTCTGCACAGCAATGTGCGTTGGTTGTCAAGAGAGAAGGTGCTCAGCCGTTTAGCGGCTTGTCTGAGCGAAATCTGGACTTTTCTTGAAATGAAAAATGTCAAGCATCCTGAGTTAGCTAACACTGAGGGGCTCCTGAAGATATACTATCTCATAGACATGACTGAACAGCTGAACCAGCTCAATGTGAAAATGCAAGGTGTTGGAAATACAGTCTTATCCCTTCAACAAGCAGTGTTTGCATTTGAAAACAAGCTGGAACTCTTCATCACCGACATTGAACCAGGTCGTTTACTACACTTTGAAAAACTAGGAGAGTTTAAAGATGCATGTACAGCAAGTGACCCTGCTCAACATCTTGATCTCCAGCAGCTAGCGGGCTTCACATCTAATCTCCTGCAGTCATTCAAAGCACACTTTGGAGAATTTCATGAGCACTTTCGTCTTTTTAAGTTCATCACCCATCCACACAAGTGTGCAGTGGACAGCGCCAACCTGAGTTACAACCCTGGTGTCTCTGTCAGAGATTTTGAGCTACAAGCTGCTGACCTGAAGGCCTCAGACATGTGGGTGAATAAGTTCAAGTCACTGAATGAATATTTGGAAAGACTTGCATGACAGCAAGCAGAGTTGGCGAGCAAACACAAGTGAGGAGAAATAAAAAAACTTCAACCCACGGACCAGGTGATTGTCAAAACTTGGAATGTGCTTCCCATCACATACCACACACTGCATCATGTTAGTATTGCTGTGCTGACAATGTTTGGCTCTACGTATGCATGTGAGCAGTCTTTCTCACATCTAAAGAACGTTAAGACCAACATATTATCATGTTTAATGGATGGAAGTCTCAATACTTGCATGAAGCTTAACTTCACATATCACCCAGACTACAAAGCCATCAGCAATACCACACAGCACCAGAAGTCACATTAATGGTAAGAAGTACTTTATTCATCATTGGTTAGCAACAGCATAGCAATGTTATTAAAAAGAATTCAGAGACTTATTGTACTTTAAAAGTGTTGGTCTTACATAAAATACACACATTTACTTGTATTTAGTGTTAAACATATTGTATGGCTCTAACTGAATTACATTTTAAAATATGTGGCGTTCATGGTTCTCTCAGCCAAAAAAGGTTCCCGACCCCTGATTTAAAGCATCTAATTTTGCTATTGCACTATAGTTTTGCAATAAGTATCCATACGAAGAAACTTGGTAAAGGGAACACAAAAATTTTCTGTATAATTTCTGAAAAACAATATATAAATTTGAAGATCTCTCAAAATAAAGTATCCAATTAAAAGAAATAAAAGCAAAATACAGGCATCCATGATTTTGAAAGAGTGAGATAGAGAGATTGTTTCTAGCAGAATTACTTTATAAAATATATTAAAGGAACATCTTTAGACTGAAAGTAGTGACACCAGAAAGTAATTTAAACCCATATGAAAAAGTAAAAGCACTGTTGAAGGTAATTAGAAGATAATTTTACAAGACATTATAACTGCATATTTCTCTTCTGTTTTTCTCAACTGATTAAAAAGCAATTGTATAAAACAAAGTGTATATAATTACATAACAGCACAAAGGAGGTGGGTGGGAACAAAGCTGTATTAGAGTAAGGAAATGACACCAGATAATTAACTTGAATCCACAAAAATGCATAAGGAAAATCTAAAATGTTAAATAAGAAAGTATTAGCATAACCAAATCTGCAAATATTTATTTTCTAATTTTTTTCTCTCACCCTCTCTAAATGATAGAGCATTACACAAGGTAGTAAGTATAACAGTGTATTGTTTGGTTTGTAACATATAGATATAATGTGTATAATAAAAGTAGCAAAAAAAAAGGAAGAGGGGATAAATCTACAAAGGAGTAACATTTTATACCCCACTGAAATTAAGTGAGTATAAATTTGACAAGTTAAGATAAATATTATATGCTCTAGAGCAATCACTAAGAAATTAACAACAATATTAGGAAAAATAATGAAATGATTTAAAATGTACACTAAAAAATATTGTCTGAATACCAAAAAAAGAATTACTTTATAAAATATATTAAAGGAACATCTTTAGACTGAAAGTAGTGACACCAGAAAGTAATTTAAACCCATATGAAAAAGTAAAAGCACTGTTGAAGGTAATTAGAAGATAATTTTACAAGACATTGTAAATAAACGAGAAACTGAGGCACAAAAAAGATATGAGACATAAAGAAAAGAAAAAATACCAAAGATAAACTACTAATTTTAATAATGATATGAAATGTGAATGGATTTAACAATCTAATCAAATGCAGAGATTGACAGACGTGATAGAAAAACAAGATTCAACTATATTCTAACTGCTAGAGACATACTTGAGTTCAAAGACAGAAGAAGGTTGAGAGTAAAAGAATTGAGAAAAAAAACCTCATGCAAACAGCAACCATATCAATGTTGGAACAGCTATACTAATTTCACACTAAATAGACATAAAAACAAAAAAAATAGTGTTACCAGAGCTAAAGAGAGATAATTGTGTAATGGTGTAATGATCAATCCATTACATATGCATCATAGTAAGAAACATACATACAACTAAACACAGAGGCCTCCAAAATACATGAAGCTAAAATGACCGAATAAAGAAATACATACTGCAACAATAAAATGCATATAACAACTAGTCAGAAGATGAGCAAGTTATAGAAAAATTGGCAACATTAAGAGACATACATAGCACACTTCACCCAAAAGCAAGACAAGACAAACTATTCTCAAAACTGAGAACATTTGGAACATTTTCCAAGAGAGATCATATGCAAAGTAATAAAATAAGATATGATACATTTAAAATGATTAAAATTAGAAAAGTATGTACTACACACACAGTGGAAATATTTATGAACCAAGAACAGAAGAAACTGAAATTTATAGAAGTATTAAAATTCAATAATGAATGAATAAAAAAGAAATAAATCAAAGAATTTATAAAATATTCTAAGGTGATTGAAAACAAATATAAAAAAAACCAAACTTTAAGATACAGAAGTAACTAGAAAAAAAACTATATCATTACACATGTATTTTTGAAAGTAGAACAATTTAAAATGAATAACCTTATAACTTTCATCTTAAAAACTGAAGATAGAAAGTGAAACTAAAACCAAAGAAAGGAGAACCTAGAAATGACACAATTGAAAACTGTAGGCAAACAACACCAAGCCTAGACTAAAACAGCTCTACAAGCAATATACCCAAACACACAGACATAATGAGAAGACAGAGAAATGCAATCCAAATAAAACCAGAAGAGAAACCTCCAGGAAACGAACTGAGTGATATAAAAATAACCAAACATCCAGATGCAAAATTTAAAATAATGATTGTAAGGATGCTAAGGGATCTTAGAACAACAATGGATGGTCATTATGAACACCTAAATAAAGAAATAGCAAATATAAAAAAGGACATTGAAATATTAAAAAAGGAATCAATTGGAGATTATAAATACAATATCAGAAATGAAGACCACAAGAGAAAGGATTAAAAACTGGATGGATGAAGCTAAGGATCGAATCAGCGTGTTGGAGGACAATTTGAATGAAGGCATGGAAGCAGAGCAGAAAAAAAGAAAAGAGACTAAAAAAGTCTGAGGAAACTCTTAGAGAGCTCTGTGACAACATGAAGAGAAAAAACATTCACATCCTAAGTGTTTCTGAAGAAAATGAACAAGGGATATAGACTTTGTTCAATCATATCATAGCTGAAAACTTCCCTAAATTAATGCAGGAAAATCTCTTACAAGTTCAAGAAACACAGAGAACTCCATTAAAGAGAAACCCAAAGAAATCTACACCAAGACACATCATAATTAAAATACCAAAGCTAAGTGATAAAGAGAAAATATTAAAAGCTGCTAGAGAAATAAAGGCTATCACCTAAAAAGGAGCCCCCATAAGGATGACATCCAACTTCTCAACAGAAACACTTGAGGCCAGAAGGGATTGACAAGAAATATTCAAAGTAATGCAGAACAAGAACCTATAACCAAGACTACATTATACAACAAGGCTCATTTAAAATTGAAAAAGAAATAAAAAGCTTCCCAGACAAAAAAAAAAAAAAATCAAGTATTTTATTGCAACCAAACCAATGCTGCAGGAAATTTTAAGGGGCCTATTGTAAACAGATCAAAGTGGGAAAAGAATATAGCAGAAGAGGAATACAGCTTTAAAAAATAAAAATGGCAATACACAACTACATATCAATAATAACCTTAAATGGAAATTGATTAAATGATCCAAAGACATAGGGTAGCTGCATGGATAAGAAAACAGGACCCGTACATAAGATGTCTACAAGACACACACCTTAAAACAAAATAAGCACATAGACTGAAGATAAAAGGATGGAAAAAATATTTCATGCAAATGGAAATGAAAAAAAAGCTGGGGTAGCAATACTTATATCAGACAAAATTGAGTTTAAAACAAAGGCTATAGTAAGAGATAAAGAAGGCCACTACATAATGATAAAGGGAGCAATCCAACAGGAAGATATAACTATTATAAATATCTACGCACCTAATATAGGAGCACCTAAATATATAAAGCAGACTTTGATGGATATAAAGAGCAAGATCAACAACAACACTATAGTAGTAGGGGGTTTTAATACCCCAATAACATCACTAGATAGATCCTCAAGAAAGAAAATTAACAAAGAAACAGCAGACTTAAAGGACACACTAGATCAACTGGATTTAATAGATATCTTCAGAACCATTCACCCTAAAGCAGAAGAATATACATTCTTTTCAAGTGCTCATGGTACATTCTCTAGGATAGACCACATGCTAGGGCACAAAAGTGGTCTCAACAAATTTAAGATTTAAATCATATCAATCACTTTTTCTGATCACAATGGGATGAAACTAGAAATCCACCACAACAGAAAAACTCAAAAATTCTCAAACACATGGAAACTGCATAGCAGGTTGTTAAATAATGAATGGATTAACAATGAGGTCAAAGAAAAAATTAAAAAAAAATTCCTAGAAATGAATGATAATGAGCATGCAACAGCTCAAAATTTAGGGGACACAGCCAAAGCAGTACTGAGAGGGAAGTTCATAGCACTACAGGCACACTTTAAGAAGCTAAAAAAAAGCTCAAATAAACAACTTAACCCTGCATTTAAAGAACTAGAAAAAGAACAGCAAGTAAAACCCAAATGTAGTAGAAGGAAGGAAATAATAAAGATCAGAGTGGAAATAAATGACAGAGAGGCTAAAGAAACAATACAGAGGATCAATGAAACCAGGATCTGGTTCTTTGAAAAGGTAAACAAGGTCAATGAACCTTTAACTAGACTCACCAAGAAAAAAAGAGAGAGGACTCAAATAAACAAAGTTACAAATAAGAGTGGAGAAATAACAACTGACACAGCAGAAATACAAAATATTGTAAGAAAATACTACAAAGAACTATATGCCAAAAAACTAGACAACCTAGATGAAGTGGACAAATTCCTTGAAACATACAATCTTCCAAAAATCAATCTGGATGAATCCGAAAACCTAAGCAGACCAATTACAACAAATGAGATCAAAACAGTTACTAAAAAAGACCCAACAAAGAAAAGTCCTGGGCCTGATGGCTTCACAAGTAAATTCTAACAAATATTCAAAGAACTAACTCCTATCTTTCTCAAGCTATTTCAAAAAATTCAAGAGGAAGGAAGACTTCCAAGCTCCTTTTATGAGGCGAGCATAATTCTGATTTCAAAACCAGGCAAAGACAACACAAAGAAGGAAAATTATAAGCCAATATCCCTGATGAATATAGATGCTAAAATCCTCAACAGAATATTAACAAACCAAATCCACAATATATGAAAAAATCATACACCATGATCAAGTGGAATTTATTCTGGGGAGGCAAGGGTGGTACAGTATTATCAAATCAATCAATGTGATTCATCACATAAACAAAAGGAGAAAAACCACATGATAATTTCAATAGATGCAGAAAAAGCATTTGATAAAATCCAGCACCCATTCATGATCAAAACTCTCAGCAAAATGGGAATACAGGGAATATACCTCAACATGATAAAGGCCATCTATGACAAACCCACAGTCAACATCATACTCAATGGGCAAAAATTAAAAGCAATCCCCTTAATATCAGGAACAAGGCAGAGGTGCCCCCTTTCACCACTCTTATTCAACATTGTTCTGAAAGTCCTAGCCACAGCAATCAGACAAGAAGCAGAAATAGAAGGCATTCAAATTAAAAAAGAAGAAGTAAAACTATCATTATTTGCAAATGATATGATATTGTAGATAGAAAACCCTAAAGTCACAGTCAAAATACTACTGGATCTGATAAAGGAATTCAGCAAAGTGGCAACATATAAAATTAATACTCAGAAATCAGAGCCATTTTTATACACCAACAATGAACTATCAGAAAGAGAAATTAAGGAAACAATCCCATTCACTATTGCAACCAAAAAAATAAAGTTCCTACAAGTAAATGTAACCAAAGCGGTGAAAGACTTGTACTCGAAAAATTATAAAACATTGATAAAAGAAATCAAGGAAGATACAAACAAGTGGAAGCATATACCGTGCTCATGGTTAGGAAGAATAAACATCATTAAAATGTCCATATTACCCAAAGCAATTTATAAATTCAATGCAATACCAATGACATACTTCAAAGATATAGAACACATATTCCAAAAATTTATATGGAACCAAAAAAGAACACGAATAGCCTCAGCAATCTTGAAAAGGAAGAATAAAGCAGGAGGTATCACACTTCTGGATATCAAGTTATATTACAAGGCCATTGTACTCAAAACAGCCTGGTACTGGCATAAGAACAAGCATATAGATCAATGGAACAGAACAGAGAACCCAGAAATAAACCCACAGCTCTATGGACAACTGATATTTGACAAAGAAGGTAAGAGCATACAATGGAGTAAAGACAGCCTCTTTAATAAATGGTGTTGGGAAAATTGGACAGCTACCTGCAAAAAAAATGAAACTAGATCACCAACTTACACCATTCACAAAAATAAACTCATAATGGATAAAAGACTTAAAAGTAAGCCATGAACATAAGCATCTTAGAAGAAAACATAGGCAGTAAGCTCTCCGACATCACTCGCAGCAACATATTTGCCGATTTTTCTCCATGGGCAAGTGAAATAAAAGACAGGATAAACAAATGGGACTATATCAAACTTAAAAGCTTTTGCACAGCTAAAGACAATAAGAACAGAATAAAAAAACAAACTACACAATGAGAGAACATATTTGACAATATGTCTGATAAGGGGTTAATAGCCAAAATTTATAAAGAACTTGTAAAACTCAACACCAGGAAGACAAACAATCCAATCAAAAAACAGGCATAAGAAATGAATAGACACTTCTCTAAAGAGGACATACAGATGGCCAACAGGCATATGAAAAAAATGCTCAACATCACTAATCATTAGAGAAATGCAAATTAAAACCACAATGAGATATCACATCACACCAGTCAGAATGGTGCTCATCAACAAAACAACACAGAATAAGTGCCGGCGAGGATGTGGAGAAAAGACAACCCTCCTGTACTAATGGTGGGAATAAAGACTAGTGCAGCCACTGTGGAAAACAGTATGGAGATTTCTCAAAAAATTAAAAGCTGAAGTGCGTTTTGACCTAGCTATCCCACTTTTAGCAATATACCCTAAGAACACCATAGAACTGTTCCAAAAGGAGAAATGCACCCCCATGTTTATGGCAGCATTGTTCACAATAGTGAAGATCTGGAAATAGCCCAAGTGTCCGTCAGTGGACCAGTGGATTAAAAAGCTTTGGTACATATATACTATGGAATACTACTCAGCCATAAGAAATGATGACATCAGATCATTTACAATAACATGGATGGACCTTGATAACATACTGAGTGAAATAATTAAATCAGAAAAATTAAGAACTATATGAATCCATACATAGATGGGACATATAAATGAGACTCAGAGACATGGACAAGAATGTGGTGGTAATGGGGGGGGGGACAGGGGAGGAAGCAGAGAGAGGGGGTGGGGAAAGGGGAGGAGCACAAAGAAAACTAGGAAAACTAGATAGAAAGTGACAGAAGACAATTTGATTTTGGGTGAGGGGTATGCAACAATCAAATGTCAAAATAATCTGGAGATGTTTTCTCTGAACATATGTACTCTGATTTGTCAATCTCACCACATTAAAATTAATAAATTTTAAACAAAAAGGAGAAAGAAAAGATAATTTTTAAAATTAAGACAAAATGAAATTAAATAGAGATTAGAAGAATAATTGAATAAATAAACAAGACCAAAATAAAGGCATTAGTATTCGAGGATAACATGATCTTGTACATAGAAAATCCAAGGAAATCCAATAAAAGCTATTAGAAATAAGAAGCATAGGCCCTGGCTGGTTGGCTCAGCGGTAGAGCGTCGGCCTGGTGTGCGGGGGACCCGGGTTCGATTCCCGGCCAGGGCACATAGGAGAAGCGCCCATTTGCTTCTCCACCCCGCCCCCCCCTTCCTCTCTGTCTCTCTCTTCCCCTCCCGCAGCCAAGGCTCCATTGGAGCAAAGATGGCCCGGGCGCTGGGGATGGCTCCTTGGCCTCTGCCCCAGGCACTAGAACTCGGCTCTGGTCGCGGCAGAGCGACCCCCCGGAGGGGCAGAGCATCGCCCCCTGGTGGGCAGAGCGTGGCCCCTGGTGGGCGTGCTGGGTGGATCCCGGTCGGGGGCATGCGGGAGTCTGTCTGACTGTCTCTCCCCGTTTCCAGCTTCAGAAAAAAAAAAACAACAACAACAAAATAAAACAAACAAAAAAAAAGAAATAAGAAGCATATGCCGAAAGCTTTTAGCATATGAGTATGCAAAAATCATTTGTATTTCTTTATACTACCAATGAATAATCAAAAAATTAGAAGTCAATTCCTTTTATAATAGTGTAAAAAATAAAATTTTTACAAATAAATTAAGCCAAACAGAACAAGAATAGTATTCTGAAAACAGCATAACACTACTGAAGATATTAAAGACCTGAATATAATAAAAGATATTATATGTTCATTGTTCAGAAGACAATATAGTTAAGATGGCTATACTCCTGAAATTCAACTACAGATTCTAGACAATGCCTATCAAATTTCATGTGGCTTTTTTTTGTCAGGATTGACAATATGATCTTTTATCAAAGGACAAAGAACAGTGAAGCGATCTTGAAAACAGAAAAAATCTAGAGAACTCAAGTTTTCTAATTTTAATTTTAATTCTTTTTATAGTGAGCAAGAGAGAGAAAGAGAGAGACAGACAGACAGACAGACAAGAAGGGAGAGAGATGAGAAGCATCAACTCATAGTTCAGGCACCATAGTTGTTGATTGATTGCTTTTTCATATATCCCTTGACCAGGGGGCTCCAGATGAGCCAGTGACCTTTTGCTCAAACTAGAGACCTTGGGCTTCATGCCAGAGATCATGGGGTCATGTCTTTGATCTCATGCTAAGTCAGCAACCTTGCTCTGAAGCTGGTGAGCCCATGATCAAGCTGGGGACCTCAGGGTTTTGAACCTGGATCCTCAGCATTCCAGGCTTACATGCTATGCACTGTACCACTGCCTGGTCAGGCCCTGATTTTAAGACTTACTGTAAAAGTACAGTAATAAAAAGAACAACTGATGAAAAAGAAAATAAATTTGACTTTATCATAATTAAAGACATATTACTTCAAATTACACAATGAAGAAAATGAAAACACAGCCTATTTAATGGTAGAAAATATTTGCAAATTATATATCTATATATATGACAAGAAATATGTCAAAATAAATAACTTTTATAACTCAACAATAACAATACAAATAACCCAATGAAAAATGAGCAGAGCAGGAAACATTTCCCCAAGGAAGATAAACAAATGGTAAATAAATATATATAAACATAATTCAACATCATTACTGAATAGTAAAATGTAAACCAACACCACAATTAGATAGTTCTTTGCACTCAACAAGGATAGCTGTCATAAGAAATATATACAGTAATAAATATCAACAGATGTATGGATAAATTAGAACTTCATCCATTGTTGGTGAGAATGTGAACTGGTGTAGTCACTTTTAAGTTGATTTGGAGTTACTCGATGACCTAGACTTTTTACTCCTTTCTGGGTCCAAGTTCAATAAAAACATATATCTATGTAAAAATTTACAAATATTCATGACAGCATTATTCATAATGGTCAAAAATTTGAAACAACCTGAAAGTTTATCAACTAGTAAATGCATAAATAAAATAAGTTATTTCCATACAATTGAATGTTACTCAGCAATGAAAGGAAATAAAATATTGACATACGCTACAAATGGATGAAAATTGAAAATATTATTTTAAATGAGAAAAGCAAGTCACAAAGAGCTACATATTGTACATATTGGATGATTCCTTTTATTTGAAACATCCAGAATAAACAAATCTATAGAGACAGTAATTGTGGCTGGATGATGGAAGGGAAGGACTTGGGACATGATTGGCAGAGACTGCTAATAGGTTCAGAGTTTCTGTTTGAAGTAATGCAAATATTCTAATTGACTGTAGTGATGGTTGTGCATCTTTGTAACTATACTAAAAAATATAATTGTACATTTAAAATGAGTGGGTTTTGCCTGACCTGTGGTGGCGCAGTGGATAAAGCATTGACCTGGAAATGCTGAGGTCGCCGGTTCGAAACCCTGGGCTTGCCTGGTCAAGGCACATATGGGAGTTGATGCTTCCAGCTCCTCCCCCCTTCTCTCTCTCTGTCTCTCTCTCCTCTCTCTCTCTCTCTCTCTCTCTCTCTCTCTCCCCCTCTCCCTCTCCTCTCTAAAAATGAATAAATAAAATAAAAAAAAAAAGGATAAAATGAGTGGGTTTTATGTTATATGAATTATATCTCATTAACACTATTTAAGAACTTAGATGACACTTCACTCTCATTAAAATGATTAAAATTTTAAAAGTCTGACAAAGACCAAGTGTTAGGAAGTAAAGCAATTGGTACTCTCATTTTTTGTTGCAACTGTAAAATGCTACTGCAATTTTTTTGCATTCATAGTAGTTTTATAGAGTTACACACTCAATTGCCATAGAAGTGGGTGATTGCAGTTCCTATCAATATAACCAAGAGAAGTAAAAATAATATATTCATACAAAAGTACTATACAAATGTTTATTAAAAATTTATTTACTGTCCACAGATTTAGAAGGAACACAAATGTCTATTTAAAAAGTCAATATGTAAGCTAATATAGTATTCACAAATTACCATACCAAATTATTGTGCTATAACAAAATGCCACAAATTTAGAGTACTTTTGAAAATGTGTTGTGGAGGACACATGTTTATACAAACTAAAATCTGGTGCTGATGACTCCATAGAGTGAACACAGCACAGAAGCAATATGCCATCTGCTCTACCCTGGCTGCCTCAGCCTTACCAGCGCTGGTCATGTCTGAAGGTCATAATACTGAGGAAGTTCCTGAACTTTATCCTAAAGGTAAAGTTGAAGGCCTCAATAAGACCAAGAAAGCTGTTTAGTTTCTTAAGAAACATAAGGCCTACAATGATATCAAAAAGTCTATATTGCTCAGCGAATGAAAGCTGGTGAAGGCAAAATGAAAATAGTTTTTGCATCAAGCTCAGGGGACTTTGCATTTTCTATAATGAGGACAGCATTATCAGGGAATATTTCAGAAACACCCCTGGATTTACTCTGCTTAATGTAAGCAAACAAAACATTTTACAACTTGCTTCTTGTGGGGATGAGAGACATTTCTGCATTTGTACTGAAAGTGCTTTCAGCAAGTTAGATGATCTGTCTGGCACTTGGTGTAAAACTGCCTCTCTCAAGTGTAACTACAGCTTTTTCATATACAAGATGCTTGAAACTGAGCTTGACAGAACCTTCAAAAGCCCAGAGAGCCAAAAAGCCCGCCCCCTGTTTTTAAAACCAGCACTTTTTCAAAGCTGCACCTCTGTGACTATTCTTTCATAGTCACATACTTCTGTGTTGGGAGTTTTGCAATGAATATTTCTAATTTAAAAAAAAAATGAACTTATTCTTTAATCCAGAAAGTATATTTCTAAGAAAAACATTTTTTATGGTTGAAATCAGAGATGCATACAATATTTATATGCAAAAAAATTTATTTTATAATGTATAGAAACAGCCAACTATCCAAAAATGGAGTAAAATTAGATTGTTTGGATATAACCATGGGTAGCTATCATCATTGAAATGTTTGTATGCTAATGGTAATTCATGACACAGGAAAGATGCAATATAAATAAAAATAATTGCTTATTTATTAATATATTATTTTTAAGCATGTTTCTAAATCTGAATAAATTATAAAATTGGCAGTAGTATTTCTGCAATTATTAAAACAATTATTTGTGTCTTGGTATTTTACACATGTAATATAAATGTGTATTATTTTTATGCAAAAAAAAACAAAAAATATGTGCCTGGGCTGACTTGTGGTGATGCAGTGGATAAAATGCCAACTTGAAACACCGAAGTTCTCAGTCTGAAATCCCAGACTCGCCTGGTCAAGGTACATACAAAAAGCAACTATGAGCTGCTTCTCACTCCTCCTCCATGCCTGCCTTTCTCTCTCGCTCGCTTCCTCTCTCTCTCTCCCCTCTCTCCTTTCTCTAAAATCAACAAATAAAATCTTAAAAATAATATGTTCCTGGAACATAACAGATGCTAATTAAACAGTGGTTCAATGAAAATAAAATTAAACTAAATGTTCAAAGTAGTGTAATCTTACTGGATATTGTTTAGGTGTTTCTACTGTACAATGGGAAATAGAGGAAAAGGCTTATAAGGATGAATAAGGAGTAAGATTGCTTCATATTTGTGCATTAAATCACACTGAGAAATTGCCAATTTGTAGGTACAAAATATTCAAATATTAGCAATTTTTTATTTCAGCATAATATATCAAGAAGATATTTTAATAGATGAGTTATGGAGATTAATATTCATATGAAACACTCATGGGAAAAATATTCATTTCTGCTCCCAAATTTAAAATTTTAACATTTGAATAATTAAAAGCACTTTACTAGGATATATTTTCCATGTTGAACAAATGTCTTTTTTCAATTTTTAGCTTAAACTCAGATTTCATTTTTCTATAATAGCAACAATATATGTGGTGGTAATATTGCAGTGCAGCTCACAAAAGCCTATTTAACCCACAGTGTAGCTGAAATATAGTAGTAATTTTTTCACATAAAATCTTGTTCATAATAATGTTACTATGGGGAGTTGAATGTAGAGTTTATTTCTAATGGAAACATTAGAAAACATGGCTCCCATAGGACTAGAACTCATGTTCCCTTTGTTGTTCATTTTAGTATGGATGAAACTATTTTAAAGGGCTGTGTCCCCAGAAGAGCACACTTTATTTTAAGCATTCATGATTGGGCCTGGTAATGCATATCATTACTGCTCTCAGCCTGTTGCCCTGAGAAAAGACCGGGCATCTGATACCTTGGGCAGCATCCTGTTTCAGCACTTTTAGCTTAGTACCTTTAGTCAGGTCATTAAAGTGTGTGACTAAATCTCCATCTCTGAGGAAAATATATTGCCTAACAATTTATTTATTGTGTTTGTTAGTAATATAATAAAATTGATTAAATATTATTTATATATACGTTTTTCTGTGGTTTTATAATAAAAACTCACATTAGGCAGCTGATTTAACTATGTGGGTCCAAAGTGCAATTGAATACTATGAATAAGGAAAACAACAATGTTCCCTACGTACGTTTTTCTTGTTGTTGGGTATGTGTGTGCATGTTCATTTTGTGCAGGTACTTAGAAGAGGGTATCTAAGGCAAAGAAGAGAATAGCCATGGAAAAATACATATGCAAAAAATAAATACAGCCTGCAGTGGAGGAAATAATGTGAAATTTTATAAATAAAGGGTAGATACATTATTCCTCTAGTGGCCTATCAGAATGATTGTGGTTATCAGGTATTGTGCAATGCATTAGATTATAAAATTAATACAGGAAAAGAAAATTTTAGCCATCATATTTATTATATATCATATTACACATAAATGATATATTATACATATTACTATATATACAGTATTTGCTTTATTTTTATAATAAAGCAAAATGAAACATGAAAAATTTAATTATACTGATAGGACACACCCAATAATATGAAAATTCTATATAGCTAACTATACAGATTATTTAGTTATAAATTAGTCATGCCATTATTAATGTAGCACTTGTACCCTGATCTAGCAATATCACAGTGTTTAATTTTTTATTTGTCTGTTCTTTCTGTTAGTGAAAGCCATGAGCCAAATGTTACTAAGGGAAATATAACTGCTTTTTTAAAATTTTCATCCATATTTTTACATTATTTTCTTATCTGCTATACATGGCATTTTAAATGACGTGGTTCTATTTGGATGGTTAATTTTGTTATAAAGGATAGCATACGGTATTGGTTAAGAGCCTGTCTCTAACAGTAGACTCCTTGGGTTTAAATGCCAGCCCTGCCATTTCTACCTATGTACTTCATCTATCAGAGGGTCGGATTCTTCAACTGCATAGTTAGAAATGGAACAGGATTGATGAGAGGATTAAATGAGTTCATTCACTTTATACAATTCTTGGAACATTTTATCCCTTGAATAGATGCCAACTATTATTATTAATTGTTTTTATCTCTTGCTAAGTGATCTCTGAATGTTATCCTTATCTTTGGTTCCACTGATTTAGGACAGACATAATAATAATGTTAATAATGAAATAACAGAAAGCAAAGTTTATTGAGAACTTATAATATGTCATGCATTATACTAAAAGTTTTAAATAAAATGTCTGCTGATGCTTACAATAGCTATAAAAACAGATTAAGGAACTTGTAAAAATCATATTGCTAAAAAAGCAGGAGCCGCCTGACCAGGCGGTGGCGCAGTGGATAGAGCATCGAACTGGGATGCGGAAGCCCAAGGTTCGAGACCCCGAGGTTGCCAGCTTGAGCATGCGCTCATCTGGTTTGAGCAAAGCTCACCAGCTTGGACCCAAGGTCGCTGGCTTGAGCAAGGGGTTACTCGGTTTGCTGAAGGCCCACAGTCAAGGTACATATGAGAGAGCAGTCAATGAACAACTAAGGTGTCGCAACGAAAAACTGATGATTGATGCTTCTCATTTCTCTCCGTTCCTGTCTGTCCCTGTCTGTCCCTCTCTCTGAATCTCTCTCTGTCTCTGGAAAAAAAAAAAAAAAAGCAGTTGCTAAAATTTGACTAGATTCATGTAAAATACTTACTCCAACAGACATCTATGTAATGTCCTTTGGATGCCCACTCTCATTTATGCTACATTCTAAATAAACCTGACCACACTCTGGGGAATCCACTGATACCTTGCCTTATCCTGTGTCGGGACCAAAAGGTTCTATGATTCACTTTCTATTTCATCGAGTAGTATTTAGTAAATTATATAAGCAAGTTTACAGCTCCAGATTTTGTTCAAATACACAAACACTCCTTAAAACTTTCTGAAATGTGACAAGGAGAACATTTTTAACTGTATTATAGAATGAAAAATTAACATAAAATTCAAAATGACCAAATTACTACAATGTAAGGGCATAATATCAAATTAAAACTATGTGAGTTTAATTATTTAAGGGAGAGAACACTTTACATGAGTTTAAGGTGAAACCTGGTTATAAAAAAGTGTTACTTAGCCTACATACAATGTGTATATGGGGGGGTGTGTATGTATGTTGTACGTGTACTTGTACAAGCACAAACATTTTATTTTAATGACATCAGGCAAGACATGCACTGTCAGTTCATAGCGTTTATTTCTTTCTTCTCTATTTAACACAAACCAATATGCAGCTAGACTAATTGACACCTCTATATTACTTGGTGGCATTTTTAAGCCTTTGAGTTTTAACCCCTGAATTTCTAGGAAAAAGTTAGTATGTATATGGAACTGGATATTTTCTGTATTGTTGTGGGAGATTTTTAATTTAGGACTACTTAATTACTTGCTTATACATCCCTCTTTCCTCTCTAATTCCAAGTAAAATCTGACACAACTACTTGGGATATTTAATTTTTTTCAGCCTCCAACTTTTCTGGACTTGATTTAATTAGATATAAATGGGATATCTGAGACAAATAAGACAGAGAATCTGAAAAGCCATCCCATTTTCCATCTGATCAATACTTTAAAGAATTTGATGGCATGTAACTTTTTTTTTATTTTATTAAGAAAATTAAATATAACAGGGTGATGATGATCAATAAGAGTATATAGGTTTCAGGTGAACATCTCTATAGCACTTGAACTGTTATTATGTTGTATAGACATCATCCAAAGTCAAATTATTTTCTATCACCTTATATTTGACCCTCTTTATACCCTTCCTCCATTTCCTCCCCCCCCCCAGTAACCACATCATTTTTATCTATGTCCATGAGTCTCAGTTTTATATTTCACCTATGTGTGAAATCATACAATTGTTAGCTTTTTCTGATTTACTTATTTCATTCAAAGTAATGTTCTCAAGGTCCATCCATGTTGTAAAAGGCTTTTCCTCTAAAATCAGGAAGAGGACAAAGGCTGGTAGCATGCTCTTAGTCTTATAAACCGTGATGGATTCAAATAATTTAACAACCAATTATCTGCCCTAATGATCATTTTAAGTATAAAAAATATATAACAAAATGTAGTTTATTATTTCATGCATTTAATACTTAAATAAGAACAATAAAAGAGGTACACGATACTAGATTATGTTATTAGAGTTTTAAAATATTAATGAAAAAGTATTAATATCTGACAAAATACAATAAAACTGTTACTTAATATATTTCTGTATTACTTCTTGATTGGCAACCTTACTTGCAATTTTTTCACCTATGGATGGAATGAACATTACTACGGTGGCTTAGAATATGCTGTTGTGCAGATAAACGTTAAAAAAGCATAAGAAATGCATACTTGTGATTTCCACACTGGGCGGCTGCCCAGGTGCCCACCTTAGAGAGAACTCTGATTACAAGTGCCATTTTAACAACTGGTTTGCCGAACTCAACAAAAAATTAGGTATCGGTTCTGCCAAACTAGTGCAAACCAGCTAAATCCCACCACTAGATATGTGTGTGTGTGTGTGTGTGTGTGTGTGTGTGTGTAATATAGTGTGAGCACATAAGTGTTGATGAGATGTTTTTGAAACAAAAATCTGCCAAATAGGAATAGATTTGAGTTGTTGCTGAAATTTAAATATACAAATCTACATCCCTATTTATTTTTGTGATGATTTAAAAACTGTGAATATGAAGTCTGACGTGTTGCTGGGCTGTGATTCAGAAGACCCATGTTCCAAATCCCGAGGGTGCCGGTTTGAGCATGGGCTTATCAGCTTGAGTGCAGGGTTGCTATCTTTAGTGTGGGATCATAGATGTGACCCCATGGTCACTGGCTTGAGCCCAAAGGTTGCTGGCTTGAAGCCCAAGGTTGCTGGCTTGAGCAAGGGGTCACTCACTCTACTATAGTCCCCTGGTTAGTGCACATATGAGAAAGCAATCAATGAACAACTAAGGAGCTGCAACGAAGAATTGATGCTTCTCGTCTCTCTCTTTTCCTGTATCTCTGTCCCTATTTGTCCTTCTCTGTCTCTCTGACTTTGTTATACGCACACAAAAAATATGGATATGAAGATGCTGAAAATCAAGATCAGAAAAAAAAAACATACAGATACAATACATCAATATTTAAACAGAAGGGTATTCACCAGGAGCCATCATTTGTGTTGTAACTTGAAGCTTTTCATTAAGTCCTATTGCATCTTCCTCTTAAGAGTAATTAAAAAAAATATGCCTGAAGGGACTTTCTAAAGGAAATGGGTGGTAGGAAGATGTGCTGGTACAGAATAGAAAATCCTGTGGTGCCCACTAAAATGATGACAACATACGAGAAAAATCACGTAAGAGGAAAATTCTTTAAATTTCACGACCTTGAGTTCCATGGTTACCAGAATTTAACACTTTGCCTTAATTACTCGCCCCATTTTATTTTAACATAATGTAAATCATTTATTTATTAGCTGTGTCTTTCATCTTTCATTCATTTATTGGTTATTTATTTGAAAAAAATTATTTATTGCCTAATATATTTCAGAAACTAAGGAGAGAGGTATAAAATGTACAAATCCAACCTGTGGTATACACCATTAGTGCCTGGTCCATGGAGATCAGACATTACTAGGTTCTCTGTGACACAGCAACAATGAACTACTCAGAGACCAAATGGAATGCTCTGTGGGGCCGAGGAGAAGCAACAGCCCCAGTCAGCAGATCAAAGGACTGAAGCCCCATCTCCAACCTTACTCAGCTATTTATTAGCCAGTACAAATAACTCAAGGAAACAGACAGAAGTTTTCAGTGGGTGAAGTAAAGGGCAAGGAACATGCTGACTCCTAATCTGTATTCTGAGAGCCTAAACATTTTTGTGTTGCTGAATCTTACTCTGCTGTTTTGCTGGTTCCTGTATGGGTCAGAGAGACCCCTGGACTCTCGTATTCTCAGGGCTTTTGCCCTAGGTTGTCCACTGTCTCTGATTGTTTACCCTAACTCTGCAAGTCTTCACAGTGTATTCCTACATATCTCCTTTTTGTGTTCTAGTAAAGATTAATAGAGCAAGATGGTTAGGTGCTAGTGGTGGAAGGTGAAGGGAAGCATAGGAAAAAAGAGGTTTCCAGGGGTTACAGACTGCCTGTATTTTGTAAAACTTCTTCAACATGCCTGGTTAGATGTTTTAAAGTGTCCCAGGTGATATCAGGTGCTCCCTGAGTGCTTGGGAACGAATCAGGTGTCCTCCTCTTTTCTGAGTTCATTTCTGGAAGTGGATTCACTTTCAGGTTCTGGACCTCTAGAACGAGGATGCTTTTTAGGGACTGATGCCAACTCATGATGAGGCTTCATGTTTCTTGCTGGTATTCAAAGAGATCCTGTTGGAAACAAAATTGCAACGTACACTCACCCTTAGTAATTTGACTGGATTCTGCCACTCAGAGCCAACTAAAATATCCGGTACAGCATGAAAGGCTTAGGCCATTGCTCGGCTTGCATAAAATGCCTCTTGGCTGCAATAAGTCCAGATGAGGCAATGTTTAAAAATTAAAGTAAAAAGAGCCCTATTTAATTTTTCTTGTGGGTTAAGTCTTTCCCCCTGACTGCCCCTTTTTTGTTTGTGCAGTTGGGGCTTAAGAAGGTTATTGAGCCCTGGCCGGTTGGCTCAGTGGTAGAGCATCGGCCTGGTGTGCAGGAGTCCCGGGTTTGATTCCCGGACAGGGCACACAGGAGAAGTGCCATCTACTTCTCCACCCCTTCCCCTCTCCTTCCTCTCTGTCTCTCTCTTCCCCTCCGGCAGCCGAGACTCCATTGGAGCAAAGTTGGCCAGGGTGCTGAGGATGGCTTCATGGCCTCTGCCTCAGGTGCTAGAGTGGCTCTGATTGCGACAGAGCAATGCCCCAGATGGGCAGAGCATCGCCCCCTGGTGGGCATGCTGGTCAGGCACATGCGGGTGTCTGTCTGCCTCCCTGTTTCCAACTTCAGAAAAATACAAAAAATACAAAAAAAAAAAAAAAAAAGAATGTTATGGGCTCTTTCTGTAATTCCAGTTAGTTTGGGTGAATTTCTCAACCTCCTAAGGCCCCTAAGAATACTTTTTTTTTATTTTCCTTTCAGAACAATTTCTAAAGTCTTTCCTTTCTCTTTTTTTCTCACTTATATTCATTTTATCAGTTCCTTCTCTTTTTGTTTCTTCCCTGTGCACAAACTTTATACAACCTGCACAAACCTTCTGCAATTTTCATAAACTTTCTTATCTATTCAGAAATAACTAGCTCTCAGACCTTATTTACTTTCTTCCTTTTTCTTTCAAAAGTATCTTCAAACTTTATATCTTTTATTATTAAAACAATAGTTTCTTTCTAATTAATCAGAATTATCTACTTCTAAAAACTTTAAATTTCAGTGACATCTAAGTGAGTAATAAGCAATTTTATATTAATACATTTATGAACATATTTTATGACCTTTAGAAACAGGTTTTTTCATTGGAAAACAAACATATTCTAGAAGACATAACAGAGATAATAGAAACCTTTTGTAAACCTAGGGAAAAAAACCCATATATTTTGTTAACTTTAAAAGACAATTAAATTTAGACTAGTAGTAATATCAAATGCTTTTTTAAACCACCTGTTTAAAAAAATCAGCATACCTTTATATTTTACAGTATTATTAATAATTACATAGATGCCAAGACTCTTTATTTGTCCTTGGCAGCCTTCCAGAATGAATGAAAAGAAGTTTTCAGGGCTGAAGTAAAAGTCAAGGAACATGCTGACTCCTAATCTCTGTTTTGAGAGTCTAAACATTTCTGTGTTGCTGAATCTTATTCTGCTGTTTTGCTGTTCCCAGTATGGGTCAGAGAGGCCCCTGGACCCTAATCCACTCAGAGTTTTTGCCCTAGGGTGCCTCGCTGTCTCTGAGTGTTTACCCTAATTCTCCAAGTCTTGACAGCATAGTCCTACAGCTTTGAGAGACTTTTACCTGCTCTTTGCATCTGGCTATGGAGCACTTGATCCAGAAATGCAAAGAGCCCAGCTAACTTTCCCGAAACAGGCTGGATTTGGTGAGAAATCAATAGCCCTTGGAACCAGTCTTTCCTTATGACTCTCTGGATTTAGTATATAAATATCCCCATTTCCTTTCCTTGTTAGTAGGGTAATATTAAAGAATATCTGTTGTTACATGTGTCAGTTTATCAATAAATGAGGCTTCACCTGGCCACTGTCTAAGAGTACACACACTATAAACTCTTATCCTTTCCCCATATTGCATTTCCTCTCTTCTTCTTTATTGGTATAATCTAGACTTCCCAAATACATTTATCTTATTTGAATCTTAATCTCAGGTAAACCCTTGGGAGGACCAAATTATGATAAACTATCTGCTATTGTGTAATTTATAATTTATTACAGTGTATGTCAAAATAAGATCAGATACTACCTGCATCAGAAAGTGATTTGTATGTTTGAAAAAAAACACTAAATCAAATTCTCTATAGGAAGAGCTTAGTAATTTGGACTTTTAACCTGTTGTCTGGTTGATTCCTATGCTCCATCCACTTTGAAAACTGTTGACCTAATGAATGCTTCTGTGTTTGCAAGTGTTTAGACCTTAACTTGAAAAGATATTGAGTTATAATGATTTTATAGATTTATTTTGAAATAGTTATTATTTAAGGAATTAAAATATACAATTACATAAAAATTTTAAAAAAAATATTTAATTTTATTGTATTTAAAACATCAGAATGCATTTGAAAATTATAGGTATCTGAATTTAAAGCTCTTTGGATTATCAAACTGGAAGGAAGGTTTAGGCAATATTTGCATATATTGCAATACTAAGATTAGAGAGATACAAAATGAATACTATTGTCATATCTATGCTTTGATAAGAATATTTTGTTTTGACTGAGAGTATTCTTAGCATTTATTGATTTGTTTTTTCACTCTTTAACATTTAAAAAGATATGTACTTAGAAACAGAATCAGGCACTAAATTAAAATGTAGAGATGCAGAAATGGAAAAACAAGACATGGCTTCTACTATTAAAGAGAATATTTCTATGCAATTTAGGACATTCCTTGTAAAATATAAACTTGAAAGAAATTTAAAAGATAAGTATTCACCCTATAAATCACATGGAAAGATGTTATTATTAGTGATTAATATTTATGGTTTTCTAGTCTAAAAGAAAGCACTCACAACATTCTCTACACTTTTGTCATTTCCCAGGATCTGTAGATAGTGAGAGAGAGATATTTACTTCTTGTTAAGAAGAAATGGCATGGTGTGTAGGAAGATGAGAATTTTTCCACTTGATATGTACCTACATAATTCTCCAAGTAGAAATTTATATCGTTACAATTTTTTTATCTTACTCATAGCACAGGGAACTTGGTAAATGCTATTGCTTCTAGTGATTTCAAAATACATATTTCTAATCAATAAGATTAAAACCTTATTTATTTTGTAGGCAAGCAGATCCTCATCTATGTCCAACTTTTCAAGAGGTAAGTTTTAGATATATGTAAGACAAATATTCTGTCAAAATAGAGAAGCCACATTTGCAATCTAGACTTAGATTTAGCAGTAAAGCTACTGTTGCACGTAACACCTCATATTATTAAAATTTAGAAATTTCAGCTCTGGAAACTTATCAGAAATTTATTAGTATTTAATAGCATTGCCTGTGTAAATCCAGTAGCCAGGGCCACCATCACAGCCACCTGGCCATGCAGGTTCGCATTGGATTCGGACAGTCAGTAAAGAAACTACGGAGCCAAAACCTGTGGGCCATCAGCTTTAATCCTAGCTTGCACCTGGCGGGCAAGTGAAACACACACTGTGCTCCAAAACCCACTCATTCAGTGCTCACAAAGCCACTGACTTATCCGAGTTTCCTAGAATCAAAGGTTTCTAGCTCACCAGCCTTATTCACCTCTGTTTCCCATCTCCTTCTCTCTGCACAAACTCTGCACAAACTGGCTTCTCCTTCAACACTCTACCATCTTGGCTGCTTCTCCTGGCCTCCTCCAGGTGGCCTTTCTCTGCTCTCCTCTCTAATGCTAATCCCAGGAACCAAGAGAGCAAGCTCCCTGTCTGTCCCACTTTATAGTGCAGAAATCAAAACCTTTAATCCAATATACAAAGGAAATCTCTAATACAAAGTCACTTATCTGAGGCATGATGGGATTGCACCACCCCACATCAAAAAGGGTGGGAAAGGCTTATTCCTAAAACCAAGCCCCTACAAGGGTCCTGCCTGCCCACAGCCCGCCCCCAATACACATTAATATCACCTGGGCGACAGGTTTCCACATGTGCAGCGCCATCTTTAATGAAGTGAGCATAATATATTTTATCTGCCCAACAGCCTGTAACAAAAGTAATATTTTCCATAATATGGCTATACATTTAATAACCCATTTTAATAGGCCTGAATGCTCATTTGAAATACTGTCACCATCTGTATATTGTATTGTGTGCTCACCACCTTAAGTCAAGTGTCCTTTCATCACTGTTTATCCCTCTTCTACCTTCTCCTACTTGCTGCCCCTTTTCCCTCTGTTAATCATCATACTGCATTCTGTGTCTATAACTATTGTTTTATTAATCCCTTAACTTTTTTTACCCAGCTCTCCAACACCCTTTCTCTTTGACAGCTGTCAATCTATTATTTTCTATCTATGAGTCAGTTTTTATTTTATTTGTCAGTTTATTTTATTTAGTAGATTCCACATGTAAGTAAAATCACATGGTACTTGTATTTCTAAGACTGGCTTATATTGCTTAGTGTAATGCTCTCCAGGTCTATGTATGATCAGACATAGAAAGTAAGATTTTCTTTTTTTTTATTCGAGTGGTATTCCATTGTGTAAATGTACCTCCAATTTTTATCTACTCCTCTGTCACCCCAATAAATTTAATAGTAAGTAGATAAATAAAAATAATTCAGTACTATCAAAGTAATGTTCCAACCAAAAATTCACATGAGAACCATTAGCAAATGTGATAACCTATTTTATAAGAGAAAATTCTTACATATCTTTACAAGCCTTAATTGTCCAGTCTTTACAGTCTCCACTGACTAGTTTAATAAAACAGTGCTAAATAATAATAAAATATGTATGTAATAAAAATGATTATTTGACTTAAAAAAGAAATACTCTTATGATTATTCCTTTCTGCATAACTTTAATATTTTTCTCTTCTAAATCATGTGCTCATATGAGTTTTGCTATCACAAGTCATCTTCCCTGCCCTATCTCAACTCCATCATATATTGGCTGTATTTTAGTTTTCTAAAACTTGCTTCTGCCACTTTGATGATTATTTTTCTTTCTGTTATGCTGTCACATTTTCTTTTTTTTTTCTGCTACCTCTGATTTATACTCCCTTTTTTTGAAATTAATATACATTTTTTCAAAATTGTTCTCTGTCTTATGATCATTTTATATAAACAACAACATTTATCAATATTCAAAATGTTTGTATATTTTGCTGGTTATCAAGAAAAGACAATGTCAAAAAAATACATAAAACAAAACATCTGCCACTGAAGTTGAAAATGAGGAAAAATGTTGACATTCTTAACATTTTCTGCATCACCGGATTTTTATCTCACAATATTGTAGACAAAATGTTGAAAATAATTTTATTGATTAAGTTTATTCTGTACCTCTGTGGCATGCAGTGTACATTATACATGCTATAAAAAAATCTGCTATTGAATGGAGAAGAAATTGTTTGCACCTTTAGAATTTCATGAAGGTTAGAGTTAAGAGATAGCAGAAGCTCATAGGTAAATTCTAAAAGAAGAAATTTCACATTATGATAACAGAAAAAGACACTTACTGCAATTATATGCAGAAAGAAAAAATAAACTTTGTAAGGGCAAGGAGGGACACAGATTTAAAAAAAAATATTTAAAATGAACTCTCCCATATAAACAAATAATGCATGAATATACAGATGTAGTTTAAAGGTGACCTCTGTGGATAACGTGTTCTCAAAAATGAAGTACATGTGTGGACTGGTAAAAGGACAAAAACTAAAAGGTCTGTAATTTCTTCATGTCTTTTTCTTTTATCTTGTACCCATGTCATTGAGAGAAGGCTAGCAAGAATCTTTAATACATACATAAGGCCAGTGGCCATCACCATGGCCATACAGGTTCTCATTGGAGTTAGGCAGACAGTAAAAAACTGCAGATCCAAAAATGGTGGACTATTCTGTTTATTAAAACTTTATAAAGGGGAATGAGCAAACAGGAAAGACTGCTTCCCTTTACAGACTCACCAGACTCATAGACCACCACCAGCCTCAGCACTACCAAGCCGAACAGGCCAGGCCAATATCTCAGGGCTCCTAAATCCCTCAGCACTTCCTCTCTCTCTCTCTGGACTCAACATCAAAACAGGCTAGGGTAGGGGGGAACCCCTTCTCCAGCAAATAATAGCAAACAATGATGCCTCCCAAGCAGGAGGGCAATCCACTATTAACAATCTGCCGCCCTGAGGGTAAACATCCACAGCCTTCCTTAGACTATACACACCTGGCGCTGCCCCAATACAAACAAACAAACCAAAAAACACTTGTTACAAACTTGTTTGCCCAACAACATACTAATTTTAGTTTTTAGATTATGGTTTGTTTGTTTTTTTTTATCTTCAGCGTAATCAAAATATATATGGAATGAGTTCTGCACATTCTGGTAAATATTAATAAGACAGTTGATTGAGTAGAATGGGTCAGAATGATGCTGGCAAGACAGAAGAAACATGAATTTCATGGGAATATTATTTGGCCCACATAGTCCATGTGCCTCTCTTCATGAAGAAATTCTCTCTTCAGTGGTAACTTAGAAATCTTGGGTTTTGTTTTATGAATGAAGACCAATTTCTGGTAATCTTGGTGGATCAAATATATATTACTTCTTGCTCCCAAAATAACACTAAAATGTCAGGAAAATTATAAAAGTTTATATGTACATCCATAAGTTCAAAACATGGAAAAAAGACAAAAAGTAATAAATTGTGAAAAAAATAGAAAACAGATGAACATATAACTGATTAGCCTCAGAACAGAGGGCAAGCTAATGTAGCAGGCGGAGAGCTCAGAAAAACCATATTTGACTCAAAGAACCACAAAAATTGGTTGCACTCCTGGGAGTAGGGTGCTTGTCAGGATGATGAAAAGAATTGTTTGGAACTCCATATAAGGAACAATTGCCTGTATTTAACTGAAGGCTAAATGAAGAAGTGGAGCCATCTTTGAGGCATGCCTCCAGGCATTTGAACTCCAGGCATCAATGAGGATGGACATACTACCAGGAAAGCACATGTAGAAATTAGTAAAACTACTTCTCAGCTCTGAGAACACTGATTGCTGGGCTCACAGCCTACAGGCAGGATATTAAATAATTTTTCTCCAGGGAAACTGAGAGATAAAGAGACTTCCACAGTTGTAGTTCCCCTAAGAAACACTTCAACCTGATCACCATACAAAGAAGCCTGGAAGTCAATATACATAAAAATGAGAAAAAGTTGTATGTTTATAAACCAAGCCTAAAAACAATAGGGAAATTACTTTGAAAATTAAGATATGTTCAAAAAACTAAAATAACAATCAATCAAACTGTTAGAAAATAAAGTTAGCCAAACCTCCGAAAACAAAAATGGAAAATACCATTAGATGATTCACATAAGATAGCCAACATTAAAACAATGGAAATGGATAACAATGTAAAATATAAAGGAATAACAGTGAAAAAAAAAAGAAAAGAAATATATCAGTATCAGTAGAAGCTAGAATTCTGTATTAAGTCTAACTATTTATCACATGTAGGATAGAACAGTATTACTGAGTAGTTATATAGTACAGGGTTTAAGACATGGACTTTAAAACCTAATTTGGGGCATTTTTTTATGCTGATGTAGTACCATCTCCATAATTAAGCATATAAATTTAAATTTTTTACATTTACCTTTGTCTCAGGAAATATGGATCGACTATCTTACAGGCTTGTTTTGAGAACTAAATAAGTAAATAAGTATGAAATGCAAAGAAGAGTTGCTGGCATCTAGGAAGTTTTAATAAGTGTTAACTACCATTATTTTACTTTTATTTATTTGTTTATTGAGTGAGAGGAGGGAAGACAGAGAGACTCCCACATGCGACCCAACTGGGATTTACCCAAAAAACTCCCTATGAGAATATTCTGCCCATCTGGGGTCAGTTGATCAGCTGCTTGGCAACTGAGCTATTTTTAGTGCCTTAGGTGAGGCTCCAGGGAGCCATCCTCAGCTCTGGGGCCAATATGCTTAAACCAATGTAGCCATGACTGAGGAAGGGGAAGAAAGAGAGCGAGAGAGAGAGAAGGGAGAGTGGGAAAGGGAGGGGTAGTGAAGTAGATGGTCACTTCTCCTGTGTGCCCTGATCAGGAATTGAACTCAGGACATCCATATGCTGCTTGACACTCTACCACTGAGCCAACCGGCCAGGGCTGAGTTATTTTATTTATAGGCATCCAAGTCCTCAAAAACATTTTTGAATATATAATCAGTGACCTACTATAATATACAACCTATTATTATTAGAGTCATAAACCAACAATGAGGAAAAAATAAAAATCAGGACACAGAGATCCAATTCAGAAAGTAGTTGATGGGAACCAATATGATGAGGCTGAATGTAGATCCCAAGGGTACAAAATAACAGTTATCTTGAAGAATTAAAAAAACAGACCTTAAATAAGGAAGAAAAAAAGAGAGCTTCAAGAAGTTTTTATTTAAAAAAAATTAAACCAATAAAATATGTGACTTATGAACATAATGAAATTAATGTTATTCTTCTGGAGCAGAGTTGTGGGTTGAATTAATAACAAGAAACACAAATATATATAGATAAGTACAATAATTAAGTGCCATTAAAACAAAGAGTGATATAAAAATAAAATACATTAGAAGTATAAAATATCACTGTAATAATGAACACAATGTATGTAATCATAATATTGGGACATTAAATATTGATCTAGTAAAAATATTTGAGTAACTTTATTAGGATCACAGTGTGTACTTATTTATTTGGCATGATGGAGGTGGTGTGGTGGGCAGTAAGTAGGAAAAGAAAATTTGAATTCTTCATGGTAAAAATTTAGTGGATAACATCTGACTGAAATAGTAATATAAGGAAAATAAATATCATATTAATAAATGTGGATGAAAGTTCTAGAAAAAATAACTAAAGAAATTGAAGATGTTGATACTTGATATCAGAAATTCAGGGTAGGATGGTTGAGGCAAGGATATTGCTACATTTGGTTATAAGCTTTGTTGAATTATTTGCTATTTTAAACTATGCAACAGTAAAACTTTTCATATAGAAAAACATAACCCTTGCTACCCACAGATAATTTGTGTTAATTAGAAATTGAACATAAATTTCTTCTGGGCAGGCTCAAGTGTTTACAGGTTTGGGTGAATACTCTGTGGGCCAGATGTCATCCTTATATGTATACTCAATCTAAGACCCTTGATCCATGGAAAACTTGCACAACCATACACCAAAACTGTTGAATACTATGAGCTGTTGATCAAGTGGAATTTTTTCCAGAGATGTATGTTTGTATAATATCCACAAATCAATAAACATGATACACCACATAAAATAAAAATAAAAATCACATAATCATACTTATAGATCCAGAAAAAGCATTTGATTAAATCTAGCACCTATTTAGGTTATAGACTCTCAGCAAAGAGAGATTATAGGGAACATACCTCAATATAATGAAGGCCATATATGAAGAATTCACAGTCAACAGCATACTCACTGGGCAAAAACTACAAACATTTCCTTTAAAAACAGGAACAAGGCATGGATGATTGTTATCACAACTGAAAGTTCTAGCCACAGCAGTCAAACAAGAAGACCTAAAAGGCATTCAAATTGGAAAGAAAGAGACAAAACTTTCATTATTACAAGTGACATGATACTGTATATAGGGAACCCTAAAGATTTCTTTAAAAACATCTAGAACTGATAAGTGAATTCAGTAAAGTAGCAGAATACAAAATCAATATCCAGAATTTAGTTGTGCGTTTTTACGCAACTAATGATCTAGCAGAAAGGGGAAATAAAAAAAAAAAAATATATATATATATATATATCATGCAAAATTCAAAAAGAATAAAATACCTAGGAAAATTGTAATACACTGAGGAAAGAAATTCAAGGACAAACAAATAGGTGGAATTTATACTGTCTTCATGGCCATAAAAATGAATATCATTAAATTTTTCATATTACTCAAAACAATCTATAGAGTCAATGCAATTCCTGTCAAGATACTAATGATGAATTTCAAAAAACTAGGAAAAATATTCCAAAAATTTATATGGAATGACAAAAGACCCAAAATACCACAGCAATCTTGGAAAGAAAAAAAAACACATAAGAGGATCACTGGCCAGCTGACTCAGTGGATGGATCATCAGCTTGGCAAGTAGATATCCTGTGTTTAATCCCCGGCCAGGGCACACATGAGAATATACCATCAGCTTTTCTTCTCTTGCCTCTGCTCTCTGTCTTCCTCTCCTGCTGCCAGTGGCTTGACTGGTTCAAGCATTAGCCCCAGGCAGTGAGGATACCTCAGTTGATTCGAGCATCATCCCCAGATGGGGGTTGCTGGATGGATCCCACTCAGGGTGCATTTGGGAATCTGTCTCACTATCTCCTCTCTTCTCACTTAAAAAAATTATCGGGCCTGACCAAGCAGTGGCGCAGTGGATAGAGCGTTGAACTGGGATGCAGAGGACCCAGGTTCGAGACCCTGAGGTCGCCAGGTTGAGCGTGGGCTCATCGGGTTTGAGCAAAAAGCTCACCAGCTTGAACCCAAGGTCACTGGCTTGAGCAA
The DNA here is from genome assembly GCF_036850765.1 of Saccopteryx bilineata. Taxonomy (NCBI): domain Eukaryota; kingdom Metazoa; phylum Chordata; class Mammalia; order Chiroptera; family Emballonuridae; genus Saccopteryx; species Saccopteryx bilineata. The sequence goes on along the minus strand of NC_089491.1, from coordinate 71,930,281 downwards.
GGGGTTACTCAGTCTGCTGAAGGCCCGCAGTCAAGGCACATATGAGAAAGCGATCAATGAACAACTAAGGTGTCACAACGAAAAACTGATGATTGATGCTTCTCATCTCTCTCCGTTCCTGTCTGTCTGTCCCTATCTATCCCTCTCTCTGACTCTCACTCTGTTAAAAAAAAAATTAAAATAAAAAAAAATAATTGGAATAATCATGCAACCTGATATCAAACTATACTACAAGTTTATAGTAATCAAAACAGCATGAAACTGGCATAAAAACAGACCCATAAATCAATAGAACAGAATAGAAAGCCCAGAAATTAAACCACAACTATATGGTTATTTAATATTTGACAGAAGAAACAAGAACATATAATGGTGTAAAGACAGTCTAGTTAATAAATGGTATTGGGAAAATTAGGTAAATCCAAAAATAAAATAAAACTAGACCACTCTCTTATTCCATACACAAGATTACTAGACTCAAATTTATAAAAATCCTAGAAGAAAACATAGGCAGTAATATCGTGGACATTTCTTGTAGCAATATTTTGTTCAAATATATTGCCTCAGGTAAGGGAAATAAGAGAAAAGATAAACAAATGGGAGTATATCAAACTAAAAAGTTGTTGCACAAGGAAAACAACAAAATGAAGAGACAGCCCACCACATGGAAGAGCATATTCAATAATGATACATCTGATAAAAGATTAATATCCAAAATTATAAAAACTTATAAAACTCAACACCAAAAAACAAATAAACAACCCAATTAAAAAAACAGGCAAAGGACCTAAATAGACACTTCTCCAAAGAGAGCATACAGATGCCCAATAGACATATAAAAAGATGCTCAATCTCACTAATCATTAGAAGAATGTATATTAAAACCACATATAACCTCATACTTGTCAGAATGGCTATCATCAATAAATCAATAAATAATGTGTTTGTGAGGGTGTGAAGAAAAGGGAACACTCCTGCACTGTTGGTGGCAATGCAGATTGGTGCAGCCACTGTGGAAAGCAATGTGGAGTTACTTCAAAAAATTAAAAATGGAAATGCCTTTTTACCCAGTGATCGCACTCTGGGAATATAGCTTAAGAATCCTAAAACACTTATTACAAAGAACATATGTACTCCTATGTTTATTGTAGCATTCTCTACCATAAACAATATTTGGAAGCAGCCCAAGTACCATTTGTAGGTAAGTGAATAAAAAAGCAGTGGTACATTTACACAGTGGAATACTACATGGCCATAAACAAGAAGGAAATCTTACCTTTTGCGACAGTATGGATGGACCTGGAGAGTATTATTGAGAGTGAAATAAGTCATTCAGAGAAAGACAAGTACCATGTGATTTACTCACTTATGGAATCTAATGAACAAAATGAACTAACAAGCAAAATAGAGACAGACTCATACAAAGAGAATAGGTTGACAACTGTCAGGGTGGGACTGGGTAAGGAGGGGTGGAATGTTTGAGCACAAAAGAATGGGGGAAAAAAAGAGGAAATCATTGACATGGACATCAGTCTGATAATTGCAGGGGTCAGAGGTAGTAGAGGAGGGTATAGGGGAATAAATAGTGATGAATGAAAACTCGACTTAGGGGATGAGCACACAATATGTTGTGCAGAGATGTGTTATAGAATTGAGCATCTCCAATCTGTACAATTATCTTAACCAATGTCTCCTCAATTAGTTCAATTAAAAAAAAACAGACTAAATTGGGACTTAATGATATGAAAAGAAGTTTACTATATTAAATACAGAAACTATTAGATTATAAAATATTATTTGAATAATCTAATTTTAGTGAAAATAAACTTTTAATAATTATTTATTTTAAATTGGATTAATATTTTATAATTATTCTCTCATAAAAAATAAATCTCACATCTGACCAGGCAGTGGTGCAGTGGATAGAGTGTCACACTGGGATGCGGAGGACCCAGGTTCAAGACCCCGAGTTCGCCAGCTTGAGAGCGGGTTCATCTGGTTTGAGCAAAGCTCACCAGCTTGGACCCAAGGTCACTGGCTCTCGCAAGAGATTCCCCGGTCTGCTGTAGCCCCATGGTCAGGGCACATATGAGAAAGCAATCAATGAACAACTAAGGTGTCGCAACAAAAAACAAATGATAGATGCTTCTCATCTCTCTCTGTCCCTATCTGTCTGTTCCTATCTATCCCTCTCTCTCTGTCTCTGTAAAAATAAATAAATAAATAAATCTATCTATCTCACATTTTTAGATATCTCTGATAAAATTGTGAATGATTTTTAAACCACTTTATTTTATTTTATATAATAAAAATACATTATTTGTGTATTTTGCTAGTGATATCTAACTTAAATAATAAAATAAATTAAAATACTTTAATACTAAAAATAATTTTTTTTTAAGTATTGTCCTTTGTTAAGCAAAGCCATGAAACAAAATGTAATATATATAATTTCAAAGGGTAAATTGGAGAATTCTTTAAAGAAAAACAATCTGTTGTTGCTGGAAGATGTGATTCATGAATATTATTGATCAGCTATTTATTTCCAAGTTCAGATGACAGGATGCCTAGGCAATCACTATATTTAGGGCAATACAAATAGCAAAGAATAAGAGGATACTGTCAATCATACTCATTCCTGAAGACTGGCCAGCTCACTAGAGGGTAATGCTCTGTCCATCTGGGGCTTTGCTCCATTGCTCAACAACAAAGTTCTTCTTAGGCTTGAAGTGAAGGCCGTAAAGCTATCCTCAGTGCCTGGAGCCAACTTGCTCCTATCAAGCCATAGCTGCAGGAGAGAAAGAGAGAGAGAGAGAGAGAGAGAGAGAGAGAGAAGGAGAAGTGAGAAGGAGAAAGGTGGAGAAGCAGATGGGAGCTTCTCCTGTGTGCCCTGACTGGGAATTAAACCCAGGACATCCACACGCTGGGCCAATGCTCTACCACTGAACCAACAGGCCAGGGCTAGAATTTCATAAAAAGAAGCAGATTCATATAACTTAAATGACAGTTTATCAAAGATAATAGTGTCCAACATAAAGTAATGTATTATGCCAAGATTATAGTGCAGGAGATAAGTGGAATCTTTTTACTTCTAACCACAAAGTACACAAATATTTAATGTGCACATGATGATTTTTTAATATATATATATATACACACACACACATCATTGTCATGAACAGAGCTCTGCTAGGAGAAAGAATTAATTCATCTTCAAGAATATAGGATGCAATTTAATTGAAAGGACTTCTGTTGGAGAGAGAAGTAAAGAAATTTAAGAAGATATTGCAAAAGTCTAGCTATTAATATATGGCTCTTATGTATTAATGATTATGAGATTCTCATATTAACACAAACATTAATGATACTAAATTTGAATTCTGCAAAAGTGACCAAAATATCTGTGCAAAATGAAATTATAATTAAATTATAATTAAATGATATTTCAAGAAAAATTGGAACAATTAATGAGAACCAGAATCAGACATGAAATACCAGGAAAGACTTTGCTTTGTTTCTTTATTCATATCCACATCAAAAAGCAGATTTAATCTTGGACACTGAGAAGCCATAGGCAATTTTAGGCTGCCAGATGAGAATCCTTTTCTCAGTAACATTCTACCATTTAATAATTCTCTCATACAAAGAAAAGTTTCATTACAGTTAACCTAATATCAGTGTGCTGCAGAGAAATATCATTGACCCCTTTCTTAATCCCCAATGGAGAAATTCGCAGATGACTCCCTTTCTTTAAAATATAACTATTTTTATATTTGGTAACTATTATCCAATATTCTCTCAGCCACCCTTGATTCAGTCTCAGTAATCCAAGTTACTCTAATTTTATCCTTAGAGGCCAAATTTTCTAACAGTTAATTATGTTTGTAGGTCTGAACTGAGCATGCTTCAATTTGATTCGTCTCCATTTTGCCCCTGAGCTCAGATTGAAGATATTATTCTAAAGTGTTTGGCCAGTGTTGAGTATAATGAGATGATAATTTCTTAAATTATAGTATTTCCTACTACACAAGTGCTTTTACTGTACATTTTTTCCATTCACATTTTAGTGCTTTTAATTCATAATTGACTTGTGATATTCTGTGATCTCTAGATAATTTTCTATTTTAATTATAGATAACTTTGAAGTATCAATAACTGAAATTTCATATCTTTGGAGCTATATTTTTGTTTTTGTTGAACTAATTTGGTTATTTAAAATTTATAATACATACCTTACTTTTTTTTTATACATATCTTACTTTTATAATTTATAATTTATACCTTGGTATTTGTAATTCATAAGAAATATAATAAATTGAAGAATAAAAAGTACCATTTAATTAAGTATGGATTTTAGAAAAGACCGTTTAACATTATTTTATCAGTATTCTCTACATAAAATAAGAATGTTGGAAGAAGAGACATCAAACAATCCTCTAAAATTCTATGAATTACAAAAAAAAATTACTTTCCACATCTAGGATAAATATAAAATGAATATTTATAGAGCATCTGCTTTCTCTGTGTCACACACTATATTAGACCCTGGAGTAAAGCAGTGAACAAAACATACAAAAATACATTGTTGACATACTATATGGGATGTAAGTGATAATATAATAGCACTTATTAATGCTAAGAAGTAAAGAAGAGAATTAGGAATTAGTGAAGGGGTAGATTTTTAAACAGAGTTGGCAGGGGAAGTTACACTGAGACAATAATATGGGAGAGACAACCTAAAGAAAGCCAGCAAAACCATTCTTAAGGTAAGAGCACTCCAGGCAGAATGAATGGAAGGTATGAAAGTCTTGAGGTAGAAATGGAACTGACATATATGAAGAGAAGCAAAGAGGTGGGTGTGTCCAGAATGCAGACATTGAAAGAAAGGATATTTAGAAATGAGATCAGGATACTGTCCTATAGTGCATTGTAAAGACCTAGCCTTCACTTTGAGTCAGATAGGAACCGATTGTATATTTTGAGGTTAAAATTGACAAAACCTAATAGTATTACTGTGGATGTTCTATTAAACCCATATGGTTCAAAAGCAGTGATCAATTAGGAGGCTGTGACAGTAGTTCAAGTAAGAGATTATAGCAAGAGGCTGTTGCATGGTAATTAGGACCAGAATAATAATATTATAGGGGTTAAAAGTCATTTAGTTTTGAATAGGTTTTAAAGTTACAGCAGGCAAAATGTCCTGATGGGTCAAATGCAGGGTATAGGAAAAAGAAAAGTGTGCACAGTGATTACACAGTGATGTGAATGTGTATCTGTGAGGACATTCTTTTGTAAAATACCTCAAATATATATATGTGACTTGCATTAGCTTTTATAGCTTTCATCTCTTATGCATTACTAAAGGAGACAAAAATGTTGACATTAATATGTGAGAACAACACTTTCTCTGTAATTAATTAAAATATATTACTTAGAATAACTTGATTCAAATTATTTAAAACCCTCCTTTATAGCCTGTTTCCAGGTGGTATATCTCTGTGTGTCTGCCTGTGTACCTACATCTACATGAATATTTCTATCTGTCCAGGTAGAGATACAGATAAATTTATTCTAATCTCAAAATAGTCTTGTTTTAATATAAAATAATAAAATTAGAATTTGATTATCAGCATTCTACTCCTCAATCATCACTGTAAAACCTCTGCCAATCAGTTTCTACCCCTATAACAAGCTCTTTTCCTCCTTTCACTGATTAGGATGCAAAAGTGTCCAATGGGTACCAGTTCCCGGAGAACAGTTGTTAAAAATCTTAGCTATTACTATATCAGATTTTGCTAGTGGTTATTAGATTATTTGAGAAAATCTTCTCAGTTTCTTCAGATAATTTCATTCACAGATGGTTTTTGGATAAATATGGTTATTTAATGTTTCTAAATGAAACCTAAGAAAGAAAAGTCTTTTCAATGAACATAATAGGTGATAAACAGGCTTTCATTCTTTTTTATAACATGCTAACATGAGGAGGAAGAAAGAAAAGAAAATAGAAAAAAAAATAATTTCCATTTTTTTTCAAAGCAGGCTTTGAAAAATATCTTAACTTTAGAAGTGGTTAGATATTATTTCCAGAACTTGTTAGGAAAATGGCATTTGGATTGCAGATATAGATATCCTTGAAATTGTTTCATATTAGTGACAATTATAACTTTAATAGTCCAACCTCTATTGGGAGGTCCTTTTAAATATTACTTGCTCTTTATAAAACAGGGTATATAGTTTCTATCACTAGGAAAAAAAATTTGAGGCTAATATTGCTATCAATATTATTAGAGGCAGGAAATTTAAGAGCTAGACTCTCAAAAGGGATGATAAAAAACTGGCCTACAGTCATAATCATAGCACTTAAAGTCTGTTCAATTTTTTATTATTGCTTTTACTTTACACCCGCTGTGTTCATACTGTGTAGCTCTGAGAATGCATTAGTTGCAAGCACTAGTCCTTCCAGCAGTTCAGTTAACAACACATTTCAGTTACCGAGGGTCATTGGGGCTCAGCAGACGTGTTAACAAAACACAGTTATTGAGCAAGGCCAGAGAATGCACAGAAATTTCAAGTCAGTAACTCTGAGATACTCCTTTAGTATTCTATTCTTTTCTATATTTACTCTCCTTAAAATGTTGGCTTTCTATTTGGGAGCTTGGCAAGAATAAAAAAAAAAAGGTTTTCTTTTTATTGTAATTATAAAAATTTGCTTTCATAATAAATGATTTTAATTTTAAACTTGAAAAGATACAGGATGCTGTGTTTTGGTTGGGCAGACAAGCAAAATATTCTCTTAAACACACAGACACACACAGTCACTGCCAGCACCTCACTGATCCTTTTCCTAATTATCACTATAGTTTTCCCTAAAGATTCACTTTGAGGTGATATGTTAAGTTTTGCTTTTTTTTTCTTCTTAGTTTCGCTAGTAAGACCCATTAACAATTATCAGTACAGTAACTCATTGCTTTATATTTCATTTGTTAGTGTTTGAGGGTTTTTTAAAGCTTTCTGTAGACCTAAACATTTGACAACCACCATGAACATGGTGTGTTATACACAATACTTAAAATTGAAATGTGCTCCCCTCCAAACTTGTAATGAATGTGATTCCAACTTTTTATATTCTTTTGGTTAAATACAATAAAGGGGACATGTGGAAGGTATATAATACCTGGGCAGTATATAACACATAAAAATGTATCGGGTAACAACAATTCATCCAGAATTATTTTAGTTATTTTAGTTAGCAGGTTTCTAGGAATAAAACAAGGCAAGTTCACTTAGCTTTTATTTTCATCATTTATTCATTTTGTTCTTCCTTGTCCCCTATTTTATTAAATATTATTTAGCATTTCCTAAAAATTTCAACCATGAAACACTATTTTCTTATACCTATCACAATTTTAAGGAGCTACTGTTCATTTTTGTGTTTTGTGTGTGTGTGTGTGTTTAGTTCACACTTTGAACTAATAATGTTACTGTAGTGTATATGTAAAGCCAGTAGCCACAGCCACCTGGCCCATGCAGATTCACTCTGAATTCAGACAGACTATAATGAAACAATGGAGCCAAGAACTGGGGGGCCATTACCTTTAATCCTAGCATGCACCCAGCAGGTGAGAAAATACACAGAGCAGGAAAACACTCCCCTTTCCATTCAGGGCTCCCAAAGCCACTGACTTATCTGAGTATTCCTAGAATCAAAGCCCCCAAGGCCTCTCCTCTGCAATGCTGCTGGCAGGAACAGAGAGAGAGAGCAAGAGCCCTTGGTCTGCTTCATTTTATACTGTAGAAAATTAAAACCTTTAAGCCTATATACAAATAAGGAAGTCTCTAATACAAAGCCACTTATCTGAAGCATAAATGGGATTCCTCCTAAGAGTGCACCACCCCTCATGGGGAAAAGCTTAGTTTGAGAAGATCTTAGTATTAGAAAATGCTGAAAAGATCTTTGTATTAAAACTAAGTCTTAGGCTATAAGGACCTTGCCAGCTTACAGCCTGTCTCCCAAACCCAATGCAAACTCTAAGTGAGCAAACATATATATCATATTTGCAAACTTATTTGACTAACAGTATATTTTGATGGGTGATCTCTGAACTAAAGTCATTAGGTTTCTGGCAAAACTATTCTTTAGCTACTGTGGTTAACTTCTGCACTGGTTGGTACCATATGTATTTCTTGGTTATTAGTGTTTTCTTTTTAAAATTTTATTATTATTATATTTATTATATTCTGCTACATGCTGGGAATATAGTAGTGAACAAATGCATACTTTACCCTTGTGTTCATAAAGATGGAAGTTTAATTTAGAATGCAAAAAAGACTTGACTCTGAAATATTTTCTGTGTTGTTCTTTTTTTTGACAAATGGAAAGAGAGTCAGAGTGAGGAGCAGACAGAGACAGAGACAGGAAGGGAGAGAGATGAGAAGTATCAATTTGTTGCAGCACCTTAGTTGCATTCTCGTTTGTACCTTGATGGGGGGGGCACAGCCGAGCAAGTGACCCCTTGCTTAAGCCAGCAACCTTGGGCTCAAGCTAGCAACTTTGGGCTTCAATGATCCCACACTCAAGCCAGTGACCCTGTGCTCAAGCTAGTAAGCCTGCTCTCAAGCCGGTGACCTCAGAGTTTTCAAACTAGGTCTTTCATGTCCCAATCCGACGCTCTATCCATGGTGCCACTGCCTGGTCAGGCAGACTCTAAAATGTTTTAAGAGACAGAATCTGTGAAACAAAGTATAAGTAGTCAGTAAAAGCCAGATGCTCTTAGTTTTTAAAAGGAAAGTAAAAGGGAGATAGAAATAAGAACTAAGGTCAGGATATATAAAGTCATCTACATTGATGGCTGAGTTTTAGAATATCACTCAGTGTAAAGCCAGTAGCCATGACTACCATCACAGCCACCTGGCCTGTACATGTTTGCATTTGATTTGGACAGACGGCAATAAAATAATGAAGCCAAGAACTTGTGGGCCATTAGCTTTAATCCTAGCTTGCACCCAGCGAGCAAAAAATACACACAGTGGAAAAACACTTCCCTTTCCATTCAGGGCTCCCAAAGCCACTGACTTATCTGAGTTTTCCTTGAATCAAAGGTTTTTACCTCACCAGCCGTATTCACATCTGTTCCCCATCTCTTTCTCTCTGCACAAACTCTGCACAAACTGGCTTCTCCCTCAGCACTCCACCATCTTGGCTGCCTTTCCTCTCCTCCATGTGGCCTTTCTCTGCTCTCCTCTCTGCTCTTCTCTCTAATGCTAATCTCACTGTTGGGCAGATAAAATATATTATGCTCACTTCATTAAATATGGCGCTGCCCACGTGGAAGCCTGTCGCCCAGGTGATATTAATGTGTGTTGGGGATGGGCTGTGGGCAGGCAGGATCCTTGTAGCCTGGGGCTTGGTTTTAGGACTAAGCCTTTCCCACCCTTTTTGCTGTGGGGTAGTACAATCCCATCATGCCTCAGATAAGTAACTTTGTATCAGAGACTTCCCTATTTTGTATATTGGATAAAAGGTTTTGATTTCTACACTATAAAATGGGGGCAGAACGGGAGCTTGCTCTTTTGGTTCCTGAGATTAGCATTGGAGAGCAGAACAGAGAAAGGCCATGTGGAGTATGCCAGGAGAAGCAGCCAAGATGGCGGAGTGCTGAGGGAGAAGCCAGTTTGTGCAGAGTTTGTACAGGGAGAAGGAAGAAGATGAGGAACAGAGGTGAATAAGGCTGGTGAGCTAGAAACCTTTGATTCTAGGAAACTCAGATAAGTCAGTAGCTTTGTGAGCACTGAATGAGTGGATTTTGGAGCCCAGTGTGTGTTTTTACTTGTCCGCTGGGTGCAAGCTAGGATTAAAGATGATGGCCCATCAGTTTTTGGCTCCGTTATTTCTCCGGTGTTTTTCAACCAGTGTGCCATGAGACATGGTTAGATGTGCCGTGGGGAAATTAACCATGGGTCCCCAAAATATGGCCCACGTGCCGGATATGGACCGCGGAGGCTATTTATCCAGCCTGCCACCAGCTGCCTCTTTCCGAAAATAAACATTCCCCTCACAATCCCTCCAGCTATCAGCGACAGGAAGAGTGGAGGCACAGGAAACACTCACTGACCAATCACCTTCTAGGATTCATCCCGACCACTAGCAATGAACCAATAATAGGCCGCCTCTCATCCACACCCACGAAGGTCCCGCTCCGGCTGCCGCGCACTTGTCATTGTGTGGCACGGCGAGTAGTTGAAGCTGCTACTCCTCCTCATGGTCCCAATTTCTAATCCTGGTCAGGACTGGAGGTAAATGTTGCCACCACTAGATGAAGCCTCAGCCTCAGCTGGTTATGTCTATCCTGATGGTGTATATAGATATTTGACCTTTTTCTTTTTAAAAGAGGCCCCCACAGAGGGTGATATACAATGCATCACAATGCATTACAATGTTATCTAACTTTAAAGCTAAAGTTTGCTGATCTTCCTTTGGACAGTTTTTGGTTATCTGTTGCCATGGATTTCCCCATTCTGGCCAACAAAGCTATTTTGACATTGCTCCCGTTTTCAACCACATATCTATGTGAGCTGAGCTTCTCAACCTTGACTGCGATAAAAACTAAAAACAGAGAGAGACTGAGAACTGTTGAGGAAGAGCTTCGTGTGTGTCTTTCTACCATTCCTGCCAGGATATCCCTTTTGTGTTCATCAAAACAGGCCCAGGTTTCACACTAAATGAGTATAAATACATTTAGAAACTATATTATTAACTATATGTATAATATGTACTGTGTTAGAGTGTCATTTTGTGTCATTTTGGTAGGTGGTGTGCCCCAGGATTTTGTAAATGTAAAAAATGTGCCGCGGCTCAAAAAAGGTTGAAAATCACTGTCTTGACCAACTGTCCAAATTTAGTGTTTTTTTTTTTAATTTATTTTAGAGAGGAGAGGGAGAGACAGAGAGAGAGAGAGAGAGGAGAGACAGAGAGAGAGAAGGGAGAGAGGAGCTGGAAGCATCAACTCCCATATGTGCCTTGACCAGGCAAGCCCAGGGTTTCGAACCAGCAACCTCAGCATTTCCAGGTCGACGCTTTATCCACTGTGCCACCACAGGTCAGGCCCAACTATCTGAATTTAATGCAAACCTCCACGGGGCAGGCAGCTGTGATGTTGGCCATGCCTACTGGCTTTACACTCAGAAACTAAGAGAGAGCAAGCTCCCAGTCTGATCCACTTTATAGTATACAAATCAAAACCTTTAATCCAATATACAAACAAGGAAGTCTCTGATACAAAGTGTAAGGCCAGGAGCCGCCATCGTGGCCATTCACATGCAGGTTCCCATTGGATTCGGGCAGACGATAAAGAAATGGCGGAGTCAGAGGATGGGGGGCCATCCTATTTATTGGTGTCTCACCAAGACAGGCAAACCACAAAAGAAGACAAGGGAAAAGCAGAAAACCAGCTTTTCCCATGAAGGGCAAGGCATCAGGGAAGCCCCTGCAATCGTGATAGCAGGAACTAGGTGAGCCAGCTCCTGGTCTGTCCCACTTTATAGTGCAGAAAACCAAAATCCCTTAATCCAATATACAAACAAGGAAGTCTCCGATACAAAGTCACCTATCCAAGGCATAATTGGATTCCTCATGAGAGTGCACCACCCAGATCATACAATCAGTCAAGGGTGTGGGGAAAAGCTTAGTCCCAAAACCAAACTCCAGGCTACAACGGCCTGGCGTGCTTATAGCCTGTCCCCCACACCCAACACAAGTCACAAGCGAGCAAACATATATATCATATTTACAAACTTATTTGACCAACACAAAGTCACTTATCTGAGGCATAATTGGATTCCTCATGAGAGTGCACCACCGCACATCATGCAATCAGTCAAGGGTGTGGGGAAAAGCTTAGTCTTAATTTATTTTTTGTTGTTGTTTTTTACAGAGACAAAGAAAGAGTCAGAGAGAGGGATAGACAGGGACAGACAGACAGGAACGGAGAGATGAGAAGCATCAATCATTAGTTTTTCGTTGCGCATTGCGATACTTTAGCTGTTCATTGATTGCTTTCTCATATGTGCTGTAAAGCCAGGAGGCAGGGCAGAGCCAGCATCAGAGCAGCCCGGTCCATGCAGGTTCGCATTGGATTCGGACAGTCGGTAAAGAAACAACGGAGTCACAAACTGGTGGGCCATAGTCTTTAATTCTAGTTTGCACCCGGCAGGCAAGTAAAAATACACACTGGGCTCTCCAAAACCCAGTCACATTCAGTGCTCACAAAGCCACTGACTTATCCGAGTTTCCTAGAATCAAAGGTTTCTAGCTCACCAGACTTATTCACCTCTGTTCCCCATCTCCTTCCTTATCCCAAATACAAACTCTACACAAACTGACATCTCACTCAGCACTCCACCATCTTGGCTGCTTCTCCTGGCCTCCTCCACGTGGCCTTTCTCTGCTCTCCTCTGCTCTCTCTTCTAATGATAATCTCAGGAACCAAGCCTCAAGTCCCGTTCTGCCCCCATTTTATAGTGTAGCTTCACAACCTTTAATCCAATATACAAAATAGGGTAGTCTCTAATACAAAGTCACTTCTCTGAGGCATGATTGGATTGTACTGCCCTACATCAAAAAGGGTAGGAAAGGCTTAATCCCAAAACCAAGCCCCAGGCTACAAGGATTCTGCCTGCCTTTAGCCCACCCCAACACACATTAATATCACCTGGGCTACGGCCTCCTCGTGTTATCTTTAACAAAGTGAGCATAATACATTTTATCTGCCCAACAATCCACCCCTATGCTCACTTTACTACCCACAATCTATACCACCGGCATCCCTGTGCAAGGAAATTAGAACATTACACAAATTACAACAGCAAAAATAATACAGTTTCAACAATTACAAAGGTACACTTCACCAGTCTCTGAGCACTTTGCCCAAAGCGCAAAATGTCCTCGCTTTCTTTCTAGCCATGGGAAAAGCTTCCCGGGGCAGGGGAGTGCTTCCAGCAAAGCCACCCCCCACCCCCATCAGGGTATTTCACATTGTCCAAAATCCGTAATCCGTAAGTCCATCCAACAAAGGAGCCAATGCCCACTCCGGTCGTAGTCCAGGAAATCAGTCCACGCACATAGGGCGTTAGCCACCCCCCTCATTCCTGCCATCCTGGCAGGTCTTACACTGTCCCAAAGAGGGCCACATGGTAATGGAAGTCAGCATTTCCATTTCTGCTCCGGATAGCATGTCCAGCCCTATGTCCCAAAATCGCAGACCTACCGGGGCCATAGTAAGTGCTCCTTCCAGCTGGGCTTCCATCTTCTGGAGACTGCAGATCACAACTCCAGCCCGATTCTCCTCAACTTCCAAAGAGGAACTGGAAACATCAGCTCCCACTGCAGGGCTCGAGTCCTGGGCTGCCGCAACCTTCTGCTCCGCAGATGTTGCAACTCCGGACCCGGCCTCAGCCTCAGCCTCAGCCTCAGCCCCAGCCTCCTGCCGCTGCTGGCTCTCCGCAACATCCAGGGCAAGCTGCAACTCACGAACCTCTGAATCCTCCTCCAGCAGCTGCTCCATTTCCAGGTGAATCTCGCAAACCTGGTCGGCTTCCTCCTCCAGCGCTTCCTCCAGCTCCGGGGTCAGCATCTGTTTCTCCCACGTTTGCTCCAGCTTTTTCCGCTCGGTTTGCAGGTCCCGGGCAGATTCTTCCACAGAGCTCGCAGTTTCCTCACGCATGGCTGTAAAAGTCAGCCAGCCTACAATCCCCAAAAGGACAGCCATGGGGAACCCTAACAGCAGCCAGTCCTCTACTCCACCACTCAAAGGTGGTGGTGACTCCATACCGATTTGTATCGAATCCTGCTGACTACGCCAAATGTAAAGCCAGGAGGCAGGGCCAGGGCCAGCATCAGAGCAGCCTGGTCCATGCAGGTTCGCATTGGATTCGGACAGTCGGTAAAGAAACAACGAAGACACAAACTGGTGGGCCATAGTCTTTAATTCTAGCTTGCACCCGGCTGGCAAGTAAAAATACACACTGGGCTCTCCAAAACCCAGTCACATTCAGTGCTCACAAAGCCACTGACTTATCCGAGTTTCCTAGAATCAAAGGTTTCTAGCTCACCAGACTTACTCACCTCTGTTCCCCGTCTCCTTCCTTATCCCAAATACAAACTCTACACAAACTGGCATCTCACTCAGCACTCCACCATCTTGGCTGCTTCTCCTGGCCTCCTCCACGTGGCCTTTCTCTGCTCTCCTCTGCTCTCTCTTCTAATGATAATCTCAGGAACCAAGCCCCAAGTCCCGTTCTGCCCCTATTTTATAGTGTAGCTTCACAACCTTTAATCCAATATACAAAATAGGGTAGTCTCTAATACAAAGTCACTTCTCTGAGGCATGATTGGATTGTACTGCCCTACATCAAAAAGGGTAGGAAAGGCTTAATCCCAAAACCAAGCCCCAGGCTACAAGGATTCTGCCTGCCTTTAGCCCACCCCAACACACATTAATATCACCTGGGCTACGGCCTCCTCGTGTTATCTTTAACAAAGTGAGCATAATACTTTTATCTGCCCAACATGTGCCTTGACCGTGGGCCTTCAGCAGACTGAGTGACCCCTTGCTCGAACCAGCGACCTTGGGTCCAAGCTGGTGAGCTTTTTGCTCAAACCAGATGAGCCTGTGGTCAAGCTGGCAACCTCCGGGTCTCGAACCTGGGTCCTCCGCATCTTAATTTGACGCTCTATCCACTGTGCCACCGCCTGGTCAGGCAGGAAAAGCTTAGTCTTAAAACTAAGCCTTAGGCCAGGGGTCCCCAAACTTTTTACACAGGAGGCCAGTTCACTGTCCCTCAGACCGTTGGAGGGCCGGACTATAAAAAAAAAAATGCACACTGCACATATCTTATTTTAAAGTAAAAAAACAAAACGGGAACAAATACAATATTTAAAATAAAGAACAAGTAAATTTAAATCAACAAACTGATGAGTATTTCAATGGGAACTATGCTCCTCTCACTGACCACCAATGAAAGAGGTGCCCCTTCCGAAAGTGGGGCGGGGGCCAGATAAATGGCCTCAGGGGGCCACATGCGGCCCGAAGGCCGTAGTTTGGGGACCCCTGCCTTAGGCTATAACCACCCTGCCTGCTTACACCTGTCCCCCACACCCAATGCAAACTATAAGCAAGCAAATATATATCATATTTAAAAACTTATTTGACCAATATTCAGCAAGTTGTTAATCATCTTAGATGCTGTATATTTGTGAATTGTTAATACATAAAACAAATGTTTTTGATTGGTTGGATTACACAAACTCAGCTGTTTAAAAGAGACTCATAATCATCAAAACACATGCCTCTTACAGAAAACTGCTTATATCTGACTTGGAGTACTCACTTTACTTGTGGCCTTTGCATCTGAGATAAAAGTGCTTTCACTGTTATCTTCCTTATCTCTATCTTTCTCATTGTAACTCTAGCCTAGCTGACTTGACTCCTCCCTCCCACTTGACAGCCCTCAGGGGTATAAGGTCAGATTCAAGTGCTTTCACTGGGACTGTGGCACTCTAGGCTTTGTGTGCATATAAACTAGTAGAGCCGAATCATTGGCTGTCCTAGAGCTGCATTGACATTGTGTTCTGCTGACTCTGTGCCATTGTATGTAGTACTCCAGCCCACTGGGACCTACTGGTGTCACATGGAAAAAACCTACTCAAGACACAAACATGTCAAGAGGAAGAGAGAGGGTGGGGCTGACAAGGGAGGCAAAGAGAGACTTCCTAAATCTCCTTCTCTCTTAGCTTTTATTATCAAAACCCAAACAGAGGTAACAGGATTAGGAGAGAGGGAGATCCATCCGGTGATAAAAGGAAGAATGATTAATGGCCCTTTTGCTGACTTGGAGAAAGGGCTATATTGACCAGAACATTCTTTTATTTTGCTAATTAAAAGGCCCAAAAGAAGGGGCAATCTAGAACCTCTAGACTAATTTTTTAAAACCCATCTATGGGTATTCCTTTGGGTCTGCACAAAGGTCACTCACTCACACTTTCTTGGTGTTTGCATCCAAGAGTCATTCACTCATGGCTTTTAGAGTAACTAAAGTTCTTCAGTCCAAGTCATAGAGAGTTCAAGTTTAAGTGGGTGATTCCCTACAATTGTAGGCATCACATAATTAAGCTATTTAAGCCATAGATTTAGTTGTGTTCTGTCAAATATATATTTCTTAAAACCTTAAATGTCACTAAAATTTTTATTTGTATTTGTTGGGCAGTGTTGGGCAGATAAAATGTATTATGCTCACTTTGTTAAAGATGGCGCTGCCCACATGGAGGCCGTTGCACAGGTGATATTAATGTGTGTTGGGGATGGGCTAAAGGCAGGCAGAATCCTTGTAGCCTGGGGCTTGGTTTTGGGATTAAGCCTTTCCCACCCTTTTTGATATGGGGTGGTACGATCCAATCGTGCCTCAGAGAAGTGACTTTGTATTAGAGACTTCCCTATTTTGTATATTGGATTAGAGCAGGGATCCCCAAACTACGGCCCATGGGCCGCATGCAGCTCCTTGAGGCCATTCATCCGCCCCCCCACTGCACTTCCGGAAGGGGCACCTATTTCATTGGTGGTCAGTGAGAGGAGCATATTGACCATCTCATTAGCCAAAAGCAGGCCCATAGTTCCCATTGAAATACTGGTCAGTTGTTGATTTAAATTTACTTGTTCTTTATTTTAAATATTGTATTTGTTACCGTTTTGTTTTTTACTTTAAAATAAGATATGTGCAGTGTGCATAGGGATTTTTTTATAGTTTTTTTTTATAGTCCGTGTAAAGCCAGGAGCCAGGGCCAGAGCCACTATCACAGCAGCCTTCTGGTCCATGCAGGTTCGCATTGGATTCGGACAGTCGGCAAAGAAACAGCCGAGCCAAAAACTGGTGGGCCATAGTCTTTAATTCTAGCTTTGCACCCGGTGGGCAAGTAAAAATGCACACTGGGCTCCAAAACCCAGTCACATTCAGTGCTCACAAAGCTACTGACTTATCCGAGTTTCCTAGAATCAAAGGTTTCTAGCTCACCAGACTTATTCACCTCTGTTCCCCATCTCCTTCCTTATCCCAGATACAAACTCTACACAAACTGGCTTCTCACTCAGCACTCCACCATCTTGGCTGCTTCTCCTGGCCTCCTCCACGTGGCCTTTCTCTGCTCTCCTCTGCTCTCTCTTCTAATCTCAGGAACCAAGAGCCAACTCTCGTTCCGCCCTCATTTTATATTGTAGCTTCACAACCTCTAATCCAATATACAAAGTAGGGAAGTCCCTAATACAAAGTCACTTCTCTGAGGCATGATTGGATTGTACCACCCCACATCAAAAAGGGTGGGAAAGGCTTAATCCCAAAACCAAGCCCCAGGCTACAAGGATTTTCAACACACATTAATATCACCTGGGTGACGGCCTCCTTGTGTTATCTTTAACAAAGTGAGCATAATACACTTTATCCGCCCAACAGTCCGGCCCTCCAATGGTCTGAAGGACAGTGAACTGGCCCCCTGTGTAAAAAGTTTGGGAACCCCTGGATTAGAGGTTGTGAAGCTACAATATAAAGTGGGGGCAGAACGGGAATTTGCGCTCTTGGTTTCTGAGATTATCATTAAAGGAGAGAGCAGAGAGAAGAGCAGAAAGAGGCCATGTGGCCAGGAGAAGCAGCCAAGATGGTGGAGTATTGAGTGAAAGGCCAGTTTGTGCAGTTTGATGCTGGAGAAGGAAGGAGATGGGGAAGAGGTGAATGAGTCTGGTGAGATAGAAACCTTTGATTCTAGGAAACTCGGATAAGTCAGTAGCTTTGTGAGCACTGAATGTGAGTGGGTTTTGGAGCCCAGTGTGTGTTTTACTTGCCCGCCGGGTGCAAGCTAGAATTAAATACTATGTAGCCCACCAGTTTTTGGCTCCGTTGTTTCTTTACCGACTGTCCGAATCCAATGCGAACCTGCATGGGCCAGGCTGCTTTGATAGTGGCAGCCCTGGCTCCTGGCTTTACAGGCAGATAAAATACATTATGCTCACTTTGTTAAAGATGGCGCTGCCCACATGGAAGCCTGTCACCCAGGTGATTGCTTGGGATGGGCGTGATTATATTAATATGTGTTGGGGTGGGCTGTGGGCAGGCAGGACCCTTGTAGCCTGGGGTTTGGTTTTAGGACTAAGCCTTTCCTACCATTTTTGATGTGGGGTAGACTTTGTATCAGAGACATCCCTATTTTGTATATTGGATTAAAGGTTTTGATTTCTGTACTATAAAGTGGGGCAGACCAGGAACTTGCTCTCTCTGATCCTGAGATTAGCATTAGAGAGGAGAGCAGAGAAAGGCCACATGGAAGAGACCAGAAGAAGCAGCCAAGATGGTGAAGTGTTGAAGGAGAAGCCAGTTTGTGCAGAGTTTGTGCAGGGAGAAGGAAGAAGATGAAGAACAAGGGTGAATAGGCTGATGAGCTAGAAACCTTTGATTCTTGGAGACTTGGATAAGTCAGTAGCATTGTGAGCACTGAATGAGTGAGTTTTGGAGCCCATTGTGTTTTACTTGCCTGCCAGGTGCAAGCTAGGATTAAAGATGATGGCCCACCAGTTTTTGGCTCCGTTGTTTCTTTATTGACTGTCCGAATCCAATGCAAACCTGCATGGGCCAGGCTGCTGTGATAGTGGCCCTGGCTACTGCCTTCACATTTGGCGTAGTCTATGGCAGGATTCAATACAGATGAGTATGGAGCCACCACCGCCATTGAGCGGTGGAGTAGAGGACTGGCTGCTGTTATGGTTCTCCAT
Source organism: Saccopteryx bilineata (assembly GCF_036850765.1). Classification (NCBI taxonomy): domain Eukaryota; kingdom Metazoa; phylum Chordata; class Mammalia; order Chiroptera; family Emballonuridae; genus Saccopteryx; species Saccopteryx bilineata. The sequence continues at coordinate 71,911,475 of NC_089491.1, read as the reverse complement.
GGCTGTCCTTTTGGGGGCCGTAGGCTGGCTGACTCATACAGCCATGCGTGAGGTAACAGAGAGCTCTGTGGATGAGGCTGCCTGGGATCTAAAATCCAAGCAGTGGAAGGAGCTGAAGCAAATGGGGGAGAAGGAGATACCAACCCTTGAGCTGAAGCAAGTATCGGAGGAGGCTGACCAGGTTCATGAATTTTGTTTGGAAATGGAGCAGATGCTGGAGAAGGAATCACAGTTTTGTGAGTTGCAGCTTGCCCTGGACATTGTGGAGAGCCAGCTGTGGCAGGAGGCCAGGGCTGAGGCTGAGACTGAGGCTGGGTCCAAAACTGCAAGGTGTGCAGAGCAGAAGGCTGCGGAAGCCTGGGGCTCGAGAGCAGCAGTGGGAGCTGATGTTTTCAGTTTCTCTTTGGAGGATGAGGGGAATTGAGCTGAAGTTGCAATCTGCAGTCTCCAGAAGATGGGAGCCCAACAGCAAGGAGTACTTGCTATGTCCCTGGTAGGTCTGCGATTTTGGGACATAGGGGTGGTCACCATCATCCTCTCCGGAGCAGAGATGGAAATACTGACTGCCACTGCCACATGCTCCTCCTTCGGACAGTGTAAGACCTGCCAGGATGGCAGGGAAGAGGCGGGTGGCCAAGTCCCCATGTGTGTGGACTGATTCCTGGACTATGACTGGAGTGGACACTGGCTCCTTTGTTAGATGGACTTATGGATTTTGGACAATGTGAAGTACCCTGATGGGGGTGAGTGGGCAGCTTAGCTGGAGGCCATCACCTGCCCTGGGAAGCTTTTCCCATGGCTAGAAAGAAGTCAGAGGACATTTTGCACTTTTGGCAAAGTGCTCAGAAACTGGTGAAGTGTACCTTTGTAATTGTTGAAATTGTATGACTTGTCATGTTGTAATTTGTATAATGTGCCTAATTTCCTTGCACAGGGATGCCGGTGGTGTAGATTGTGAGTAGTAAAGTGAGAATAGGGGTGGCTTGTTGGGCAGATAAAATATATTATGCTCACTTCGTTAAAGATAGTGCTGCCCATGTGGAAGCCTGTCACCCACGTGATATTAATGTATGTTGGAGTCCGGCTGTGGGCAGGTAGGATCCCTGTGGTCTGAGGCTTGGTTTTAGGACTAAGCCTTTCCCATCCTTTTTGATGTGGGGTGGTACAATCCCATCATGCCTCAGATAAGTGACTTTGTATTAGAGACTTCCCTATTTTGTATATTGGATTAAAGGTTTTGATTTTTGCACAATAAAATGGGGCAGACTGGGAGCTTGCTCTCTCTTTGTTCCTGAGATTAGCATTAGAGAAGAGAGCAGAGAAAGGCCACGTGGAGGAGGCCAGGAGAAGCAGCCAAGATGGTGGGGTGCTAAGGGAGAAGCCAGTTTGTGCAGAGTTTGTGCAGGGAGAAGGAAGGAGATGGGGAACAGAGGAGAATAAGGCTGGTGAGCTAGAAACCTTTGATTCTAGGAAACTCGGATAAGTCAGTAGCTTTGTAAGCACAGAATGAATGGGTTTTGGAGCCCAGTGTGTGTTTTTACTTGCCTGCTGGGTGCACTCTAGGATTAAAGATGATGGTCCATCAGTTCGTGGCTTTTTTTTTTCATTACCATCTGTCCAAATCCAATGAGAACCTGCATAGGCCAGGCTTCTATGATGGTGGGTGTGGCAACTGGCCTTACATTTGGCATAGTCTGTGGCAGGATTCGATACAGATGAGTATGGAGCCACCTTTGAGTGGTGGAGTAGAGGACTGGCTAGTGTTAGGGTTCCCCATGGCTGTCCTTTTGGGGGCAGTAGGATGGCTGACTTTTACAGCCATGTGATGGGAAACTGAGAGCTCTGTGGAAGAGGCTGCCTGGGACCTGCAAACCGAGCAATGGAAGGAGCTGAAGCAAACATGGGAGAAAGAGGTGCTGACCCTTGAGCCTGGCAGGGTTCCTTTCTTCCTTTCAATAAAGCCTGTTACTCTGGTCTTTGGGACTCCCATGGATTCCAACGAGCTGAAGCAAGCACCAGAGGAGGCTGACCTGGTTTGCGAGAATTTTTTGGAAATAGAGCAGATGCTGGAGAAGGAATCACAGGTTCGTGAGTTGCAGCTTGCCCTAGACATTGTGGAGAGCCCGCAGCAGTGGGAGGCCATTGCTGGATCTGCAAGGTCTGTGGAGCGGAAGGCGGCAGCAGCCCAGACTCGAACCAGGCAGCGGGAGCTCATGTTTTTAGTTCCTCTTTGGAAGATGAGTAGAATCTTGCTGGAGTTGCAATCTGCAGTCTCCAGAAGATGAGAGCCCAGCTGGAAGGAGCACCTACTATGCCCCTGGAAGGTCTGCGATTTATGGACATAGGAGTGGTTGCCATCATGTTCTCTGGAGCAGAGATGGAAATGCTGACTGCCATTGCCACATGCTCCTCTTTGGGACAGTGTAAGACCTGCCAGGATGGCAGGAATGAGGGGGGTGGCTTAGACCCTAAGGCAGTCAAGATACCTGTGGTTTAGATTGTGAAGTGAGCAAAAGAGGTGGAATGTTGGTCAAATAAGTTTGTAAATATGATATATATGTTTGCTCGTTTATAGTTCGTATTGAGTGTTGGAGACAGGCTGTAAGCAGGCCAGGTTATTATAGCCTAAGGCTTAGTTTTAAGACTAAGCTTTTCCCCACACCCTTGACTGATTGCATGATGTGGGTGGTACACTCTCATGAGGAATCCTCTTATGCCTCAGATAAGTGATTTTGTATCAGAGACTTCCTTGTTTGTATATTGGATTAAAGGTTTTGGTTTCTACACTATAAAGTGGGGCAGACCGGGAGCTTGTTCTCTTGCTTCCTGCTATCACCATTGCAGGGGCCTCTCTGATCTCTTGCCCTTCATGGGAAAAGCTGGTTTTCTGCTTTTCCCTTGTCTAATCTTGTGGTTTGCCTGTCTTGGTGAGACACCAATAAACAGAATGGCCCACCATCCTCTGACTCTGCCATTTCTTTACCATCTGCCTGAATCCAATGGGAACCTGCATATGAATTGCCTCAATGGCAGTTCCTGGCCTTACAACTGGCGTAGTTTGCAGCAGGATTCAGAGATTGGTATGGGGCATAGGGTACTGGTTGCTGCTCTGGCTTTCCATGGCTGTCCTTTTAGGGGCCATGGGCTACGTGTTTTTTACTCAAGAGGAAACCAGGAGTTCTGTGCAAGAAGCTGCCTGAGGTTAAAAGCTTCAGTATGAATTGCAAATTGAATGGCAGAAAAGGCTGGAATTGGAGTGAACACTGGTGTAGAAATTATGGTTTCTTGAGTTGCAGTTTGCCCTGGAAGCTGAACGTTTGCACCGGCAGATTCCAGATCTCGAGTTCTGGCCAAAAGACAGCAGCCACAGGATTCTAAATGGTCACCAAAGGAGCAGCAGCATTCATGCTGGTGGATTGGCTTTGAGTCAGCAAGAGCAGGCACTTGCAACTTCTCTTCTGAGGATGAGAAGGCTCAGGCTGAAGCTGCCATATGCACACTGAGAGCCCAACCAGTGGTCGCCAAGAAGGTAAAAACCCAGCAACAAAGAGTCCCTCAGGGGCAGCCACAGCCTCTGTCCAGGTAATAGAATACTCTGGTCCAGCCCTATACCCAGGCAGAGCTAATGAAGTTGGGGGCACAATTTAGGAAGAAACCTACTGAATCCCTGGTAGCCTGGTTACTACAATTATGGAACATAGGGCTGAATGGCATCATGCTCTCCGGAACAGAGATGGAGAAATTGGCCATCATTACTACACATTCCTCCCTGAGGCAAAGTCCTCAGAACTGCCATGGCAACCCAGGAGACCATACCTTATTAGAATGGGTGATGGCTGCCATTCGTATGGTCTGGCAGAATGCTGGAGAATTGCTAGGGCAATGAGTCAGTGGCAGTGCTACAGTGAGTTAGAAAAGGTCCTTTGGAAATTAGGTATGAAGAATGCTATTTTCAACCCTGGGTCCCATGGGTCAGATAAGAAAGTGTTTATGGCAAAAATGAGGGAAATTTTCCTTGCTAGCACCCCATCAGCCCTTTTTGGGTCACTTGTGGCTATCTTAGGCCCTTATGTGAGGCATCCCATCAATGAAGTTACACAGATGGTAGCAGATTTGGGAGAGCTGGAGGCCACTCGGGATCATAAAGCAGTGAGGGCTGCTGCCTATGTTGCCCCCCCAACTAACAAGGAAAACGGACCTATAAAGGTTACCTGAACACAGATGTGGGTAGATTTGATTACAGCTGGAGCAGATAAGGGGAAATTGGATGGCCAGTTTAATAAAATTCTTTTGGAACTTTGGGGGCAGCTTAAACCAGAACAGAAGTTCCAGCCACTGAAACGAAAGGCCCCAGCAGCTACCAATAAAACGTTTGGTGCGTGCACAGCTCGGTTACAAAATTATATGATAGAGATGGCCAAGGGAGAAGAGAACTCCCAAGACCCATTGTACCAGTTTGAATAGGAAAAAGGCCGAGGAACCCGTCTAACAGGGATGGGTGAGGATCAGAGGCCACGTGTGGTACTGGCTATCCACTGGTCTCCTTCCAATGTACAACAGGTGTTGGCCTTGGTGGATACAGGTTGTAAAGCCAGGAGCCAGGGCCATGGCCAGTATCACAGCAGCCTCCTGGCCCATGCAGGTTCGCATTGGATTCGGACAGTCGGTAAAGAAACAGCGGAGCCAAAAACTGATGGGCCATAGTCTTTAATTCTAGCTTGCACCTGGCAGGCAAGTAAAAATACACACTGGGCTCCAAAACCCAGTCACATGCAGTGCTCACAAAGCCACTGACTTATCCAAGTTTCCTAGAATCAAAGGTTTCTAGCTCACCAGACTTATTCTCCTCAGTTCCTCATCTCCTTCCTTATCCCAGATACAAACGCTACGCAAACTGGCATCTCACTCAGCACTCCACCATCTTGGCTGCTTCTCCTGGCCTACTCCATGTGGCCTCCTTCTGCTTTCTGCTCTGCTCTCTCCTCTAATCATCCCAGGATCCAAGAGCCAGGCTACAACGATCCCCAACACACATTAATATCACCTGGGCAATGGCCTCACATGGGCAGCGTCATCTTTAACAAAGTGAGCATAATATACTCTATCTGCCCGACACAGGTGCAGAATGTTCCCTCCTCTATGGGAACCCGGAGTGGTTTGCTGGGACCCAAGTGGCCATTGATAGTTATGGGGGCCAAACTGTTCAAGTGAAGCCAATAACTATTTCATTGGGGATAGGAAGACTGCCTCCTAAGCCATATAAGGTGTATGTATCTCCTATTCCTAAATATATTTTGGGGGTAGATGTCTTGCAAGGACTGTGGTTGGAAACTACAGCCGAGGAGTTCTGGCTGTGGATCAGGGTTGTGAAGGCAGTATTGCGGGGACACGCATCATATCCCCCTTTGCAATTACTCATCCTTCAGTGTGTGACTAACACCAAGCAGTACCACCTGCCAGGTGGTTATGAAGAAGTCACAGGGACAGTCCTAGAACTAGAAAAGGTGGGGATCCTCCGGCTAGCACACAGTCCTTACAACTCCCCATTATGGTCTGTGCACAAACCAGACAGAACCTGGAGAATGACAGTAGATTACAGAGAACTTAATAAAGTTGTTCCCCCTTTGCACGCTGCTGTTCCCTTGATAACTAACATGATAGATTGGCTAAATAAGGGTCCCCAAACTTTTTACACAGGGGGCCAGTTCACTGTCCCTTAGACTGTTGGAGGGCCGCCACATACAGTGCTCCTCTCACTGACCACCATTGAAAGAGTGCCCCATCTGGAAGTGTGTGGGGGGGCAAATAAATGGCCTCAAGGGGCCACATGTGGCTTGCAGGTCATAGTTTGGGGATGCCTGGCTAAGCCATGAGTTGGGGACATACCACTTTGTGGCAGACTTGGCCAATGCTTTTTTCTCTATTGATACAGCTGCAGAGAGTCAAGACCAATTTGCCTTCAGTTGGGAAAGGAGACAATGGACCTTTACAGTGTTACCCCAGGGCTATTTGCATAGCCCCACCTTGTGCCATGGGCTGGTGGCTGCTGACCTGGCTAAATGGAAACAGCCAGAGGCAGTTAGCATGTATCATTATATTGATGATATTATGCTAACTAGTGATTCTCTTCCAGAATTGGAGCAAGCAGTCCCTACCCTGCTATCCCATTTGAAAGCATGTGGCTGGGCAGTCAACAAGAACAAATTATTAGGACCTGGGTTATCTGTTTAATTCTTGGGGGTTATCTGGTCGGTAAGACAAAGGTTATCCCTGATGCAGTTATAGATAAGATTCAAGCATACCCCGTGCCCACTATGGTAAAACAGTTACAGGATTTTTTAAATTTGTTGGGGTATTGGCGAGCATTTATACCCCATTTTTCTCAGTTACTACGCCCCTTGTACAACCTTATTTGGAAGGGAGTTCTTTGGGATTGGACTGAGTAGGCACAAGGTTTATTTGCAGCAGCTAGGAGAGCTGTCAAGGTGGCACAGGCCTTGAATGTTTTTGATCCTGGCAGGTCCTGTGAGCTGTATGTTTATGTAACCTCGGAGGGGTTTGGATGAAGCTTGTGGCAACAAACAGAGTGCTTACGGCAACCTATTGGGTTTTGGTCCCAATTGTGGAAAGGTGCTGAAGTTTGTTACTCATTAGTGGAGAAGCAGCTGGCAGCTATGTATGCTGCCCTGGCCACTGAGAGTATTACAACCACAACTCCAGTTACAGTCAAGACAACATACCCTATTGCAGGATGGGTGAGAGATTGGGCAACCAAACCACGTAGTGATATGGCCCAAATGTCTACCCTGGTCAAGTGGGGTGCCTACCTGCAACAATGCTGTGCTCTTAGCACCAGCCTGTTGAGGGCAGAACTGCAGGAAGTCTTGGGTCCAGTCACCTATGCGACCTTAGAGTCAGATGCAGCTGGGGCTCAGGAGGCAGAACCTGAAGTCAGTCCCTACCAGGAGGGTTGGGTGCCCATCCCCAAGGATGCCTGGTATACTGATGGTTCTAGCAGGGGTCAACCTGCCAAGTGGATGGCTATAGCTTTCTATCCGACCACTGAGACTATTTGGATGGACACTGGTACAGACAAAGCAGCCAATGGGCAGAATTAAGAGCTGTTTGGCTAGTTGCCCATAATGAACCTTCACCTCTGGTGATCTGTACTGACAGCTGGGCTGTCTATCATGAACTGACCCTTTGGATTGCTACTTGGCACATTAACCAGTGGATTGTAATGCACCATCCACTATGGGGTCAGGCCATGTGGCAGGAGTTATGGAAAATAGGACACCAGAAGCAGGTGACAGTATATCATGTCACGGGGCATGCCCCTCTAGCTCATCCTGGGAATGATGAGACAGATGTGTTGGCAAGGGTATGATGGTTGGAGACTGTACCTGCAGGTGATGTGGCACAGTGGCTCCACCAGCGCCTGCTCCATGCGGGACAGAAAACTATGTGGGCTATGGTTAAGGTGTGGAACTTGCCTTTGTCCTATGCAGAGGTACTTGCAGCCTGTGAGCAATGTGCAGTATGTTCCAAAGAACACCCTCGGAGACCACTGCTGTCACCTGGACAGATCCAGAGAGGTCATGTTTCATTGACACGATGGCTGATAGACATTATTGGACCCTTACCAGAGTCAGAAGGGTACCAGTATGAAGTCACCTATGTAGATACTGCCACCGTCTGCTTGCTGCTTACCCTGCCCATAACCCTGACCAGAGGGCAGTCATACAAGCTCTGGACCACCTGAATGCTGCATACAGGTGACCGCTGGTCCTTAAAAGTGACAATGGTACTCACTTCACTGGTTCAATGGTGAGGAAATGGGCTCAAAACCTGGGGGTGGACTGGAAGTATCATGTTCCCTACCACCTCCAGGCTGCTGGTATCATTGAGCGGTATAATGGACTCTTAAAGCAGGGACTGCGACAGGAGGGGGACAGTGGCTCCCTTACTGGATGGGCTATCCACTTATGGACAGTACTCCAGATTTTGAATGAGAGACCTCGACAGGGAAGCCCAGCTCCAGTAGAGGCCCTCCTGCATCGGGCAGCTGCCCCCATTCAGTTGCAGATACGTACCAAGGACATTTTACTCAAGCCAGGTTTTGGACAGGAGGACAATGTGCTCTTGCCTGCCCCAACAGCCCTTCTTAAAGGCCAATGGCTTTAATGGACTTGGCCCTGGATTGTACAGACCCCCAATCTGAGATGGGTGGCCTTGTTGGCAGTCAAGTGGTAAGACCATCCTCCCTGGCTTCAGGGGAAACTGCAGAGGATGTCTGATCCCACCCTGAGTAAATGACTCAGTCATTTCTGAAGCCATTTTTGTCACCCTTATTGTTTACATTCAATTGAGTTTAAATTCATATATTTCTTATATACTGTTTCTCCACATATGGTCAATGGAAGATGAGGTGTGACTTTTGCCACATTTAAATACAAGCTTTAAATGCACTTGTGTATAGTTAGTATCTGTCCAACTGGCCCCCCTTCTTTGTCCTCAGGCTACTACCATGTTCCATAAAATCAGCCTCTCACTGATAGTAGCTGTTCCTTCTTACTCGATACTAGACTAAAAGAATGTGAAGCCCATGCCTAGCTGTGCCACAACAAGCCACGCCCAGAAAGTTCAACAGACTCTAAGAGCTACAGACATCCCTAACCACCCATGAAATAGAAACTAAGCTAGCCTGACCTGTGGTGGCGCAGTGAGATAAAGCGTCGACCTGGAAATGCTGAGGTTGCCGGTTCGAAACCCTGGGCTTGCCTGGTCAAGGCACATATGGGAGTTGATGCTTCCAGCTCCTCCCCCTCCTTCTCTCTCTCTGTCTCTCCTCTCTCTCTCCCTCTCCTCTCTAAAAAAAAAAAAAAAAAAAAAAAAAAAAAAGAAACTAAGCTAAATGTTTGTGGCTGAAATCACTGAGCTTGTAAAGTCATTTGTTGTTTCATCAAACCTGAATAATATCATTTGGAATTTTGGAAGAACTCAGCCAAAATATAATGGTGGCTTGGGCCAGGATGGTAGCAATGAACATGAAAGATTTTTGAAATATTTTGAAGGTAGAGATAACAGGATATATAGGACGTTTCTTGAGCAGGAGAAGAATAAAAAACTTGTTATAAATATTTGAACTTCCAGCTTGTATATGAATTTATAATCACAAAAATATTCAAGTATATTTCAATTTATGCAAAATTATTCTTCAATATTAACAAAAGTCTTACAGGCACAAAGTGTATATTTAATTAGGTTAAAATTTTTGGGGGTTGACATATTTAGAAATATCTCTACTTTCAGAATGCAGCCTGTTCATGATTGAAGCTTGTGGGCATAAAATCTTTATGGTGTTTAGATCCTAGAGACTACATTTTAAAAAATAATTTAGCAGTTATATTTTATAATGTTATATCGGAACAGCGAGAAACAGATGTTTTGCCACACAATTAAGTAGCCAAATTAAGGAGTCTTTATTTTAAAGCCGGCGACCACACAGAGACCTAACAAAGTTTGGGGCCAGCTTTTAAAGACAAAATCACATACTGGTTGAGGTATGGGAAGGAGGGGGAGCTCAGTGAAGCATGGTACAAAAGCAATAAAACATATTCATTAAAATCGCTAATAAGCTCATTAAATCTTACTGTCTTGTTACAGTGTTTATAAGATCAATTCAAAGAAAAAAATAGTTTCTACCCACTAAGATCATAAGATGATGATTTGAAGATGATAACACAGTAGTGATATTTTGCATGATTAACAAAAACATTTCTAAACATTCTAGGATTTAAGACTCACCCCTGACACATCCGCAATTTGGCAAAACTAACTTCAAGGTAGTGGGTAGGGAGTGTTAGACCTAAGTAAATTCTGGGGTTGTTTAGAGTTTAAGATGAAAAAGAAGCTAAATGAAGTTACTTATGCTAAGAGCCTTTTCAAGTTACCTATTGCTAAAAGCCTGTTTTTTTCTATATTTCAATAAAGTATATGTTTATAATGTGCTTGAAATTACATTCTTTACAGTTAAATTTTCCAATATTTGGCATGCATGAACATATAAGCAGTTATAAGCTTACTCTATGTTTTATGAAATATTTATAAAATCCCCTTTTGTTTATCATTGATAGCTAAAAATGAAGGAAATTTTAATTCATTTCTATAGCCATGAGACAATATTTCCATGCCACATATTGCAGGAATCAAAGGAGGACAAATATGCCCAGATAACTTGATGAAGGAAGTAGGATTTATTAAAACTGATGAAGCACGTTATGCTTGTAACTCCAAAACATGGGCTCCCTGAAGTTGACTTTCTTACGGGTTATATACCTTTACAGTATTTAAGCAATGGACATGTGATTTCTTTGTTTAAGGTTTCCCAGGACTCAAGGAGAGGAGAGGGAAAGCTTCAGTGGCATAAGCAAGGGGGAAGGGATTTCCAGATCACTGGTCATAGTTACATACAGATCTTGCTATTCTTGTTTTGTATTGTAACTATGGGATATAGCTGACTCAGTTACCCCAGTTGGCTCCTTTTCCTTGTATTCCTTTCATTTCTTCCTTCTCAGGGAAGAGGAAGCCTGCCCCTCCTTTCTCATTTCCCCCTTTGAGAGTTCAGAATTTCTTTTATATTGGAGTCTCACATTCTTTACCTGATTCTAAGGGGAGGCCTGATAGTGGTGAATAAAGTATACATGGACTGTTGTTCATTACTATACTGTGGTATCTATCATGTTACTTATGCTGTTTATTCACAATGGCAACAAGCATCGACCGAATAAACAAATTCCTAGGAGTAGTAAGACTGCTCCTATTAGGGTTTTAAACCTACTAAAGGCTGAGAACTATCCCCTAAAAAGGCTATTGGAGTTTCCTTTAACTTTGGTCTAGGCTATTGTTGGTCCTTCTACCTATTTCCCTTATACTCCTGCTGCTATTTTTATTTTAAATCTTGTTGTAGTAGGAGGATCTGTAGGATTATAACAGACATTGGGCTGGTTATCCCCTGGGTTACACACTGAATATTGAGTCTGATTATAGGTACAGGTTCCTTTCTGAGTTCCCTTATACTCCTAGAAGCTATAGAAAAGCAAGGTGGTGGAGACCTTTTGGCCTTCCTTGGTGACATGGATACACAATTCATAGTCCTCTGCCCTAGTTTCCCTCTCTCCTCATAGTCTAAGTATAAGGAGCCCCACGGCGAGATTCCTTTAGGCTGCAGTAATATGTGGACCAGCCAGCTCCTGGTTTGTGGCTGGAGCAGGGCATGTTGTCCTTCTCAGGGTCAACTTACAAAGATTGACAGGGTTAGTCTCTGCTGTCTACAAAAGTGTCTCTTCTGGAGCCCCAGGCTTTAGCCAGATGTGATGCATCTAAGAAGATATGCCTTCCACCTTGGCAGCAGAAGGAGTGGTCAGGATCACAGTGTAGGGTCCCTTCCACATGGATCAGAAGGGAGCTGGATTCTAATCATCAACCACATCCGGTTTTCTGGGGGAAAAATAATGGACAGGGGTGAACAAACTGATCGGAGCCCTATATTGCACCTACTTGGATATGTTACCAGCTACCTTGCCTGAAGTTTTTAATTGCCTATATAGTTTTTTCTCCTAATTCTCAGGGAGTCCTTGGCAAGCTACGTAATATTGGGGGAGGCCTATTGTATAATACCTTATAAGATGAATACCCAGTGTTCTTGGAGGGGTGCACTGAACCTTAAACAATATTAAAGGCAAAGCTTGTACCTATTTAAGACCTGTTGCCTGACATAATTTACTAAACCCTAACTTCAGAGCCCTATTCATGCATTCCACCTTTCCCGAGCTCTGAGGTCTGTATGCTGCATGAAGCTTCCAAGTGATGTCTAATGCTTGAGCTGTTTCTTTTTTTTTTTTTTTTTTTTTTACAGAGGCAGAGATAGACAGGGACAGACAGACAGGAACGGAGAGAGATGAGAAGCATCAATCATTAGTTTCTTGTTGCGCGTTGTGACTTCTTAGTTGTTCGTTGATTGCCTTCTCATATGTGCCTTGACCACGGGCCTTCAGCAGACCGAGTAACCCCTTGCTGGAGCCAGCGACCTTGGGTCCAAGCTGGTGAGCTTTTTGCTCAAACCAGATGAGCCCGCGCTCAAGCTGGCAACCTTGGGGTCTCGAACCTGGATCCTTCTGCATCCCAGTCCAACACTCTATTTACTGCGCCACCACCTGGTCAGGCTTGAGCTGTTTCTTATACTACCTTAGCCACAAAGGCCGGGCCATAGTCAGAGCCTATCCAAAGTGGCAGTCCAACCTTGGAAGTACTTTTCTGAGCAATGCCCTTGTTACTTCTCTGGTCTTTTCAGTCTGAATGGGATAGGCTTCTATCTATCCTGCCTCCTGGTGTACTTGGCAGTGGATTACTGCTATCTGTTTTGGCTTCTAGACTGCTTCAAGCAGCTGAAGAATTTCTCCTGGATATTTGAGTTCCTTGCCCCAGCTGTCAAGAGCCCTCTTTCTGTCTCTATGGACTTGCAGAGTAAGAAAGGCAAAGCAGAAATCAGTACATACCCTGCTTGCCTTTCCCCTGGCGAGTTGACAGAGCTGCTTCTATCTATATACAGCTCCTAATCTGAGTCCCTTATGGGTTGATCTAGCAAGTCCAACCGGCTGGAGTATACTGCATCAAGTACTCCTAAGCAATTCTGTTGTGGCTTTCCCTTATTCACTGGGAGCAGCATTGCTGGATTTAAAGTGGTACATATCTCTATTACTAGTCTTGGGTTTTCACATAATAAACTCTGGTACTTAGTGAGGTGGGCATTTGTGAGCCAGTAATGTCCTTTGGCATATATCAGAGTCACTACTTCATGTGGCACGCACACTTTTAGGTCTTGTCCTGAAGTTAATTTGTCTGCCTCTTGTACCAGCATAGCAGTAGCTGCTAGGACTCTTAAGCATGGTGGCCAGTCCTTTGCAACCCCATCTAGTTGCTTGGAGAGGTAGGCTACCAGTCTAGGCCATGACCTGAAATCCTGGGTTAATATACCCACTTGCTGACATACACTTAATATTTCACTGGAGTATGTGAAAGCTGTGCTATTGTCTTTTTTATATTTATTTATTCTGAATAGTTTGTAAGCAATACCTAAGTAAATGTGGCTTCTTGGGTGTATTGTCATAAGTTTAATAAGAAACATAAAAAATTCAGAATTTTGTCTCTACATTCTTATTCTAAGACAAAACTCATTATTAGAAATCTTTACTACCATTGTAATTTTAATAATGCTTTTTATTTTTATAGTCTACAATGGTCTCTTTATTTAAAACAAAGGAATGTGGCCAAAGATATACTTATCTTTAGGTTTCAGTAAAGAACATTTATTCTTCTAGAAGTGTCTGACTGTGGAGTGAGCCAAGTTATTTTTAAACAATCCTACTTTGTTTACATTGAATTAAATGGTTCAATGTGTTAAATTTCTGGAGACTGCTTACCTCCTGATTACACTGATCTATGCTAGTGATTTCCTAGGCTGAACATCAGCTTTGCCTTGATTGATCAGGAGTGTGTTGGAATGATAGCAGAACATTTCCAAAGATCTGCATAACGGTCTGAGAAAAAGCATTACCCTTATTTCCAGCCTATAAAATCCACATTGCTAACCACTTCTAACACTGCTGAGGATATAGTTAACAACTTCATGTCACCTGCTTTAGTATATTAATATATATGTGCACATATATGGTGTGTATATGCATCTACTTGATTAACTTACTATTAAATATCTTCAGAATAATTGCAGATATAGAATAGTTGATTTATGATGATCAGAACAAATTCACACAAAAAAAGAGACATTGTATTGGTAATTGTGGGGAAAATGGCTGGGTTAGGCTTGCTCATAGATTTACCTACTGCAGACCTTTTGTGCAACTAGTGCAGGAGCATGTGACAGCAATAATTGTGAGGATGCAAATATTTCCACTCAGGGGGTATAAGGGGATTGTGCCCTGCACTGAGAAGTGCAGTTGGATTTTTTATTCCTTGCCCTCTACAGAAAAAAGCAGGCTTTTCCTTCTCTCTTTGTCTTCTTTTGCCTTGCCTGCCTCGGTGAACCTCCAATAAATTGGCATGGCCCACCATCCTCCTGCTCCGCTGTTCCTTTACTGTCTGCCTGAATTCAATGCAAATCGGCATGGCCATGGCAATGGCCACTGGCCTTACAGTAATGATTTTTAAAAAGAAGGGAATGAAAACTTATTTTAATCACTTCCTAAGGCTCTATTACACAGTATACACTGTACTTACACTTAACTATACTACTTAAAGTAGTATCTGAGAGCTATCATGTGATTTTTCAAATGAGGCAGGCTGCTATTTTTAAAGATATTCAATAATTATTTAACATGCACACTTGTAAATGGTTGTCCTCACATGTGAACAAAGCCTGACTCCAAAGCCTCTGTTCTTTTTAATAAATTGCATTTTCAAGAGATAGCAATGCAACACTCATTCTCAAATTCCACAGAAATCAGAACCACCCAATTGTTTATTACATTTTTTGCAGGCAAAAATCTATACAGCAAGCAAAAACATCTTCCTTGGGGATGATTTCTTGTCTGTGGCTAATGTATATATTTCTAAAGGTCTAAACACGAGAAGACATTTTATTTGTATTAAGTGGTTTAGTTCTGGAGACATGGATAATGAGCTAGGGAAAGACTGTCACTGTTGATTTTTTGGAAGGAATGTTGATAGTTCCTTGCTGCAGTTTGCCCATAGCTAGCAGCAGAAAGCAGACAGTCCTTCTCATAAGGTCAAATCGTGAAAGCAGTGTGAAAGCAAAAATGGGGAAAGTCTGATGGGCAATGTTAGAGTATGTCCTTTTTGCAGTCTGTATATGATTTAGTGATATATTTATTTTTCAGGTTGGCTCCATTACAGAACATCTTCACAAATGAAAATCATCTTTAGATTTTTTATTTTTCAGTTAACAAAACGAATACAAATATTATGGTGAAGTTTTCTAATGTCCTCCTAGCAAAATGTGAACTTCACTGGAATTTCTCTGTAACTGTTTGGCAATACTAATATAGACCTCCTTTGTTTCTCTATTTGTTTGTTTTTAGTGTATCACGGTATCAAATTCAGTTCAATGCTATTTTCAAGGACATTAAATTTTCCTCAAATATCATAGGTTATCACTCTTATTCTAATTTATTTTTACTTTCTATATGTTGATCATTCAAACTAAACAACTTAGAGTTAAGATAAAACTTTTGAATTAAGAAAAAAAGAGTTGGCCTCTCTTAACTGACCACTTTAAATGTAAATAATAACAAATAATCTTTCTAATACCTTCATCTTTTTTTTTTCTGTTAAGTATGAGTTACCTGTAGAATTTCATAGTTATTATTTTTAGTTTTGAAATTTTCTTCTATGGTTGCTTGTTGAATTTTGCATTGTTTAAAAAATGTAGATATAGAATTGAAATGAAATTCAGGATACCATTTTTAATTGTTATTTTTGTACCTCAAGTAAAGTAAAGTATTTATTGTATAGTCCATGATTTCCCCAAATGGTTTCTACAAAATACTTCTCTTCTGGATAAATAAAAATGTAGTAGGTGTCCTGAAAGTTAATGCCTGTGAGAATGCTAAATTAAGTGAAATGAATTTCTTTACTGAAGGATTATCAGAAGTGTTTATGAACTGTATGTATGTTCCTCTAGAACACCTCTTACTATGATCTGGCACACAATTTGAGAAAGACTTTTATGTTCAGATTGATCTTTATCAATCGATTCTAAAAAGAATTAGTTGTATTTAATATTTAATCAATGATAAGAAATGAGAAAAAAAAGTGTTCAAAATTATGGTCTATTTCAAAGAACACATGGAAGAATGGCTGGCTTTCTCTTGGAAGTTTTGATATCTTAAAATAGCTTAAAATAGTGAGTTTCAAGTTGTAAGATTTTTTTCAGTGTCTTCTAAGTCAACTGTAAAACAGTGGAAATCTTGTTATCTTTATTACATGGATGCAGCAAGGAATGCATAGTTCCTGTTCCAGGGAACTGGCATGTGCGAAATATTTGAGCTTTGGATGGATTGTATTTTGCCCCCTTCAATTAGACACTACCAGGGAGCTATTTATCTTCTACCAGTACAATGAAGATTCTTAAATGGAAACATTTTACCCTTTACATAAATGAAAGTAGAAAGAGAAACTCTAGAAATAAAATTGAGAGAAATATACTATAGCTTTTCACTAATAGTTTACTATGGCAGAAAAGTGTGTAGACACTAGAGAAAAGCATATGGAGAAACAGGAGAGGAATGATAAATCTTCATCTTGGTAATTTTCTGATTATTCATTTTATATCTTTAAGATTTTCAAGATCCTCTACTGAGGGGAAAAAAACACATTCAATACAAATAAAATACACTAGCATTTAGAGGGCTAACAGATTTCTTGAAGCACATCTAAGCTCATGAGGTCCATGGACCTCAAGTTAAAGTTACTGATATAAAATAAAAAAAAAGTAAAGGATATAAGATACAAAAAGTTGGGGAAGCGGTAAAATATATTCTGGGTGAGTGCAAAGGGAATTGGCTACAAAGAAATATGTGGTTGCTGGTGGTGAGGGGTGAAGAAAGAAAAATGGAAAAAAATAAATATGAATAAATTATTACTACAGTTAGAAAAATTCCTAGAAACAACAGAAAACAATTGTTGGAAATGCCCTAATTATGCAATAAGACTATACATTTTCATGTACTACATGGAACAACACAGATTATAAAATATAACTTGACAATATTCTAAAGAGTCAGATAGTTTAAAACAGCAGGGCAAAAGTGAAAATGCTAAATGCCTGAATCACTTCAGACTCATCAAACTTACTAACTCCTAATAGGAAAAATGAGTATTATGATGGAAATACAGTTACAGAAAATTTTCCTAGCTTTAAAATTGTTTTTGAAGTGTTTTCACAATTAATATTTCATATAATTATTAATGTCAGGACTTAACTGTTATTTTATTGTTATGAATAATTATACTGTCTTTTTTGCATTATGGATTTGTTTCTCTTTCCTGATTTTTATAAATTATTTAAATTTTAAAAAAATTGTTTTTCTTTTATTTAATTACTGGCTTTTTAGCTATATCTCTCTGTATTTTTAAACTCATTTGTTATATATAGATTTATCTTCTTTTATAAAATATTTTTAAGACTTTATTTATTTTAGAGAGAGAGAGAAGGAGGGAGGAGCAGGAAGCATCAACTCCCATATGTGCTTTGACCAGGAAAGCCTAGAGTTTCAAACGAGTGACCTCAGTGTTCCAGGTAAATGCTTTATCCACTGCACCACCACAGGTCAGGCCTAGATCTCTCTTTTTACAGTGTACTTAATATTAATAATTTAGAGCTTTGTGTAATATCCAGAAAACACTCTCTCTATAACGTCATTTGTGTACTCCCACCAACCTTCAATTTAGTTTGTATATGTACTACATACAATATATTGAGAATAGGTATGTACAAAGCTATTGTGTTTGCTTTAACTAGTTGTCCATATTTAAAAAAAATATGTGAGGACAAAATTTTACCTTTTATATTTGTTACTTTGTTGTTCTTCCTTTATTCCTGAAAACTCAAGGTTCTATCATATTATATGTGATGAAGTTGCTATTAGAAGGCCTTTTTTATGTTATAATTTGTTAATTGGTGTGTCTTAGTAACAAGTTAGCTCAAAGGAACTTTTAGTTGATTATATACTCACACTCAAAGGTTATTGGCCATTTGGTAGCTATGTGCTTATGAGTTATTCCTCTGCAGCCAAGTGCTTTTTGGAATCTCTGTTGACTTCATCTTCCATACCTCTGCTTCTACGCTCACCTTCATAGCCCCCTATCAAAGGAATTTTCCAGATCGCTGCCCGTATACCACCCAACTTTATTTGTTTTGCTTTCACTTCCTGCTTTCATTATAAGTTTTAAAACCAAGATGGATAGGATATGAAGAACAGACTGACAGCTCTCAGAGGAGGTGGGAATTGGGGGCTGGATGAAAAAAGTGAAGAAATAAGCAAAACAAAATAAAACAAAGGATGCATAGACATAGACAATAGTTTGGGGACTATAAGAAGGAATGGGGATTCGGGGGAGGTAGAAGAGAATAAAGGGGGAATAAATGGTGATGGAAGAAGACTTGACTTGGGGTGGTGAACATACAATACAATATACAGATGATGTATTATAGAGTTGTACACCTGAAACCCATGTGAGTTTATTAACTGGTATCATCCTCAAATTCAATAAAAACATTTTTTTAAAAAACAACACTTGGATACTGAGAACTAAAAACAGTCTTAGAATCATATTGAAAGTTAAAATGATCCTTATAGTTAAATTTGTAATATAATTATCCCTTAAAAATTTCATCAGTGGAGATCTTCATTCCAAATACTCATTCAGTTAGTTACCAATATTTGAAAGGAATATACTGATACATGTTTTTAAGTTTGGGATTTGCAGTATTTTATTAACTAGTTTTATTTTTCTCCCTAAATCTTTCACTAGACTAAAACATTTTTTATACAACTGTCTAAAGTAAGAATTATTTAAATTATCAAAGTGAAAATTTGCAGGAATCAAGAACAAATTTGTGAATAAAATATCTAATTATTATCCCAGTAACACCATCAGAAACCAAGATATATAAATGTTTATGGATTTACAGGGCCTGGTTCTCACTCAGTTGCTTAAATGTGCTTAATTTTTCAATAAAGGTATTAAACTGTTATTAGGCAGATAAGTTTGTAATATGTGATTATTATGCTCACTTTGTTAAAAATGGCGCTGCCCACATGAATGATGCTGCCCAGGTGAAACTGCTAATTATCGTCCTGCTAGGGAAGGGCTATTGTTATGCTAATGTGTGCTGGAGGAGGGGTTTTGCTCCAAAAAGTTTTAAGAAGAAGAAGAAGGAAAAAGAAGAAAGCCATATTTTTGCAGAGAAGGCAGAGAAAATGGCAGGGTATTGAAAGAGAAGCCAGTTTGTGCAGAGTGTATGCAGAGTGAAGGATATAGGGGACCAGAGGAGACTGAGGCTTGTGGGGGCCTTTGATTCTAGGAAAAACTGGAAAAGATTCTCCTGGTTGTGGAACTGGAAAACATGTGAGTGGGTTTGCAAGGCTAGAATAAAGTCATGGCCCACTAGTTTTTACTCTGCTGTTTCTTTACCGTCTGTTCGAATCTAATGTGAACCTGCACCTGCCTGGCAGTGAAGGCGGCCATGACTATCGGCCACACAACTGTACTTTTAGCTCTGGATCTAAGAGGTGGTAGTTCTGAATCATTCAAGCTTTCCTAATGGCTGAATCATGGTTATACAGAAAAGGCAGTCACAGATGGGTACCTGAGTGCTGGTTTACCTTGAATATTGTAAGCATCTAAGCCAGTGGTAGTCAACCTGGACCCTACCGCTCACTAGTGGACATCCCAGCTTTCATGGTGGGTGGTAGTGGAGCAACCAAAGTATAAATAAAAAGATAGATTTAACTATAGTAAGTTTTATAGAGATTTATTCTGCCAAACTTAGTGAAAATCCGACATAAAGTACTTGGTAAGTAATTATTATTATATGCTTTAACTTGCTGTAACTCTGCTTTATAAATTTTATAAAGTAAAGTTACTTCTCTACTTTATAAATCACCATTACTGTGGAACCAGTGGGCAGTTAGGAAATTTTACTGCTAACAAAGATACAAAACTGGGCGGTAGGTATAAAAATGTTGACAACCCGTGATCTATACTTACACTTTTCAACTACAATTCTCTACTCTTTCTCAAGTATGACATAGTTGTGTACAAATTCCCAGTAAAATGCCTTCTCAGAGAGAATAGAAAGCTCCACCCTGGAATATATACTTCCATTTTCTTTTTTATTTCTTTTGAGAAACATGTTATAATTAATTCTTATGAATTCTTTAATAAGAATTCTTTAATTCTTATTAAAACAAATTTAGGACCCTGGCTGGGTAACTTAGTTGGTTAGAGCATTGTCCAATGCACCAAGGCTATGAGTTTGATCCCCAGTTAGGACACAAACAAAAAACAACTAAGGAATGTTTATATAAGTGGAACAAAAAAAATCTGTTTCTCACTCTCTCTACCCCTTATTCTTCTCTCTCTCTCTCCCCTTCTCTCTCTTAAATAAAATAAAATAATTATAAATTTACTCTTCTTTAAAAATATTCTGCATGTGTGTGTGCATATGCATTTGTGTTCAGTAAATGCTAAGGCACTATTTTCTTTTGGAGGAAACATATCTCTTCCAAGTGGACAAAGTCTCTGAATGATCTTTCCATTATTGTTAACTGATTCTCTTTTTTGGCTGGTGATATTAAAGCCAACAGGCAACATATATTTTGCAAGCAGTTTTATGTTTTCTGTGTTTGCTAGTATAAATATACATCCCTGTATACACACATACATACATACAGCCCTAGTTAGGCATGTATGCTTTCAAGTTCTGATTGATACCACATTCATTTTAACATACTACTACATAAAAAGTGCTACTGTTTTTTCATGCATGATTTTCTTATGTGTGATTGTTTACTCTTGACTGGCAGTATTTCCAAAGACAGCATACTAAGGCGTACTAAGAATCCATCAAAAATACAGAAATGTGTCTAGCTCTAATATGATTATGCTTTGGCAGTTGCTGTTTAAGAAGAGCAAAGTTCATGAATGCCAATGATATTACCAATTAGAAAAAAATAATTTTAAGCGTGCTGTGTTTTAGTATCAAAGCAGTGTAAAGAATATCATGTGAGTATCTCTCAAACTATTTTTACAAAACCAATAATCTGGAAGTTATTGTATGTAACTATATTTTAACTAGATTTGGTGTTAAATTAGAAAAGTGTTTAAACTTAAGAAACTTTCTTTTTAAATTACATATATTTAGTGATTATTCAACTTTTGATTAAAGGTTCAAGCAATTTAATCTCAATAAGTATTGTAACTGTAAAGATTAATCATAATTTGTAATAGGGTTTAAATTAACAGGGCCTTTCATTTAACAAATCTTTGTGCAAGAGCGCAAAAAATAATTACATTTTATTTCTTTTAAATATGTTACTAATTACCATTTCCAATTTTGTATGTAAAATAAATGCTTTGATTTAAATAGAAAAAGACATTAACAAAGTTACATATGCAGTAATTAAAACTGAAGTCATGGATATTCTTATTCATTTGTTAATGCTAAACTTTTCTTTAAACTTTTGACCATTTTTGTAATTTTCTGAAGATAATAGACTTGTCCTAACCAGAAAAAAAATATTCTTCAGATTCTGTTTTAGAAACTGTTATATAAATCTCCAAAATAAAATAAACTAAGGTTGAAGAGTGTAAATAATGACCAAAAAATATATAGATGTAGACAGGTTCAGAGTTTCAGTGCAATGTTTCAGTGCAATAACCTGGAAGCACCTTATACACTTTAGAAGATAGTTTATTGATCAATGTACTGAGACATATTTTAGATAGTAAAACTACAACACAAATTATAGGCTGGCACTATATACCAGCACTAAAAAAGGCACTGAAGTATTACTAAATATCGTGGGTTTTTTTTTTTTGTTTTTTTTCAGCAAAGCTTATTATGACTTCCTCTCCATAAATTCAGTATGTCAGAACAATATGAACCAAATTTTACACATGACAATGGATTAAATTTTCTAAATGAATTAAGACATATAATTGCTTTCCTAAGCAAACAAAAGCAATATTATAAATAAAGACATACAAATAAAGTTGTAGGTCTCCACTATTTCTTATAATTATAGTTTAAGTCACAGATAAAATTTTTAGTGTATCTAATATTAAATGTAATAAATAAATATTACTAATTGACCGCTTCAGATGGCATTTCTGATTAAGATATTCAAAGTGACCATATTCTCTGTATTCTTTTTTTCATTCTTAGTCAATTGGAATATGTGTAAAGACAACAAACAAAATGTTTTATACATTATATTTGGAAAAGTATTATTTTTTTTTTTACTTATCAGTGTGTACAAAATGGCAAATTTTTTTATTCTATAAATTTAGAATCAGTCATAAATATGAAACACAATTCTTTTTCATGACTTTTGGGAGAAACTATTTAAGTAATAAAAATAAAATCAGAGTAAAAATGTCATTCTTATCAACATTTTGCTTATGTACTCATACTCTGTCTTCTCAACATTTCTGTTTTATTGGCAATAAAAAGAAGAGAGTTTAAGTATAATAGTATGGAGCACCATAGATAAGCTTGTTCTGGAAGATTCTAATATACATTCTTCAAATGATTAAAAATTAAGCATCTCTCTTAATGCCACCTTCCAGCAAAACCACTCTATAATACCAACCTATTCAGATAATTCCAGGGGTAATAAAATCAGTTATATTAGGTTTTGCCATAAAATAAATGAAATAAATATTACTTAAATTTGTTTTTATTTTACTTTTTGTTTTAACATAACAGAGATAAAAGATAAAATTAAATGTAAAAATTCTTGGAAAATATATAAAATAGTAAAACATGTTACATTTTTAAAATAATAATTTAAGAAGTTGTGACATGCAGTAAATAATTTGAAATTAAATGTTAGAAAGTAAGTTAAAATTTTAGTTAGGTAATAGGTAAAACAAGTTCTTGGACTGGCATATTATCTTTTATCAGAATATAAATTAGAGGCCCTGGCCGGTTGTCTCAGCGGTAGAGCGTCGGCCTGGCGTGCGGGGAACCAGGGTTCGATTCCCGGCCAGGGCACATAGGAGAAGCGCCCATTTGCTTCTCCACCTCCCCCTCCTTCCTCTCTGTCTCTCTCTTCCCCTCCCGCAGCCAAGGCTCCATTGGAGCAAAGATGGCCCGGGCGCTGGGGGTAGCTCCTTGGCCTCTGCCCCAGGCGCTAGAGTGGCTCTGGTCGCGGCAGAGCGACGCCCCGGAGGGGCAGAGCATAGCCCCCTGGTGGGCAGAGCATCGCCCCTGGTGGGTGTGCCGGGTGGATCCCAATCAGGCGCATGCGGAAGTCTGTCTGTCTCTCCCCGTTTCCAGCTTCAGAAAAATACAAAAAAAAAAAAAAAAAAAAAAAAAAAGAATATAAATTAGAGCTAAGGGACAATAAAAATGGTATTTCCTTCTACTTGTTTTTCCTTTCAGTTTAGTCTTATAAGGTTTACATGTATTTCCTCCCTGAATTTAATTACATTTGAATATTTTGAATTGATAACAATGCCCCTAAAGGATTTTAATCAATGGATGTAAATGAGGAGATGGGGGAAATAGAATGAGAGATTAGAAATAACTAAAATATCTTTGCTACTTCTCTCATTGGAGTAGCAAGTACATTTTTCCTCTCCTAGAATCTGGCATGAATTTAATGACTTTTTCGATTAATAGAATATAATGGAGATCAGATAATATGAAGTCCTCCAGCTTCAAACAGGGCTCATGGAACTCTCTCCTTTGAGCCATCATGAAAGAAGTCCAACAACCATGGGACCATAATGGAAAAGCCCAAGGGCTATTTCAAGTCTACTGCTACTCCAAGCAAGACTCTTTTTCTAATATTAGGGTTCTTTTCCCAAGACCTTTATATTTGATTCTTTCTTTAAAAGTTTTATTTAGCAAATTAAATTTAACAGGGTGATGTTGATCCATAAGAGTACATAGGTTTCAGGTGACCTCTTTACAACATTTGAACTGTTGAATTATGTTGTATACACATCAACCAAAGTCAAAATCATTTTCCCTCACTTTATATTTGTCCCTTTTTATACCCTTACTCCTACCCCCTACCTCACATTCCTCTCTCTCACATTTCACTCCCCCTCCCCTTGGTAACCACTTCTCTTTTATCTATATCCATGAGTCTGTTTTATATCCCACCTATATGTGAAATTATGCAGCTCTTAACATTCTGATTTACTTATTTCACTGAATATATTGTTATCAAGGTCCATCCATGTTGCCATAAATGGCACTATGTCGTCATTTTTTATGGCTGAGTAGTATTTCATTGTATATATGTAGTAGTACAATATACAATCCTCTATCAAGGGACATTTTGGTTGTTTCCATGTCTTGGCCACTGTGAATAATGCTGCAGTGAACATGAGGGTGCATGTATCTTTATACACCAATGTTTTCGAGTTTCGGTGGTAGATACTCAGTAGAGGGATCACTGGGCCATATGGTTATTTGATTCTTAATTTTTTCAGGAGCCACCATACTTTCTTCCATAATGGTTGTACTAATTTGTATTTCCACCAGCAGTGAATAAGGGTTCCTTTTTCTCCACATTCTTTCCAACACTTGTTATACCTGTCTTACAGATAATAGCCAATCTAACAGGTATGTGTTGGTATCTCATTGTAGTTTTGAATTGCATTTCTCAAACAGCTAGTGAAGATGCAAACAACAGCTCCAACAAGGGGTTAATAATTAAAATATATAAAGAACTCATAAAACTCAGCTGCAAACAAGGAAACAATCCAATTAAAAAATAAGAGAAGACATGAACAGACACTTCTCGCAAGAGGATATACATATGGCCAACAGATATATGAAAAGATGCTCATCTTCACTAGCTATTTGATTCTTATAGTTTGCCTGGACTCATCTCTTGTAAGAGACTTAACTCATAGATGGAGAGATGCCATATCTGCTCCCTGGGCAAAGACAATTTGTGCCTAGGGGAAGAGTAGAAAAATAAAGCCCTCTCTTTTTGAAGTATAAGTAACCATCTTATGACCAAGATACTACTATCCTGCTACTATGTGTTAAGTTTTACTCCACTGAGACAGAGGAAATAAATTCCTGCCCAAGACCAACATAAACATAAAGCAAAGTTTGGTTGCCATTTTAAGGGGCAAAAACACTGAATACTCATTTGTATAATCATTTTCACATATATATTATATATATATATATATATATTTAAATCATTATACATAATTGTGAATATATTATTTTAGACAAAATACTTCTCTACTCTTCATTTGTTTTCCACAAGGAAAATCATTATTCTATCATCAAAATATATTTAATTCATGGGAATAAAGTAAGATTGGAAGAGAGAGGATAATATAAACTGAATATAAAACTTTTGAATCTAGATAAATTTTCCATCTTCTTTGTGAATTATTTTTCAACAACACACATTTTGAGATTTCATTTTAGACTTGCAAAGAAAGTGAATCTGTTCTTATAAAACCTACAAACATTTCCTCTAATTCAAGGGATCTGGGTACTTGATACAAGTATCTGAACTTCTATTTGAACTTTTCTCTAAAACCCCCTGCGTTTACTAAAACTTCCATTATTTTACTGGTCTTCTAACTTGTAATTATCATATCTATAACTTTATTCACTCTTGATTTCTCAGTTCTGCTTTCATTTTTAAACTTTTTGTCAGTCTTTACCAAACTAGAGGCTTTATTTTTATTTATATATAAATAGAGACAAAGAAAGAAAGAAAGACAGACAGGAAGGAAGAGAGATGAGTACCATCAATTCTTCATTGCAGCCCCTTAATCTCCTTAGCTATTCATTGATTGCTTTCTCATGTGTGCCTTGACCAGAGGACTACGGCAGAGCAAGTGAACCTTTGCTCAAGTCAGTGACCTTGGGCTCAAGCCAGTGACCATTGGGCTCAAACCAGTGACCATTGGTTCATGTCTATGATCTCAGACTCAAGCCAGCAAACCTATGCTCAAGCTGGTGAGCTCATTCTCAAGCCAGATGATCCTGCACTTACACCAGCAACTTCAGGGTTTTGAACCTCAGCCCTCTGTATTTCAATCTGACATTCTATTCACTGTCCTGCTGTCTTGTCAAGCAGAGGCTTTATTTTTAAAACCCAAAAACTTATTTACACAGGCAGTGATATGTTGATTACAAGAGGGAAAAGTTGGTGGAGGAAAGTAGAATAGGGTAAAGAGGGAATTAATGAAAATGAAAGTAGACTTAAATTGAGGTAGTGAACATACAATGCAATATACAGATGATGTATTATAGAATTGTACGCCTGAAACATTTCTAATTTAAATAATCATTGTCCCTTCAAAAACTTCAATAAAATAATACAAACATATTTGAGTGAAATGGGCAATCAGTAGCCTTTCTTATACACCACTTCTTGTAATCTTTTTGCCATTTCTACTTTTTACATACTTTTCCACATACCTGGTAATGCTAATGTGAGGATATTAGTTTGTTGAAAACAATTATATACATTACATTGTGTCCTTGGGAAAATGTGCTTCATTTGGCTCATTTTGGAAACAGATAAAAATATTAGCAGAATATTTTATGAGTGTCTTGAACACTTGAATGTATATTTTGTTATTGTTGAGTATTCTAAAAAGGAAAATTTGTTCAAGTTTGTTGATAGTATTATTACTCAGGTCATCTACACCCTTTTTGAGGTTTTTTTTGCCCACTTTTTCTATCAATTACTGAGAAAGAAGTGTTGCTGTTTACAATTATAATTGTGTTTCCAACTATATTTCTTTTTGGATCTATCACTTTTTCTTGTGTTTTGAACATCTATTGTTAGATACATACACAATGAGAATTGTTGTCTTTTTGAAGAACTGACCCTTTTATGTGTGTGTATTGTGTTTCCTCATTACTGATAATATCCCTCTTTTTCCCCTGAGGTACACTTTTTCTAAAATCAAAATCAATATAACATCTTTTTTTTTTTATTAGTATTTGCATGGTACATATCTTTTTGCATCCTTTCATTCTTTTCCTATGTTTTGAATTTAGAGTAGGTTTCATTGAAATAAAAGCTTATATTAATATTCTGATCAGTTTATGTGGCACTTATCAGTATCTTCTTTAAGTAAATATTCTCTTTCTAATTTCAGGTATCTGTTCTGTTCTGAATATGAGGATGGTAGTTTGCCCTGTGACCTCAATTTTTTGATGGGTTCAGAAAAGCTCATTAATTTGTAGTTTGTCCTAATTTGTTTCTGGTTGTAAAGGGCAAGTGATGCCTCTTCCAACTTTCTTTAAACATTGCTGAGTTATTTCATATGTTTTAAATATTTATGTATAGTTTTTCTAGCTCAGTATTTTACTACTATATTGATATTGATTGTGATAGTAAACATCTTTATCTTTCTTTAACTTCAGGGAATAAGGTTTAAATTGGTAATTTTAAAATATTTTTCTGTTAAATCTTTATAAATTCTCTTCATTAGATTTCAGTAATCCCATGTATTCATTGTTTGCTTAATAAAAGATAAATTTTATTGTTCCTATATTATACTTTAATAAACCTGTTTAGGGGAAAAATGTTCATTATAATTAAATTCTTTGCCTTATCAATTGAGATGATCATATGATTTCAAAATCAATTTTGGTTAATTCTATGACTTAACATGATAGTTAAATATTACACTTACCTTACATACTTGAAATATTTTTAAAAACCACATAATTGTGATATATTATACATTTTTAAAACATTTTAAAAGCTATTATACATTTTTCAATAATTTATCTTACAAAAAATTAATGAAAGAGTTTTTTTCTGCGAATCTCTTTTCCATTATATTCTTTTCAAGTTTTGGGATCTAGCTTATGCTGGCCTAATAAAATGAGTTGTACAGTTTTCTTCTTTTTTATTATATAAAGGAGTTTGTACAATTTGATGTTAGGTACTTCTTCCTCAGATGTTTGCTTGAGTTGAATGATACAGTTTTGTGTATATGGATTTTTTTGTGTAGAAATACTTTTAATTAAATATACAACCTATTTGTTAGATACAAAACTATATTATATTTTAAAATATATTTAAACTGTTTTTCTAAATAATGTGCTTCTTTCATTTCATTTTATGTCATTTAAATGTATTTATTTATAACACTCTACAATGTTTTGTTTATTGCTTAAATATTAAATAATGATGATCTCTTTTTCTTTCCTATAATTATTAATTTCTACTCTTCCATTTTTTCACTTGCTCATATTTTCTAATTTATCAATTTTTATTAGTATTTCAAAGAAACAACTTTCATCTTTGTTAATACTTGTTTTATATATTTGTTTTATAGTTAATTGTTTTCTGTTCTTTGTTACTTCATATATTCTAGTTTCTTTAAATCTTGAGATCAATATACAAATCATTGGTTTTCAGCTATTCTTTTTTTTGTAAATTTGATTTAAGGATATAAATTTCCCTCTAAACATATTATTTGGAGTGTTGCAGAGGTTTTGGAGAGACATATTTCACTATCAGATTAATTAAATTCTTTGCCTTATCAATTGAGATGATCATATGATTTCACTATCAGATAAAAACACGGTTTAACTCTTAACTGTTTTTGATTCTTTAATCCACAAATTATTTATATTTGTTTTGCTTACTCTTCTAGTGTGTGAGGATTTCCTTGTTAACAGTTTCTCCACTGGTTTCTGTTATTTCAAGAGAAGAAAGACATGATTCTCAGTATGTCTTTAATCACTTGAAATTTTATCATAGTGCCTTAGGTGCTAAACTATGGTCCATTTGTATAATTTTCCATATGAACATAAAAGAGAGTCCATTCTGAAGTTGCTTTGTGCAATATTTTCTAAAAAGAAAGTCAGTAAAAACTTTTAGTTACACTATTTTCAAATTCTCTAAACTTCTAATTTTTAATGAAATTACTGATTTATTGTAGTTTAAATATATGATTTTTGTCTCACTTATTTCTATGTTCTTTATCTCTCTCCTTATCTTCTCTACATCTGGATATTTTTCATCTGAATATTTTCTAATGATTCCCCTCATTCTTTATATATAGTTTACTCTCAAGTATTTTAGTGTTTTTTGAATGCCAGTGTTGTAGTCTTCAATTTTATAATTTCCTTTTGATAGTTATTTTATAGTTTGTACCTTATCAATTGAAAAGATCTCTTTTGTCATCTATTTTTTAAATTTTAATTTAATTAATTAATTAATTTATTTATTTATTTATTTTGACAGAGACAGAGAGTGAGTCAGAGAGAGGTATAGACTGGGACAGACAGACAGGAACGGAGAGAGATGAAAAGCATCAATCATTAGTTTTTTGTTGTGACACCTTAGTTGTTCATTGATTGCTTTCTCATATGTGCCTTGACCACAGGCCTTCAGCAGACCGAGTAACCCCTTGCTGGAGCCAGTGACCTTGGGTTCAAGCTGGTGAGCTTTTTGCTCACACCAGATGAGCCTGCGCTCAAGCTGGTGACCTCAGGATCTCGAACCTGGGTCCTCTGAATCCCAGATTGATGCTCTATCCACTGTGCCACCGCCTAGTTAGGCTTAATTTTTATTTTTAATTTATTGTGTTGACATGGTTTCAAGTGTCCCACTCAGTATAACACCTTCTACTGACCACATCGTGCCCCTCATGTTTCATGCAAAGTCTCTTTCCACTCCCAGGATATCTCCTTTGTCCCCCTCTTTCTACCTCCATTTCCCTTTTGCTCAACAGGAAATTGCTGCTCTGTTGTCTGTTTTTATGTGTTATGTATATATAATTTGGCTGATCCCTTCTTTTGCCTTCCATCTGACAGCTTTCCCTCTGTTCCCTGTGACTTTGTCTAGTTTCTATTTTGTTCCTCAGTTTATTGTGCTCATTGGATTCCACATATAAGTGAGATCATATAGCACTGTCTTTATCTGCCTGGTTTATTTCACTTAACGTAATAATTGCCAGGTCCATTCATGCCATCGTAAAAGGTAAGATTTCCTTTTCTGTCATGACCACTTAGTATTCCATTGTGTAAATGTGCCACAACTTTTTATCCACTCGTCCACTGATATACACTTGAGCTGTTTCTAGATCTTGACTATTGTAAACAATGCTGCAATGAACATGGGGATGCATATCATCTTTTGAGTTAGTGTTTTGGGATTCTTTGGATATATTCCTAGAAGTGGGATAACTGGGTCATAGGCAGTTCCATTTTTAACTCTTTGAGGAAATGCCATACTGTATTCCACAGTGGCTGCACAAGTCTGAATTCCCACCAGCAGTGCAGGAGGTCTTTCTTTTCTCCATACCCTCACCAACACTTGTGGTTTGTTAATTTGTTAATGAAAGCCATTCAGACAGATGTGAGGAACTATCACACTGTTGTAAATTTGAATTTCTCTAGTGATCACTGCAGCTGAGCATTTTTTTATATGCTTATTGGCCATCAGTATGTCCAACTATGCAGGTCCTTTGCCCATTTTTTTTGTGTGTGTGTGTTTGTGTGTATGTGTGTGTGTGTGTGACAGAGACAGAGAAAGACAGAGAGAGACATATAGAGACAGACAGACAAGAAGAAAGAGAGATGAGAAGCATCAATTCTTTGTTATGGTACCTTAGTAGTTCATTGATTTTCTCGTATGTGCCTTGACTGGGGGCTACAGCAGACCGAGTGACTCCTTCCTCAAGCCAGTGACCTTGGGCTCAAGCTGGTGAGCTTTGGTCAAACCATATGAGCCCGCACTAAAGCTGGTGACCTCAGAGTTTCAAACCTGGGTCTTCTGCGTCCCAGTCCAACACTCTATCCACTGCGCCGCAGCCTGGTCAGACATTTTGCCCATTTTTAAATTGGATTGTTTACCTTCCTCGTGTTGAGTTTTAGAAGTTCTATATAAATTTTGGTTTTTAACTCCTTATCAGATGTATCAGTGAATATGTTTCCATATTGAGTGTGTTGTCTTTTTATTTTGTTAATGGTGTCTTTTGCTAAGCAAAAGCTTTGTAGTGTAATATAGTCCCGTTTCTTTATTTTGCCCTTTATTTCACTTGCCCACAGAGATATATTGGCAAAAATATTGTTTGAGAGATGTCTGAGAGTCTACTGCCTGTGTTTTCTTCCAATATTTTTACAGCTTCAGGACATACATTGAAGTCTTTTATTCATTTTGATTTCATTTTTGTGAATGGTATAAGCTGGTAGTCTAGTTTTATTTTTCTTTTTTGCATATACCTGTCCAATTTTCTAAGCACCATTTTTTTTTTTTTTTGTATTTTTCTGAAGTCGGAAACAGGGAGGCAGTCAGACAGACTCCCGCATGCGCCCGACCAGGATCCACCTGGCATGCCCACCAGGGGGCGATGCTCTGCCCATCTTGAGTTGTCACTCTGTTGCATCCAGAGCCATTCTAGCGCCTGAGGCAGAGGCCACAGAGCCATCCTCAGTGCCTGGGCAAACTTTGCTCCAATGGAGCCTTGGCTGCGGGAGGGGAAGAGAGAGACAGAGAGGAAGGAGAGGGGGAGGGGTGGAGAAGCAGATGGGCATTTCTCCTGTGTGCCCTGACCGGGAATCAAACCCAGTACTTCTGCACACCAGGCTGACGCTCTACCACTGAGCCAATGAGCCAGGGCCTCCAAACACCATTTATTGAAGAGACTGCTATTGTATAATCTTGCCTGCTTTATCAAATATTAATTGACCATATAGTTGTGGGTTTATTTCCAGGTTCTCTGTTCTGTTTCATTGATCTATATGCCTGTTCTTATATTAGTACCAGACTGTTTTGATTACAGTGGCCTTGTGATATAGCTTGATATCAGGATATATGATATCTCCCACTTTGTTCTTCATTTTCAAAATTGCTGAGGCTATATTTGGTAAAAGAACCAAATAGGGTTCTTTTTTTTGGTTCCATATAAATTTTTGGAATATATGTTCTAGGTATATAAAGTATGCCATTGGTATTTTAATAAAAATTGCATTGAATCTATAGATTGCTTTGGGTAGTATGGACATTTCAATGATTTTAATTCTTCCTATTTATGAACATGGTATATGCTTCCACTGGTTTGTATCTTCTTCAATTTCTTTTTTCAATGTCTTATAATTTCCTGAGTATAAGTCTTACCTCCTTGGTTAAATGTATTTCTAGGTACTTTATATTTTTGTTGCAATAGTGAAAGGAATATCTCCTTAATCACAAAAAATGTCACTAATTTCTGAATATTAATTTTATATCTTGTCACCTTGCTGAACTCATTTATCAAGTCTAGTAATTTTTTGGCTGAGACTTATGGGTTTTCTTTTTTTTGTATTTTTCTGAAGCTGGAAATGGGGAGGCAGTCAGACAGACTCCCGCATGTGCCCGACCGGGATCCACCCTGCACACCCACCAGGGGGCGATGCTCTGCCCATCCAGGATGTTGCTCTGTCGCGACCAGAGCCACTCTAGCACCTGGGGCAGAGGCCAAGGAACCATCCCCAGCGCCTGGGCCATCTTTTGCTCCAATGGAGCCTTGGGTGCGGGTGGGGAAGAGAGAGACAGAGAGGAAGGAGAAGGGGAAGGGTGGAGAAGCAGATGGGCGCCTCTCCTGTGTGCCCTGGCCGGGAATCGAACCTGGGACTTTCGCACGCCAGGGTGATGCTCTACCACTGAGCCAACCGGCCAGGGCCGACTTTTGGGTTTTCTATGTACAATATCATGCCATCTGCAAATAATGACTCTTTTACTTCTTTTTTTTTTTTTCAATTTAGATGCCTTTTATTCTTCTTCTTGTCTAATTGTTGTGGCTAGGACTTCCAGAACTATATTGAATAAGAATGGTGAAAGTAGCATCCCTGTCTTGTTTCTGATCTTAAGGAGATTGCTGTTAAACTTTGACCATTGAGAATAATGTTGGCTGTCGGTTTGTCATACATAGCCTTTATTATGTTGAGGTATGTTTCCATATTTCCACTTTGTTCAGAGTTTTTATCATAAAAATGGTGCTGGATTTTATCAAATGTTTTCTACATCAATTGATATGATCATGTGATTTTTACCCTTCATTTTTTTATGTGATGAATCATACTTATTGATTTGTGAGTATTGTACCTTCCTTGCCTACCCAGAATAAATTTCACTTGATCATTATATATGATCTTCTTCATGTATTGCTGAATCTGGTTTACTAATATTTTGTTGAAAAATTTTAGCATCTATATTCATCAGGGATGTTGGCTGTTAGTTTTCTTTATTTGTAGTGTCTACCTAGTTTTGAAATTAAGATAATGTTTGTCTTGTAAAATGGGCTTGAAAGTCTTTCTTCGTCTTGAGTTTTTTGGAATAACTTGAGAAGGATCTGTGTTAGTTCTTTGAATGTTTGCTAAAATTTGCCGGTGAAGCCATCCTGTCCAAGACTTTTGTTTGCTAGGAGTTTTTGATAACTGTTTTCATTTCATTTGTTGTATTCTGTCCGCTTAGGTTTTCTGATTCTTCCATAAAGTATTCAGTTTTGGATGATTGTCTATTTCTTAAAATGTATCCATTTTGCCTAAGTTATCCTATTTTTTGACATATGGATTTTCATAGTATTTTCTTACAATCTTTTGTATTCCTGCGATCTCAATTGTAACTTCTCTCATTTTCTTTTTTTTTTAGATTTTATTTATTCATTTTAGAGAGAGGAGACAGAGAGAGAGACAGACAGACAGACAGAGAAGGGAGGGAGGAGCAGAAAGCATCAACTCCCATATGTGCCTTGATCAGGGAAGCCCGGGGTTTCGAACCGGTAACCTCAGTGTTCCAGGTCGATGCTTTTATCCACTGCGCCACTGCAGGTCAGGCAACTTCTCTCATTTTCTTTCTTCAAATTTTTTTTTTTTTTTAATTTAGGTCATCTCTCTTTTTGTCTTAATGAGTCTGGTTAAAGGTTCATCAATCTTGTCTACCTTTTCAGAGAACCAGCTCTGAGTTTCATTGATTTCTTTGCATGTTTTTGTTGTGTTTTTTTTAGCTTCTATTTATTTATTTCCACTCTGACCTTTATTATTTTTTTATCCTACTTCCTCTAAGCTTTCTGATTTTATTTTTCTAGTTCTTTTCGGTGCAGAGTTAGATTATTTGAACCTTTTCTTGCTTCTTAAGGTGCACCTGGGATGCTGTGAACTTTCTTCTAAGACTACTTTCATTATGTTCCATAAATTTTGGGTTGCTGTATGTTCCTTTTCATTTGTTTCAAGGGAATTTTTTTATTTCTTCCTTGATCTCATTGTTAACTCACTTGTTATTTAATAACATGCTATTTGGCCTCCAAGTGTTAATGTTTTTCAGTTTTTCTATTGTAGCTAATTTCTAGTTTCATGCCATTGTGATCAGAGAAGGTACTTGCCAGGATATTAATCTTAAATTTATTAAGACTTCTTTTGTGTCCTAACATGTGGTCTTTCTTAGACTATGTACCATGAACAGCAGTTTAAATGAATGTATACTCTGCTGCTTTGGAGTGAAATGTTCTGAAGATCTTAATTAAATTCAGTTGATCTAGTGTGTCTTTTAAGTCTACTGTATTTTAGTTCTATTTTTTCTCTTTTAAATACAATATTTGGATTATCTCTGTATTAGATTTTATTGTTTGTTTGTTTTCCTTTTTATTCATTTGATTTCATTTTCTGGAATCCTCAACATTTTCTTAAAATTATTGCTGGTCAATTTATGTGAACCTGAAATATACTGAGACTCCAAATACAGTTAACTGTGTCTTGAAAATATTGTCCTGTTTGTTGTTAGAACAGGAAAAGATTAATTTATTTCACTTTGAAATCAAGTTTGGTCAAAGCTATTATTCAGGCTTTCATGGGGGTCTGTTTATTTTCAATTTGCTCTTCACTCTTATTTGGTAACACTGTTTGGGATTGTGTTTGTGTATATGCATATGTGTATGTCTGACAAGTGTTTACAAAGTCCTTCAATACATTAATATATGGTTCTCTGAAGCATATTTTATTTCTCCTCACTATGAAACTCCTAATAATGCTCATCAGCTTTCTAGTCAGTCAGCTACTGCTTTCTCTGATGTTGTCTATCATAGCAGGACCACTTAGAAATCAGTAAACTTGATTTTATTAATATTTTTTATAGATTTCAGAGAAAGATAAAAAGGCAGAGAGAGAGATCAACTTGTTCTGCTCATTCTTGCTATCATTTGTTGATTCTTACATGTGACCTGAGAGGAGATGGAACCTGCAACCTTTGCATGTTTAGGCAATGCTCCCACCAACAGAACCACCCGAGCAGGATTTACATGACTTGACTTTAAAAAGTGCCTTCAACTGTTGGGTTTGCCTCAAAGTACTTTCCTTCACTCTAGCTTAGTAGTCCTTCATGACTTGACTGACTTGGTATTCTAGAAACTCAAATTTTTCCTGCTTTATGAGAGTATGAAAAATTAAGTTCTGGCCCTGGCTGGTTGGCTCAGTGGTAGAGCATCGGACTTGAGTGTGGATGTCCTGGGTTTGATTCCCAGTCAGGGAATATAGGAGAAGCGATCATCTGCTTCACCACCCCTCCCTCTCCCTTTTTTCTCTTTCTTCCCCTCCTGTAGCTAGTGGCTCAGTTGATTCAAGTGTCAGCTCTAGACACTGAGAATAGCTCAGTTGCTCTTAGTGTCGACTTCAGGTGCTAAAAATAGCTCGGTTGTGAGCATGGCCATGGATGGGTAGAGCATTGCCCCAGATGGGGGTTGCCAGGTGGATCCTGGTCCTGGGGGATATGGTAGTCTGTCTATCCCTCCTCCTCTCTCTTGGAAAAGAAGAAACAAAAGAAACTAAACTTCTGTTTAATGGCTAGAGCCATCGGTAACTGCATGGATTATTTATTTTCCTTTGGTTTCTTTCAAAAATGGTAAATGCCTTATGAAGGAAAGCATTGAATAATTTTGATTTTCTCAATATTTTTTTCTTTTCTTTGATATTCTAACTTCTCAAGCCCTGGATGTTTTGGTATAACTCTGATGTCTTCAAAGAGATGCTTTTTGCATTTGATAGCTGTTATCAATGGGAATTTGTTATGAAAGAAGTTCATATGCCATTATCTCTTTTATTATTTTTAGTAATTCTATATAATGAATTGTATGTGTACAGCTTAATTTTTCCAACTAAATTTGATAGCATATACATTTAAGACTGTCACATATATTTACTTTATTTTCATATTTACTTTTCTCAATGTATAAATAAGAAAATTGTGCCTCAGAAAAATCAATTGTCTTGACTACTAAATTAAATCAAGTTAAGTGAATATATAATGAGGTTGTTATGGTAACATAGTTCTTTGGGATGAGCTATTTACACTAATCCAAATTTAATTTTTTTTTTCCTTTTCCTTGGCACTATCCCCTATATAAATTGAGGGAGACATATCACATTTTTTTTATAATAACAAGTAAAATTTTGTTCCATATTTTGCTCAATATTGTAGTCAGTTTTGCTCATGCTGTTGGATAATGTCAGAAAATGCAGAAACGAATAGTGAATTGTTTTTTCTTTTTTTTTTTTTTTCCTTAGAGGGTATTCTTACTGGTGAGCTTTGTCAGTGTCTGTTGTTGTTATTCTAGGACCGTGATGGTGAACCTATGACACAATGACATGTGGCCGCAGGCAGCTGCATACCAGAGAAGTATGGGGCCACATGCTGAGAAGGACGGTTCATCCTCGGCTACTGCAGGCCAGGTGCAGTAGCTGAGGATAAAACATTGGTTGTAGGCCCTGGCCGGTTGGCTCGGTGGTACAGTGTCAGCCTGGCATGCAGGAGTACCGGGTTTGATTCCCGGCCAGGGCACACAGGAGAGGCACCCATCTGCTTCTCCACCCCTCCCCCCTCTCCTTCCTCTCTGTCTCTCTCTTCCCCTCCCACAGCCAAGGCACCATTGGAGCAAAGTTGGCCCGGGCGCTGAGGATGGCTCTGTGGCCTCTGCCTCAGGCACTAGAATGGCTCTGGTTGTAACAGAGCAACACCCCAGATGGGCAGAGCATCGCCCCCTGGTGGGCATGCCAGGTGGATCCCTGTTGGGTGCATGCAGGAGTCTGTCTGACTGCCTCCCCGTTTCCAACTTCAGAAAAAAAAACAAAAACAAACCACATTTGCTGTAGTGTAGACACTGTGCCAGAGGTCTGTAGGCCAAAACAACAAAACCCTGGCACAGAGCATCTAGTTCTGGGACTTCCGTTTAGACCGTTAGCGGATCTTTGACCTCACTTCCGGCCGGCAGAGCAGGGAGCAGTAGAATGCCGTGGGGGATGCATCTCTGGGGGCCCTGTGATCGCCATTACCAGCAACCACATAACCACAGCAACCATCATCCAATCTACTGTTCTGGGGTGTCATGGATTTCTAATTGACCATCATTACTGAGATAAGTGAGGGGGAGGCTGGGGGAGGCAAGGGCCTGTGCTATGGGTGCCCTTTCCCACCATTAGTAATAGCGGCAGCCATCTTAATTTACATAAGATGCAACTTGCAGAATTTCAAGACAGCATCTGGGCTCAGGTGTTTGTTGACTTGAGTTCAAAGCTTGAGAATCTGGAAAGGTGCCGCTAGGAGAATCAAGAGTGCCACTACAAACAGGAAATTTGGAGTGCCTGGAACCGATTACCAGACACTTTTAGCACCCTGAAAAATATAGCAATGGCTTTACTCACAATTTTTCCCTCTATGTACTTTTGAGAGACCTTATTCTCAGCGTTAAATATCAAAACCAACAAAAGAAACAGATTGACAGATGAAGTTAGTAGCACTTGCTTGGGCTTGAAGTGTACAAAACATCAACCTTCAATTGAAATGTAGCCAATGAAATTAAGCAACAAAAAAGACACTAATAGGCAGGTTAGTTAAAGAATTCTTCTCCCTCTCACTTATCTTAGTTCAAGGCACCCCACACAAGTTAAGTAATATCAAGACCAACAAAAGAAACTGACTGACAGATGAACAAAGAAGTCACTAAGCAGGTAAGTTAAATAATTATTTTTTGGTTTATTAAACACAGTTATATATTACAATTATACATTTTTTGTTATTTAAACTATAAATATCATGAAATTATGTTGTTGTTTTTTTCTCGAAGTGACATACCACCCGAGTTATGCTCAGTTTTTTTGGCGAATTTTGACACACCAAGCTCAAAGATTATCCATCACTTTTCTATGATTAGTGTGACTAGAGCAGAAAGTGAAGCTATATTTCCAATAGCTAAGAGAAAAAAATAATACAAACATTACAATAACTTACATTGATTTTGTAAAACAGAAAAAAAAATTTAGATCTACCCTTTTATAATACCTTGCCTTTATTTTTATTTTATTTTTTTATAAATAAATTTTTATTTTAATGGGGTGACATCAATAAATCAGGGTACATACATTCAAAGAAAACATTTCCAGGTTATCTTGTCATTTAGTTCTGTTGCATACCCATCACCCAAAGAGAGATCGTCCTCCGCCACCCTCCATCCAGTTCTCTCTGTACCCCTCCCCCTCCCCCTTTCCCTCCTTCCCTCCCCCTGACCCGTAACCACCACACTCCTGTCCATGCCTCTTAGTCTCGCTTTTATGTCCCACCAATGTATGGAATCCTGCAGTTCCTGTTTTTTTCTGATTCGCTTATTTTACCCCGCACAATGCTACCAAGACTCCACCATTCCGCTGTAAGTGATCCGATGTCATCATTTCTCCTAGCTGAATAGTATACCATGGTGTATATGTGCCCCATCTTCTTCATCCAGTCCTCTATTTTTTTTTTACAGTGATTAAAAGCCTTTAAGCAAACTCTTGGCCAATACAGCAAGAATCCATAAAAGAGTAGTGTCCTTAACATGTTCACCAAGTCCAAGTTGGCCCCATCACCATGCCAAATCTCTGAAAAATGCAACCCAACCACAGTTCAGTCTGTTAGGAGCTGTCACAGGGAGCAGGAGTCCAGGAAAGTTCCCCACAGGAAAAGTCCGCATGGCACTGGAATTGTTGTCACCATTCTATACTTTGCAGCTCATGTCCAAGTCCCAATGACCGCTGCTTCTAGCTAGTAATGATTCAGGTAGACTGGAAAAAGCCATTTGCAGCATACGTAGATATGGAGCTTCTGTTCTCCTCTGCCTGGAGAGTTGAGACCAGGTTGCTTTTCCCTGGAGCTCTGTGACTGTGGCATGGTAAAGAGAACCTTGGGATACACTAAGCTGGGTGGCAAAGGTAAATTCATAATACAAGTTGGCAAAAGGAGGAAAGAGAGCTCTAAATTAGGAGTAGGTCCCAGCCTGAAATATGAGTGGGGCATTGAGGTAGGAGGGATAAAGAAAACACTATATATTAAGCAAAGCAGCAGAAAATAGGACTATCAACACCCACAACAGAGATCTTTGAGGGAAGAATAAAAAACCTGACTATTCAGGCAAAACATAGTTAAGTGGCCCTTGTGCAAATGAGATCAGTTTACCTGCTTCTTGGAAGAAATACCCTAGGCTCGTCCACAGTGTCGTAGATGGGGCCGACGGCCCTGGGCACCTTCAGCCTTCAGTGGCAAACCCCAGATTTCTGGGCAAGATTAGGTCATAGGTGGCTGGAGCAGGGCTGGAAGAGACTGAACCCTCCCTTAGAGGAGCGAGGGGGAAACCCACTTTTCAGTGTCCCTGTTTCCTCACAGCAGAGGCGTGTAAGCCTGGCAGGCTTTAGCTCAATGACCTTCCTTTCCACTATTGAAGCAGGACCCAGATGGAATCCTATGAGACCCCTTTGGGGCGTTGAAGCCTTTAAGGGTGTATCCTAAAAGCTGATAGTTCCCCTGATCTCTATTGGGCTTTTTCTGCCTCTAGGTATCTTAAAAGCCATTCTCAGAAGATCTCGCTGAGGGGTTTGAGGATCCCCATCCGCCTATATAAATCTTTTCCATATATCTGGAGCTATTTGACATAGGATCTTTTACAACAACATGGATGGGCCTTGATAACATTATATTGAGTGAAAGAAGTAAATCAGAAAAAACTAAGAACTATATGATTCCATACATAGGTGGGACATAAAGATGAGACTCAGAGACATGAACAACAGTGTTGGGGTTACAGGGTGGGGGGAGGAGAGGGAGGGGGTTGTGGAGGGGCACAAAGATCATGGCTTTTCAGCATTTGCCATATTCCCCCCTTAATCTATAGACAGCAAATATTTACGTATGGTGTTTCCACTATAAAGACTGCTGTCTTAGGGACAAATGCTGATAAACTATTTCAGCAGTTCCTCCTTCTTCAAAGACTTATATGTCAACATAGAGCTCCATGTTTCATAGGACATACTCAAGCTCACTCCATGCTCCCTGGAGCTTTAGCACAAGGGAATGCCCCCCCCCTTTTCTTTGTAGTATTTTTTCTTTTATTTATTTATTTTTTGTATTTTTCTGAGGATGGAAATGGGGAGGCAGTCAGACAGACTCCTGCATGCGCCTGACTGGGATCTACCTGGTATGCTACCAGGGGGGAATGCTCTGCCCATCTGGGGTGTTGCTCTGTTACAACCGGAGCCATTCTAGCGACTGGGGCGGAGGCCATGGGGCCATCCTTAGTGCCCGGGGTGGCTTTGCTCCGGTGGAGCCTTGGCTGCGGGCGGGAGGAGAGAGACGAAGAGGAAGGAGAGGGGGAGGGGTGGAGAGGTAGATGGGCGCTTCTCCTGTATGCTCTGGCCAGGAATCGAACCTGGGAATCCTGCACACCAGGCCAATGACTCCGACGGGTCTACCATATCATGCTTTTTACTTAAAAAAAAAAAATTACATTTCTTTTGAATGCTGATGAACAGGAGACACCAAATCTTTTTCGCCTGCAAACTACTACCTTCTTTATTAGATCTAGCTAATAACACTGTTTTGTCTTTTTCCTTGCCTTTATTTTTTAATTTACCATAGACCTTATTTGTTTGGGTAGATTAACTCCCTAAGGCTGAAATTCAGAATGGAAAAAAAAGAAGCAGCTCCAGAAAGGGAAAAGTTTCAGAAAGTTTTTGTTTCACACCCTTTTTAATGGTCATAATGCTCTTATTACTGATTAAATTATAGTTTACAGTATTACAGTGTGACTACTTCATGGACCATTTTTCTCCTTGTGGAATGGAAAAATGATGGAGAAGGTACACAAAAATGTTAGATGCAGTTATGAATGACTTTGCGGTACTGAACTGGCATACTCTGTAGAATCAATAGCCAGACATTTTTGGTAGTGGTTCCAAAAAGGTGAAAGGGAATTTTTGAAGAGAGGGAGATCTGCAAGGGGAATAGTGACTATAGAAAGATGGAGCCTGGGCAAGATGATTAAGCCGAAGTGATACTGATGTGGCCGTGCCAGACTGTCCATGCTCCTTTGAGGCTGAAATGTGATTCCCATAAAGACGACAGATGTTGCAGCTTTTGCCAATTAAAAGACAAAAAGTTTAAAATTTTATTCTCTGCTTGGGATATATCAGTAACTTTAACAGTAGTGAGCTAGTCGAAAATAATCAAGCATGAACATGCAGTTTATTGCCAAGAAATAAAAATAAAACAATAACAAAATGATCATACATGCATATGTAAGAATTCATAGATGAAATGAAAGTTACAGAAGACATGTTATTTTATGGAAGCCTTAGAAGAGCCTACGTAATAAAATATGTAATGCATGAAATTTTATTTCTATTTTCAAGTGAGTGAACTGTTATTTAAAATTTGTTAATACCAATTTTGAGAGAGAGAATTTACAGTTTTGTTTTTATTCTTGCCAAATTAACTTTTTTGAAATAGAGATTTTATAATAAAGAATACAGTGCCCCACATGAAAAAATGCATATTCAATGTATTTCAGCATTTTTAAAATTGTTGTAAAATAAACATAACATATTTACTATCTTAAATATTTTAAGTGTATAGTTCAGAATGTATTAATAAATTGATAATGTTGTGGTACCATCTCTGCAATCTAGCTCCAAAACTCTTTTCATATTTTAAAACTGAAACATTATCCTCATTAAACAAAAATTCCCATTTCTTTTGTGTGTGTGTATGTGTGTGCGCGCGCGTGCGTGCGTGCATGTATGTGTGTGTGACAGAGACACAGAGAGAGAGAGAGAGACAGAGAGAGGGACAGACAGGAACAGATAGACAGGAAAGGAGAGACATGAGAAGCATTAATTTTTTTGTTGTGGCTCCTTAGTTGTTCATTGATTGCTAACTCATATGTGCCTTGACCGGGGTGCTACAGCAGAGCCAGTGACCCCTTGGGTCAAGTTAGCGACCATGGGGTCACATCTATGAACTAATGCTCAAGCCAGCAACCCCACACTCAAGCTGGCGAACCTGTGTTGAAGCTGGGTGAGCCTGCACTCAAGCCAGCGACCTCGGGGTTTAGAACCTAGAACCTCTGTGTCCCAGTCTGACAGTCTATCTACTGTGCCACTACCTAGTTAGGCCAAAAATTTCCCATTTCCACTTTACCAACTTCTGGAAACCATCATTTTACTCTATCTCTATGATATTGACTATTCCCTATTACCTCATATTAGTGGAAGCAGATAGTATTCAAGCCAGCGACCTCGGGGTTTAGAACCTAGAACCTCTGTGTCCCAGTCTGACACTCTATCTACTGTCCCACTACCTAGTTAGGCCAAAAATTTCCCATTTCCACTTTACCAACTTCTGGAAACCATCATTTTACTCTATCTCTATGATATTGACTATTCCCTATTACCTCATATTAGTGGAAGCAGATAGTATTTACCTCTGTGACTGGCTTATTCCAGTTAACATAATGTCCTCAACGTTCATCCATATTATAACATATATCAGTATTTCCTTCATTTTTAAGGCTGAATAAAATATTCCATAGTATGTATATGCTACATAGTTTTTTTTACTGAACTATCAAGGGATATTTGGATTGCTTTTAATATTGAGAATAATACTACAATGGACATAAATAGACAGATATCTCTTTGAAAGCTACCTTTTAATCCTTTTGAGTATATACCCAGAGAATTGCTAAATCTTATAATAACTCTATTTTTAATATTTGGGGAAATATGACCTTATTTTGCATAATCTCTATACCATTTTATATTGCCACAATCAATGCATAAGAGTTCCAAATTCTGCAACTTTTTTTTCAACACTTATTTTCTTTCTTTTTTTAATAGTAGTCATTCTAATGGGTGGGGGGTAGTATTTCATTATAGTGTTAATTAATGTTTCTGTAATGATTAACGCATCTTTTAATTTGCTTATTGGCTATTTGTATATCTTCTTTGGAGAAATTTCTGTGTAAGTCCTTTACCCATTATTGAATTGGTTTCTTGTTGTTGTTCTTTTGAGGAGTTTTAGGAATTCTCTATATTTTCCTGATGTTATTATTCTCTTACTTAGTAGATGTGTCTTTGAATCTAAAGTAGTGAATACTTTACACACAGCATATAATTGAAGCATGTCTTTTTGTTTTTCTTTTTTTATATATATTCTGTCAATTTTTGTCTTTTGATTCAGTGTAATTCATTTACATTTAAAAAATTACAGATAAAGGCCCTGGCCGGTTGGCTCAGCGGTAGAGCATCGGCCTGGCATGCAGGAGTCCCGGGTTCGATTCCCGGCCAGGGCACACAGGAGAGGCGCCCATCTGCTTCTCCACCCCTCCCCCTCTCCTTCCTCTCTGTCTCTCTCTTCCCCTCCCACAGCCAAGGCTCCATTTGGAGCAAAGATGGCCCGGGTGCTGAGGATGGCTCTGTGGCCTCTGCCTCAGGCGCTAGAATGGCTCTGGATAAAACAGAGTGATGCCCCAGAGAGGCAGAGCATTGCCCCCTGGTGGGCATGCCGGGTGGATCCTGGTCAGGCACACGGGGGAGTCTGTCTGACTGCCTCCTCGTTTCCAGCTTTGGAAAAATGAAAAGAAAAAAAAAATTACAGATAAGAATGTATTTACTTCTGTCATTTTCCTATTTGTTTTTCATATGTCTTATAGCATTTATCCCTTATTAATTAAATTTCTCTCTTTTTTGTGTGTGTATAGTTGACTTTTTTTTTTTTTGTGAAACATTTAAGTTCCTTTATCATTTCTATTTGTGTATATTCAATTGCTATTTGCTTCATGGTTACCATGGAGATTACATTTCCCACCCCTTTCTATTTTTGATGTCACAAAATTACACCTTTTAAAAAATTTTATTTATTCATTTTTATTGCAGAGAGAGAAAGAGAGAGAGAGAGAGAAAGAGAGATAAGAAAGAGATAAAGAGAACAGGGGGAGGAGCAGGAAACATCAACTCCCATATGTGCAAGCCTGGGGTTTTGAACTAGCAACCTCAGCATTTCAGGTCGACGCTTTATCCACTGTGCCGCCACAGGTCAGGAACAAAATTATATCTTTATACATCATGTTCTCAACAACATAAACTAATAGTTCTTTTATGCATTTGTATTTTAAATTAGATAAAAACAATACCGATTTAAAAAGCAAATTTATAATATTACTAGATTTTAGACTAATTTTTTTTGTTTCAGTATTAGTTTTTTAAGACATGTAGAAAAAAAAAGTTTAGTTACATATTATTGTTGCAATTATACTAGCTGTACACTTGTC
Source organism: Saccopteryx bilineata (assembly GCF_036850765.1). NCBI lineage: Eukaryota > Metazoa > Chordata > Mammalia > Chiroptera > Emballonuridae > Saccopteryx > Saccopteryx bilineata. The sequence continues at coordinate 71,867,087 of NC_089491.1, read as the reverse complement.
CATGTATTTACCTTTACAGAGATCTTTATTTATTTGTTAATATGGCTTTTAGTTAATGTTTAATGTTCTTTTATTTCAAACTGAAAGACTCCCCTTAGCATTTCTTGCTGGCCAGATCTAATTATAAACAACTCCCTCATGTTTTGTTTACATGACAATGTGTTTATCTTTCTCATGCTCAAAGGGCATTTTTTCCAAATACTGAATAGCAGTGGTCCCAACCTTTTTTGGGCCATGGACCGGTTTAATGTCAGAAAATATTTTCACAGACTGGCCTTTAGGGTGGGACGGATAAATGTATCACGTGACCGAGACAAGCATCAAGAGTGAGTCTTAGACAGATGTAACAGAGAGAATCTGGTCATTTTTTAAAAATAAAACATTGTTGGCCCTGGCCAGTTGGCTCAGTGGTAGAGTGTTGTCCTGGCGTGCAGGAGTCCTGGGTTCGATTCCTGGCCAGGGCACACAGGAGGAGCGCCCATCTGCTTTCCTCCCCCTCCCCCTCTCCTTCCTCTCTCTCTTTCCCTCCCACAGCAGAGGCTCCATTAGAGCAAGATTGGCCTGGGTGCTTGGGATGGCTCTAGGGCCTCTGCTTCGGGTGCTAGAATGGCTCTGGTTGCAGTGGAGCAACGCCCCAGATGGGCAGAGTATCGCCCCCTGGTGGGCATGCCAGGTGGATCCCGGTCGGGTGCATGTGGGAGTCTGTCTGACTGCCTTCCAGTTTCCAACTTCAGTAAAAATACAAAAAAAATAAAATAAATAAAAAATGAATAAAACATTGTTCAGACTTAAATATAAATAAAATGGAAATAATGTAAGTTATTTATTCTCTCTGTGGACCGGTACCAAATAGCCCATGGACCGGTACAGGTCCACAACCCAGGGGTTGGGGACCACTGCTGTATAGGATCCTTGGTTGACAGATTTTTTCTTCTAGTATTTTGAATATATGGGCACACTGCTTTTTTAACTTCCACGGTTTCTCATAAAAAACCTGCTCATAATCTTATTAAAGATCCTTTGTATGTGACAAATCATTTTCTTCTTACTGCTTTCATAAACTCTCTTTTTTAAAACTTTAATTATAATGTGTGTTCATGTAGGTTTATTTGAGCTTATGTTTTTCTAGGAGTCATTGATATTCTTGGATGTTAATATTTATATCTTTTATAAGTTTGGGTTGTTTAGTCATTATTTCTTCAAATATTTTCACCTCCTCCTTATAATTCTTCTTTTCTTTTGGTACTGCCACAGTAGAATTAATGGTCCACTTGATTGTGTCCAGCACATTTTCTTTAGGTTCTATTTACTTTTCTTTAACCATTTTCCCCACATCTCAGATTTAATAATTTTTGTTGTTTTATCTTTAAGTTCACTAATTATTTCTTTTACTTTTTCAAATCTACCTTTGAATCTCTCAAGTGAATTTTTCATTTTAGGTATTGTAATTTTTAGTTCCAGAAATTCTCTATTGTTTCTTTTCATGTATGCTATCTCTTGATATTTCTATTTCTTCTCATCATTTCTTTGACTTTTTCTACCTCTTTCTTAAATCTGAGTGTGTATATATATATATATATAAATATATATATATATATATATTTGAGAAAAGTGGAGATAAAGAAACAGATTCCCATATGCAGCCCAACTGGAGTTAAAGAAACAGATTCCCGCATGCAGCCCAACTGAAATCCACCAGGAAACCCCAGTCAGAGGCTGATGCTCGAATCAACCAAGCTATCATCAGCACCTGAGGCTGATGCTTGGACCAATTAAGTCACTGGCTGTTAGAGGGGAAGTGAGAGAGAAGGGGAAGAGGGAGGAGAAGAGAAAAAGATAATTGTTTTTCATGTGTGCCTTGACCAGGGATTGAACCCAGGATGTCTGCACACAGGGCCAATGCTCTATTCACTAAGCCAACCAGCCAGGGCCAAATCTGAGTATTTTAAAAAATTTCATTTCTTTCTTTTTTCTTTGTTCTTTTTATTCAGTGAGAGAAGGGGAAGCAGAGACACAGACTCCCACATGCACCCCAACTTAGATTCACCCAGAAAGCCCACTAGAAGGTGATGCTCTACCCCTCTGAGGCATTGCTTCATTGTTCAGCAACCAAGCTCTTCTTAGTGCTTAGGTGGAGGCCATGGAGCAATATTCAGTACCCAGGACCAACTGGCTCCAATTGATCCATGGCAGCAGGAGGGGAAGAGAGAGAGAGAAAGGAGAGGTATGGAGAAGCACATGGTCAGTTCTCCTGTGTGCCCTAGCCAGGAATCAAACCTGGGACATTCATTCACATGCTGAACCAATTGGCCAGAGCCAACTCAATATTTTTAGATCAGGTGTTTGAATCTGTATGTCTAGGAGATTAGCCATTATGTCTCTGTCAGGAACAGCTTCTATTGATTACTTTTTCTTTGAATTGGGACCATATATTTCTCTTTCTTTGTAATTTCATGACTTTTGGGTGAAAGTAGACATTTGTTTATTTGTTTGATTGTGTTTTAAGTGAGAGGAGGAGAGATAGAGAGACAGAATCCCACATGTGCCCTGATCTGGGTCCCCCTGGTAACCCCTGTCTGGGGAAGATGCTCAAATCAACTGAGTTATTTTTAACACCTGATACTGACACTCGGACCAGCAGAACTATCCTCAGTGCCTGGGGACTCACGCTTAAATCAGGCAAGACACTGGTTGTGGGAGGGTAATAGAGAGAGAAGGAGGACAGGGAGAGGAAGAAAACTAGATGTCCACTTTTCTTGTGTGTCTTGACCGGGAATTGAACTTGGGACATTCGTATGCTGGCCCACACTCTATTCACTAAGCAAACTGGCCAGGGCCAAAAAGTGGACATTTAAAACAAATAACATGGAAACTCTAGAAATCAAATTTTTTTCTACTTTAAATAGAATTTGCTTTTTTTTTTCAGAGACAGAGAGAGAGAGAGAGAGATAGACAGGGACAGACAGACAGGAACGAAGAGATGAGAAGCAAGCATCAATCATTAGTTTTTTGTTGTGTATTGTGACACCTTAGTTGTACATTGATTGCCTTCTCATATGTACCTTGACCATGGGCCTTTAGCAGACCAAGTAACCCCTTGCTCGAACCAGCGACCTTGAGTCCAAGCTGGTGAGCTTTTTGCTCAAACCAGATAAGCCCACATTCAAGCTGGCAACCTCGGGGTCTCAAACCTGGGTCCTCGGAATCCCAGTCTGACACTCTATCCACTGTGCCACCACCTGGTCAGGCAGGATTTGCTCTTTTAAAAATTGTATTTTTTTGTTGTTTTTGTATCTGGGCTGAGAATCTGCCTAAGGTATAAAATCAAGGTATGTTCAGGTCTTCTCTTAGCCTGTACCTTTCCCTGGACATGCATAGTGAATATATGTGGTTGCTTTTGAATGTGTTTATAATCTCTGGCTCCCAAAAATAATTCAAAGAGAAAATATGAAAGTGGGTGGAGGAAAGGAGTTTTCCTTTTATGTCCTCTTGAATTCACTTCAGCCAGATGAGGAGAGGCTTGAAAAAATTAGCGTGGTGCATCAACAATGTCCACCTGCCTCTTTGTACCTCAGAGATCAGAAGCAGCAATAAAAGCACAGATCCCCATTATTTGGAAGACTGGGTCCTTCTGCCCACAAGACTCACAGCAAGTACATGCAAGCTATTCTTGGAATGCATGTATGGCTGCCTGCATCAGGGCTGGGACTGAAAGATGGGTAGATACTAATGTACTAAGAATTGAAATTCACTAAAATTAAAACATGATATTTATTTACTGGGTCTTTTCATCTCCATGTAATAACACGTTTTTATATGTTTTCTTTTCTTTCCCAAATTCTACAATGATATATCAAAAAAATTATTGTTAAGTTTTATTTGAGGGGAGGTGGACAATAAATCATCTTGCTTTTACTTAGTTAACAATATATTGCATTTAAAAATGAGGAATTAAAGGTTTAACTGAAACAGTGAATTCTAGATATCATAGAAGAATTAGATTGTATAAGGATTTTATAGTTCATCTATTCTAAATAACTTTTAAAAAATTAAACATAAAATTAAGAAAGAAAATTTTAGTGACTTTTTGAGGTTACCATGACTTCATAGAATAGGAATGAGGATTAATAACGCTTATATGTTTAGACAAAAAACTAATTTTTCTTCACTTTTAATCATAGATTTGTAGAGTATGACATACTTTGATTTGTCATTTTTATAAAACAGAAATCCAATTGAAATTAGTTTGTGTGAGTGTGTGTGTGTGTGTGCACACTCATGCATTTGTATATCTGTACTCTCAAGTCAACTCTAAAATAAAGGTTATTTTCTCAAAAGATTGATTAAAATCATTTTTTACCTTTATAATTATGTTTTCTTCTTATAATTGTTTTTATTTTCAAACTAATAAATTCTATTCTTTCAATGACTGCAAGATTTCAGGAACAATATAGGACTCTCAGTCATTCTCTCTTAGGACATTTTTTTGAAGTAAAATTATATATATATATATACACACACACACATATATATATATATACATATATATATATACATGTATATATATCTTGATATACTGCGTATAGACCCATACAGATTGTGTGATATGAATCCTTATAAGCCACACCACTGTAGTACATGTGTACTGATAAGTACATGTATCTATAAGAAACCTTGAACCCAGTATTTTAGGGGAGAGGCTGAACATTACAGTAAGTGACTAAAGTGGCTACCTACAAATTTAGGCTAGTATTATGTCTATCTTATCTAAACATGTAGTTCAAAGTTATAGCATATGGATTTAAGATCAAGCAAAAATTTACCTAGGAAACACACATGAAGAGATAAGTAGAATTTTATAAAAGGTGAGTATTGCTTTTAAATGATCTAAAATCTATTATGTATAGCCTCATTCTTTCGGTAATTAATAATTATCCTCAGAATAAAACTACACATCTTTTTAAAGAGTATATTTTCTTGAAATTTAAAAATCAATTCATTATACCTTTTCCTACACCCCCTCATAAAAAAAGATTTGACACAAATTTCAAGTGAATTTAAAATAGAACTAGAAAATTAGACTAAAGTGAAAAAATAAATTTAAAAACGTACTTGGGGTATGATAGTTCAACTGCCTAGGCTAATTCTATTGTGATCAAAGTAAATTTTATTTCAGAACATCCAGGAATCCAAGTGAGTAGAATATTATAAGTGTATTCTTTCATTCCTGCCATTTTTATTCATTCAACAAAACATTATTGATGTGCCAGAAATTGCAATAAATATATAGCAATATTAAAGTTGTGGTGTACATTTTCAAAAGGAAGCAATGAATAAGTTAAAGGCTTTAAGCAGTTTTTATGTGAATAATAAAAGTAAGAATAGCATATTTTCAAATACAAAATATCTTTTGTATTTTTCTACATATTCATCAATGGAACATTTTCAAAATAAATTAGAGTATTCTGGTAAAGTTTATAAAAGAAAAATATTATGATATCTTGTCTGCATTCATGTAGAGAGAAATATATAAACATTGCAACATATATTTTAATTTTAAATATAAGAATTTATTTGTGACTCGAGCAGGTTCACTTTGTTGGTTAAGAGTGTCATCCTGGCCTGACCAAACGGTGGCGTAAAGCATCGGACTGGGATGCGGAGGACCCAGGTTTGAGACCCCGAGGTCGCCAGCTTGAGCGCGGGCTTATTTGGTTTGAGCAAAAGGTCACCAGCTTGGACCCAAGGTCGCTGGCTCGAGCAAGGGGTCACTCAGTCTGCTATAGCCCCACAGTCAAGGCACATATGAGAAAGCAATCAATGAACAATGAAGGTGTCGCAATGAAAAACTGATGATTGATGCTTCTCATCTCTATTCATTCCTATCTCTGTCCCTGTTTATCCCTCTCTCTGACTTACTCTCTGTCTCTGTAAAAAAAAAAAAAAAAAGCGTGTCATCCTGAAATAATAATGTTGTGGGTTTGATCCTCAGTCAGGGCACACATGGGAAGCAACCGAAAAATACACGACTCAGTGGAACAACAAATCCTTCCCTTCCCCCTCCCTGTCTTTCTACAAAATCAATAAAAATTAAGCCCTGGAAAAATAGCTTGGTCGGTTAGACTGGTCCCAGAACACAAAGGTTGCCAGTTTGATTCCCCTGTCACAGCACATACAGGAGCAGCTTGATGAAAAAAAAAAAAAAAAAAGAATTCATTTGTAATATCATAACAAAATATAGCAAAGTAATGCTTTTTAACACAGTGATTTTACTTCTGTGAATATAGCTGAATAAACTTGAAACATTAATTCAAAAGTATAAATGTACCCTCCATGTTCATTGCAATGTTATCTATAATAGCCGAGATTTGGAAGCAGCCTCAGTGCCCATCAGTAGATGAATGGGTCAAAAAACTGTGGTACATTTATACAATGGAGCATAACTTGACCATAAAAAGGAAAGAAAATTTACTTTTTGTGATAGCATAGATAGAAATGGAAATTATTATGCTAAATGAAATAGCCAGTCAGAGAAAGACAAGTACTATATAATTTCACTTAATGTGTAGAATCTAAAGAACAAAATAAACTAACAAAATAGAACAGACTGACAGCTGAAAGAGTGGAATGGGGTGGGGGCTGAGTGAAAAAGGTGAAGGGATTAAGCAGAGGAACAAACTCATAGACAGACAGCAGTATTGGGATTACAAGAGGGAAAGGGGTGGAGGGAGGTGCAAGAGGGTAAAGGAGGTAAATGGTGATGGAAGGAGACTTTGGGTGGTGAGCACACAATACAATATAGAGATGATGTTCCACCGAATTGTATACTGAAATCTACATAATTTTATTAACCAATGTCACCACAGTGAATTTTATAAAAAATTTTAAAACGTATAAAGAAAATAAGAAAAAGGATCCTGACCAGGCAGTGGTGCCGTGGATAGTGCGTCAGCCTGGGATGCAGAGGACTCAAGTTTGAAACCCTGACGCTGCTGGCTTGAGCACAGGATCAACGACTTAAGCACCAGGTCACTGGTTTATACATGCTGGCTTGAACCCAAAGGTTGCTGGCTTGAAGCCCAAGGTTGCTGGCTTGAAGCCCAAGGTCACTGGATTGAACCTAGAGTCTATGGCTTGAGCCCAAAGGTCATTGGCTTGAACCCAAAGGTGGCTGGCTTGAAGTAAGGTCGCTGGCTTGAGCCCAAGGTCTATGGCTTGAGCCCAAAGGTCATTCATTGGCTTGAACCCGAAGGTGGCTGGCTTGAAGCCCAAGGTCGCTGGCTTGAGCCCAAGGTTGCTGGCTTGAGCCCAAGGTTGCTTGAGCCCAAAGGGTTACTGCCTCAGCTGGAACCTTCCCATCAAGGCACAAATGAGAAAGCTATCAATGAACAATGAAGGTTCCACCACAAAAAATTGATGTTTCTCATCACTCTCCTTTCCTGCCTATCTGTCCCTATCTGTCCCTCTTTCTGTCTCTCTCTGTCTGTCTCTCTCACACACATACAAAAAGGAGGAAAACTGTATGCATGTGCTAGGGCCAGGACCCCTTTCTCAGAAGGTTAATACTCTGAGGTCATCATTTAAAAATTTATAATAACTCGATATTTGAATGTTAGAAGTTTTGTGTTTTATAAATGAAGTACAACAGGACAATAAGGCATGTGCTGGGACTCCAGAGCTTCAGTTGATGTCCCATATGCCTCATACTACATTTCAATTGCCCTAATGGGGTCTTACTTGCCTGCTCATTCCCCTGCTCCCTGGGACCCAGCCTTACCAGCCTCTCCCTCCACATACCTACCCAGACTGTTGCTGTTCTCCAGTCCTGACACTGTCTGTTCACAGGCAGGGAAAGAGACATGATCTGCCTTGTACATGCTTCAGCATCTCCTGACACTGCCAGTCATGGCGTTCTCTGCCCTGAGTGACTGTAGCATGATGTGTTCAGTGGGTAACTCTGTGGGCCAAGCTTGTCGCCCACCCGATTCAGGTAGCTAGTATTTGCTAATATAGAGGTTGAAATACACTTGATGCTTACCTGTCCATTATTGTTTGCTGCAGAGGGTTTGGGTGTTGAGTCCCCAGGAAAGAGAGATGCCTGGGCTAACTCTGTCCCCCATAGATGCATAGATGCAACAGGTGGTTTAGTTGAAGGTTTAGAACTGGAAGCCATAAAGGTTGGCATTTTCGCCAGTATCCACATGCCTGAATGGCCCCTCCCTGAGTCTACTCTGTGCCTCATGGGACCTGCCCTTCCTCTTTCCAATGTTGCCGAACCCTGTTTGTGTTTGTCTCTTCTAGTCAGCTGAAACCAAACTCTGTGGTAACCCAAAAATACTAATTGTGTAATTTCAGTAAATCCATGTACAAGTTAAATTCATTGATAACCTGCATTTAAAACTGGAATTTCACATTATAACATAAATGGTAAATTTTGTGCTAATTTGAAATTTTATTTCTTCTTTACATTTGGCATTTAACTCAAATGAAAAAATACCACAAGGGGAGACAAACCACGCAACAAAAGGAAAAGCTCTATATGTTAGTACATTATGTTCTATTATTGATATATATTACAGAATGGTTATCACAAAAGTCTACTTAACATCCATCACCACACATAGTTACAATTTATTTTATGTGTTAGTATCTTTACTGGCACTTTCCTTTCTTGGTTTTTGAATAAGGGAACTCACATTTTCATTTTGCCCTTGGCTTCACCATAATGTATCAGGCCCTGCTCTTTATAAATACTGAGTAAGTAGCACATGGCTTGTAGAGCCTAAAGCACCTGGGTTCATTAGTCTCCCCCAACGGTCCCTATTATTAGGGTGATCTTAGGTAAGTTAACCTCTCTGTTGCCTTCATTTCTCTTATCTGAAAGTTGAAAATAATGTTATAAAATATATATTTAAATCAGTTAAGTTGTGTGAAACTCTTAAAATAATGTCCAACACCTAATATTTAACAAATTTTAGATAAAAAATATTATGCAATTATGCATGAAGAGTATTAAAAATATCTTATATCTAATTATGTTTCCAAATTGATTTTATGGCCAACACTTGTCTTTTTTTTTTTTTAGTGAGACACACAGAGAAAGGGACAGATAGGGATTCTTTATTGTAGCACCTTAGTTAGTCATTGATTGCTTTCTCATATATTCCTTGACTAGGAGCTGCAGCTGAGCCAGTGACCCTTGCTGAAGCCAATGACCTAGGATTTCAGACCAGTGACCTTTGGGCTTAAGCCAGCGACCTTGGGCTCTGGTATCTGGGTCTTTTGCATCCCAAGTTGAAGCTCTATTCACTGTGCCACTGCCTGGACAGGCAGGTTCTTTTTTGTTTGTTTGTTTGTTTTGTAATAGTCATTCTAACAGGTATAAGCTTATATCTCATTTTGATTTGATTTGCATTTGCCTTTTGAAATGAAAATGTTGAGCATATTTTCATTTATCTGCTGGTCATTTGTATGTTTTCTTTGGGGAAAAAAAATCTATTCAGGTCCTTTGCCCATTTTAAAATTAGTTTATTTGGGCAGGGGGGGTCTATTGAGTTGTATAACTTTTCTGCATATTTTATATATTACCTGCTTATTGGATATTTAAATTGAAAACACTTTCTCCCATTAAATAAGTGTCTTTTTATTTTGTTGATGGTGAAATAAGTGATAATGGTTTTACTATTTAAAGATAATGGATGATATTATATATTTTCTTCTATAGCGTAATTACATCTTATGTTTTTTTAAGCTGTTGAAGCATTCTTCATATGACCATTATTATACTGACCTCATATAAAAACCAGAGATACAACACTGTTATTATTTTTCTATTGTCTCCATGAAACTGCTACCACAAACTTAGTGGTTTGAAACAACACAAATATATTACCGCAGAGTTCTGTAGGTCACAAGTGCAAGTACAGTGTGGCTCAGCTACTTTCTCTGCATAAGATGCTCAAGGCAGAAGAAATCAATGTGTTGGCAGGACTGGATTTCCTCCTGGATATTCTGGAAAGAATCCATGTTCAAGTTCATTCAGACTGTTGACAGAATTCTGTTCCTCATGATTGTAGACTGAGGTCACTGTTTCCTTACTGGATCTTAGCCAAGAGTCAGAGGTTACCATCATTCCCCATCTTCTGGGCACTTTCTATATCTGCAATGCCAGCAACTAGGGTGAAGTCCTTTCCCTGTGCTCTAAATTTTTCTTACCTTTTTTTTTTTTTTACTCATCTTCTTTGTCTCTTTTTCTGCCACATCTTTCTGACTGACTAAGCTGGAGCAATAACTCTGCTTTCAAGAGCTCTAGTGTTACATTGAACCCACCCATATAACCCTGAATTATCTACCTATCTTAATGTTAGAACCTTAATTCCATCTGCAAAGTCTCTTTTGCAATGTAAGCTAACATACCTAAGTCATGACACCAAGGGACAAAGATAATGAAAAGCAAAATTCTGTCAACCATAAACATAGCTTAACCTACTGAATATTTCTTATTGTAAACCAAGTTAATGAAGATCTACAGGAAACAGCCAAATCCTGGAGATCAAATTTATGCAAAGGAGAGGATATAATAAAACATAGCTGTTTTTTCCGATTATTTTATTTAGTAAAATTTATCTTAGCTAGATTTTTGGCAGAGGTGTGGTAGCAAAAAGTTAAGGTTAAACTTACCTGCAAAAACCTGGACTTCAACTATTCTCACAGAGACCCATCTGTTTTGTACAGCAGATGTTCAATTGGAGAGGTTGATATCCTATGGTGAATTAGGAAATGTTGGCCTGTATTCACACAGAGATCATCAACACAACACATGAAGTGAAGAGCTAATTATCTTTGCAGATATACCTCAAATGTTAGTTTTTGTCAAATGCCTTAAGAAATACTGAAAAAATTGGAGGGATACTAGAAAATATTTTCAAATTGAATAAACCAGGTATATGAAATTTTGAAATTGTCCTCAAAAATATCGTTGCTTCTTTGAACTCATTGAAAATTTTGAAACTGTGATGGAATTGTGTCTAACTTTGACTAATTAAACTTTAATTAAATTTTAGTAAGAAAATGTATTTAAATAAAATATTTTTAAATTTCCAAAAATTTTTACTTTCTCCTAGAAACTGTTTAAATATAATCTTAACAATTTTCTGTTGTTGTAATTACTTTCTTCTCATTAATAAAATATTACTTTCTAATTTTAGATAAAGTTTAAAATTATAAATGGTTAAAAAAAGAATATTTATATACATCTCTGTGTGCTCATATATATAGGTATGTATCTACCACTGAGGTAATTATTGTTAATATTTTAAACATATTGTTAAAATATGTTTTAACAATATTTTAAAAATATTGTTAATATTTTTCTGTTATATATATATATTCAAATTACTTATAAATTTTATATACTATTATTAAAAGGTAAAATAACAATATAAGTAGTGCACTATATTGTTTTAACATTTTAGGACACTATTCTACTTTAAAACATTATTTACTTATTTCCTATTCTATGCAAAAGATAAATAAGAAAGATGGTTTGTTGTTTCTATTCTTATGGCCCATATTAAAATTATGTTACAAACTGGATTGCATTATATGGTAGATATTGCCTTCATTTTGAAAAGTATTCAAAATCGAGTACATTTGATCATACCCAAACAGAGTCTCATTTCCCAAGAGTCTAATTCCAATTAAGACTTGTATTCTATCAGCTCCCAGCAATGGTGTGTTTTCTCCCAGGGATGTTCTTTTCCTCAATATCTTTGTCTCATTAACAGCCTAAGCTCAGTCATCATCACTATTCTGTTCTTAGGGGCTACTTCTTCAATATCCATAGTAGTTCTCTCTGATACATTCCGTATTCATCCTTTACACACTTCTTTCTCCCTTTTAAAACTAAGCCACAGAAAAATATCTTGAGATATTTTGGTGCCAATAACTAATTTCCTAAGGTGATGGCCCACATATAACCCACAGTCTTCTATCACTTTGCTTTCATAATGATACTATTTTCTGAGCTCCAAGTTATTTTGGGGCTTGAGTTCTAATCAGAATGCTCTCATGTGCTCATTTACCTGGAAGCCTATATTTCTATTTCTCTTGAACCTACTCGAACATGTTACATTTATCTGATTCTAGCTACAGGTGTTTTTCTCCTTAATATTTATTTTACTTATTCTTCATATCTGCCATTTCTCAGTGTCTATTGACCTTAGAACACTGTCCAAATTATAATTGTATCTGTATTTATGTGATTATTTTATTTATAGCACTTTCCCCTCACTTGATTCTTAACCTTTTTGAGGGTGTGATTTTCTTCTTGCTTCTGCTTATTGTTTTTTGGCTTTATGTCCTATGATTATATACACACACATAATATATATATATATATATATATATATATATATATATATATATATAGTGACAGAGACAGAGAAATAGAGAGAGGAACCGATAGAGACAGATAGGAAGGAGAGAGATGAGAAGCATCAGTTCTTCATTGCAGCACCTTAGTTGTTCATTAATTGCTTTCTTATATTTGCCTTAATGGGGGGGGGGGCTAGAGCAGAGCAAGTGACCCCTTGCTCAAGCCAGCAACCTTGGGCTTAAGCCAGTGATCTTGGGCTTCAAGCCAGTGACCATGGGGTCATGTCTATGATCCCATACTCAAGCCAGCAACCCGACGCTCAAGCTGGTGAGCCCATGCTCAAGCTACATAAACCACGCTCAAGCTGGCGATCTCAGAGTTTCAAACCTGGGTCATCTGCATCCCAGTCTGATGCTCTATTTACTTCACCACCACCTGGTCAGGCCATATATATATATATATATATATATATATATATATATATATATATATATATATAGTCCCCTATGCACCTTGACTGGGTTCAACCTGCCAACTGCATCTGGGACCGATGCTGGAATCAACCTAGCTATCCTCAGCATCTGAGGCTGACTGACACTCAAGCCACTGGGTGAAAGAGAGAAAGAGGGAGAGAAGGGGGAGAGGGAGAAGAAGAGAAACAAATAGTTGCTTCTCTTGTGTGCACTGACTGGAATCGAACCCAGTACGTCCATATGCTATGCTAAAGCTTTATCCACTGAGAAAACTGGCCAGGGCCTACATTTTTATAAATAGCATTCTATCTTCTTGTACAATTTATTAGTATAAGGAATGTGAGTAAGCATTACTCACACATACTATGCATAGGCAGTAACTGTGATGAACACTTAGATGCATTTTATTTTTCACAGCACATAGGAACCTTTGCCAGATTAATTGTCTTACTACTTTACATATAAAAAATTAATCTTAATAATCTGATTAAAAACCTTTTGTAGAACATTAATATAGTAAGTGGTAGATTTTATCCTAATTAGATTCAGAACCAGAATTGATACTTTATGCATGTTTGATACCATACCTAAACTGGGAAACAAAACAAGTTTAATAAAATACATACCATAATACCCTTAGCAAAAAGAGAAAAGTGACCCTTTTCTGGACATCTGATTAACCTCATTTTGCTTTCCAATTTGTACAAGAGAGTTAAATGTGAACATTTTAAAAATAACATTTTACAGAAAAAATTCAGTTTTTAATTTGTCTAGGTGAGCAGTGTGCAGAATGCTGAAACCCATATTAAAGTGACACCCAGCTCCCAAGCTTGTAGGGGACAATATGAGCTGAGGGAAATCCTTTTTTCTAAAGAAGGACACTGAGACCAAACTGAGGTGACTCCTCAGGCTACCAAAGGAATTACTCAATTACGCTAAAAATTGCCTCTCAAAGAGGGACCTTTATTCCAATGGTAATTCTATATTCCAGCTTTCCTTTCCATACAGAACACCTGTGAAGAGAAGCTGAAAGGCTCTGGTCTTTGTTAGTACAGGTCTTATAATCTAGGAAATTGACTTTCCTGCTCTGCATCCTGGCTTTTTAAGATGAAAAATTGAAAAATCAACTCACAGAATTTAGTAAAAATTAGAGTACTTAATGTTAAAATATTATACATTAGCAATTCATTAGCAACATTAATGAAAACAGTGTTTTAAACACTTACTTTTAAGTGAGGTACTTTGCTAAATTACTGGGGAGGTATATAGAAGCCTGAATCACACTGTGCACCCAGGTTTATGCAATCTAGGTAGGAAAAGAACCAAGAAAACAAACTAGAAACTTAACAGAAATGCTGACCAGCTGAACTATTTAATCAATGACCACAGCATTATTAATCAGAAAACAATATCACTTTTTGCTAATGTATAAATGAGAGAAAACCAACTAACTTAGACACAAAATGTGACAGATATCAGGTCAGTTCCCAAATTTGTTTATTTTAAATCTAGACTAAAGAAATGGCTCTGCTCATTCTCCCTGTTAACTCTTTGTATTATTGTTGCTATTTTCCCAGTCATAGTACCATACATTTTATTTTCAACTCTTTCGGGAAATTTTCTTACTATAGTCTCACAAGAATCTACAGAAGCATGCAACTATGATTTAAATTAGGAAGCAGAGGTTCAGAGTGGTTGTAGTTGTGGAAGACCATGTACTGCAAGGCAGATCACTAAATTCCAAGTATTCACACTTCAATCTTAATTGAATTTGTGGCATTGCTTTTTCCCATGAGTTGCTCCTTCTGGCTCCAGGTTTACAATGATAAACCCTAAAATCTCATTTTAAATGCTCCATTAACTCCACCAGTTTTATTTGCACCTGAAACAGAGTGATGCCTCCTCCTTTAATAATAACATTTGCTTAATAAACTACTGATAATGTATAACTTGGAAACAGCAGGATCCTGGGAGACATAAGGTATTTACTAGCATGTTTTTTGACATGCTGTAATTGTTTAAGAAGTCCACCCATCATATCCATTATAGGTAAGGTGTAAAGTTTAAGTAAATAGCACAGAGATACAATTTAATGGCAAAGCTAAAATTTGCTTGCAGTCCCTGCAGGTCCAGTCTAAACTTTTTTGCTGATTTCTACTCTACTATATTTTGGATAGCCAGTTTCTCAGATAAAGGCTAGTCTCTGGCTACTTTCTCATCCCGAGTGAGGGGAATGATAATCACATAAACTTTGAATGCTTTAAATTGTGCACAGAGCCTGATGTCCAGTAGCATGAAAACTAGAGGAGACTGAGAATTTGAATATAAATGGAAAGGCAGGAATGACCTGAAAGAGACATACTTGGGCATTCAGGTTGCTATAGCCAGACAAGAATACAAAAAGGGACAAAGTTCATTGGTCAGTGCATCACTGCCTCATTGATTTTCCCTGCCAGCTCCTTTCAGCTCATTGATTTCCATTGCTGATTGAGTCATGTTCATCTGCTGTTAGGAGGTCACTTCATTTCCCTTTTGCTCACTTTTTCTGCCTACTCGGCTCTCCTGCACAAGTGTGCATCACTTCCACTAATCTCAATTGTCTGCTGTCAACAGAATAATATTCTTTTTGCACAATAGGCTATGGAATTCAGGGCAGGTAGCTCAGGCAGCCACAATGTAAAACCGAACGAGAGCATTCTCACAGATTCTCTGTATTCTGCAGTCATTTGGAAGTTTTTAGTTCCTCTATATTACATTTGAAGGTATGCAATGTGTATGTCCTCAGTTATCATAGGCAATATACCCTAAACCTTGAAGGAGGAAATAAAGTCCTGATCTCTCTGAAAACAGCCGATATCACAGTGTGGGAGAGTCACAAAAAAAACATGTTAAAGTCACTGGCCCTGGCTAGTGGCTCAGTGGATAAAGACTTGGCCCAACATGTGGATGTCCTGGGTTTGATTTCCAGTCAGGGCACACAGAAGTGACACCCTGCTTCTCCCCACCCAGACCTCTTCCCCTTCTTTCCCTCTTCCTCTCCCATAGCCAGTGGCTCAATTGGTTCAAGCATGGCCCCGGGTGCTGAGGATAGCTCCATTGGAGTACATCAGCCTCAGGTGCTAAAAATAGCTTGGTACTTGAACATTGGCCCAACATGGGATTGCTGGGTACATCCCAGTTGGGGTGAATGCAGGAGTCTGCCTCACTGTCTCCTCTCCTCTCACCTAAAAAAAGTCACAATTTTCATTTCTATGCAACACTATTTATAAATCCTTCCATTCAGCAGTCAAATGAGATTGTATGCCCACTGAGAACTGTTCAATAGGTGAAGGAAAATGATATATTTTCAGTGATAGCATTTTGAGTGATCTGTTTCACCAATTTGGATTTTATGTACTAGCAAACTCATTTCAAAATACAGTTAAATTAACTATTTCTGTCAAAGTAGTATAGGAGTATAAGTGTACAGATTAGGTCTATACATAGAAAACATATACATTTCAATTCATATGTACTTTAATCATAGGTACAATCTTTAGAAAAATAAAACCAATTGGATAGCTATACAATTTTATGTTATGAAAATTCTAAATACATTAGGGACAATGCAGCTTGTATTCATTTCAGGCTAAAATCACAAACATTTTCACAAAGAGGACACAAAAGCTTCTTTAAGACCACAGAGTTACTTCCTTTAATGAGATACTTTTTAGGTTTGTTTAAACATTGAAAATCATGCCTTTAAATTTTCTATACCACTTGAAAATGTCATTTACTTTGTATTTATATTTAGTAATTGGCCATGCAAGTTTTGGTTTTAAAATTTATTATGCAACATTCAACAAGATAAACAGTATTAAATGCTAATCAACTTTTAATAAGAATTATAAATGCTGTCTCCTTGCTCAAGACAAGAAAAGCAATCGCTGCAATCAATCAGGTACTGTAATCAATTTTCAAAATGAAATTAACTATGCATCATCTAGAAAAAGAAACTGAAAAATAGACTAGCATACTATGTCTTTGCTATAGGAGATAAGCTCGGTTTTATAAAATGTTAAAAAGATATTTAGTTTCTGCATGATCTAGTCACTTTGATAAGTTTTCAAGAGGTACTGAAATTTCTTTTTCTATGTCTTTTCAGTAACTTGACAGAGATTATTGTCAATAGATTTATGTTATGAGAATGTAACAATATCTGAAATTTTTCTCCACTTTAGTTCTTATATAAATTATATAATAAAAGAAATTACAGTTACTCTAATATTCACACATCTTCCTAAAATGGTACAAATCATCAATATAATACATAGGTATATCTTATAAAAAAATTTTCTTACTAATAAGAAAACAATTTAAATTTCAACTTAAACATGACATTTTGTCAAAAGTGTTTATATAAGTTTTCTCAGATAATATTGTGTTATAAGAAAATGAGTCATCCCATGCAGGACCATGGTGTGCCCAACAATATGCTAGCCTGGGAACACCAATATGAAGCAAATTTGTTTAAGAAAATTTAAGGCCAATGAAAGAGACAGGTGAACAGAACGAAAAATAAAAATTTCTAAGTACAGTAACTTTGCAAAGAAATTGTGCATATCAGACTGGTTTAGAAAAGATGGTTTTTATAAATATTTCAAGGCAAAAGAAGTCTGAGTTGTTAACAAAATAATAATAATAACAATAATAATAATTTTTATTAAATAATATTAAATCTTAGTTGTTTTGCATAGTTTAAATATACTGTTATTTTATTCTCACATAATATAAATGTATTTAGTGTTATAATTATATTTATTTCAAAAATTAAGAAATTGAGTCTCATAAATTTTGAATAATCTGCTCAATGTCACAAGTTACTAATTGGTTAACCTGATGTAGCAAATCATGAATTTAACCCTAAGTGACCTAGATGTTTAACTGTTTTGTTGAGACATATTTAAATTCAAAGTTAACCCCCCCTAATTTAATTTGGCCTTTCCTTTGAAGCAGAAACCAACAAGAAATATCCTGAAACACCACTTACCATCATTTTCAAATTATTAAACTGGTATCTAACAATGGGATGTATATTTTAAATGACATCTTACTTTTAAAAAAACAAAGACATTTGAAATAACCATTTGACATTAACATTATTAACTATATGCATAACAAATGTTTGCTAATGCTATCTGCTTTATGTAGAATTCTACAAAAAAGGTTTTGAATAAGAGAGTAAGTATATACTTGGAAGCCTATCTCATATCATCTATTAAGGATACATACTTGACATGACAATACTTGAACAAGAACAAACAATAATTTGTTGTCCAGTGTGTTGCAATACACCAACAAGCCCTGCCATTTTATTTATATTTTGATATACTATTATATAACATGAAGATACCTTTTTGAAATAGCATCTAACTTGCTACTAAAAAGACTCCTCAAAATTACTGAGGCATGCATAACTCAAAAATCATTAAAAATTACTTCCAATATTTTCTAATGCTGTCATTTTATGAAGAGAGAATCATTTTAATATTATTATTTAGAACATGTAGTCATATTCATAAGGAATAATGCATTATAAAACATTGGTGATGGGGGATAACATGTGTACTTATTACCTCAATCAACCTTGACATCATTATCCCCTCTTGTTGAGATACGAAATATTGGATGGTGAAGGTTAATAAATAAGCCAGAATCTTGTAATACAGCCAGTTTTCAGCAAAGCCAGAATCCATTCTTAACACTTATAACTAAACTCCATACATTTTTTCACAATAGATTGCTTTCTGACCTTCTTTGATATTAACTAGAATATTTAGCATTGTTTAGAAAATGAAATTGAGCCTTAAATAATCTACAATATCCAGACTCTAAAGATCTTGTGTCAGAACAAGTATATAATTTGGCACCAAATCTATCAAATAAAATGTAATTTTTGGTAGGCATGTTCATGTTTATGTTCTACATCTAGGCCCACTATTCATATAGAAGGTACTTGCAGCTTTAGTGGGTAATTCTATACATAACAGAAATCATTTTCTCCTAGGAACCTAGTTTCTCTCTCTCTCTCACACACACACTATCTCTCTCTCTCCTGATTATTTGCCATTAACAATAACACACACTCATATCCTTCCTGCTCTTGTTATTTCCCCTCTATACTTACAGATATAGGCTCTGTTTATCATATTGTTTTTCAACAAATATGTATAACAATTTATCAATACATACATGTCCAGGTAATGAGTCCAGTGTGTTGCAATACACCAACAAGCCCTGCCATTTTATTTATATTTTGATTGTGTATATTGAAAATCAATAACTAAACCTGCAATAATAAAGTTGCTTAAATGTAGAGGATAATTTAGAGATAGATGGGTTATTTCAGATATACCTGTCGAGGAAGACCTCTCTGGAAAAGTGTTATTTAAACATAGATTCACAGAAAGTAATATTAAGACTCAAGAAGTTTATTTTCAACAACATTCTAAAAATTAAAACACTACTTGTAAAGTCCCTGAAGCAATAATAAGCTTGATTTACACGAATGACAAAAATCAAGTAAGTCTTTCAACATTTTGATACAAGAAACTGTTAATAACAGTACTGTTAATGGAGATGAAAGACCATGAGCAGGGCTGGTTTGGCATTAGTAAGAGTTGGATAAATAGTTCCGACTCAGCCCTATTAATTTAAACATAGCAATTAGATATGCAAGTAGAACTAGCAAAAATAAGCTATGATGTGGGATTCTGCTATTCTGTGGAAAGGTTTTATATTCAGTGTGAAGCCATGAGACAGGATGGGATCACAGGTAGACAAAATATAATTTTAAAAACTGTGAGTTAAGGAAAATTATTAGGGACACTTCAATCTTTGGAGACTAAGCACAGGAAGAGAAACTATAAAGGGAGACTCAGAAGGAAAATTGGTGTAGGAATACAGTTAGGTGAGAATAATGTGTAAGAAACAAAGCAAAACGAGAGTCACGAGGAAGTGGGAGTGAGAAATTGTGTCATATGCAATAAAAAAGTTAAATAAGTATAAATATTAGCTATTGGATTTCACATGAAGGTGGCTGTTAGTAATGTTGACAAGAATATTTTCACTGAGAAATAAGTCAGACAGAAAAAGTCAAATGATTTCACTTATATTTGGAATCTAAAGAACAAGACAAACACAATAGAAAACACTCATAGATACAGAGAACAAACTGACATTGACAGGGGAAGGCGTTTAAAGGGCTGGGTGAAATAGGTGAAAGGATGAAGAACTACAAATTGGTAATTACAGAATATTCACAGAGATGTAAAGTACAGCATAGCGAATATATTATAATCCATGTATGGGGCCAGGTGGGTACTTGAAATATAAGTGGGATTACTTTTTAAATTATGTAATTTTCTAACCAAATGTGCACCTTAAACTAATAAAGAATAATATTAAATGTAAATTATAATTAAAAATTTTTAACGAGCCAAAAAGAAAACTAGTTTCACTGAAATGGTGAGATGATTATTGACAAGATAAAAGGAAGAATATATTTTTTTAAAGCATGGGTGTTTCTTTTTCTCCACAGCCTCTCCAACATTTGTTATTCCTTGTATTGTTGATAACAGTCATTCTACTAGGTGTGAGGTGGTATCACATTGTAGTTTTGATTTGCAATTTTCCAATAGCTAGTGCAGCTGAGCTTCTTTTCATATATCTGTTGGCCACTTATATGTCTTTTTAGGAGAAGTGTCTGTTCAGGTCTTCTTCCCACTTTCTAATTGGATTATTTAGGGTTTTTTTTGTTGTTGTTGTTGAGTTGAATGAGTTCTTTATATATTCTGAATATCAACCCCTTGTTGAATCTGTTGTTTGCAACCATTTTCTCTCATTTCATTGGTCACCTTTTTGTTTTATTGGGTGTCTGTTTTGTTATGCAAAATATTTTTTGTTTTGTTTTGTTTTTTGATATAACCACTATGGAAACCAGTATGGAGGTTTTATAAAAAGTTAAAAAAAAGAGTTACCAGGTGACCCAGCATCACCTTTTGGGTACCTACCCCAAAAACTTGAAAACACTTATTTGCAAAGATTTATGTGCCCTTATTTTCATTGAAGCATTCATAATTCACAGTGGACAAGACACAGAAACAACTGAAGTGTCTATTAATAGTTGATTAAGAAAAGTGTGGTACATGCATATAATGGAATACTACTCAGACATAAGAAAAGATGAAACACTGATATTTGTGATAATGTGGATAGACCTCAAGAATGCCATACTAAATGAAATAACAGACACAAAGAGTCAAGAACCATATGATTAACTCATATGGGGTATTAAACTGAAAGTAACTAATGAAAAATCAAGACAAACAAGAACTTCTAGACACAGACAATGGTATGGTGGTTACCCAGAGGGAAAAGGGCATGGAGATTGTAAAGGGTAAAGGGGCCAAATATATTGTGACTGAAAGAAATTTAACTTTGAGTAGTAAACACAAAATTCAATATAAAGAGTAAGTATCATAGGTTATATAGGTTATACACTTACAACCTATTTAATTTTATTAACCATGTCACCCTAATAAATTTAATTAAAAATTAATAAACTTTTGGAAAAAATAAGAAGCAAAAAATTAATAACATACAACAAATAATATAACTAAAATATATTTTTCATGTAAAAAGTGGCCAATATCAAAAGACTTGATAATATATGAAAAAAATAAACTATACTATTAAAAATAGAGAATGTATACAGATACCAGACATTTTAAATACAATAATAATATGGTATGTATTTGGAAACATCGGGTCCCTCATGCG
Source organism: Saccopteryx bilineata (assembly GCF_036850765.1). NCBI lineage: Eukaryota > Metazoa > Chordata > Mammalia > Chiroptera > Emballonuridae > Saccopteryx > Saccopteryx bilineata. The sequence continues at coordinate 71,845,418 of NC_089491.1, read as the reverse complement.
AAAATGATTAAATTGTAGTCTTTTTGGATAGAATTCTGGCAGCACTTGCAATTTGTATCCATGAATATGTATGCATATATGTGTGTTTTAGTAAGTTAGTTAACTAGTTAGTAAGTTATTTAGTTATAAAATTTTTATTCCAGTAAACTTCCTGGGCATATAATAGGGAAATTCTCACATAGATTCAAAAATGAAAACCTATGAAAACAGTTATCTGTACTATTTTTGTGCATAAGGACAATTAGAAGATGAGATGGATCTAGATGTGCATCACTGGGAAACATGCATAACTAATGTGGTAAAAAAAAACCCATGAAATTTCATGTAACAATTTCAACTGAAGTCTGAAAATAGAATCACAACATGGATAATTATTAATAACATAAATAGAAAAGTAAAAATACAATGTAATCTATAAGGCTTATCATAAATGTGGACTAAATGTAGGTGCATAATAAATAACTACAAATATTATTAGAGTACACACTCAAAGATAAATTTTAAGCTCAATTTTTGGGTAGAGAGGGGGAAGTAAATGGAGATGATGGTGTTACATAAGGGAAGGTCAGTGTTGCTAATTTGATATACATTGGGGAATAAATATAATGTGCTGTATTTTATTTCCAAAAGGAGAAAAAATAAGAATTGTGCCAAATGGATATAGTAGAAACACTATGTTCTTTTAAAATGTATATAACAGGCCCTGGCTGGTTAGCTCAGTGGTAGAGCGTCGGCCTGGCGTGCAGAAGTCCGGGGTTCGATTCCCAGCCAGGGCACACAGGAAAAGCACCCATCTGCTTCTCCACCCCTCCCCCTCTCCTTCCTCTCTGTCTCTCTCTTCCCCTCCCGCAGCCGAGGCTCCATTGGAGCAAAGATGGCCCGGGCGCTGGGGATGGCTCCTTGGCCTCTGCCCCAGGCACTAGAGTGGCTCTGGTCCAGACAGAGCGACCCCCCCCCCGAGGGGCAGAGCATCGCCCCCTGGTGGGCGTGCCGGGTGAATCCCGGTCAGGCGCATGCGGGAGTCTGTCTGACTGTCTATCCCCGTTTCCAGCTTCAGAAAAATACAAAAAAAAAAATGTATATAACAATAAATCTCTCTCATATACCAATAGACAAGTTTATAACAAAATATTAGTAAATCAAATATAAAAATGCATTAAAATATTATACATCATGCACAATTATGATTTATTTCAAGTAAAATTATCCATTATATCAATAGATACAGAAAAACTTTTTTTTTTGTATTTTTCTGAAGTTGGAAACGGGGAGGCAGTCAGACAGACTCCCCCGTGTGCCTGACCAGGATCCACCCGGCATGCCCACCAGGGGGCGATGCTCTACCCATCTGGGGCATCGCTCTGCTGCAACCAGAGCCATTCTAGTGCCTGAGGCAGAGGCCACAGAGCCATCCCCAGTGCCCGGGCCAACTTTGCTCCAATGGAGCCTTGGCTGTGGGAGGGGAAGAGAGAGACAGAGAGGAAGGAGAGGGGAGGAGTGGGGAAGCAGATGGATGCTTCTCCTGTGTGCCCTGGCCGGGAATTGAACCCAAGACTCCTGCACGCCAGGCTGATGCTCTACCACTGAGCCAACCGGCCAGGGCCAGAAAAACATTTGACTCAGTCCAACACCCATTTATGATAAAAATGCTCAGAAAGCCAGTTTTTTCAACTTGGCAAAGAATGTATTTACAAAACTTACAACTAACATAATGATGAACAACTTGAAGCTTTTCCACTAAGAATAGGAACAAGGCTAGGTTGTCTTCTTTCACTACTCCTTTCCAGTATTTCACTGAAGGTTCTAACTAATACATAAGACAAGAAAAAAGTATATATGTATTGGGGAGAAAGAAATAAAGCTGTCTTTGTTCACAGATACATTATCATCTCTGAAAAAAATCTGAAAAAATAAACAAAGAAACTAAAACTAGTAAGTGACTATAACAATGTTGGAAGATATAAGTATGTATGTCAATTGCTTTACTATATTCCAACAATAAATATAAGAAATTTGAAATTAAAGACTCATTGCATTCCCATGTTTATTGTAGCATTGTTTACAATAGCCAAGATCTGGAAATAGCCCAAGTGTCCATCAGTAAATGAGTGGATTAAAAAGCTGTGGTAAATATATACAATGGAATACTATGTGGCCATGAAAAAGAAGGAAATCTTACGTTTTGTGATGGCATGGATGGACCTGGAGATTATTATTATGCTAAGTGGAATAAGCCAGGCAGAGAAAGACAAATATCATATGATCTCACTTATATGTGGACTCTAAGGAACAAGGTGAACTGAGGAACAGAATAGAGGCAGAGACGGATCACAGGGATCAGAGGGACAGCTGTCAGAGGGAAGGGGAATGAGGGGATAGAATCAGAGATGGCAAAGGGATTAGTAAAATTATATTTTTATATACCATACACATAGGAACAGATAACAGGAAAGCAAATCCCAAAGTGAATGGGGGAGGAAGTTAGGGAGAGGGGAGCAAAGATGTGGTAATTCGGGACAAGGTGGTGGGGGTGAGGGAGTTGTATTGAGTGGAACATTTGAATCCATGTTAACACAATAAATTAAAATTAATAAATTAAAAAGAACTCACTGAAATTTACATTAGCACCCCTAAAATTACATATTTATATATAAATGTAACAATATATGTATAATATCCATATGAGAAAATATATAAAACTTCAACAACTAAAACAAAAAAAATAAATAAATGAGATATTTTAAGTTCATGATTAGAAAGACTCAATATTTCAAGATGTCAAGATGTATCAAGGTGAGAATCAACTTGATATCTATATTCGATGTAATCCAAATTAAATTCAAGCAAGGTGTATTCTGGATACTGACATATAAGGAGGTAAAAACCAACAAAATATTGAAGAAGAATGGAGCTGAAATACTAATACTACACAACTTCAAGACAATATAAAGCTACAGTAATCAAGAATGTATGGTGTTTATGAAAGAACAGATAAGTAAATCAATAAAACAAAATAGAAAACCTGGTACAAGGAAATAAGTATAGTGAACTGATCTTTGACAGGGGAGCAAAACTAATATATTGAAGCAGAAATTGTCTCTTCACCATTTGGTGCTTGAATAAATGGACTATAAAATGTTATAGGTGTTTTGCAAGAACATTTGAGGATTTCTTATGAACTAAACATATACTTACTATATGATCCAGAAATCATCTCTCTTGATATTTCCACCCCCACCCAAGTTGAAATCTTATGTCCACACAAAAACTACACAAGGATGTTTATAGCAGCTTTGTTCATAATTGACAGGCTTTGGAAACAATAAAGGTACATTTCAGTAGGTGAATGGATAATTAAACTGTTACATCTAGGCAATAGGATAATAATCAGTGTTTAAAAATAAATGAGCTAAAAAACTGTGAAAATACATGGAGGAAATTTAAATGCACATTACTAAGTGAAAGAAGTCAACCTAAACAAAACAAAACAAAACAAAAACTCCCCTGCATACTGTATAATAATGATACGACATTTTAGAAAAGCCAAACTGTGGAGACAGTAAGAATACCAGTGGTTAGGGAAGGTTATGAGGGGCTGACAAGGCAAAGTGCAGATGCTTTTTAGGACAGAGAAAATGCTGTGTCTGATATTATAATCATAGGTATCTGTTATTATTATACATGTGAACAAACCTTAGTAGATACAACATGAAGAATAACCTGTAAAGTATACTGTGAATTTGGGCCCTGGCCGGTGGGCTCAGTGGTAGAGCGTCGGCCTGGCATGCAGAAGTCCCAGGTTCGATTCCTGGCCAGGGGACACAGGAGAAGCGCCCATTTGCTTCTCCACCCCTCCCCCTCTCCTTCCTTTCTGTCTCTCTCTTCCCCTCCCGCAGCCCAGGCTCCATTGGAGCAAGGATGGCCTGGGCGCTGGGGATGGCTCCTTGGCCTCTGCCCCAGGTGCTAGAGTGGCTCTGGTCGCAACAGAGCGACGCCCCGGAGGGGCAGAGCATCGCCCCCTGGTGGGCAGAGTGTCGCCCCTGGTAGATCCTGGTCGGGTGCATGCAGGAGTCTGTCTGACTGTCTTTCCTGGTTTCCAGCTTCAGAAAAATACAAAAAAAAAGTATACTGTGAATTTGGAGTGATTATTATGCATCAATATAGATTCATCAATTGTAAGAAATGTACCAGTCTGATAAGTGATGTTGATAACGGAAGAAACTCCTCATGGTGTGTGTGTGTGTGTGTGTGTGTGTGTGTGTGTGTGTATGTTGGGGGGCAGGGGACTGAGAAGGTATATCAGAAATCTCTGCATCTTCTCAATTATGCTGCCAACTTAAAGTTCTTTAAAAATAGTCTTTTTAAAAGAGTTTGAACTCAAGAAAATAATAAATATGAGAAAGATATACACAGTTTATGGTCAAAGGAGGATGAGGATTTCTCATAAGGACATGTGTTTGCATATTGGTATACAGAAAAACACTAAGGGGACAGATATGAGTCCAAGAGAGGAGAAAATAGTGATGCAGAATTGATGGCGATTTATAGCAAGAGTAGACTTTGACCAAAAAAATCAGTGAAGGTTCAGTTTAAAACTGGAGGGTCTGGCATAAGATAGTAGTAAGGATATTTCTCCATGGTAACAGGAGGAAAAATTGTGTGCACTGATGCAGATAGGCAATAGAGAAAGAATTGGAAGGGTGAAATAGTTATTATCTCTGCTTCTATTTTCTTTGTGAAAATGAATCAGTTCATCAACTAAGAACAAGTGGAAAATGAATGGTGGAGGGCTGAGAGGTGAGGAGATGTGACTTTAAAGAGAAAATATGAGAATATGAGAAATCAAATATCCAAGCAAAATTTGTTAGGATTATGGCTTATTCTTTACTGCTTTTATTTTCCTCCAGACACTCTTTGTGCTATTTCAATATAGATAAGAGATAGGCAGGTGTTAAATTGCATGAGTCTTTAATTTTTTCAAGTGAAAATGAAACACATTTTGTCCTATATCTCTTAGCAGAAGTAAGTGTATTTGACTACAACCCCCTATCTGAAATCTATTCCTTGGCTTTGAATACACCACAATGTTCAATCGCTATTCTTTTTGTGTCCCTTCTATTTTATCTAAATATGCAGTGCTGAAATTCCTTGAAACTTCATCTTAGGCTCATGGTAAACTTTTTCTGTAGACTACATCCATTCTCCTAATAACAGGTAGCAAATATCTAAACAAACTGCTACCTAATTTTACACCTCCACACCTGATGGGTTTTTGAGTTGTAGATCACAAACCTAACTGACTTGCCAGCATGTGTCTGAATTAGAATGTAAAATAGAGCTCACAAATTCAACATCTTTAAGCAGAATCCATCTTCTGACCAAAAACTTACTCTCTCTATAGTCCCTGTCTCGATAAATGTTGCCACTACCCATTCTATAATAAAAATCAGAAATCTGGCTACTCATCCTTACTGCCTTCCTTTATCTAACCCACCACACCCAGCCAGTAAAGTCTTGTCTATTCTTCCAAGTATTTTTCTAATCAAATCGTTTTCATTCTTTCCTGAACAATGCCTGGGAAGCATTTTTAAAATGTTTTCTTCCCCTCTCCTAAGATTTTGATTCAGTTTATCTGATGTGGGTCCCAGGCATTGAGATAATAATAACAATTTTCAAACCCAAGGAAATTTTCATATTTAAACTCAGAAAATCCTAATAATATATTTTTGTGAACCACTGCTATCCCTCATTCACTTTTTACAATTTCAAATTCCCAAATCCTAATACTAACTAATATAGCTTAAAACAATCACATACTTGGAAGGCTATAATAACATCTTAAAGAGTCTCTTTGCTTCTACTATGTTTTATTTCTTTTCACTGTAGCAGGAGTGCTGTCATTTTCTTTTTTTTCTTTTCTTTTCTTTCTTTCTTCCTTTTGGCTCATATCAGATCCTGTTTTGCCCAGGCTGAGTAGCCGTCAGGTACTTCCACTGCACTCAGGTCTTACATGTGGTTTAAAACAATGTGTGCAGTTTCCCCAGTCTTAGGCCTCACCACGACGCCCGCCCTTTTTTACATTCCAACCACATGATTCTTCTTTCTTTTCTTCAAACACACCACACTTTTCTGTCTTGGGAAAGAAATTGCTCATGCCAATCTTTCAACCTGGATCACTAATGCTCCCCATCCCCAGATGCTTTTGCCTAGCTAACACGGTTATTTGTCCTGCTTTGCCTTTCCTCATTACTCTTCCCTGGCCTGCACACACTGCAAAGCACTCATCACCGAGAATGTATTTGTATTGTGAATAATATTAGCAAAAACTTATTGAGCCTTACAATGTGCCAAGCATTATGCTATGAGTTTTCTTTAATTCAATCTCTTTAAAACAAAATAATGCTCTAAATTAGGTCCTATCAATATTCCCACATTAAGGATGAATAAACTGATGCAAAAAAAATTTAAACACTTTACTCAAGATTATATGGCTTAAGTGGTGGGAGTAAAATTTTAAATCATTACATTTGATTTCAGATCACACTATCACAACCTCTAAACTCAAGTACATAATTATACATTAATTTTTTAAATTAAAGCTTTATTGCCATGTGATGAATATAAAAATAATTGTACATATTTCTTGCATATAATTTGATAGTTTGGACATACACACATACCCATGAAACTACCACAATGATCAAGATGATAAAGATAGCCATCACTTCCAAAAGATTTTTTGCACCTCATTGTTGCATACATGAGGAAAAAACAGTAACATGAGATCTACATTCTTAGCAGATTTATTAAGTGCACACTACAATGTTGTCACCTGTAGGTTCTGTGTTGTACAGCAGATCTACAGAACTTATTCCTGTTGCATAAATAAAAATTTATACCCGTTAAACAACTTTCTGTTTATCCCTCCTCCCAATCCCTGACAACCATCATTTGACTCTCTGCTTCTATGCATTTGAATATTTTACTTATTTTTATTTTTATATATTTTTTATTTTTCTGAAGTAAGAAGCAGGAAGTCAGAGAGACAGACTGCCATATGCACCTGACCAGGATCCACCCGGTATGCCCAGTAGGGGGCAATGCTCTGCCCATCTGGGGTGTTACTCCATTGCAACCGGAGCCATTCTAGCGCCTGAGGCAGAGGCCATGGAGCCATCCTCAGTGCCTGGGACAACTTTGCTCCAATGGAGTCTTGGCTGAGGGAAGGAAAAAGAGAGAGAGAAAGGAGAGGGTTATGGGTTGAGAAGCAGATGGGCACTTCTGTTGTGTGCCCTGGCCGGGAATTGAACCCAGGACTTCCACATGCTAGGCTGACACTCTACCACTGAGCCAGCTGGCCGGGGCTGAGCTTGAATAGTTTAGATACCTCATATAAGTGGAATCATTCAATATTTGTTTGTCTGTGACTGGCTTATTTTAGTTAGCATAATGTCTTCATGTTCCATCCATGTTGCATATTGCAAGATTTCCTTCTTTTATAAGACTGAATAACAGTCCATTATGTATATATACCACATTCTCTTTATTGATTAGTTTTAATGGACATTTAGTTTTTTTCTACACATTGACTATTGTAAATAAGTATATAATGAACACAGAAGTGCAGATATCTCTCCAAGAGTCTGATTTAATTTTTTTGATATATAGGGTGCAAGCTAGAACTGCTGTATCATATAGAGGTTCTATACTTAATATTTTAAAGAAATTTCCTACTATTTTGATAATAAATACACCAATTTGCATTCCCCAAAAGTGTGCACAAGGGTTTCAAATTCTTTATGATCTAGATAACATTTATCTCCTATTTTTTAGTTTTCTTTTTGTTTTTTGTTTCATTTTTTATTTTGTTTTATTTTAGCTGTCAAGACATCTATGAGATGCTATCTCACTGTGGCTTTTATTAGCCTTTCCCTAACAATTAGTGCCATGAAGTACCATTTTATATACTCATTTAGCATTTGTGTGTCTTCTTTGAAAAAAATGTTTATTCAAGTCCTTTCCCCTTTTTCTACTGGAATTGTGTTGTGTGTTTCTAGTTAGAGATACTATATATGCTAATTAGTTAAATCAAAAATAAAAGCCTAATGCCCTTTGTACTTGTAAATAAAAAAATACATTAAATTATATTATTAAGATGTAAAACACATTGAATAGAATACAATTTTATAGCAAACATAATCTTAGATAAACACATTTTACTTGTATTGTTTCAACTTGATGTTAACCATAGCTGTCAATTTTTAAAAAGCAGTCATTATCAACTCTTATCAAGTCACAACAGCTTCAAAATGGGATCAGTTATTTGGCCATAACAGATCTACCCAGAAAAATCTAGACTTACTACGCAGGTGTGTACTTGTGTACTGACTACTCCACAGGAAGATGCTTGGTGGTGGGGCAGGGAGGCACAGAGAGTCGGGAGGGTGGGGCTAGTGCATTTCCCAGGCTGATGCGTTATGGAGAGGAATGTTTGACCCAGATAGTGAGGCATCATTGGGCAGTACAAGCAACAGATTCAGCATGGTATCCTTGGTAGCTGTCCCTCCAGCCCTCTCTCCCTGTATGATGCCAGTCAACTCTGAGCTGCCTTCTCTGCCAAAGCCAGGGATGAGTGAAGGCAAGTGAATTTTTTTTTCCATTAGCCCTTTAAGAGGATACTCCTTCTGGTGGATGGAAACACCACTGTTTTCATAACCAGATGTTTTGTGAGCACCTCCTTCTGGCTCTGATGCTCTGGGCAGGGGAGCCCAGTGTTTGGTTGAGAGCTCTGATTCCTCAGGTAACCTTTGCAAATGAGATACTCCTGTGGATCCTCTACTGCTGCTCATGGGTGCAGGGCCAGAATTTGTTGTGTGTCTGTCCTTCATAACTCTCTGGATGTGGCTTCTTATGTCATCCTTGGTTATAGGACTTCTGCTAAGCAAGTTTTCATTTGGTTATTCAGGTTGATTGTTTTGTAATTCAGTTGTATCTTTTATATGGTCCTGGGAAGAGATAAGTGTAACTTCCACATACTTCACTGCCATCCTGCATTCCTGAGCGTGGTGTATCTCTGCAGTGAGGTATTTGTCCAGAGATTATGCCCATTTTTAAGTTTGGTTGCCTGTTTTGTTCATACTGAGGATTTAGAGAGTCTTTTTAAATTATGTATTTAAATACTAGTTCTTTATCAGATCTATGTCTTGAATTCACTTATTCTGAGTCTGTGGCTTATATTAAATTTGATTAGAATGCTTAAATCCACAAAAAAATCTCTTCTTTTCTCTTTTCTGCTCCTCTACCATCAATGACCTCTGTCTCTTTCTTTAGGGAGAGCTGTGAGTCAGCAGCTGACGACCTATGTTCTCTTCATAGGGTTGCAGAGGGTCCCATTTTGGGGAAAACAGAGGGTATGTAGCTGACTGTGAACTCCCCTGGAAGCCTCAGACCGAGTGGATTCCACCTGACCTGAATTTGACTGAGAAGAGGGCTCTCACCCTCATCCCCACTGAACAGAGCCCCAACCACAAAAGTTGAATGTGCAGGGTATGTGGGCTGGCACCTGGCCCAGAGTTAGGGCACAGGTCTGTACTGGAGGCCCTCTGTGGTTTGGACCCTGTGGTCTACCCCAAATCCTTGGGCCTGATGTTCTGTCCTTCTGGCACTTTCTGTGAGGCCATTTTGATGGTTCCTTCTGGTTATACAAACTCAACTGAGACCTGCTGTTGCAACTGAGAACTCCTGAAAAAAGCTCATTTGTGGTGGTCTCTATGACTGGCTGAGCCTCTGAGACCTGCTCTCCTCATAGAGAGAAAGTGGATCCACATTTGGAGGGAGAAGTCAGTACAGTGGTACCTTGAGATATGAATTTAATTCATTCTGTAACCGAGCTCATAAATCAGTCAACTCGTATATCAAACTGCTGATCCTGGACCCATGCGCCAATGCGCCAACTAGCGGCAGCTTCCTAAATCACCACTTGTATCTCGGAATTTCACTTGGATCTTGAACAAAAATATAGACCGAGTCGCAGCTCATATCTTAAAAATTTCGTATGTTGGTCTGTTCGTATCTCAAGGTACCACTGTGTGTGCAGGCCCACATCCTCCAGGGTCATGGACAGCAGGGCCAGGCTGTGCAGCTCAGTGGAATTTGGGAGCAGGGTAGGGCTGCTGTGGGCTAAGGATTGGGGTGGGCAATGGGACATGGAGCAGGGCACAGGCAGGATGAATGAGATCTTCCTGGGTACCTTCTATTCCTCCACTCCCAGACTCTCCTCCTAACTTCCTCTCAGTGATCTCAGCCCCATGTCTCATCTGGTCTCCAGTTTTCCCAAACAGGGCTCAAAGTGGAAAAGGTGGGCTAGGATGTAGAAAGCTGCTCCTAAAACCTTAAAATCAGGTTTATATTAGACAGAGAATCTTCTCTTCCAGAGATCTGTCCTAAATAAATGTGATTTATGGACGCAGACATTCCTTCCACATAGTGATGGGAGTGAAAATGTGGAACTGGCTCATGTTCCACAGCAGGGGCTTTGGAACTTCTGATGTGGGGACACAGGAAACGCCAAGTAAGGGGAGGACTGACTGTCACTGTCAACACTAAGGAAATGAGCGTCAGGAAGGGCACACTCCTCAGAATCCTCCTCGCCCAATACCCAAAAGTGCACACGTGCACACACACATGTATAAATAAACACACACAGTCACCCACATGCACACATGAGTGTGGAAACACAGGAACACACATGTGCACATGCTGACACCAAGTGCACACACAGAGATAGGACTTGAATGGCGAGCACCCCCTGTCAGTGCTATTCCCCCAGAAGAGCTTTGTTCTTTACTTGCTTCTGAATTGCTTTAGAATTCATTGGTGTACTATAATAAACCCATATTTTTCATTTTATAAATCCTTTAAATAATGTAATTTACTGCATAGATGAGGGATAAATGATGAACAATAAACACATGACTTTAATATGTTTAGAACTATCAAAGTCACACATGCATTATTAAATGTATAGACATCACCTCAAGGAGAAGATAAGTGATTTGCAAGTCCTGCCCCCGAGGTGGTGTGGTGGCTCTCTCTCAGGCTTCACATCTCTCATTCTGTTTGTCTGTCCCTGTTACAGAAAGACTTATTTTCTCATATGCATGTCTTCCTGTTGAAATTCTTATGTATTGATCTAACAGGTGGTATCCCGAATCCAGACAATGGGTTCATGAGTCTCACACGAGAGATCCCCTGAATTATTATCTGTCAGATCAGGGAGACCCCTGAACCTACTTTACCTGATGCTCAGCTTTCCTCATCCATATGGGCCAGTATGGGTGGATCCCAGCCCTTTCCATGGACATTAGTGTTTTTTCCAATTTCAGTCTACTTCATCAGTACTCTGATGAGTAGTCTCAGAAATACATCTCTGAACAATTGTGCAAGAGTTCCTATGTAATCACTCTCTAAGATACACACTGCCAGGTGAAGGTGAGAACCTGTGGGACTTTGATGAGTCCTGCACACTGTTCTCCCAGAGGAGAGTCCTTGCCCCCTTCTCTCCAGGGAGCTGCTAGGGCCTCTGTTGCCTCACATTTTCCCCAGGGCTGGTTGCTATTAGACCAGAAGCCTGCCAGTCTGATGGTGACGGTGCTCTCTCTCCTGTCTTTACAGTGTACGTGTCCCCATTGGAGAGTTCAGACATCTCTGACATGCACTGGCATGTGGACTGCCTCCAACAAGTGCATAAATTTGCCCTCTGTCCCTTTAGAAAACACCAATAATTGGCCCTGGGCAGTTAAATCAGTGGGTTAAGAGAGTCATCCTCAAACAACAAAGTTGCAGGCTTGATCCCTGGTCAGGGCACACACATGGGGAGCAACCAAAATATGCACAACTGGGTGGAACAACAAATGTCTCTCTCTCTCCCTGCTTTCTACATCATGGGGATGTTAAACTTCTCTCCATCATTGAGTGTGAGAAATGCTTTTCAGCTTGTGGTCTTTCCAGAATTTACCATTTTTTCTTGTTTTGTGCATAAAAAGAGCCAGCCTTTGTCCCTGGCTGGCTGGATCAGTGATAGAGCATTGATCCTGTGTGTAGATGTCCAGGATCAATTCCCAGTCATGGCACACAGGAGAAGTGCCCATCTGCTTTTCTGCCCCTCACCCTCTCACTCTCGCCCTTCCCCTTCCTTCAGCCGTGGCTTGATTGGAACCAGTTGGCCCCAGGTGCTAAGGATGGCTCCATGGCCTCCACCTCAGGCCCTAAAAGCTCAGTTGCTGCGCAGTGGGGCAACACCCCATGTACATAGAGCATACCCCCTAGTGGTCTTGCCGGGTAGATCCTGGGGCCCATTCAGGAATCTGTCTTTGTCTCCCCTCCTCTCACTGAATTTTTTTAAAAAAAAAGCCACCTTTGCCTAACTGGCTTCTGACCCTGGGGTTGCACTTAGCATGGCGGACTCTACCTCTAGATTATGTACGCACTTACTTAAAGGGTTTTTAAAATAACCACCTGGCCCCTAATACCTCTAGGATTTCTCTTTCAAATACCAAAAATTCTATTTCAGATGAAAATGAACAAAAGTATGGCAGTAGACACAAAAGACACCTATTGTAAGATTTCATTTATAGGAAATGTCCAGAATAGGTAAAAAAGCAGAGACAGAAAGCAGATCAGGGGTGGCCAGGGGCAATAGGGGTGGGGAGTGAATACTTCTAGTGCAGGGTCTCTTTTTAGGGTGATGGAACATTGTGATTAAGAAGTGGTGGTGATGCACAAGCATCCTGAATGTACTTCATGCTTGGCAATGGCATAATTTAAAATGCAAACAATAAGATTTCTTTACTACTAAAATCACACTTAAGAAAAAAGAAAATCATACTGATTAGATTAATTTTTTAAAAAAAAAAAAAGTCAAACAGTGGAGGTAAGTTAAATTCTAATGGGAGGAGAAAAGCAGGTTCAACAAGCCGATCCAGAGCTGGCCCTGATGTGCTTTGTAGAGGAAGCTCTCCCTCTCTGGCTGGAGCCAGGGCAGTTTCAGGGGAGGGTTCTTCAGGGCCGGCTGGTGGGGCCTCCTCAGGGAGCTCAGGAGAACTGGCCCCGCTCCAGAGCTGCTGCTGGAGCGGCCAGCTGAAGGCGGCCCAGCCGCTGGAGGCAGACAGCCCTCCTGATCTGGAGTGACCTCGATGTCCACCACTGTGCCTGGCTCCTCAAGATCTAGAACAAATGTCGAACCAGGAGCTGCCTCGCACGTTGAGCTGGTGCTGAGTTGAAAGAGGAGAAAAGATCACTTATGTAGCCTGCCTTCTCATCTGTCCCTCAAAAAAGAACACAACCAGACCCTTCCAGAAAAGCTGCAGATTTGTGTATAATAGAGCACTTTAATGATTAAATGTGGCCCTTTAGATAGAAAACAGCTCGATGGATTTCCAGGGATGGGGAGAGGTTGGTTGCTGAGGAAAATGGGGAGTTTTGAGGAATTGTTTGACATCTTGATTATGGTGTGGTTACTGTGCAGTGCTCAAATTTGAGATGAGCTTTACTGAATGTTAATTATGCTTCAGTAAACATGACTCTGAAAACTTAAAAAAGAAAAGAATAACTCGTAGAGACAGAAAACAGTATTGCTAGAGGGAAAAGGGGTGAGAGAGGTAGAAGAAGATAAAAAGGGATAAATAATGATGGAAATGAGACTTGACTTGGAGTGGTGAACACACAATACAAGGTACAGGTGGATATATTATAAAATTTTATACCTAAAGCCTATATAATTTTATTAACCTATGTCACCCCAATAATTTTTTTTTCTGAAGCTGGAAACGGGGAGGCAGTCAGACAGACTCCCTCATGCTCCCCACTGGGATCCACCCGGCACGCCCACCAGGGGGCGATGCTCTGCCCATCCAGGGCATCGCTCTGTCATGACCAAAGCCACTCTAGCGCCTGGGACAGAGGTCAAGGAGCCATCCCCAGCGCCCGGGCCATCTTTGCTCCAATGGAGCCTCGCTGCGGGAGGGGAAGAGAGAGACAGAGAGGAAGGAGAGGGGGAGGGGTGGAGAAGCAGATGGGCATCTCTCCTGTGTGCCCTGGCCGGGAATCGAACCCGGGACTTCTGCACGCCAGGCCGACACTCTACCACCGAGCCAACAGGCCAGGACCCACCCCAATAATTTAAATTAAAAAATAATCTATGTATGTACTGTTCTCAAATTCAACCTAAAAACTTTTAGATGGCTGATTATATGACCTCTACCACCAGCCGCAGCCAAATAACACCAGCCACTTACTCTGAGCACTTGCACTTAATCTAGTGCACTTGCATGCTTTGCTTTGTTAATGCAACAACATTTAAGCGTGCACCATCATAATCCACCATTTACTGGTGTGAATAGAAAGTGTTACAGATAGTAAGTAATGTAATCTAGGTTACACGGGCCTGACCAGGCGATTGCCCAGTGGATAGAGCATCAGACTGGGACATGGAGAACCCAGGTTTGAAACCCTGAGATCGCTGGCTTGAACACAGGCTCATCTGGTTTGAGCAAGGCTCACCAGCTTGAGCCCAAGGTTGCTGGCTTGAACAAAGGGTTACTCGGTCTGCTGTAGCCCCCCAGTCAAGGCACATATGAGAAAGCAATCAATGAACAACTAAAGTGCCACAATGAAGAATTGATGATTATCGTCTCTTTCCCTTCCTATCTGTCCCTATCTGTTCCCCTCTGTGTCTTTCTCTGTCTCTATCAAAAAAAAAAAAAAAAAAAAAAAAAGCAAAGCCACACAGCTCAGCTCATTACTGGGAAGACCCAGAGCCAGAAACATAGATTCTGACTTTAAAGGTCATGCTTATATGGTGTACCCTGTCATATAATCTCCCATAAAAAATGTAAGCTCTGGATGGTTTGGTTAGTCAAATAAGAAAAGATAGGTTTCACTTGAGATATTGGGAGTATAAGAAATTCCTAAATACCTGAAAATGAATGGTAACACAGTGTAAATTTTTCAGTGTAAAGGTTAAGAATATGGAAGTTGGTTAGAAATCTATTTCATACAAAGCTTAAGATTAGATCTAAATTCAATAGACATTTTGATATACTTTCTTACAGAGTTATATTCTATGTATATATTCTTTCTCTTCAAGAAGTATTGGCCTAATTAAGGGCAGGGGTCATTTGTTACCCTTTGAATCTTAGCATGTAGCTCCTTGATTTATACTCTTGCTACAGGAGGTAACAGAAATTAATTTGTGTCCTGCCCTACATCTAAAACCATGAGACAAAATGAATGTCAAGTACTTAAAGTGTGCTGACTTCAAAAACATGGAAGAATTCGAGAAGCAAATGGTGTAAGCAACTTTTATATGTAGAACATATATTTTCCATTTTTAATCAAAATCTAACTGAACAGAGATGTACTGATCCTGATGTTTTGTTATCTAGGGTTCTAGAAAAATATAGTCTTAAATATTCTAATTGATTTTTAAAGAAGTGTCCTGTTCTTTCTTAGTTTATCTGCATCTTCACTGCACATGATAAATATTGTTTTCATGACTGAATTTGCAGTTGTTTCCCTTCATACAATTAAGCACAGGTTTATAAGTATTAATAAGGTATTTTCAAAATAGCTGTATATATTTTGTGGAATAAATTGTATGGGAAGCAGGATATTGGTGACAAACAGAAACAGACACATAATTGTCTTGGATTTAATTAAAATTTTCAAAGTTTATTTGATCAACTCATCTAAATGTGCTTTAATTGTAGTCACCTTCTATTACTCTAAAATTTGAAAGGGTGAAAATAATAATAACTGCTTAATACATTTTAAAGAAAGCATATATATGTATTCATGATAAAGGCACATTATTGATGCCATATTCCCCCTTGCTTCTTGTAGTGTCTGCTTTTCCAAAATTATCTCAAATTACTATTCAAATATTTGGAGACTGTTCTGATAATAAAACAATTAACTCCTATTCATTGTTCTGTTATCACTATTAAAATGGAAACCAACTCTGTTGAGATAGGTAAGTATGTGAGCAGGGTTTATGATTTTCAGCCTATAAAGCACTATGCTGCATTGATATAGTCAAATACATTTTAATAAATTCTTATAAAAAATAATAACTAAGAGCACATAATAGAAAAAAAGAACTTTTCACGGTAATGGATACAATTGCCTTGAAACTACTTTTTAAGAATTCTATACCTTCTTTTATGTCACTGTTATTTCTTTTGATGAATACTACAACTTTTGGTCAGCTGGCCTTGTTCATGTTTTCTCAGAATTAATTTGCTATTGTTATTGGTATAAATTTCCCTCAAGCAAGAAATGTACCTGTTGTTACAATATTATCATGTAAATTGCACCAATATTCAATTAACTTGAAGAAGATTTTAGGCAGCATTTTTTAAAGCAACATTTTTCATAAACAAGGCTATTGAACATTTTAATCTCTGTTCTCAATCCAATCAGAACCTGGGCAAAATAATCACCTACTTTAATTTATAGAGATTTGCTTTCAGAAAAGAAAATTCACTCAAGATATTGGTTTTCAAACACATTTCCATTTCTTAGTTAGTATGAGGAAGTGAAGACCCTATACCTTATCAGCAATAAATTATTCTGTTTAACTGGCTGCTAAACAAGGAGCTACAGTCCTATTAAAATCCAATTAAACATGCATCACATCTGATAGATATAATTAGAACAACTGTAGAGGGTAAATGGCTTCAAGAACTGTAGCCAAAGAAGTATAGGTTAGTATTAAAAGGGAAAATAATAGACAATAAGCTAGGGATTTGTTCCTGCAATGATACCTTCTTTATTGTGGCAATTTTATAATCATTTATCTATTTTTAATAGTTTCTGTAACTTGTTTGGAAAGTATTGTATTGCTTTCTTGTTTGCTTCTGTTAATAAGGATTTGCATATGGTTTCATGGGATAAATCAAAGTGTAGTAATAAAATAGCAGATCTTGCAAAATACGTTGAAACTTGCAGCATTTAAAATATTTTTAATCATTTTTCTAAGTTTTTAAGTGTCCTGTTGCATCATATACAATTTAGGTATGGATGTCTCTAACTTTCTCACAAGAACATAATCACTAGGAACTGCTAACCTAGACATTATAACAGGTAGATATGCACTCATAGGTATGCTTATGCACTCATTTATTCTCTCATAGTGGCTGTTGACAACCTCTTTGTTGAATCCCTTCCAGTGATCCTTAGCAATAACTTGCACTCCTTTTCTCCTGTTTCTTTGCTAATCAAAATGTAGAGAATTGTTTTTGGACTTTACATATTTCTATGCAGAAAAGCTCTTTTAATATTGAGTTGAAAAGAAAATGTAAGCAGAACCATGACCAGCGCACAATATATATTTTGTAAAAAATTACAAATATTTTAAATGTAACCATGTAGAATATGAATAGAATACTGAACAACACTTTATTTACACTGACCTGGTAATTGAATATCCAGATAATAAATATACTATGAGACATCATGAGCAAATCAAGGAGGATGATAGTTGATCATTTTTTAATTTGGAAATTAAATTTAATGGAATGATATTGGTCAATAAGAATGCATAGGTTTCAGGTAAACATAAACACACAATGTATTTGTAGTGTTGATTGCATTGTGTGCTTATTACCCAAATCAAATCATTTTCTATCACTGTATATTTGTTCCCCATTATTCACCTCCGTGTGTTAACCAGTTCACTTTTATTTATCTATGTCCATGTGTCTCAGCTTTATATCCCACCTACAAAATCATACAGGTCTTAGTTTTTTCTCATTTATGTATTTTACTTAGTATAATGTTCACAAGGTCCATTCACATTGTCGTAAATGACAGTGTGTCATTTTTTATGGTTGAGTAATATTCCTTTGTATATATGTACCACACTTCTTTATCCAATCGTCTATCAAGGGACTCTTTTGTTGTTTCCACATTTTGGCCACCATGAATAATGCTGCAGTGAACATGGGGGTTCATGTGGCTTTGAGTACTAATGTTGTAAAGTTTTCAAGTAGATACCATTAGGGGGATTGCTGGGTCATATAGTAGCTCTATTCTTAATTTTTGAGGAAACATCGTACTGTCTGTCTTCCATAATGGTTGTACCAGTTTACATTCCCACCAGCATTGAATGAGGTTTTCTATTTTTCCATAACCTCTACATCACCTATTTCCTGTATTGTTGATAACAGCCAATCTAACAGGTGTGAGATGATATCTCATTATAGTTTTGATTTTTATTCCTCTAATAGCTAGTGAAGATGAGTATCTTTCATTATATCTATTTATTGTTTGTATATCTTCATGAGAGAAGTGTGTTTAGAATCTCTCCTCTTTTTTTTGCAAGAGAGAGAAAGGGAGACACAGAGACAGAGACAAAAAGGAAGGGAGAGAAACGAGAATCATCAATGTATAGTTGTGGCATTTTAGTTGTTCATTGATTGCTTTCTCACACATGACTTGAACCATGGGCTCTAGGCAAGCCAGTGACCCCCTTGCTCAAGGCAGCAATTTGAGCTCAAGCCAGTGACCTTGGGCTTCAAATCAGTAACCTTTAAGCTCAAGCCAGTAACCATGGGATCATGTCGATGAAACCACACTGAAGTCAGCAACCCTGCACTCAAGTTGGTGAGCCTGTGCTCAAGCTGACAACCTCAGGTTTCAAATCTGGGTACTTAGCATCCCAGGGCGATTCTCTATCCACTGCACCACCATAGGTCAGGACCTCTCCCCATTATTTAATTGGATTGTTTGCTTGTTTTTTGTTGACCCTTGTGAGTGCTTTATACATGTTTTATATTAATCCCTTATCAGAGCTGTTGTTTATAATATCAACTACCATTTGATCATTTTATGTGGCCCTTCTTGCTCATTAAATATCAGTTTATTTTTACCTTTATAATACCAAATATTGTATCTTTCGTAGACCTTCTTGTATTTATGGTTCTTTCTTCAAGGCTATAAAGTTTTAGGTTGTGGTCCAGTTAACAAGAGCTGCTAGTCTGCATATTATTTCATTGACACATCGGATGAGAAAAAACAGACAGGAAGACATTAAGAAATTAAAGATCTGGAATAGACCAGGAATTTAGGACTTGGGCATTATCATTGTTTCTCTTTCTTTAAATCTTATATTTCTGTTTCTTTACAATTGTTCTCTTTTTTGCAATTTTAAAATTTTTATTTATTTATGTATTTATGTATTTATGTATTTATTTATTTATATTTTTCCAAAGTTAGAAGCAGGGAGGAAGTCAGACAGACTTCTGCATGTGTCCAACCAGGATCCATCCGGCATGCCCACCAGGGGACAGTGCTGTGCCCATCTAGGGTGTCACTCCGTTGCAGCCAGAGCCATTCTGGTGCCTGAGGTGGAGGCCATGGAGACGTCCTCAGTGCCTGGGCCAACTTTGCTCCAATGGAGCCTTGGCTGCTGGAGGGGAAGAGAGAGACAGAGAGGAAGGAGAGAGGGAAGGGTGGAGAAGCACATGGGCGCTTGTCCTGTGTGCCCTGACTGGGAATTGAACCCAGGACTTCCACAGGCTGGGCTGATGTTCTACCACTGAGCCAACTGGCCAGGGCAGTCTCTTTTTTATTTTTTATTTTATTTTATTTTTTACTAAATAGATTATTATTGAGAAAAAAATAACAATGAATGGTGAAAGCTAGGTCTCCATTCATTTCAGTATAACTAGACAAAAGATAAGAAGTTTACTTACCAGCTCCTTGTATAAAAGCTCTTGGGAAAGGACTCAGATTGGCCCGACTTGGCACAGGCACACAGTTATTGTGACCATACCTGACTCAAACCTTGTCCAATGTCCACTCATATGCAAGAATGAGAAATCTATTATTGGAGGTTGGGTTGTGTACAGGCATATATGTGCAAGGAAGACAGAAACATCAGGTCTATTCCTTGAAGCTTCTGTCAAGCAATCTTTGAGATTTCTATGCCTTCAGAGACAGGACTCTCTGGGCCTTGTCACAACCACAGATAGCTCATAGGTTGCTTGTAAATCTGTGGTTATAGGTAATATTTCCTGATTCCTCAAGTGACAAGGGAGATGAAGAGAAATTCATCTATTTCACTGGGCCTTTGTTTTTCTCAATTCTATTTTTCCCTTGCTCTAAATAGAGAACTTTATGCTATACGGTGTTTTTGTTTGTTTGTTTTTTTGTTTGTTTGTTTGCTTTTTTGTTCTGAAACGGGGAGAGACAGACAGACTCCCGCATGCGCCTGACCGGGATCCACCCGGCACGCCCACCAGATGCGACGCTCTGCCCACCAGGGGGCGATGCTCTGCCCCTCCGGGGCATCGTTCTGCCGCGACCAGAGCCACTCTAGCGCCTGGGGCAGAGGCCAAGGAGCCAACCCCAGTGCCCGGGCCATCTTTGCTCCAATGGAGCCTTGGCTGCAGGAGGGGAAGAGAGAGACAGAGAGGAAGGAGGGGTGGGGTGGAGAAGCAAATGGGCGCTTCTCCTATGTGCCCTGGCCAGGAATCGAACCGGGGTCCCCCGCACGTCAGGCCGATGCTCTACCGCTGAGCCAACCGGCCAGGGCCTGCTATACAGTTTTGTCATCTAATTGTCCTTCTATTCTTAACCTTCCTCAATATATCTACACTAGAACTTTTACATTTGTGTTAATAAATGTAACATTATATTTTTTGCAGTATCATTTGAAAAATGTTAACCCAAAATGGCAAATTTATTTATATTAAATTGTTAAGTTCACAGTATCCATATTAAGCTTTCATTATATAATTTTTTTTCAAATCTCATGCATATACAGAATTATTTAAATCTTTGGATATCATTAAAGAATAAGCTTTCATGATAGGAACATGTCTAAATATTTGGAGCTTTAGAAATTTAAATGTACAATGAAGTTTTAGGTACTATCAATTTTTTATATTTTATTTAAAAATTAATAAAATAATTAGGTAAACACACATATTTAATAATACTAATTTATTCTGAACTAACTTGCTTTTTTTTTTTTTACAGAGACAGAGAGAGAGTCAGAGAGAGATAGACAGGCAGGAACGGAGAGATGAGAAGCATCAAGCATTAGTTTTTCTTTGCGCGTTGCAACACCTTAGTTGTTCATTGATGGCTTTCTCATATGTGCCTTGATGGTGGGCCTTCAGCAGACCGAGTAACCCCTTGCTCGAGCCAGCAACCTTGGGTCCAAGCTGGTGAGCTTTGCTCAAACCAGATGAGCCCATGCTCAAACTGGCGACCTCGGGGTCTCGAACCTGGGTCCTTCCGCATCCTAGTCCAACGCTCTATCCACTGTGCCACCACCTGGTCAGGTGTGAACTAACCTGCTTTTAAGAAATACTTTTCTAGGCTCTGGCTGGTTGGCTGAGTGGTAGAGTGTCGGCCTGACGTGCGGAAGTCCGGGTTTGATTCCCGGCCAGGGCACACAGAAGCGCCCATCTGCTTCTCCACCCCTCCCCCCTCTTTCCTCTCTGTCTCTCTCTTCCCCTCCCGCAGCCAAGGCTCCATTGGAGCAAAGATGGCTCAGGCGCTGGGGATGGCTCCTTGGCCTCTGCCTCAGGAGCTAGAATGGCTCTGGTTGCAACAGAGCAACGCCCCAGATGAGGAGAGCATCGCCCCCCGGTGGGCGTGCGGGGTGGATCCCGGTCGGGCGCATGCGGGAGTCTGTCTGACTGCCTCCCCGTTTCCAGCTTCAGAAAAATACAAAAAAAAAAAAAAAAAAAAAAAAAAAAAAAAAAAAAAAAAAAAAAAAAAAAAGAAATACTTTTCCTCCAAAAATACCTTACAGACTATACTGACTCTGTATAGGTCTATTGCTTATTAATACTGTCTAGAATTATCCTACTAGAAAGACATTTTATTGTATGGTATTTAAATATTTTATGATGACTTTTGTTATATGGCATCAGAAATGTAAAAGAATTAAATTATCAGAAATATATCTTTTTTTTTGTGACAGAGACAGAGAGAGTCAGAAAGAGGGACAGATAGGAACAGATAGACAGGAAAGGAGAAAGATGAGAAGCATCAATTCTTTGTTGTGGCACCTTAGTTGTTTATTTATTGCTTTCTCATATGTTTCTTGACCTAGTGGGCTACAGCAGGCTTAATGACCCATTCTCAAGCCAGTGACCTTGGGCTCATGCTGGTGAGCTTTGCTCAAACCAGATGAGCCTGCACTCAAGCTGGCAACTTCAGGGTCTTGAACCTGGGTCCACTGCATCCCATTCCGACACTCTATCCACTGTGCCACTGCCTGGTCAGGCCATAAATCTAAATAATTAAGATTAATAAGTAAACTTTTTCAACATTGGTGGTTTCTCATTTTAATAACTTGCTGAAACATTCCTTTCAGAATTAATGTAAATGGTTTTAAAAAGGAATAATATGTAATTTTCTTATTCTATAATATGTACTGTCAAATTTTACTTATACTAGAAGTTGCAAGCATAATTTTGCTATTTGGCTATGGTCTAATTTTCTTATAGTTATTTTTAAGAGAGACAAGAAAACAATTAGGAAAAAAATCCGTAGTTACAAAACAGTCATGGAGATGTAAAGTACAATATCGTCAATAATATTATGCCTAAGCAGACGGTGGAGCAGTGGATAGAGCATTGCCCTGGGACACAGAGGACCTAGGTTTGAAACCTCGAGGTCTATAGCCTGAGCACAGTCTCATTCGGCTTGAGCACTGAGTCACTAGCTCCAGCCCAAAGTTGCTGACCTGAATCCCAAGGTCACTGGCTTGAGCAAAGGGTCACTGACTCAGCTCGAGCCCTCTGGTCAAGGCACATATGGGAAAGCAATCAATGAACAAGTAGGTGCTGCAACAAAAAAATGATGCTTTTCATCTCTCTCCTTTCCTGCCTGTCTGTCCCTGTCTGACCTTCTCTCTGTCTTTGTCTCTCTCACTAAAAATAATAATAATAATAATATTGTAATAACTATGTATAGTGCCAGGTGGGTACTGGAAATATTGGATAGGAATACCTTGGAAATTACATAATTGTCTAAATGTTATACTATACATCTGAATCTAATGTAAATAATATTAAATGTTAACTATAACTGAAAAAGAAAATTAATAAAAAATAGGACACAAAAATGAGACCAGCAGTTTGGGAGAAGTAATACAAAGTATTTGGGCAATAATTAGAACCTACCCATGGAAAAATTTTACTTCTTTTCTTAATATGTTTGTCTGCAAACATTAAGTAAATGTTAGCCACAATGTTAGTGGTGGTGGTGGAGTAGGCAATACAATAGGAACTGATATGTATGTATATTATATGCAAATTGATAAGATTATATATAAAGAAGTATATATTATATACATATATATTCAAACCACTTATTTTCAATTTTATTTTCTCAGATTCTGATAAAAATATATAAAATAGAAGACATTTGTAAACTAAGTTAACAATTAATTGTATTTCTATCTTTGGTAGATACTTTTTATGTTTAATAGTTTCATAATCACAATCAATGTTTGACTATACACCCTAAAGTTGTTTTGAATATTCTCTCATATACTTTTTTTGGCACAATTTTAAGCTTAAATAAACTCTAAGCATCTTACCATAACATTAAATATTTAGTGAAAACATAGGTGCTAATGACTATATATTAAGCCATCTTCTGACCATAATAAAATTTATTTTATACAATTATCAATTTTTTTCTTTACATTTTTTATTTTATGTTCTAACTACTTTTTTTAATAAATTTTTATTAATGGTAATGAGATGACATTAATAAATCAGGGTACATATATTCAAAGAAAACATGTCCAGGTTATTTTGTCATTAAATTATGTTGCATACCCCTCGCCCAAAGTCAGATTGTCCTCCGCCACCCTCTATCTAGTTCTCTGTGCCCCTCCCCCTCCCCCTAACTCTCTCCCTCCCTCCCTCCCTCCCTCCCATGTCCTCCCTCCCCCCACCCCTGGTAACCACCACACTCTTGTCCATGTCTCTTAGTCTCGTATTTATGTTCCACCAATGTATGGAATCATGTAGTTCTTGTTTTTTTCTGATTTACTTATTTCACTCCTTATAATGTTATCAAGATCCCACCATTTTGCTGTAAATGATCTGATTTCATCATTTCTTATGGCAGAGTAGTATTCCATAGTGTATATGTGCCACATCTTCTTTATCCAGTCGTCTATTGAAGGGCTTTTTGGTTGTTTCCATGTCTTGGCCACTGTGAACAGTGCTGCAATGAATGTGGGGCTACATGTGTCTTCACGTATCAATGTTTCTGAGGTTTAGGGGTATATACCCAGTAGAGGGATTGCTGGGTCATAAGGTAGTTCTATTTGCAGTTTTTTGAGGAACCACCATACTTTCCTCCATAATGGTTGTACAACTTTACAGTCCCACCAACAGTGAATGAGGGTTCCTTTTTCTCCACAGCCTCTCCAACATTTGCTATTACCCGTCTTGTTGATAATAGCTAATCTAACAGGGGTGAGGTGGTATCTCATTGTAGTTTTGATTTGCATTTCTCTGATAACTAATGAAACTGAGCATCTTTTCATATATCTGGTGGCCATTTGTATCTCTTCCTGGAAGAAGTGTCTGTTCATGTCCTCTTCCCATTTTTTTATTGGATTGTTTGTTTGTTTGTTGTTGAGTTTTATGAGTTCTTTGTATATTTTGGATATTAGGCCCTTATCTGAGCTGTTGTTTGAAAATATCATTTCCCATTTAGTTGGCTGTCTGTTTATTTTGATATCAGTTTCTCTTGCTGAGCAAAAACTTTTTATTCTGATGTAGTCCAATTCATTTATCTTTGCCTTCACTTCTCTGGCCATTGGAGTCAAGTACATAAAATGTTCTTTAAAACCCAGGTCCATGATTTTAGTACCTATGTCTTCTTCTATGTACTTTATTGTTTCAGGTCTTATATTTAGGTCTTTGATCCATTTTGAATTAATTTTAGTACACGGGGACAGGCTGTAGTCGAGTTTCATTCTTTTGCATGTGGCTTTCCAGTTTTCCCAACACCATTTGTTGAAGAGGCTTTCTTTTCTCCATTGTGTGTTCTTGGCCCCTTTATCAAAGATTATTTGACCATATATATGTGGTTTTATTTCTGGGCTTTCTATTCTGTTCCATTCGTCTGAGTGTCTATTTTTCTGCCAATACCATGCTGTTTTGATTATCGTGGCCCTATAATATAGTTTAAAGTCAGGTATTGTAATGCCCCCAGCTTCATTCTTTTTCCTTAGGATTGTTTTGGCTATTTGGGGTTTTTTATAGTTCCATATAAATCTGATGATTTTTTGTTCCATTTCTTTAAAAAATCTCATAGGAATTTTGATGGGAATTGCATTAAATTTGTATATTGCTTTGGGTAATATGGCAATTTTGATTATATTTATTCTTCCTAACCAAGAACAAGGAATATTTTTCCATCTCATTGTATCTTTTTCGATTTCCCTTAACAATGCTTTGTAATTTTCATTATATAGGTCCTTTACATTCTTTGTTATGTTTATTCCTAGGTATTTTATTTTTTTTATTGCAATCGTGAAGGGGATTATTTTTTTGAGTTCGTTTTCTAATATTTCATTGTTGGCATATAAAAAGGCTATGGACTTTTGTATGTTAATTTTGTATCCTGCGACCTTACTGTATTGGTTTATTGTTTCTAATAATCTTTTTGTGGAGTCCTTTGGGTTTTCGATGTATAGGATCATATCATCAGCAAAAAGTGATAGCTTTACTTCTTCTTTTCCGATATGGATGCCTTTTATTTCTTTGTCTTGTCTGATTGCTCTGGCCAGAACTTCTAGCACCACGTTAAATAAGAGTGGAGAGAGTGGACAACCCTGTCTTGTTCCTGATTTAAGGTAGAAAGTCCTCAGTTTTATGCCATTTAATAGGATGTTGGCTGATGGTTTATCATATATGGCCTTTATCATGTTGAGATATTTTCCTTCTATACCCATTTTGTTGAGAGTCTTAAACATAAAATTGTGTTGTATTTTATCAAAAGCCTTTTCTGTATCTATTGATAAGATCATATGGTTTTTGTTCTTTGTTTTGTTGATATGGTGTATTACGTTAACTGTTTTGCGTATGTTGAACCATCCTTGAGATTCTGGGATGAATCCCACTTGATCATGATGTATTATTTTTTTAATATGTTGTTGTATTCAGTTTGCCAGTATTTTGTTTAGTATTTTAGCATCTGTTTCATTAGAGATATTGGTCTGTAGTTTTCTTTCTTTGTGCCATCCTTGCCAGGTTTTGGTATGAGGGTTATGTTGGCCTCATAAAATGTGTTTGGAAGTATTGCTTCTTCTTCAATTTTTTGGAAGACTTTGAGTAGAATAGGAACCAAGTCTTCTTTGAATGTTTGATAGAATTCACTAGTATAACTGTCTGGGCCTGGACTTTTATTTTTGGGGAGGTTTTTAATCGTTTTTTCTATTTCCTCCCTGCTGATTGGTCTGTTTAGGCTTTCTGCTTCTTCATGACTCAGTCTAGGAAGGTTGTATTGTTCTAGGAATTTATCCATTTCTTCTAGATTGTTGTATTTGGTGGCATATAATTTTTCATAGTATTCTACAATAATTCTTTGTATTTCTATGATGTCTGTGGTGATCTCTCCTCTTTCATTTTGGATTTTATTTATTTGAGTCCTGTGCCTTTTTTCCTTGGTGAGTCTTGCCAAGGGTTTGTCAATTTTGTTGATCTTTTCAAAGAACCAGCTCCTTGTTTTATTGATTTTTTCTATAGTTTTTCTGTTCTCTATTTCATTTATTTCTGCTCTGATTTTTATTATCTCCTTTCTTCGGCTGGTTTTGGGTTGTCTTTGTTCTTCTTTTTCTAGTTCCTTAAGGTGTGAAGTTAAGTGGTTTACTTCGGCTCTCTCTTGTTTATTCATATAGGCCTGAAGTGATATGAACTTTCCTCTTATTACTGCTTTTGCTGCATCCCAGAGATTCTGATATGTCGTATTTTCATTTTCATTTGTCTGTATATATCTTTTGATCTCTGCGCTTATTTCTTCTTTGACCCATTCATTTTGTAAAAGTATGTTGTTTAGTTTCCACATTTTTGTGGGTTTTTCCCCCTCTTTTTTACAGTTGAATTCTAGTTTCAAGGCTTTATGATCAGAAAATATGCTTGGTACAATTTCAATTTTTCTAAATTTGCTGATATTGTCTTTGTGGCCCAACATATGGTCAATTCTTGAGAATGTTCCATGTACACTAGAGAAAAATGTATACTCTGTCGCTTTCGGATGAAGTGTCCTGTAGATTTCTATCATATCCAGGTGTTCTAGTATTTCGTTTAAGGCCACTATATCTTTATTGATTCTCTGTTTGGATGACCGATCTAGAGCCGACAGCGGTGTATTGAGGTCTCCAAGTATGATAGTATTTTTGTTAGTTTTTGTTTTAAGGTCAATAAGTAGCTGTCTTATATATTTTGGTATTTTGGTGCTCCTTGGTTTGGTGCATATATATTAAGGATTGTTATGTCTTCTTGATTCAACTTCCTCTTAATCATTATGAAATGACCATTTTTGTCTCTGAGTACTTTTTCTGTCTTGTAGTCAGCATTATTAGATATGAGTATAGCTACACCTGCTTTTTTTTGGGTGTTGTTTGCTTGGAGTATTGTTTTCCAGCCTTTCACTTTGAATTTGTTTTTATCCTTGTTGCTTAGATGTGTTTCTTGTAGGCAGCTTATAGTTGGATTTTCTTTTTTTATCCATTCTGCTATTCTGTGTCTTTTTATTGGTAAGTTTAATTCATTTACATTTAGTGTAATTATTGACACTTGTGGGTTCCCTACTGCCATTTTATAAATTGCTTTCTGTTAGTTTTGTATCTAGTTTGATTCTTCTCTTTTGTTTTTCTATCATTTGTTTTTGTTTGTTTGTGTTCCATACTTCTTTCCTCTGTTGCTACCTTTTTTAAGTCAAGTGTTTTTGTGGTGGTTTTTTTAAGGGTGGTTACCATTAAGTAATGAAAAGGGTACCTACCATATTCATTGTAGTACCCTATCTTATGAGTATTTCTGCACTTCATCGTCCTTTGCTACTGTTAATCTCCATCCTCTCCCCCCTTTTTTTCCTTTGTTGTCACAGTTTAAGTTTGGTTTTATTGTGTTCTTGGTGGAGCTGTTACTTGTGGTGTTGTTTTCTTTTGTTCTTTGAATCTGGTTGGAAAACCCCCTTTAGTATTTCCTGGAGTGGGGGCTTTCTGTTGATAAATTCTCTCATCTTTTCTGTATTTGTGAATGTTTTTATATCTCCTTCATACTTGAAGGATAGCTTTGATGGGTATAGTATTCTTGGCTGAAAGTTCCTCTCTTTCAGGGCTTTAAATATTGGGGTCCACTCTCTTCTAGCTTGTAGAGTTTCTGCTGAGAAATCTGATCATAATCTAATAGGCCTTCCTTTATATGTTGTACTCTTCTTTTCCCTGGCTGCCTTGAGAATTTTTTCTTTGTCATTGGTTTGTGTCATCTTTATTATGATGTGCCTTGGAGTGGGTTTGTTGGGGTTAAGAAAACTCGGTGTTCTGTTTGCTTTTTGAATTTGAGGCTTTAGTTCTTTCCACAGGCTTGGGAAGTTCTCGTCTATTATTTGTTTGAGTATATTCTCCATTCCATTTTCTTTCTCTTCTCCCTCTGATATA
Source organism: Saccopteryx bilineata (assembly GCF_036850765.1). Lineage (NCBI taxonomy): Eukaryota > Metazoa > Chordata > Mammalia > Chiroptera > Emballonuridae > Saccopteryx > Saccopteryx bilineata. The sequence goes on along the minus strand of NC_089491.1, from coordinate 71,816,710 downwards.
CCTATTATTCTTATGTTATTCTTTCTGATGGAGTCAGACAATTCCTGTAGGGCTTTCTCGTTTTTTATTATTTTTGAGTCTCTTTCTTCTTCTCTCTCTTGTGCCTCAAGTTGTTTGTCTTCTATTTCACTAATCCTATCTTCAATCTGGGCTGTTCTGTTAGCTAAGCTTGTTACCTCGTTTTTCAGCTCGTGAATTGAGTTTTTCATTTCTGTTTGATTTGTTTTTATAGTTTCAATTTCCTTGGTAATATATTCTTTGTGTTTATTGAGTTGTTTTCTGATCTCCCTATATTGCCTTTCTGTGTTTTCTTGTATATTTCTGAGTATTTTTAAGATTTCTATTTTAAATTCTCTGTCATTTAGCTCCAAGGCTTCCAATATTTTAAGTCTTTTCTCCATAGATTTTTCCACATCTATTTGTGTTACCTCTCTTTCTTTTGTATCCATGATATTCGATTTCCTCTTTCTTATTGGCATCTGAGGATGGTCTTGTTGATAGCACTAATTAGAATTAATAAAGAGTAAAAAGTTAAAAAAAAAAAGGGTTAAACACCCCACAAAAAAAACAGTAATAATTTATTATTTCCCCCTTTTTTCTTTCTTCTCTTTCCCTCCTCTCCCCTCCTCAGGGAAATATCGTGATGACCTGTGAATTATATTATGCTAAATGGAACAAAAACTGCCTATAATGGAGGGCCTGATTTGGGGTGAAGAGTTCAAGGGGCAAAAAAAGGGAGTAGAGACCTACTAAATGCAAAAAATAAAAGGAAGAAAATCTTAGACAAGCATAAGATGATTTGCTTGTAAGTGATGGTCGACTAAGAGATATAATGAGAGGGATAAGAGGGAACTGGAAAAAAGGAGGAAAAAAAGAATAATAAAGAAGAAAAAAATAATAAGTAAAAATCTGTTGTATTAAGTGGAGCAAAGACTAAATACAGAGACCTTGGGTTGGGAGGAATGCTAGTGAGTTAAAAAGCAACGTAAAAAGTACCCAAAATGCCACAAAAATAAACAAACAAACAAGAAAAAAACAAAACAAAAGCGAAAAAGAAAAATAAAGCCAAAGAAACCTTGAGTCCCAAATTAACTAATTTGTTCGTAATTGAGGATTAAATGGGAGGAAAGTAAAATGAGAAAAGAAAAAATGAATAGAAAGGAAAAAATAAGAAAAAGAGAAAAACGAAGGAAGAAAAAAAAAGGAAGAGAAAAAAACAAAATAAAGCAAAACAAAAAAAAAAACAAAAGAGGAGGGAGTGAGAGTTAAGTGTTTTGGAGTATAACCTTAAAGGAGGGTGAGGATGAAGAAGAGAAATAAAATGTAACACTCATGGGTAGTGTAGTTCAAGAAAAGGGAAGCATAAGATGGGCAGAGAATAGAAGGACCGAGGTGGAAGAAATAGAAATAATAATAATAAAGGCAATAAGATAGAAGAAACAAACAACAACAACAAAAAAATTAATGGAACAAGTTGTAAGTCCGTGGATTATTCTTGATTTTGAGAGGTTAACTTCTTCCTTTTTCTTTTCTCTCCCTCTTCCTGGTCGGTGACTCTGTACCCCAGGCTCTGCCCCTGTGTCACACTTAGGTAGGGATTTGCAGTTGATGGGATTCTATGGCAATGTCCTATAATTGGCTTTAGTCTTGCTGGTAGTCAAGGCTTGTTGGCGTTTGCAGGGTCCAATGATGAGAGAGTTTGCTTTCCTGGAGTCTCTCTCCTAGTCCCCCCTTCCTGAATTAGCAGCCTGGTGATCCAGCTATAAGGCAGCAACTGCTTCTGCCTGGGAGTAAGAGGCTCAAAGAGCTGGGAAATCCCCACTCTATCCCCACTCAGCACAAGGCTTTGGGAAACGCTCTGGCAGTCAGGGCCTCCAGTGTAATCAGGCGGGGGTGGGATTCAATTGTTGTCAAGGTGACTGTTCAGCGCCTAGCATTCAGTTGGACCACTCAACCCAGGCTTTCCACACTTTGTAGCCTGTTTTGGCTGGGAAGAAGAGGCACTAATCTCTGCTTGCAACTAGTGTAGTATAGATCTTATTATCTGCCAAGTCCCTCTTGTTAGCGTTTATCCCTGAATATGGAGGCTCTATCAATCAGAAGTTGCCCCTGTCCCTGTAGCGAGAGGCACTAAAAAATATCATGCCTCTTGTCTTGGATCGCTGAACTGAGAGAGATCTTATCAATTAGAACCCGTGGGTGCGCAGATTTCATGGGTTAAGCTAATTTCAGTGATTGGGACCGCAGCTGTGCTCCCGAAGGTATTTCAGGCTGCCTGCGCGCCCCTCCCCCAACGCTTGATTGCTAGCTTAAATGGGTGGGTGAGGTGCCCCGCCCACGGAGAGAATCTCCCAAGTAGGGAAGACCGCCCTGGCGCCTCTCCCACTTGCCCCGCCGCTGGCGGCTGGGGCGCACCGGGCGCAGGATAATGGGGCACCCTGGGTGTGCGGGCCAGTAGGGCGCTCTGGGCGTGTGGAATGCCCAGGGCACACGCGCGAATGGGGTGCTCCGGGCACCGGTGGCTGGAGACTCTCACTCGCAGTGCGCGGGCCGCTGGGAATGTTAGCAGTGCTCGCTCTGCAACCGGACCGTGAGCGCGCTGGCGGCTGCTCGCCGCTCCCGAGTGTGGGTGGTGCTCGCTCTGCAACCGGACCGGGCGCGAGCCAGCAGCTGCTCGCGGCTCCCGAGTGTGGGCTGACTCACCACAGGCGCACTCCCTCCGCGGCTCCCGAGTGTGGGCGGTACTCACTCTGCAACCGGACCAGGCACATGCCAGTGGCTGCTCCCGGCTCCCGAGTGTGGGCTGACTCACCACAGGCGCACTTCCTCCGCGGCTTGAATGAACGTCCCTGCGGTAGCTTCCTCCACACCCTCGTCTCTCAGATTCAAGTGATAACAGTCCTTTCGCTTTCAGTTTGTGTGGAACTCCAGAATGCTCCGAGGATAAATTTTTCTGTTTCTGGTTGATAAATTTATTTTGATTTTGGGGAGATCTGTCGGACGCGCTGCTTATGGCGCCATTTCCGTGACGTCACCACCTGTTCTAACTACTTTAAGTAAAGTTATAATTACTGTGCTTATTTTTATGCTCCATCTCTGATTATTTTATTGAGTTGCTAAAAATTAAAAAATAAATGATTAAAATCATAGAGACAATTTAAAATATTTTATTATGCATTTATTATGTACTTTTTAATGTGGTGTAGAATTTTTTAAGTTAAATTTTTGCCTTATTTTAAGCTGAAAGAAACCTTTCTGTCATCATTTTTATTTTTCAAAAATAATTAACATTTTCGCCTTACCTGTGTTGGCACAGTGGATAAAGCGTCGACCTGAAAATGCTGAGGTTGCCGGTTCGAAACCCTGGGCTTGCCTGGTCAAGGCACATATGGGAGTTAATGCTTCCAGCTCCTCCCCGCTTCTCTCTCTCTGTCTCCCTCTCTGTCTTCTCTAAAAATGAATAAATAAAAAAAAGTAAAAAAAGTAAAAAATACAAAAAAAATAATCAACATTTTCTTTACAAATTTTATTTTGGGAAAGAATCACAAACTTTTGGTAAGTACACATGTTTTCAAATCAAATTTTGATTGTGTTATTAACTCTAATATTAGTATATAAAATGTGTTAATAGTGTTATGTAGTGAATAAAACATTTTGTTTAGTAACTGAGGGAGAATTTGATAATGAAAAGAGCATATTTTCAGTTAAATATGTACTAATTTTCATAAATTTTCAATCAGCATTTAGAATGATTTATTGTTGCCACTTTCTGGGACAATGTAATTAACATTTATCTGTTTACTTATCAGTATGAAAATACCAGGTATTGCCTGACCGATGGTGGTGCAATGGATAGAGCATCAACCTGGGACAGTAAAATGCCAGGTTCAAAACTCTCAGGTCACTGGCTTGAGTGCGGACTCATACAGCTTGCGCACAAGGTGGCCAGCTTGAGTGTGAGATTATCAAAATAATCCTATGGTTGCTGGCTTGAGCAAGGGGTCACTGGTTCAGTTTGAGTACTGTGGTTAAGACATGTATGAGAAGCCATCAATGAATAACTAAAGGGACACAGCTACTACAAGTTAATGCTTCTCATTTCTCTCCTTTCCTCTTTCTCTCTTTCTCTCTCTCTCTCATTCTCTCTCTTGTGAACTAAATAAATAAATAATAAAACTTAAAATAAAAAGATATAAAAATTAATTATTTTTAAAAAGAATATACCATGTATTTATTAACGTTGACCATTCTGGTGGTCAGTATGCATGTCATTTAGATTTTGGCCTCCTTTCAATTGACCAAGTAAACTTTTAAATATATAAACAACATGATAAACATTTTACTATTAAAATATCTCTAATGGCTTCCCATTTCTCTCAAAATAAAATATAGACATTCTTATAGTCTATAAGACCTTTGTGATCTGCCTACAACAAGCAAAACATGCTTTAAATTCAAGATAAGAATGTAGTGGTTTCCAGGAGTTAGAGGATGTCTGGGAGAGGTGAGGGTGAAAGGTATTAGAGGGACAAACATAAGGTGACAGAGGATGATTTGACTTTGGATGATGGTATACAACATAATTGACTATCCAAATGATGTGGAGATGTTTACCCAAAATCTATGTCACCCTGTTAAATTTAATTTTTTAAATAAAAAAAGAAAAAAGAAAAAAATAATGTCAATGCAATAAAAAAAAAATCTTTGGTCATATTTTTCTTTTGCTTAATTATTTTCTCCCAAATGTTCACATGTGTTAGTTACTACATCACTCAATAGATGTCTAGATCAAATGCCACTTTCTCAATGAACCTTTCCCTTCTATCCAAAATATCCTGCTCACAAAAATTAGATGATGAGGGAACATGCAGATACTCCAGTGCTTTCAGCCTTTTGTACACTGCATTTTCACCAATGAAATAAAAGTAGGTTTTGCATCTCATTTGCATGATCGAACTACTTTCTTTGACTTGTGCTTTCCTGATGATCTTGTTTAATAAAAAGAAATCAAATGCTTCTTTTTTTATCGCTTCATATTCATTTTGAAATGACCCCTAATTTTCGTGAGCAGTGTAATAACTGTAATCCACATCATACTATCTTCTATTTCTCAGAATTATTTTCTTCACCTTCTTTACAAATACCTGATGCCATATGTATATTATGCACTTGGTTTCTGTTTGTTTTTCTTACTAAAATACAAACTCATTTCATCAGAGACATTTTGTTCATGACTACATGCTCAAAACATGCCCAGCATATGATGGTTTTTCAATAAAGAGCTGTTGCAAGGATGAATATTTAAACCCATATGTTCAAAAAGATACTTAATCCATCTAAGTCTTGATTTTTCTCATTTGTAAAATTGGTACAATGATAGCAATGTCTATTCCACTAAAATGTAGTTGAGATAAAATAATATAAAGAATGTAAAATTATTTTGAAAATTACAAAGTGCAATTGCGTGTTTCTGAGAAATTATAAATCCTTTGGAGGTAAATCTTTACTAAATTTATTAAGTTTTCTGCAACTTAATTGTCTGAAAAGTTTTTCTTCTCTTTCAATATTAGAAAGTGACAGAATAATGTTACTTAATTAATCACAGATCATAAAATAGGTATAGTACTGGTTATCCATATGTATTCTCATGAAAAATTAGAGTGATCTTAGACACCTTTAAATTACTGTAAATAAAATAAAATTAGACACTTTGCATAATAGTCTGTTAGACCAGCAAAAGAAACTTCAATAATAAAGAATAGTTTTATCACTATTTTAAATTTCTCTATTATGTAACTATTATTCTTGAAAATTGATAACTATGATTCTCTATAAATAGGAGACTTATACCAAAATATCAACAACAACAAAAATCAGGCTGTGTGTATAACTGCTAAGTTTCATCTTTAAAAATGCACAGGGGGACAAACTGTAGTCCAGTTTCATTCTTTTGCATGTGGATTTCCAGTTTTCCCAGCACCATTTATTGAAGAGGCTTTCTTTTCTCCATTGTGTGTTCTTGGCCCCTTTATCAAAAATTATTTGACTATATAAATGTGGTTTTATTTCTGGACTTTCTATTCTGTTCCATTGGTCTGAGTGTCTATTTTTCTGCCAATACCATGCTGTTTTGATTGTCATGGCCCTATAATATAGTTTGAAGTCAGGTATTGTAATGCCCCCAGCTTCATTCCTTTTCTTTAGGATTGCTTTGGCTATTCGGGGTTTTTTATAGTTCCATATAAATCTGATAATTTTTTGCTCTATTTCTTTAAAAAATGTCATTGGAATTTTGATGGGAATTGCATTAAATTTGTATATTGCTTTGGGTAATATGGCCATCTTGATTATATTTATTCTTCCTAACCAAGAACAAGGAATATTCTTCCATCTCATTATATCTTTTTCGATTTCCCTTAACAATGGTTTATAGTTTTCATTATATAACTCCTTTACATTCTTTGTTATGTTTATTCCTAAGTATTTTATTTTTTTTTTGTTGCAAATGTGAAGGGGATTATTCTTTTGAGTTTGTTCTCAATTGTTTCATTGTTGGCATATAGAAAGGCTATTGACTTCTGTATGTTAATTTTGTATCCTGCGACCTTACTGTATTGGCTTATTGTTTCTAGTAGTCTTTTTGTGGATTCTTTGGGGTTTTCGATGTATAGGATCATATCATCTGCAAAAAGTGATACCTTTACTTCTTCTTTTCTGATATGGATGCCTTTTATTTCTTTGTCTTGTCTGATTGCTCTGGCTAGAACCTCTAGTACCACATTAAATAAGAGTGGAGAGAGTGGACAACCCTGTCTTGTTCCTGATTTAAGGGGGAAAGCCTTCAGTTTAGTGCCATTTAATATGATGTTAGCTGATGGTTTATCATATATGGCCTTTATCATGTTGAGATATTTTCCTTCTATACCCATTTTGTTGAGAGTCTTAAACTCAAAATGGATCAAAGATCTAAACATAAGACCTGAAACAATTAAGTACATAGAAGAAGACATAGGTACTCAACTCATGGACTTGGGTTTTAAAGAGCATTTTATGAATTTGACTCCACAGGCAAGAGAAGTGAAGGCAAAAATTAATGAATGGGGCTACATCAGACTAAGAAGTTTTTGCTCAGCAAGAGAAACTGATATCAAAATAAACAGAAAGCCAACTAAATGGGAAATGATATTTTCAAACAACAGCTCAGATAAGGGCCTAATATCCAAAATTTACAAAGAACTCATAAAACTCAACAACAAACAAACAAACAATCCAATAAAAAAATGGGAAGAGGACATGAACAGACACTTCTCCCAGGAAGAAATACAAATGGCCAACAGATATATGAAAAGATGCTCATCTTCTTTAGCTATTAGAGAAATACAAATCAAAACTGCAATGAGATACCACCTCACACCTGTTAGATTAGCTATTATTAACAAGACAGGTAATAGCAAATGTTGGAGAGGCTGTGGAGAAAAAGGAACTCTCATCCACTGTTGGTGGGAATGTAAAGTAGTACAACCATTATGGAAGAAAGTATGGTGGTTCCTCAAAAAACTGAAAATAGAACTACCTTATGACCCAGCAATCCCTCTACTGGGTATATACCCCAAAAACTCAGAAACATTGATACATAAAGACACATGCAGCCCCATGTTCATTGCAGCATTGTTCACAGTGGCCAGGACATGGAAACAACCAAAAAGCCCGTCAATAGACGACTGGATAAAGAAGATGTGGCACATATACACTATGGAATACTACTCAGCCATAAAAAATGATGACATCGGATCATTTACAGCAAAATGGTGGGATCTTGATAACATGATACGAAGCGAAATAAGTAAATCAGAAAAAAACAGGAACTGTGGCCCTGGCCGGTTGGCTCAGCGGTAGAGTGTCGGCCTAGCGTGCGGAGGACCCGGGTTCGATTCCCGGCCAGGGCACATAGGAGAAGCGCCCATTTGCTTCTCCACCCCTCTGCCGCGCCTTCCTCTCTGTCTCTCTCTTCCCCTCCCGCAGCCAAGGCTCCATTGGAGCAAAAGATGGCCCAGGCGCTGGGGATGGCTCTGTGGCCTCTGCCCCAGGCACTAGAGTGGCTCTGGTCACAACATGGCGACACCCAGGAGGGTCGCAACATGGCGACGCCCAGGATGGGCAGAGCATCGCCCCCTGGTGGGCAGAGCGTCGCCCCCTGGTGGGCGTGCTGGGTGGATCCCGGTCGGGCGCATGCAGGAGTCTGTCTGACTGTCTCTCCCTGTTTCCAGCTTCAGAAAAATGAAAAACAAACAAACAAACAAACAAAAAAACCAGGAACTACATTATTCCATATGTGGGTGGGACATAAAAGTGAAACTAAGAGACATTGATAAGAGTGTGGTGGTTACAGGGGGAGGGAGGAAAGAGAGAGGGAAAGGGGAGGGGGAGGGGCACAAAGAAAACTAGATAGAAGGTGACAGAGGACAATCTGACTTTGGGTGATGGGTATACAACATAATTGACAAGATAACCTGGACTTGTTATTTTTGAATATATGTATCCTGATTTATTGATGTCGCCTCATTAAAAAAATAAAATTATTTAAAACAAAAAAAAATGCAACACTCAAAAAATTCTTTGTTGTGTAAATAAATTCTAATAAACAATTAACTACTTATTTTTTATTTTTTATTACTTTTAATGCAGTGACATTGATAAATCAGGGTACATATGTTCGTAGAAAACATCTCCAGATTATTTTGACATTTGATTATGCTGCATACCCCTCACCCAAAGTCAAATTGTCTTTTGTCATAATGAACTACTTATTAATAAAACATTTAATAGCTAGTCTGGCATAGAAATTTTAAAGTTGTTTCTCAAGTATTTTAAATATTCTACCTTAGGGGAAAAAGCAAAATGATAAGGATTTAGCTGTTTTTGGAAGAAATACTCCATCTACCTCATCTGTCAGATTTAACGCAATTGGTTGGTTTAACTTAATGGAGTTAAAGCTAATGTAATTTCTTAGTCTAGGACAAATTTCCTAAATTAATGTATCTTTTTTATCGCATGCTTAAGTTCATGTTTACTATATAAAAATAAAGCTGTTAAATAATTCATATATTCGTAGTTCTCTTTGAAATATAAGAATAAAGATATTTTTAAAGTTATAAAAATATTATATCCAGAAACTCATTTACATTATTTGCTTTTATATTCAGCAAACTTTTATTGGAAATACTTAGATATAACTTTACATAGTATGTTGCACCTATAAAAATCCATTAGATTTTTCCAAGAACAATAAAAGTTTATTTTAAATTTAAGTATATCAAATGTTAAAATTATAGTAAAGATAGATTGAAATAATGTTTCTGGTACAATAATTATTTTCAATTAATAACAATAGAAAAATATATTTTATTAAATTTAAAGCCATCAATATGGTAATTCCTGTAACTTCGAAATATGACTATATATTGAATTTAGTTTTAAAGTTCATTTACCTCCACTATGAATTTTCTTCTAAGATTTATGAATAATGTCAACTCTTAAACAAAGAAAAAAACTAAAATATATATGTATAATCGTAAGAATTATTAAATATGTGTTTATTCCCTTTCTTTCAGTAACATTTCAATGACAAGATGAAAGGAAAAAAAATGTATAAAGACCTGCTGAGAAGTCCTTTTAGCAGTCATGTTCAAGTGTTTCATGTTAGTTCTTTTATTAAACATATAATTGCTATACCACATAAACTGATGTTGTAATTTAGTGTCATAAATGTAAGAAAATATTGCTAATAACTATAAATACTTAAAATAATAAGCTTATATGTAAACATAATGAGTCGAGATAAGGAAAAAATAAGGTACATTATCTTCATATACTCATGCTCACTGCTACCAGGGCCAAAGAGTTGCCTGTTATGCATCTTTTTTTTTTTTTTTTGTATTTTTCTGAAGTTGGAAATGGGGAGGCAGTCACACAGACTCCCACATGTGCCCAACCAGGATCCACCCGGCATGCCCACCAGGGGGCAATGCTCTGCCCATCTGGTGCGTTGCTCTGTTGCAACCAGAGCAGTTCTAGCGCCTGAGGCAGAGGCCACAGAGCCATCCTCAGCATCTGGGCCAACTTTGCTCCAATGGAGCCTTGGCTGCAGGAGGGGAAGAGAGAGACAGAGAGGAAGGAGAGGGGGAGGGGTGGAGAAGCAGATAGGCGCTTCTCCTGTGTGCCCTGGCCGGGAAGCGAACCCGGGACTCCTGCACACCAGGCCAACACTCTACCACTGAGCCAACCGGCCAGGGCTGCATCCTGAAAATGATTACTTGTATAATTTATTATCTTTTTTTTTTTTTACATAGGTCCATGATCAACTTTTCTGACATCTAATTTTCTCATTAATGGATAATATAAAAGGAAAACCCTGTGACTTTGCTTAGTCATTTGTAGAGACAAAACTGTGGTTGGTATTCTAGAATGTAAGCATTCTAAATCTGATATATGCAAGCTGAAAGGCAGGCTGCCTTACTTTTGTGAAAGAGATGTCATAGGGTACCGTGAAAAATATATCTATACTAAAGAGTCTGACTTCATTTTTGATGTTTTTCTACAGACAGCTTTTAAGACTTATCTCTTGCCCTGGCCGGTTGGCTCAGTGGTAGAGTGTCGGCCTGGCGTGCGGAAGTCCCAGGTTCGATTCCTGGCCAGGGCACACAGGAGAGGTGCCCATCTGCTTCTCCACCCCTCTCCCTCTCTTTCCTCTCTGTCTCTCTCTTACCCTCCCGCAGCCGAGGCTCCATTGGAGCAAAAGATGGCCCGGGTGCTGGGATGGCTCCTTGGCCTCTGCCCCAGGCGCTAGAGTGGCTCTGGTCGCGACAGAGCATCACCCCTGGTGGGCGTGCCCAGTGGATCCCCGTTGGGCGCATGTGGGAGTCTGACTGCCTCCCTATTTCCAGCTTCAGAAAAAAAAAAAAAAGACTTATCTCTTGCAACTCCTCCTTTACCCCACATCTGAGCAAGCCCAAGAACTTCCTCATTTGCCATCATTTGGGAAGTTCAAACCATGTGCAAAAGTGGTCATGCTGTTTAAACACAATAAAAACCCCAAGCCAGTCTTTTTTCCTTGCTTTCTCAAGTTATTTTTAGAACTGCTTGAAGTGACCCTACTCTCCCCAGAAAACCTCTTTATACCATATGGTGCATGTGTGACATCGTCAGGCCTGCCATACAAACCATATCTTGAGGCTTCATCTTATGATATTTCTGCAATGTGGCTTTAATAGTACCTCTTTTCTTTGTAAAAGTGGCCGTTTTCTTGTTTTACTATATAATTAATTCTCAATACCTAGGATTTCTCTTAATGGGTTGTCTCACACAGATATAAAAAGATTGATTTCAACTAGCAGCCACATATACAACTTCAATTTAGTGAGATTAGGAATGCCCTGAAGCAGAACTTAAACATGATACTTCAATCACTTATGAAAATGTAGGCGACATATATATGTTTATCTTAAAACATAAATAAGTATTGTTGTCTTAATGTACATAATTTTAAGTCTGCCCACCTATGTATATTTCAACCAACATTTTTCAGAACAATTTTCTCCATAGAGACTCAGTGCTTTCATTCTGTCTCCTAAAGCAAATCATTTTCATCAGGATTTAAAATGTCTCTTGAGATAATTCAAATATAGGTACTTTGACACTAGGAAATAAGTAAAAAGGAATAGCTAATAGAAAGTAAAGAACTGATGGTCCTGGCCAGATTGCTCAGTGGTAGAGTGTCAGCTGGTGTATGTATGTCCTGAGTTCGATTCCCGGTCAGGGCACATAAGAGAAGCAACCATCTGCCTCTCTACCCCTCCTCTTCTCCTTTCTATCTCTCTCTTCCTCTCCCACAGCCATGGCTTGGTTGGAGCAAGTTGGCCCCAGCGCTGAGGATGGCTTCATGGCCTTTTCTCATGATCTAAAATAGCTCAATTGCTGAGGAATGGAGCAACAGCCCCAGATGGGAAGAGTATCCCCTGGTAAGGGGCTTGCCAGGTGGATCCTGGTCAGGCACATGGGGGAGAATGTCTGTCTCTCTGCTTCTCACTAAAAAGAAAAATTAACAAAAAAACAAATAGAAAAAAGTAAAGAACTGGTAAATATTGGTATTTCATAGACATTTTAGTATTTGAGAAGGGCTTTTTTAAGTTTGGTCACTTAGTTAGTGACCTAATGACCTATCAACCAACATATAGAGCATTTCTTACCAAACAACTTTGCCAAATTTATAACAATGTAGCTTATTCTTTTCTTAAAGAAGGTATAAAAAGACATGGAACAAAAAACACCATAACACTTGTGGTTGTAGACATACCGTATTTCCCCATATATAAGACACACCTTAATTTTGGGGCCCGAATTTTGCATAAAAATGTATTACATAAAGTTATTGAATGCAAGTTTTATTTATCATAAAATTCATACAACTCCTCATCACTGTCAAAACTCCCATCCATTAGCTTGTCCTCATTTGTGTCTGATGATGAATCAATTTTTTAACAATTAACGCAAAAACAAGTGCAAAAAAGTGAGAAGTGCAAGTAAAAAAATCTATAACCATTGTATAAGATCCACTCAGTTTTTAGATAGACCCCCAAGATTTTGTAAAATGGTGCGTATTATACAATGGGGAAATATGGTATTTAGTTAAGGTATTGTCATTAAAATTTAAGTTACCCATGTAAAGGAAGCATGTAGCATACAAGTAATGGGGACTCATTGTATAAATGGTCATTGTTACTGATGATTATGTATTTGTCCTGATGGAAAGATAGGACAGCATGAGCATGGCCTTAGAAGACATGGAGACCTAGATTATAATCTTTACTGATGGGCTGTGAAATACCAGACAAATCACTAGTTCTCTTCAATTTTTATCACCTGTAAAATGAAATAAAACATTGACTTTCCATGGCTCTTAAAAAATTAATGCACTTAATGGAGAGCCTATAGTAATGCTAATTGTTTCTATATTTACCTTTATGTTACTCAGCAGAAATCATTTATATGCAATTTTGTCTCTCTTACTAGACTAAAAGTTCTTGGGACAAGCATTGTGTCTTTTTGTCACTTTATTCCTAGCAAACACTCTTTCCAGGAGTATCTTAGGTAATCATTACAAATATGAGTTAATTATTCATAATATTGATGTTTTCAAATCAATCGTACACTAACGTGGCCTGTGGTTCCACAGTGGATAGAATGTAGACCTACAATGCCAAGGTCGCTAGTTCAAAACCCTGGACTTGCCTGGTTAAGGCACATACAATAAGCAAGCAATGAACAACTAAAGTGAAGAAACCATGAGTTCTTCATAAAAATGTATTACATAAAGTAATTGAATGCAAGTTTTATTTATCATAAAATTCATACAACTCCTCATCACTGTCAAAACTCCCATCCATTAGCTTGTCCTCATTTGTGTCTGATGACGAATCATTTTCTTTAAAAATGAATGCAAAAACAAGTGCAAAAAAGTGGGAAATGAAAGTAAAAAAATCTACAACCATTGTATAAGACCCACTCAGTTTTTAGATAGAAACCCCCCATTTTTGTAAAACGGATACTTCTCACTTCTTCCTTCTATAAAATCAATAAATAAAATATTTTAAAAAATCAAGCACACATTGGCCATTCTTTTAGCTGTATATGATATAGTTGCTGAAATTTTCCAGCAATTGTCCATCAACTTTACTAGGAAACTTTGTTTCTACTGTACATTTTGACATATACTTTTTTGCTGTAAAATATGTAAGGCAGCATTGATTGTGGTATTTTCTTGGTAGTATAACTAACCATTAGGAAAATATTTTTAAAAAGTCTATTATTGTATTTTAGATAGCAGTAGACCACCCACTGAAAAGCCATACGGTCATGATATTCTCTGATGTCCTATAAGTCAAATTCAAATTGCAGGTTAAACATTAAAATTTGCAGTTTAAGGTGTATTACTAAGCCAATTAGTTTTTAAAATTAACAGATTTAACATACAGTTCATAAATGTTGCCTACAGATAGTATTTTTGGGATGATGTTACATAAACACACTTTCTGAAGAATAATATAAATAATAGTTTAGATGAAATTGTTTTAATTCACTGTTACCACCATCATTTTCAATTCAAGAGAAATTAAGTAAATATTTTTCATGCAATACCGGGCAAAATGGCTCCAAAGGAGTATAAAAATTAAAAATATATATATTTATTAAAATTTTGTAAACGTTTATTAAATCATTATCCCATGCTATATATAATGAATAAGATGCAATTCTGTCCCTGAAGAAACTCAGAGGCATATCTATAGTTGAAAACAGCTTGAGAAGTGAATTATAGAGATGTGCATTAAGTGCTTTAGTATATGAAAGCAGAGGCTTAGAAAATTAATTCTTGCATTTGAAAGGAAAAGCCAAGAAAGTCATGATAAGGGGCTTATGTTTGAAATTAATCTTGAAAGATAAATAGAGGTTTGAGAACAATAGCATTTGGGAAGAGAGGGAATATGTACAATGTTTAACAATATGAGAAAGGATAATTTGCTTGTGGAGAATAACAAGTAGTGCATTATGCTGAAAGCCTAAAAAAGAAGTGTCAGAGAAGAGAAGTGTAAGATGAGAACAGAAAATCAGTACAAGATTTGACAATAAAGCAACCAGTATTTCAAGCTAGAAAGCTTAGAACTGAAACTGTAAATGGAATTGAAATGTACAGTATTGAGAAACTTAATAATAGGAGATATAGGAACAGATCCACCTTTTAGGACATTCTTCAGTTACAATATGAGAATGGATTAGTGCATGAGAAATGTGTAGTAATAAAGCTGATGCAATAATCTAGGGAAAGGGTCCTGGCAAGTGGCAGGTTGGCTCAGCAGTAGTGTGTCGGCCCAGCGTGTGGAAGTCCCGGACATCCAATTATCAGTTGGGGCATACAGGAGAAGTGCTCATCTGCTTCTCTCTCTCTCTCTCTCTCTCTCTCTCTCTCATGCTTCTTTTCCCCTTCTCCCCTCCTGCAGCCATGGCTCGATTGGAGTGAGTTGGTCCTGGGAGCTGAGGATGATTCCATGGCCTCTGCTCAGGCACTAAAAAATGGCTCCAGTTGCAATGGATCAAGGGCCCCCGATGAGCAGAGCATTGCCCCAGTGAGATTACCAGGTTGATCCTGTCAGGGTGCATGCAGGAGTCTGTCTCTGCCTTCCCTCCCTCACTAAACAAAATAAAAAATCTAGGGAAAGAGTGATCAGAATTGAGTAGCAGTTAAATAGTAGTTGGCTTGGACATAAGAAAACAGGTATGAGAAATATTTAGAGACTATAATTAATAAGGTATGTTGATAAGCTGTGGACAATTGTACAGAAGAAGTGCAAAGATTAGCAACTATATAGCTTAGGCAAAATGGTGGATACAATAATCTTCAGTGCTTTTATGTCACAATGGTAATGGTTTTTCTGTAAGAACATAAAGCTGCTATTTGTGGGAAAGTGTGGCTACGTGCCTTTTTTTCTCTAATGAAGCTCAAGAAATTACACGACTACTTCAATGATGACACTTTAGAAGCCAGAGTGCGATTTTCCAAGCACTTTTTTGTTTTTGCCTCATACCCAGTAATGTAATATTTTCTGAGCCAACATCCTAAGTACTTGAGTAAAACCTATGCAAAATAAAATCCCTAGCCAAACCACACAGACTTGTAAGATCATGAAACAAATTCTTATTTTTTTAAGGCACTGAGTTTTTTTTTTTTTTCATTTCGGTTCTTTTTAACTATACTATAACCTTAATAATACTAAAGTGATGGTGACATAAAATGAAGTTAGAAATAGCAGAGTATTTAGGTAAGATCTTGAAGTTAGTTATAGACATAGGAGAGTTCATATTAGGTGACTATATTCGTAGTTGCCAGATATATGAATTGGATTCTCCAAATCAAGTTGTGTGAGGAGCCACTGAGCCACTTCACCCACAGGTGTTGTAAGGTACCAAAAACTACAGAATTAATATTAATATTTTAAGAGGCTTGGAGAACATTTTATTAATTTGGGTTAAGGTGTGCAGAGAAATTGTGAGAATAGTCTCTGTACTGTGTGATTGGCATAGTCAGGATGGCCCTTGGCATTGTATTGTAAATGCAAAGGGGAGGAAAACATGGATCCCCAGACATTCCACCATGCCTGTGGGGAAAAGTGTGAATGGCTAGCCAGGTACAGGGAGAGAAAAGCCAAAATAAACCTTTTCTTATAGCAATGAGCCATTTGCGGGCATTTGTCCCCACCTAAACTACCTCTCCTATGTAAATGCATGTGGTTAACACGTGTGACTCTGGACAGAGAGATGGCAGATAAACACTAGATAATATAGGAATGCCTTTTAATATGTAAAGAGACATCTTTCTACCATTGTTTTGGCTTGTAAATTTTGTTTTCTCCAAAAGGATGTATGGCTTGCAAATTGAACATGGTCCTATCATGTTAAAGGATATATGACTCTAACCAATAGTGATAAGGGGCTCCTAATTATAAGTTTTGCTTCTGTACTTCCCACTTACAAAACTATAAAAACTAAGTAGAACAGGGGTCCCCAAACTAGGCCCGCGGGCCACATGCGGCCCCCTGAGTCCATTTATCCGGCTCCCGTTGCACTTCCGGAAGGGGCACCTCTTTCATTGATGGTCAGTGAGAGGAGCATAGTTCCCATTGAAATACTGGTCAGTTTGTTCATTTAAATTTACTTGTTCTTTATTTTAAATATTGTATTTGCTCCCATTTTGTTTTTTTACTTTAAAATAAGATTTGTGCAGTGTGCATAGGGATTTGTTCATAGTTTTTTTTATAGTCCAGCCCTCCAACGGTCTGAGGGACAGTGAACTGGCCCCCTGTGTAAAAAGTTTGGGGACCCCTGAAGTAGAACAAAGGACCGGCACGCTCTCCTTCAGATTCCTGTTGGAGTTCCCGCTGCTTGTCCAAGCTAGACAATAAAGCTTTGGTGTATAATCAACGGACTTTGTTTGTGTCTTCAATGTTTCAGGTCCCTCTGGATTAGGCTTAATATTGTGTATAGGAGATTTGGATTTGTGTTAACCAAAGTCATGGAAACAGACCTAATAATACAGAAAAAATAAACAGAGTAGCAGAAAAAAACTTCTGAGGATAGGACAAGAAAGGACAAACAGCAACAAAAAAAAACACGCATGGAAATGGACATGGACAACAGTGTGGTGATGGCCAGAAGAGGGGGAGGTGAAGAAGGGTGTAGAGGAGATAAATGATGGTAGGTGAAGACTTGACCTTAAGGGAGGTGAATGTGAAATATGGCTTATAGGGATGTGTTGTAGAATTAGACATCTGAAACTTGTATAATTATGTTAACCTATGTCACCCCAATAAAATTCAATTAAAAACAAAGAACTGCTAAAGATAAAACCCTCAAATAGGTCAAAACTTACTTTTTGTAAATTTGTACTTTACCTTGAAGACAATGGTTTGTCATCAAGAGTTTAAATAGAGAAGTAAAATGATAAGAGCTGTGTTTGAGAAAGCACTTTATAGTTAGGTTGATTGATTAAGAATAAAGGTAAACTAGTTATTAGCACATTTTCTCATTCTTTGGCTTATTCAGTATTTATATAGAAACTACATCTAGCTTGACCAGGCAGTGATGCAGTGGATAGAGTGTCAGCCTGAGATGCTGAGGACCCAGGTTCAAAGTCCCAAGGTTGCCAACTTGACTGCATGCTCACCATGTTGAGCATGGGGTTGCTGGCTTGAGGATGTGATTATAGACATAACCTCAGGGTCACTGGCTTGAGCCCAAGGCTGCTGGCTTGAGCGAGGGGTCACTGGCTTGTTTGGAGCCCCCTGGTCAAGGCACAAATGAGAAAGTAACCAATGAACAAATAAGATGCTGCAACAAAGAATTGATACTTCTCATCTTGCTCTCTCCCTTCCTGTGTGTCTCTCTCTCCTGTAAAAAAAAAAAAAGAAAAAAAATTATATCTTGAAACACTTGTTACTTCTAAAATGTCCTCCTTTGGCTGGCTTAAAATTACATCATAGACAAATCGTCATGGTTTGGGATTATAATGTAGTATATTCTGAAGTCACACACATTTCATAATTTTATGGCTCTTAAAAGATCCAGAGGAGATATAGTTTATTTGAGAGGAAATGTTTCTAAACGCTGCATGTCCTTGAAACCTGGCATATGTGGATACCTCAGAAGACTACATTTTGCCAATTCACTTATGTACTCTTAGCAATTACATAGTGCTAATCATTGTAAAGGGCATAAAGGAGCATAAGCTACATGGGAACACAGTATTTGCAAAGATCTTTCTTTAAAAAATAAATACCTGGCCCTGGTCAGATAGCTCAGTGAATAAAGCATTGTCCTGGGGCGCTAGAGGTCACAGGCTCCATCCCTCCAGGGCACGTAGGAGAAGCAATCAATGAGTACACAACTAAATGGAACAACTAAGTGAAACTAGTTGATGTTTCTCTCTCTCTCTTTCCCTCCCATTCTCTCCCTTTCTCTCTTTATCAAATCAATAGAAAAATAAATAACTGAATACTTTACACAACACTGACAAATAATGCCTAAATGCTATATGGTGCTAAATCTTGAGTATCATGCTCATTTTTGGAGTATGTTTTTTGAACAAAATTTCAATTTGATTTTTATTTTTTTATATTTAATATGTAAAGTGTTCTATGCCATACAAAAATTTAATTTTCTTTACCTTTACCCACATTCAAAGATCAATTAGCCAGTTTTATTAGCTAATTGAGACTACTTGAGAATGCTAACTTCTAAAAGAAACTTTTTCTTTTCTGCAAGATTTTACTAAGTCAAAAATACTAACAATAGCAAAATGCCATTTTTGATATTACCCACATAATACAGTAAATTATTTCAACCTAGGTCAGGAAATACTTTTCATAGTTTAATCATTGAATTAATAAAAAGATTAGGTATATATTTGAAAGTAAAAATTATCACTATATGTATTGACTAATCACAATCTGCTGACTTGTGGTAGAGTTGGAGGAAGTAGACCATCTGTTGTTTGGATACATACATATAGCAAGAAGATAAAAGCAAGATATTATCTCACAAATGGCATAGGAAGGATTTTAACAGTACAGAAGGTTGGGTCTTTAAAATAAATGGGTGCCTACAGAACACTCTAGATAGACTGTTGACCTTGCCTAAGGGAATACCAAAGAGAGAAAAGGAGAAAACAAACACACAGTATATAAAATGACTTCAAGTTGAATAAAACAGGAAATCCTCTTATCTAAAATTGCTCTGTAATCCCTATTTGAGTGCAGCAAAGGAAAGATTTGTATTTTATACTTTTTTTTCTTCCCAATTTATAACAGACCAATTCCATTTTAAATTAATGCATTTACAGGAATATTTTTCCTATTATACCCCTGTCAGCTTCACGATGGCCTTTCTATGTTATGACCAGGTTATAAGTCGCTTTTATTCTACTTTCTTCTCCTAGGTAATACAGTTTTATTTTTAGAGCAGCCTGTAAACAGTAGCAATTTTCCCTTTACTAAGACTATGATTATCATTAATTTATCCTAATTTGTTGCTGGCATTTGCCCCACATATGGATTTGAAACAAAGTATAAAATAGAAATTGTGAAAAATAGAAATAAATTGAAAATCTTTTAAATACAATGAGTATGAACATGTATCAATACAATATGTTATATATAACAACAGCCTATTTGAGTTAAACCCTTAAAAGACTTTGAAGGCTTTACAATTATATATTTTGGAGGTAATATAGGTAATTTTGTTTTTTTAAACTGAACTCTCTAGTAAGTACTAAAAATTAAAAAACAGAATACATGTTAATATTTTATCATCAACTGGCAACACAATTTCTTTGTCACCCAAGAAGTATACAGGGTGGGGCAAAAGTAGGTTTACAGTTGTTTTTATAAACCATAATACAATAATAAATAAATAATAATACAAGAATAAACTCTACTTCATATACTTACAAATGGAAATTTACTTTTGCCCCATCCTATACTGTCCTAAACAGATGCTAGGAAGCAGATATTTTTATATAACTACTATCATATTCTCAAATATGTTTCATCTTTCATTATACCACATGGAAAATTTTAAATACTGATAGGTTTTAAATAATGATGACAATGCTAACTCTCTAAGAAACATTCTGAAATATAAGAGTAAAAACAATATAATCATTACCGTTTTGTAATTATCAATTAATATATTTATTTCTAAAATTTGGACACCCAGATTTAAAATAGCATGATTCTTCAATGACAATAACTCATAAAAATCAAAGATCTGTCCTATCAACTTCTTTGAAATTCACAAAATCGACATGTGTATTTCAAACTGTCCTGCTTACTTCTATCCTGCAAATATTTATACTTTAACTTCTGTCTTAAAACTATGGGAAAAGCCATTGTTTGTCCTATTTTTCAATTTATTATACTGACACCTTTGTTTCTTTTTAGTGTTTTCAGATCTGTGGCATTTTCTAATACTAAATCAAACACATATAGATATCTGTGAGCTTCCAATCAGTCAAGTAGCTCTTGAGTTTTTGTCTCTTTTGTAAACCTTAACAAAAATCCTTCAGCAAATGTTTTTGACAATTTTCTAAAGAGGCTATTTTCTCTTTTGGCATCGCCATCAGTTCTGGAATTGCTGGTTTAAGTTTCTATTTCTATTAGAGTCGAGGCTCCAGTAGAGAGAGACTGTATCTTTGTAACTCCCAGATATGCCCACAATTCTTAGATTGTGCCTGTAAAATAGTATATGTGCAATAAGTTAAATAATATGTAATGATAACTCTTCCACATAAAGCTTACTAGGTGTGGAGTTGACCAGTAAATTTAGGATTTTATGATTTTTTGAATTGCATTATCATAGTTTAGGGTCATTACAACAAGAATATAAAACAAATTATCTCTTGTAATCTATATATCTCTTCTTGCCAAATGACCGACTGAGATTCTAGTAATTTACAGTTATAAACCCAACAATGGCTGGAAAAAAAATAGTGCAAAGGGAGAAATGAGCCTCCTTGGGTTTTACCATTTTCGGTGCCCCTTTAAGTTCCCTATCTCAGTGTTTGCCTTCTCAGCAGTTTACCATATTTCTTTTGGAAATCTTGACTTGAGTGGTTAGCTATTATCTATGCTTATTTTAGTTGTTTATTAAGACAGTTAGACTATACAAGGTCAAAAAATAGCCTCAGTCATTTTTTAAATCTTTCCTATATAATTTGTTTGAAAATCTGGAAATCAAGATATACATGTAAATATAGTTTGTAAATAAGTTATGAGCCACTTATTTCACAGTTTGTTTTGCATTTATTTTATTTATTATATTATTGAATTCCAGTGGACATACAATATTATTTTATGTTAGCTTCATGTGTAGAACATAGTGGTTAGACAAAATAATTTCTAGATTCCCTCAGTAATTCTAGTACCCACTGGACCATACATACTTATTAACAAAATTATTGACTATATTTCTTTTGCTATATTTTACATCCCAGTGACTATTTTGTAACTATAGGTTTGTACTTCTTAATCCTTTCACATTTTATACACAGTCCCCTAACTCCCCTCCCCTCCTTTTCTGTTTTGTTGGTTCATTTATTTTGTTTTTTAGATTTCTCAAATAAGTGAAATCATATGATATTTGTCTTTCTCAGTCAGACTTATTTCATTTAGCATAATATCCTTTAGGTTCATCCATGTTATCACCAATGGTAAGACTTCATTCTTCTGTTTGGGCAAGTAATATTACATTGTATATATGTAACACATTTTTTATTCACTCGTTTATTGGTGAGCTCTTGGGTTGCTTCTGTATCTTGGTTATTGTATATAATGCTGCAATGAACATAAGGATGCATATCTCTTTTTGAATTAGTGTATATTTTAAAGTATTATGCATTTATAATTATTTAATAAAATTTAATATTAGAGAATCATAGTGATGATCATACACTGAAATCAATAGTATCTCAAGTGTATTAGTTTATCCATAAATCCATATGTGTGTGTCCTAGTTAATATTTCTTCACAAACTAAAATTTATCAAAAATTAACAAATTAGCAAGTTATGTTCTGGCCCTGCTGTCTCTAACACAATACATTATTAACCAATATATTCTATCTGTTTCAAGAGTTTATTTTTTATTTTTTTATTTTTTTTATTCTTTTACTGAAGCTGGAAATGGGGAGAGACAGTCAGACAGACTCCCGCATGCACCCGACCGGGATCCACCCGGCACGCCCACCAGGGGCGATGCTCTGCCCACCAGGGGGGCGATGCTCTGCCCCTCTGGGGCGTCGCTCTGCCGCGACCAGAGCCACTCTAGCGCCTGGGGCAGAGGCCAAGGAGCCATCCCCAGCGCCTGGGCCATCTTTGCTCCAATGGAGCCTTGGCTGCAGGAGGGGAAGAGAGAGACAGAGATGAAGGGGGGGAGGTGGAGAAGCAAATGGGCGCTTCTCCTATGTGCCCTGGCCAGGAATCGAACCCAGGTCCCCCGCATGCCAGGCCGACACTCTACCGCTGAGCCAACTGGCCAGGGCTGTTTCAAGAGTTTATAGCATATAAAAAGGTATTTTTAAACAATTATTTATGGATAAACATAAGATGTGCATTATTTAAATTGACACATCAGAAGGTTTTGATATATGTAGAGTCCTAGTGAGACCAGGCCAATTATTAATTAAATATAGATTAAGAATTATTGTCAATGTTGGCCTATTAACTTATTAGTTAACAATATTTTGTTGATGTACATTAGGTTTCTATCACTCATAGATATAAAACTAATGCCTATAATAAATAAGCAAATGTGTAAATAAATAGTTAAAATCAAGTCAGTATCCTATGATGTCAGACTCAACTACAGAATGAATGTACATAGTTAGCTCTATAGCTGATATTACTTATTATTTGCTTGATATTTAACATTCCTAGCAAGCTACATATATAGCGTGTTAAATTTAAAGAGAAAATAGTTTGGGAGAATCAAAGATATAAATATAGTAGTTTCAGATATTTTAGAACACAAAGATGGCTATTAACCATCTTAGTGCTTATTACAGATAGATTTTTGTGCAAAAATGTATTTGAATAAATGACCTGTAGTATTCCAGCCTGCTGGGAACTACTGGTGTTGCATGGAAAAAACCTACTCAAGACACAATCTAATATCAAGAGAAAAAAAGAGGGAGTCTGGCCAAGGGAGGCAAAGAGAAACCTCCTGAATCTCCTTCTCCCTCGGCTTTTATTAATCAGAAACAGAGGTAACAGGATTACAAGGGAGGGAGGCAGGTGACAAGGAGAAGAATGACTATGGACTTTTTGCTAACATGGAGAAATGGCTAATTTTGTCAGAATACAGGTATTCTTTTTCTTTTGCTAATTAACAAACACAAAGGAAGGGGCAATACAGAACCTCTAGGCTAATTTTCTAAAGCCCGTTCACATGTATTCTTTTGTTGCTTTATTAATACACCAAATTCCTGCATTATTGCTAGTATTTTAGTTTTCAGATTTTTTAAGTGCCTTGATATATTTTCATATAAGAGTTCTAAAAATACACATTCCATTAACTAGCTACAGGCTATCAATTCCAGCTATCAGTAACCTCTACCCACTATTATCTTCTTAAGGCTGAAAAGACAAAGTCTAAAATTCATTATCATATGGTAAATTTGAGGGAGTTACTGACATTCACTTTTATGTCGGTTTTTAACATTTTACCCCAGTTGTACACAATATTTATATGAGGATGACCAGGCAGTGGAAGTGTAAAGGGGCTCTAAATGTCCAGAACATGTCCATACACTAAAGGGGATAACCTTAGAAAATTAAAAACCCTGGTCTCTAAGCCCCAAATAATGTTATGCAAAAGAGGTATTATCAAAAGCAATGACAAATAGCTATATAAAACCAAGTCTTGCATAAAAATAGGCCTCATCCATCATCACAATAGAGCCACTGAACACCTACTGAGTTCCTGATAAGTGGTAGTATGACAATTAACTAGCCTCACTCCCTCCAGGGCTCCCTAACATAGAAGCTAATTGCTAAATGCTGGTTTAACTTGGGAATGGGAAATTTCAATTTATGCATATATGTATTGAGTGCATACTATATGAACAGCAGTGTGTTACAGAAATCAAGATAAGAGATCACCTGATAATCCATTATCAATCCATGTACTCAGGGTCTAAAATACACATGTAGTCACACACTTCTGGGAACTGTGCCTAAACTTGCTTAGAAGCCTGTGGTTGTTCCACTCTCTCCACTCTTATTCAACGTGGTGCTAGAAGTTCTGACCAGAGCAATCAGACAAGACAAAGAAATAAAAGGCATCCATATCGGAAAAGAAGAAGTAAAGCTATCACTTTTTGCTGATGATATGATCCTATACATCGAAAACCCGAAGGACTCCACAAAAAGATTATTAGAAACAATAAACCAATACAGTAAGATCGCAGGATACAAAATTAACATACAAAAGTCCATAGCCTTTCTATATGCAAACAATGAAATATTAGAAAACGAACTCAAAAAAATAATCCCCTTCACGTTTGCAACAAAAAAAATAAAATACCTAGGAATAAACATAACAAAGAACGTAAAGGACCTATATAATGAAAATTACAAAGCATTGTTAAGGGAAATCGAAAAAGATACAATGAGATGGAAAAATATTCCTTGTTCTTGGATAGGAAGAATAAATATAATCAAAATGGCCATATTACCCAAAGCAATATACAAATTTAATGCAATTCCCATCAAAATCCCTATGAGATTTTTTAAAGAAATGGAACAAAAAATCATCAGATTTATATGGAACTATAAAAAACCCCAAATAGCCAAAACAATCCTAAGGAAAAAGAATGAAGCTGGGGGCATTACAATACCTGACTTTAAACTATATTATAGGGCCACGATAATCAAAACAGCATGGTATTGGCAAAAATAGACACTCAGACCAATGGAACAGAATAGAAAGCCCAGAAATAAAACCACATATATATGGTCAAATAATCTTTGATAAAGGGGCCAACAACACACAATGGAGGAAAGAAAGCCTCTTCAACAAATGGTGTTGGGAAAACTGGAAAGCCACATACAAAAGAATGAAACTCGACTACAGCCTGTCCCCGTGTACTAAAATTAATTCAAAATGGATCAAAGACCTAAATATAAGACCTGAAACAATAAAGTACATAGAAGAAGACATAGGTACTAAAATCATGGACCTGGGTTTTAAAGAACATTTTATGAACTTGACTCCAATGGCAAGAGAAGTGAAGGCAAAGATAAATGAATGGGACTACATCAGAATTAAAAGTTTTTGCTCAGCAAGAGAAACTGATATCAAAATAAACAGACAGCCAACTATATGGGAACTGATATTTTCAAACGACAGCTCAGATAAGGGCCTAATATCCAAAATTTACAAAGAACTCATAAAACTCAACAACAAACAAACAAACAATCCAATAAAAAAATGGGAAGAGGACATGAACAGACACTTCTTCCAGGAAGAGATACAAATGGCCAACAGATATATGAAAAGATGCTCAGCTTCATTAGTTATTAGAGAAATGCAAATCAAAACTACAATGAGATACCACCTCACCCCTGTTAGATTAGCTATTATCAACAAGACGGGTAATAGCAAATGTTGGAGAGGCTGTGGAGAAAAAGGAACCCTCATTCACTGTTGGTGGGACTGTAAAGTAGTACAACCATTATGGAGGAAAGTATGGTGGTTCCTCAAAAAACTGCAAATAGAACTACCTTATGACCCAGCAATCCCTCTACTGGGTATATACCCCAAAACCTCAGAAACATTGATACGTGAAGACACATGTAGCCCCATGTTCATTGCAGCACTGTTCACAGTGGCCAAGACATGGAAACAACCAAAAAGCCCTTCAATAGAAGACTGGATAAAGAAGATGTGGCACATATACACTATGGAATACTACTCAGCCATAAGAAATGATGACATCAGATCATTTACAGCAAAATGGTGGGATCTTGATAACATTATACGGAGTGAAATAAGTAAATCAGAAAAAAACAAGAACTACATGATTCCATACATTGGTGGAACATAAAAATGAGACTAAGAGACATGGACAAGAGTGTGGTGGTTACCAAGGGTGGGGGGGGAGGGAGGACATGGGAGGGAGGGAGGGAGAGAGTTAGGGGGAGGGGGAGGGGCACAGAGAACTAGATAGAGGGTGACGGAGGACAATCTGACTTTGGGCGAGGGGTTTGCAACATAATTTGATGACAAAATAACCTAGACATGTTTTCTTTGAATATATGTACCCTGATTTATTAATGTCATCCCATTACCATTAATAAAAATTTATTAAAAAAAAAAAAAGAAGCCTGTGGTTGTACTTTAGGGACATGTCCTAAATAACGTTCTCTCTGTGGAATCTACTTCTAACTCAGGATTCTCCAAATAAGTAAATCAATTGGTCCTCAAAATGGATAGAGTCTGGGAGTCTTTATATGTTTAGGAAGGAGCTAAGCTTTTTAGAAAATCTTAAAGTTGAGAGAAAATTTGACATTTTCTGGTTTATTGCTTCAAAATTATGTCACCCAAAAAAGGTGACAAATAAATAAATTTATAAATTTAACCAGTTAATGGTAGACCTAAACAAGTCTGGACCTCCAAATTTACAATTAAGAGCTCCTTCTACCAACATAGAACCTTCAATTGTTTCCTAAGAGTATTACATGTAAAAATTGCTGACGTCGAATGTATAAAGTGAAGAAAATTGTAAGCATTACATGACATTGTGAGTTTGGTAATTAACCAAACAAAAAGATGTTAGCACTGACTCTTAAGCCCCGAAGAGATGTTTCCCAAGAACATAGTTACACCTGACCAGGCAATGGCACAGTGGATAGAGCATCTGACTGGGATGCAGAGGACCCAGGTTTGAAACCTGAGGTCGCTGGCTTGAGCTTGGGCTCATCCAGCTTGAGCACAGAATTACTGGCTTGAGCCAAAAGGTAGCTGGCTTGATTGAGCCCAAGGTCTCTGGCTTAAGCAAGGGGTTTCTCACTCTACTGTAGCCCCATCCACCCAACCCTGTCAAGGCACATATGAGAAAAGCAGTCAATGAATAACTAAGGTGCCGCAGTGAAGAGTTGTTGCTTCTCATCTCTTTCCCTTCCTGTCTGTCTGTTCCTATCTGTTCCTCTTTCTGTCTCTCCCTCTCTGTTTCTATTACAAAAAAACCAAGAAAACAAAAAAACAAACCAAAAAAAGAACAAAAAAAACCCCACAGTTAAGAAACAATTCTAAATTTTTGAATCCATTAAATATCCAGGCCTGTTTCCTCTCAATGACCATACTATAAAAGCTTATAGTGATAGCTATAGGAAATAAAAAATATAGAATAATGAAAAATATGGTCTTTATAGGACAGGTTTTAACTAAAATTATCTTCTTTTAATTTGTTTTCTCAAACTTTTAAATCATGCTTCATACAATGACTTAAAATCAATCTACTAAATATGCTAAAATTAAAATCAGTAGCATCCTTTCTTCATCTGCCACATTATGCTTCTCACAATTATTACAGAATAGGCATTTTTGGTTTTTTAAAATTTATTTATTTATTTTTAGAGAGGAGGGAGGGAGAGAGAAAGAGAGAGAGAGAGAGAAAGAGAGAGAGAGAAAGGGGGGAGAAGCAGGAAGCATCAACTCCCATATATGCCTTGACCAGACAAGTGCAGGGTTTTGAACCAGCAACCTCAGTGTTCCCAGGTCGACTCTTTATCCACTGCGCCACCAGAGGTCAGGCAGCATTTTTGTTTTATTACTCTGTCAGTTTTCCTCAAACCGAGAATAGGGAAATTGTGAATGATTTGGTTGGGTAGTTATTATATGTACTAAGAGGTCTCATGTTTTCATAGCTATTTCCCAGATTATTGTAGATTTTATTAACTGCTCTGAAAAACACTTTTAAAAAGCATGGTTGATAAGTTGAATTTTCTCTATGCCTAAAAATATATATATATATTATCATATGAGAGGGATTTCTTTGTAGTATATTTAACCATGAAGAGGTTTAAACAAAATAATTATCTGTGTGTGTATGTACCAAAATATTTTACATACTATAAATTATAAAGTATATTTTGTATTATAAACTATTTTTAATTTATTTGAGTTTATTAGGTTTCTAATAGTTAACATAATTATACAGGTTTCAGGTACTCAGTTCTACAACACATCTCTACACTGTATTGTGTGTTCACCCCACTAAGTCAAGTCTCCTTTCATCACCATTTATCACCCCTGTACTCTCCTTCTACTCACCATTTTTTGAAAAATTTTTTTCTTTTTTTCAAGTAGGAGAAGAGATACAGAGAAAGACTCCCACATGCACCACAACCAGGATTTACACTGCATTCCCCATCTGGAGTCAATGCTCTGCCCATCTGGGGTTATGCTTGCAACCAAGCTATTTTTAGCACCTGAGGCAAGGCTCTATGAAGCCATTTTCAGTACCAGGGGCCAAGTGCTCAAACCAGTAGAGCCATGGTTGTAGGAGGGGAATAGAGAGAGAAAGACAGATAGGGGGGAAGGGTAGAGAAGCAAATGGTTGCTTCTCCTGTGTGCCCTGATTAGGAATGGAACCTGAGATATCCACATGCCTGGCTGATGTTCTACCACTGAGCCAACCAGCGAGGGCTTCCTTTCACCTTTTTCTGGCAATTACCACAATATTGCCCATGTCCATAAGCTCTTTTTTTTTTTGTCCTTTTGCTCTATCCCTTTACCTCCCTCACCCCTCACCCCCCACCCCATGGCTGTTAACTGTTAACCTGTTCTCTATGCATGGGTCTGTCTCTATTTTGTTTGTTAGTTCATTTTACTGGTTAGAGTCCACATATGAGTGAAATCATATGGCACTTGTCTGCCTCTGACTAGGTTTTTATACACTTAGCATAATACTCTCCAGATCCATCCATGCTATCATAGAAGGGAAGATTTCCTTTTTTTTTTATGGCCATACAATATTCCCTTGTGTAAATGTGCCATAGACTTCTTATTCATTCATACACTGATGGGCATTTGTGCAGTTTCCAGATCTTGGCTATTATAAATAATGTTTCAATGAACATATGGATGCATATGTTTTTCTGAATTAGTATTTCAGGCTTATTAGGATGTATTCCAAGAAGTAGGATCACTGGGTCAGAAGGAAGTTCTATTTTAAATTTTTTGAAATAACTCCACGTTGCTTTCCAGAGTGACTGTACCAATCTACATTCTTACCCTCAGAGCATGAGGGTTCCCTTTTCTCCACACCTTTGCTAACACATATTGTTTGTTGAGTTACTGATGATTGATGTTTTGACAGGCAAGAGGTGATATCTTATTGTGGTTTTAACTTGCATTTCTCTAATGAGTAATGACATTGAGCATTTTTTCATAGATTTTTTGGGCCATCTGTATTCCCTACTTAGAAATGGGTCCTTTGCACATTTAAAAAAATTTTTTTTTTGTTTTTTTTTTTGTTTTTTTGGTGTTGAGTTTCATAAGTTTTCTATAAATTTTGGATAGTAATCCCTTATCAAATGTATTGGCAAATATGTTTTCTCATACATTGGGTTGTTGGTTCATTTTGTTGGTGATATATTTTGTTGTGCAAAATACTTTTTAGTGTGCTATAGTTTTATTTGATTATTTTTCTCTCATTTTCCCTGCCTGAGGAAATATATCTTAAAAAATATTATGATGAGAAATATCTGAGATTTTATTGCCTTTTTTTTTTTTTTAGGATTTTTATGGGTTGGCATCTAACATTTAAGTCTTTAATCAATTTTGAATTTATTCTTCTGTATGGTGTAGGAAGGTGGTCTAGTTTTATTTTTATTTTTTGCATGTATTTGTTTAGTCCCTCAGTCCATGGGAAACTACCAGTGTCTTTTGGAAAAAACTGCTGAAGACACAAACTGTTGTCAAGAGAATAGGGAGAGGCAGTCAAGAGAGACTAACTTCTCGAGTCTCTTTCTCCCTGGCTTTTATTAATCAGAAATAAAAGCTTTTTTATAAGAACAAAGGTAGCAAGAGTGAAGGGGAGGGAGATCAGTTGATAAGAGGAAAGAATGACTAGTGTACTTCTTGCTAATATGGAAAAAGGGCTAGTTTCAGTCAGTATATTCTTTTTCTTTTGCTAATTGACAAGCACAAAGGACAGGGCAATCTAGAAATCTCTAGGCTAATTTCCTAAAGCCCATTCTCATGCATTCCTTTGTGTTTGCACAAAGCTCACTCACTTACATAGTTACTTGACTTTTGCAACCAAGTACCCTATTTCCCTGTGTTTGCAGCAAGGGAGTAGATTCACATCTTCATATCACCATTCATATTTAGGATTTTTTTAAACTAAATTTTCTTAATCCAAGATTAGATAAGTAATTCCCTACTTATCTGTCCAATTCTCCCAACACTATTTCTTAAACAAACTATCCTTACCCCATTATATATTTTTGCCACCTTTGTCAAATACTAATTGACTATAAAGGTGTGGATTAATTTCTGAGCTCCCTATTCTGTTCCATTGATCTATGTGTCTGTTTTTATGCAAGAACCATTCTGCTTTGATTACTATAACCTTGTATTATGGTTTGATATCAGGTAGATTCCTTCAACTTGGCTGTTCTTTTTTTCAAGATTACTGTCTTTTGTGGTACTATATAATTTATAATATTTTTTCAAGTTCTATGAAATTTGCCTTTGATATTTTGACAAAATTGCATTGAATCTATAGATTTGGGTGATATGGACATTATAATAATGCAAATTTTTCCTATACATGGTATTGCTTCAACTTGTTTGCTATCATGTTTAATTTCTTTTCTTTTTTTTTTTTTTTTTTTTTTTTGACAGAAACAGAGAGAGAGTCAGAAAGAGGGACAGATAGGGAAAGACATAAAGGAAGGGAGAGAGATGAGAAGCATCAATTCTTCATTGCAGCTCCTTAGTTGTTCAGTGATTGCTTTCTAATATGTGCCTTGACCAGGTGACTATAGCAGAGCAAGTGACCCCTTGCTCAAGCCAGAGACCTTGGGCTCAAATCAATGACCTTGGGCTTTAAGCCAGTGACCTTTGGGCTCAAGCCAGTGACCATGGGTCATGTCTATGATCCCATGCTCTAGCCAGCAACATCTTACTCAAACTGGTAAGTGCATGTTCAAGCTGAATGAGCCCATGCTCAAGCCGGCAACCTCACGGTTTTGAACCTGGTTCCTCCACATCCCAGTTCAAGGTTTATCCACTGTGACACTGCCTGATCAGGCCTCATCTTTAATATCTACAGTGTCTTATAATTTTCTAAGTAAGAGTTTTTACATCCTTGGTTACATTTATACCTGAGTATTTATTTATTTTTAAAACAATTGTGAATAGTATTATTCCCCTGGTTATCCTTTTTGATAGATTATTATTGGTATATAAAAACACAACTGGTTTCTGAATATTTATTTTATATCCTGTTACTTACTGAATTTATTTATCATTTATAGCAGTTTGTTGGAATAAGATTCTCTATGTGTACATAATCATGGCATTTGCAAATAGTTTTAACTACTTTCTTTCCAATTTGGATACCTTTTATGTCTTCATCTGGTCTGACTGCTGTGGCTAAGACTTACAATACTATGTAGAGTAGGAGTAGTGAAAGTGGATATTCCTGTCTTTTTCCCAATTTAAAAAAAATTATTTGAGTATTTGTCCATTAAGTATAATGTGGGCAATGTGTTTATCATACAGAGCCTTTATTATGTTGAAGTATGTTACCTTTATTTCCATTTGTCTAAAAGTTTTTCTCATAAATGGGTGCTGGATTTGATCTAATGCTCTTACTGCATGCACTGATATCATTGTGTGGTATTTATTTATCATTTCTTTATGTGGTGTATCACATTTTTTGATCTGTGAATATTGTACCAACCTTGTATACCAGAATATATCCAACCTGGCCAGGGTGTATGACCCACTTTATATATAACTGGATCCAGTTTGCTAGTATTTTGATGAGGATTTAAGCATCTATATCTAACAGGGATGTTGGCCTATAATTTTTGTTCATGGTAGTGTCTTGAGATATTTAAGAAAAAAGTGTATTATTTTGAGTCCTCTTTTAACTTAAATTTTGTATCTTATGCAAATATGAACAAGGACTGAACTCAATCATGTATTACTCAATACAAAATAAAAAATATATAAAGAACTAAAAAATATTTAAGGTCATGGAAAATAATGAATGTTAGAAAGTTATGATACAAGCTGTAAAATAGTAATAAGTATTTTTATCATCTTTTGGAACACTTACAGTTCCAATTCTCTTTTTTGCAATATGTTTAAATAAATCTTATTACTCAAAATATTAAGAACTATCAGATACTATTCACTAGTCAATGTATTTATGTTAATGTTATCAAAAATTATATGAATATGTTAGGTTTATTATTTTTACATAATTCTTTCATCTTTATCACCCAGCCCACCAAAAACATCTTTCCCTCTGACAACTACTTGTCTCTTCTATATATATATATATATATATATATATATATATATATATATATCTGTTTCTATTTTGTTCATATAAGTAAATACCATACTTATGGTAAAAATTATATGGTATTTCTCTTTCACTGACTGGCTTATTTCACATAGCATATTACTCGCCACGTCCATCCATGCTGTCATAAAACATAAGATTTCCTTGTTTTTAATGGCTGAATAGTTTTCCACTGTGTATATGCACCATGACTTTTTTTTTTTTTGTATTTTTCTGAAGCTGGAAACGGGGAGAGACAGTCAGACAGACTCCTGCATGCGCCCAATCGGGATCCACCCGGCACGCCCACCAGGGGGCAACACTCTGCCCACCAGGGGGTGATGCTCTGCCCCTCCGGGGTGTCGCTCTGTTGCGACCAGAGCCACTCTAGCGCCTGGGGCAGAGGCCAAGGAGCCATCCCCAGTGCCCGGGCCATCTTTGCTCCAATGGAGCCTCGGCTGCAGGAGGGGAAGAGAGAGACAGAGAGGAAGGAGAGGGGGAGGGGTGGAGAAGCAGATGGGCGTTTCTCCTGTGTGCCCTGGCTGGGAATTGAACCCGGGATTTCTACATGCCAGGCCGATGCTCTACCACTGAGCCAACCGGCCAGGGCCTGCACCATGACTTTTTTATCCACTCATCTACTGATAAGCACTTGAGCTGCTCCCAAATCTTGATTATTAATTATAAATAGTGCAATGAACAGAAAGTGGGGTATATTCTTTCAAATTAATATTTCTGGGGTCTTTGAATATATTCCCAGAAGTGGAATAAATGTGACATAAGGCACTTCCATTTTTAAATTTTTTTAAAATCCCCATACTGCTTACTACAGTGGTGGCACAAATCTGAATTCCTCCCAAACAGTGAACAAGGGTTTCCTTTTCTCTACATTCTTGCCAATGCTTGTAGATCATTGATTCATTGGTGATAACCACTTTGACAAATGAGAAGGGATATTTTATTGTGGTTTTAACTTGTATGAGGTGAAGTCACTATTTGGTATAGTGAAGTCACTGCTCTTGTCTGAGGCTAGGGGACCCATTGTCTGAGACAGTGATCTCATTTCTGATGATAGAACCTAGCAGAACTTGGAACCTGGTAACTAGGCAGCCACATTCTAAAATAGACCTCACTCAGGTCAATTGGCTAGAGACATTCAGAGAGATAGAATGTTCTCTTACTGTCTTCTCCTCTCGCAAGGTTGAGACCTCCAAAAAGACCACAGTGACAGCATGTTAGGCTGCTGCTGCCACTGGATTTGCACTCAGCCCAGAAGCCTATGACCTTTTTCATGGCAGGACCCAGAGGTAACACAGGGAGGCCTGGTGTGGTTCTGTTCAGGCCAGGCCACCACTCTAATCCTACTTGGGCATCCTTATTTACACATGTGTGTAATTCTTCTGCAAAGAATCGGGGTTCACATGGGGAGGTTGTGGGCTGAGCAAGGATAGTATGAGGGGAGGTCAGAAACCTGGTGGGCCTGTCATATTCACACCCCTAGTCACATCCGACTAGCTGGACATGGAATGTGGGGGGGCGCCCTCTGCCTGAAGTTTACCTCAGCCCTGGAGGTAAGTCTCATTTCCCCGGTGTGGAGGTCTGGGTAGACACGGGGCAGGGCCTGATCATGGAGCAGGTCTAGTGGGCAGAAGCAGCAGTGACGAGGGGTAGACAGGGCTTGAAGCCGCTGAACTGACCTCTGGTCACTGTCACTGCACAGCTCAACCCAGGACATTGGGATGCAGCTGGTTGATGGAGACCCCTACCCCATCTCCACTCTTGCGGGGCAGGTGGGCCACACCACTGAGGGCCGGACCAGACCTGGAGTGTGGCCCCCTGGGGGCGGAGGAAAGCTGCGATCATGGATGGCCTGAAAATAATTCCTCTCCTGAAGCCATTCAGGCTCCACAGGCAGCAAACAATGTCTGGCCTCAACATGGAGCACCATGCCCAGTGTACAAAGACTGAGACAGAGGACTCGGAGCCCAAGGAGGCCGAGCTGAAGAGTGGGAAGCTGCAGAGGTGACGGTAGGATGGGGGTGCATGTCAGAGTATTGAGACGGGTCAGTGCCAGACACACAGGGAGCACCCCCAGCCGCTGGCCAAAAGCAAAGACCAGCCTCAGACCTCCCATGTGTGGGCTGCTGACGGGGAAGATGTCCAGTAGCAGGCCCTGGGCTGCATCTTCTCTGGAAGTCTCTGGCTGTTTCTTTCTTTTGGGGTTACATGAAAAGGCAAGCAGGTAGGTGGCCTTTTCTCCTCTCCCAACTCCAACACCAGACCCAGAGGCAGACTCAGCTCCTGGTCCGACAGCTTTTCCAGATCGGAAGGATGCAGATGCAGAGGCAGCTGAGGAGGTCACTGCAGAGCCGGAAGGGTGCCCCCTCCAGCGGCTGAGGCAGCTCCAGCAGCCCTTCAAGCTGAAGCCATGGGGCTGGGACAGGCCTCTGTGGAATCTCGGGACCTAACCAACGCCCCAACAGCCAGACCCAAAGAACCTTCCCAGAACCTGTGTTCCATTCAGAGAGGAAAAGCTGACA
Organism: Saccopteryx bilineata; assembly: GCF_036850765.1. Classification (NCBI taxonomy): domain Eukaryota; kingdom Metazoa; phylum Chordata; class Mammalia; order Chiroptera; family Emballonuridae; genus Saccopteryx; species Saccopteryx bilineata. Next base: position 71,781,483 of record NC_089491.1, on the reverse strand, counting down.
TTAAAAACCGCCTCAGGGCTCATTTTAGAACCACTTGTTGGAAGCGCATTCCCTCTACTACCAGACTTGTGTTACCACCCCCTCTTTTTCCTTTTCCTGTATTTTCTTTAATAGTTACATTTGCCTTTTATCATGGGCATGATTCATTTTAAGTTATAAATAAATATTATTGTTTCTATTTTAAGGTGCGCCATTCCTGAGCATGAAGTGCATTCACGATGCTGTGCAAGCATCACCACTGTCTAGTTGCAGAATGTCTCGTCGCCTCAAAGGGGGACCCTGAACCTAAAGTACTCAGTCCCCACTCAGCCCTCAGTCTGCTTTCTGTCTTTGCTTGTTTACCTATTCTGGATGTTTCTTGCAAATAAGGTCTTACAATAGGTGCTTTTTTGTGTCTTCTCACATATTTTTATTTTTATCAAATAACATTTTTGTTATTTTAAAGGGAAATCCCAGAGGGATTAGGGACCATATGATAAAAAAGAAACCCTTTAGGTAAGTGTGTCCATAATCTTGGGGTAGAGACCACTGTGCTAAATGTGACCCCAGGTCCAGAAGCCAATTAGACAATGGCTCATTCTTTCCGTATATAAAATTAAAAATTGAGTAAAATTGATAAATCTGGAAAGAATGACCACAAGCTAGAAAGCCTTCCTCACAACCCGAGGACGGAGAGAGGTTTTACATCCCCATGATGCAGCAAACTCCTGCAAGTCAGTGCTTTTTGATAGGTCAGGAAGTAAACATATGAACTTTCAATGAGAGGCAGTGTACACGTCAGTGCACATCGGAGATAACTGACCTCCTCAAAGGGGACACGCACAGTATAAACACTGGGGAGAGAACACTGTCGCCATCAGACTGGCAGGCTCCTGGTGTGGTAGTGACCAGTCTTGGGGACAAAGTGAGGAAGCAGAGACCATAGTAGATACCCTGGAAGAAAGGGGGCAAGGCCCCTTCTCTGGGACCACCATGTGCAGGACCTGTCAAAGTCCCTCGGGTGCACTACGTCACCTGGCAGTGCCCATCCTAGGAGGTTACCCCACAGAAATTTTTGCACAAATGTTCAAAGATGTCTTTTCAAGACCACCAGTCAGAGCACTGATGAAATAGCTGGGAACTGGGAAAAACACGAGTGTCCATGGAAAGAGATGGGATCCACCTATCCTAATCAACGGGGACAAGGGAAGCTGAGCACTGCTAAGTGGATGCAGGGGACTCTGTGGGCAGATGAATAAAGACAATGGGGGTCCTCTCATGGACCAACCATCTGCATGCAGGATCCCATTTGTTAGATCACATATATGTGATTTCAACAGGCAGAAACAGATATGGGAAAATGCGTTTGTGACAGAGACAAACAGAATGAGAGAGGCAGAGCATGAAATATATCTACCAAGCCAGTCATGATGGTCACCTCTGGGGAGGGACTTGCATATCTCTTATCTTCTCCTTGAGGTGATGTCTAAATTTTTTATGAGTCTATTACTTAAATAGTTCTAAAAATATTAAAGTTCTATATCTGATGTTATCTATTTATCACTCATTTACAGAGTAAAGCCCATTATTTAATAGAGGATTTATGACATAAAAAAAAAGGTTTATGGCCCTGGCCGGTTGGCTCAGCGGTAGAGCGTCGGCCTGGCGTGTGGGGGAACCGGGTTTGATTCCCGGCCAGGGCACATAGGAGAAGCGCCCATTTGCTTCTCCATCCCTCCCCTCCTTCCTCTCTGTCTCTCTCTTCCCCTCCTGCAGCCAAGGCTCCACTGGAGCAAAGATGGCCCGGGCACTGGGGATGGCTCCTCGGCCTCTGCCCCAGGCACTAGAGTGGCTCTGGTCGTGGCAGAGCGACGCCCTGGAGGGGCAGAGCATTGCCCCCTGGTGGGCAGAGCGTCGCCCCCTGGTGGGCGTGCCGGGTGGATCCCGGTCGGGCGCATGCAGGAGTCTGTCTCTCCCCGTTTCCAGCTTCAGAAAGAAAAAAAAAAAAAAAGGTTTATTATAGCATAATAATGTACTCCAAAAAAATTCAGAAGCAAATAAAGTACCAAGTCTTTATAAGGAGAAGAACACTGACAGGGAGTGCTTACCATTCCAGTCCTATCCCTGTGTGTGCACATTGTGTCAGCATGTGCACATGTGTGTTCCTGTGTCCCCACGCTCATGTATGCATGTGTGGGGGACTGTGTGTGTTCACACATGTGTATGTGCACTTGCAGGTGAGGAGAATTCCTAGGAGTGTGCCTTTCCAAAGCCTTTCCAAAGCCTCATTTCCCTAGGGATGACAGTCACAGTCAATCCTCACCTTCTTGGTGTTTCCTGTGTCCTCACATCAGAAATTCCAAAGCCCCAGCTGGGGAACATGAGCCAGTTCTGAATTTTCACTCCCTTCACTGTGTGGAAAGGAACATCTACATCCGTAAATCACATTTATTTAGGACCGGTCTCTAAAAGAGGAGATTCCCAGTCTAATGTAAACCTGATTTTAAGGTTTTGGGGGAAGTTCTCTACATCCAAGGTCACCATGTCCACTTTGAGCCTTGTTTGGAAAACCGGGGGCTGGACGAGACATGGAGCTGAGACCACTGGGAATAGTAAGGAGGAGAGTCTGGGAGTGGAGGAATTGAAGGTACCCAGGAGAGACATGCCGAGCTAAAGTTCTCATTGATCCTGCCTGTGCCCTGCCCCATGTCCTGCCACCCACCCCAAGCTCTGGCCCACACCAGCCCCATCCTGCACCAAAATGCCACCAAGCCGCACATTCTGCCCCTGCCATCCGTGACCCTGGAGGATGAGATCCTGAACATTCTGGCCTCTCCTTCTCCCTTCCAAGTGTGGTTCCACTTCCTCCCAGTGAGGAAAGCAGGTTTCGGGAGGCCCAGCCAGTCACAGGGACCACTATCAATGTGTTCTATTTAGGTGAAGTTCTCAGTTGCAACAGCAGGTCCCACTTGTGCTTGTATAAGCAGAAGGACCCTTCCAAATGGCCTCACAGAAAGTGCCAGAAGGTCAGAGCATCAGGCCCAAGGATTGGGGTAGACTACAGCAGCCAAACCACAGAGGTCCTCTAGCACTGACCTCTGCCCTAACCCTGGGCCAGCCCCCAGTCCACGTATCCTGCACATCCCACTTTTGTGAATGGGGCTCAGTTCAGTGGGGATGAGGGTGAGAGTGCTCATCTCATTCAAAGTCAGGTCAGGTGGAGTCCACTTGGTCTGAGGCTGCCAGGGGAGTGAGTTCACAGTCAGCTAAGCACCTTCTATTTTCCCAGAAATGGGACTCTCCTCTACCCTAAGAAGAGAACATAGGTCATCAGGCACTCTCAGCTCTCCCTAGAGAAAGAGATGGGGGTCATTGATGGTAGAGGAGCAGGTGAGAGGGAAGAGGAAGGATTTTTTTTGCAGATGTCTGCATTCTAATCAAATTTGATATAAGCCACAGATTCTAAAGAAATGTATTCAAGACACAGATCTGATGATGAACTAGTATCCAAATACACAATTAACAACAACAACAACAATAAAAAACCACTTTCTAAATCCTCAGTATCAAGAAAACAAGCAACCCAATTTAAAAATGAGCATAAGCTCTGGACAGACACCTCACTACAGAGATACACCAAGCCCAGGGATGCAAGATGGATGCAGAGTATGTGGAAATTACACTTACCTCTTCCCAGGACCAAATACAAAAGACAACTAAATTGCAAAACAATCAACCTGAATAACCAAAAGAAGACTTGCTTAACAGAAGTCGTATAACCAAGGATGACATAAGAAGCCACATCTAGAGTGGTAGGAAGGACAGAAACACAAAAACGCTGGCCCTGCACCCACGAGCAGCAGTAGAGAATCCACAGGAATATCTCATCTGCAAAGGTTACCCGAGGAATCAGGGGTCTCACCCACACACTGGGCTCCCCTGCCCAGGGCACCAGAGCCAGGAGGAGGTATTCACAAAACATCTGGCAATGAAAATAGTGGGGTCTTTACCTACCAGAAAGAGTATTCTCTTAAAGGGCTAATGAAAAAGAATTCACTTGCCTTCACTCATCCCTGGCTTTGGCAGAGAGACAGCAGCTCCGAGCTGACTGGCATCATACAGGGAGAGGGCTGGAGGGGCAGCTACCAAGGAACCCATGCTGAATCCATCTCTCATACTGCCCACTGACGCCACATTTCCTGGGTCAGACATTCCTTTCCATATCGCATCAGCCTGGGAAAAGCACTAGCCTCACCCTCCCGACTCTCTGTGACCCACTCTGCCAAGCAGTGCCCTGTGGAGTAGTCTGTACTCAAGTATGCACCTGCATGGTAACTATGGACTTTCCTGGGCAGACCCTGTATTGCCCTATAGCTGGTTACACTTTAAAGCTCTGGTGAGTTGATAAGAGTTGACAGTACATTTTTAATTAAAAATTATGGTTAACATAGAGTTGACAGAATTCAAATAAGATGTGTTTACCTAGGGTCATAGCTGATATAAATTTATATTCTATTCAATGTGTTCTATGTCTCAATCATAACATTAGTGTATTTTTGTTAATTATTAACAAGCAAAGAAGGCTTTAGCTTTTTTTAAATTTTACTAATTAACATACAAATTTTATGATAACTAGAAGGATGACACAATTTCAATAAAAAAAAACTGTGCAAAGGACTTGCATAGGCATTTTTTCAAAGAAGATATACAAATGCTGAGCAGGTATGTGGAAAGGTACTTTACATCACTAATTGTAAGGAAAATTCAAATAAAAGTCACTGTGAGCCCTAGCTGGTTGGCTCAGTGGTAGAGCGTCAGCCTGGCGTGCAGAGGTCCCGGGTTCGATTCCCGGCCAGGGCACACAGGAGAGGCACCCATCTGCTTCTCCACCCCTCCCCCTCTCCTTCCTCTCTGTCTCTCTCGTCCCCTCCCGCAGCCGAGGCTCCATTGGAGCAAGGATGGCCCAGGCGCTGGGGATGGCTTCTTGGCCACTGCCCCAGGCACGAGAGTGGCTCTGGTCGCAACAGAGCGACGCTCCGGAGGGGCAGAGCATCGCCCCCTGGTGGGCAGAGTGTCGCCCCCTGGTGGGCGTGCCGGGTGGATCCAGGTCGGCGCATGCAGGAGTCTGTCTGACTGTCTCTCCCTGTTTCCAGCTTCAGAAAAATACAAAAAAAAAAAAAAAGTCACTGTGAGTTATCACCTCATACCTGTTGGGTGGACTATAGTAAAACAAACAAACAAACAATAAAGACAATTGTTATCCAGAATGTGAACAATGTGAAACACTTGTGCACTATTTTGGGGACTCTAAAGTAGTACATCAGGAACAAAAACATCATGAAAGTTCCTTAAAATCTTAAAAACAGAACAACTCTCTGATCCAGCGATTCTAGCTTGGGGCTTATATCTCCAAATAATTTGAATGAGAAGGTTGAAGAGATAGCTGCATTTCTGTATTTGTTACATACTTAAAACGGTCAATGTACAGAAAAAAACTAAATGTCTATTAAAACTAATGTATAAAGAAAATGTGGTATATACACATAATGGACTGTTATTCAGCCTTATAAAAGAAGGAAATCCTGCAATATGTGACAAAATGGAAGTTTCAGACATTATGCTAACTAAAATAAGTCAGTCACAGACCTACAAATATTGAATGAGTCCACTCATATGAGGTATCTAAAATATTCAAACTCATAAAAGCAGAGAGTAGAATGGTGGTTGTCAGGGGTTGGGAGGAAGGATAAATAGAAAGTTGTTTAATGGGTATAAAGTTTTATTTATGCAACAGGAATAAGTTCTATAGATCTGCTGTACAACATAGAACCTACAGGTAACAACACTGTATTGTGCACTTAATAAATCTGCTAAGAATGTAGATCTCATGTTAATGTTTTTTCCTCACATATGCAACAAAGGGGTATAAAGAATCTTTTGAAAGTGATGGTTATATTTATCATCTTGATTGTGTTGGTGGTTTCATGAGTCCAAGCTATCAAATTATATGCAAGTGATGTGTACCATTTTATTGTATCTTCATCACATGTCAATAAAGCTCATAATTAAAAATATTAATGTATAATTGTGTACTTAAATTTAGGGGTTGTAAGAGTGTGATCTGAAATAAAATGTACTGAGTTCAAATTTTACCTCCACCTGTACTGGCCATATAATCTTGGGTAAGGTGGTTATTATCTTTGTAATTCAGTTTACTCATTTTTGGTGTGGGGATATTGATAGTACATTCCTTAGAACATTATTTTGTTTTTTACAAGACATTGTGTTTGTAAAGCTCATAGCATAGTGCTTGGCACATTGTAAGACTCAATAACTTTTTGCTAATATTATTCACAATACAAATACATTCTCTGTGATGAGTGCTTTGCCAGGGAAGGGTACTGAGGGAAGGCAAAACAGGACATATAACCATACCTAGGGCGGTAGCTAAGCAAAGGAATCGGGGGGTGGGAAGCATCAGTGACCCAGGTTGAAAGATTGGCATGAGCAATTCCTTTCCCAAGACAGGAAAAGTATGATATGTTTAAAGAAAAGGAAGAAGAATCATGTGGTTGGAATATAAAAAAGGGTGAGGGTCGTGGTGAGGCCTAAGACTGGGGAAACTGCACACATTGTTTAAAACCACATGTAAGACCTGAGTGCAGTGGAAGTACCTGATGGCTACTCAGCCTGGGCAAAACAGGATCTGATATGAGAAGAAAGAAAGAAAGAAGAAAGAAAGAAAGAAAGAAAGAAAGAAAGAAAGAAAGAAAGAAAGAAAGAAAGAAAATGACAACACTCCTGCTGCAGTGAAAAGAAATAAAACATAGTAGAAGCAAAGAGACTCTTTAAGATGTTATTACAGAAATCCAAGTATGTACTTGACTTGTTTTAAGCTATATTAGTTTGTATTAGGATTTGGGAATTTGAAATAATGAGTAGTGAATGAATTATAGCAGTGGTTCACAAAAATATATTATTAGAATTTCCTGGGGTTTTATATGAGAATTTCATTGGGCTTTAAAATTATTATTATCATCTCAATGCCTGGGACTCACAACAGATCAACTGAATCAAAATCTTAGGAGAGGGGACCCAGGCAAGAAAATATTTTTTAAATGCTCCCCAGGCTATTTTAATGTTCAGGAAAGGATGAAAACTATTTGATTAGAAAAATATTTAGAAGGGAGAATATACAAAACTTGACTGAGTGTGGTGGGTTAGATAAAGGGCATTAAGGATGAGTAGCCAGAAATTCTGATTTTTATTGTAGGATGCATAGAGGCAACATTTATTGAGACCAGGGAATATAAAGAAAGGACATTTTTGATGTATTCTGCTTAAAAATGTTGAGTTTGTGAGGCCTATTATATATCTGAATTCTGATGTAGATGTAGGGTAGGCAGTTGGGTTTGATCTGTAGGGCTGAGAAGAAACGTCGGGTGTGGAGGTGTGAACATAGGTAACATTTTGTATAGGCACTTGGTACCTGATATTGTAGGAGTGAATATAGTCCACAGAAAAAAGTTTACCAGGAGCCTAAGATTAAATCTCAAGGAATTTCAGCACTGCATATTTAGAGAGAGTAGAAGAAACACAGAAAGAAGAGATTGAACATTGTGGTAATTTCAAAGCCAAAGAATAGATTTTAGAAACAAGGTTGTAGTCAAATAAATGTACTCCTCTAAGAGATATGGTACTAAATATATTTCAAGTTCACCTGGAAAAATTCAAGTGCCATGCAATTCAACTTGTGCCTATCTCTATCTATATTGAAACAGCACAGAGTGTCTGGAGAAAAAAAAAAAAGCAATAAAGAATAAGACATAATCCTAAGAAATTTTGCTTGGATGTTTGATTTCTTATATTCTCACATTTTCTATTTAAATTCACATCTCTTCACCTTTCAGTCCTCCAACATTCATTCCCCACTTGTTGTTCTTTGTTGATGGACTGATTCATTTTTACTAAGAAAATGAAACAAACAGATGATAACTATTTCACCCTCCCAATTCTCTCTCTATTGCCTATCTGCATCAGTGCACACAATTTTTTCCTCCTGTTACCATGGAGAAATATCCTTACTACAATCTTATGCCAGGCCCTCCAGTTTTAAACTGAACTTTCACTTATTTTTTTAGTCAAAATCTACTATTGCTATAAATCTCTATCAATTCAGCATC